>NC_138199.1:75648937-76338937 GCF_964194105.1 Spermophilus citellus
AAGTTGTGGAGGACGTCACGATGTTGCTGAGGCTGGCCTCTAGAGCAGCTGGGATTACAGGCAAGCACCACTACGCCTGGCCGCTATACTTGATGCACAGGTAGGAGCAGAGCCAGGTGACAGCCCTGTGCCACCCAGTCTACTCTCCACAGTCCCTCCAGCAGGGGGCTGGCTGTGCTCTGGGCCGGGAACCTTGAGGCTGGGCCTGGTTCTCTGCTGCTTAGAGTGGGGGCCTGGTGGGTGGCAGTAGTGACATCCCCAGGGTGGCAGGCGGTGCACCCCTCTACACTGGGACCTGCATGAACAAGCTGGGGGGCCCCAGGCCCACTGGCAAGTGAGGAGTTTGCCCTCTGCAGGGTGTGCCCCCACCAACACCACTCACACTCCCTCCCAGGACCCTGGAAAGGCCTCCACAATCCCTCTCTGTCCCCTGTACAATCGAATGAGCCAAAGCCTGGAGAGCTTGGCTGGTTCCAGGCCACATGGCTGGCAAGCCTCAGGCAGGGTCTGTGGTGCCCTTCTCTTCCACAGGGGTCTCTGTAGGGCCTGAAGGATGGGGCACCCACCTCCCTGACCTGGCACCACCCCAGTCTTAGCACCGTGCCCGGGAAACCTCTATCCCAAGCGCATTGAGGTGGCTGGTCTCCCTCTTTACTTGTTCACATGGGACAAGAATTCGGGGCCTTGGGAACAGAGATGCATGCACCCAGAGATGGTGCATGGCATGTGAACGTGGCTGACTCTGGGTGGCAGCGCTGTGTTTGCCTGGAGAATTGGGACAAGGCTGCCTGTGCTGGCTCTTATGGTCTTTTGGTCCCTCATTCAAATGAAGGAAAGTCACCCTTCTTTCAGGAAGGTGCAGAATGCACAGAGGCTGAGGGCCGAATTCTTACCCTCGCAGCTGATGTCCTTGTGCAGGGAACAACCTACCCAACTGTACAAAGAGGCCCTGCAGGTCTGGGAGCAGGAAAGATGGGTCCTGGGCTCGGGAGCACCAGTCCCCCAGCTCCAGGCCCAGATGCCAGTGGGAGGCTTCACCATCTCTTGATGGCTCAGTGTAGAGAGAGGAAAGCACTGGCCTGAGAGCAAGAGCGGGAGCTTACCTGTTGAGGCAGCGACTGAAGGCTGTGCTGGTCCCCCTCCTGCAGTTGCTGAGCCCTCTGCAGATGGGTCCTTGGCCCCCAACCCTCCTAGGGCAGAGCAGGCCAGACCGCTCCCAGGAAATGCTTCAGAAAACCAAGTCTGGTTTCGATTTCTGGAAACCACCTGACCAAGGTCTGCTCTGGGATTGGCTGCTGAAGATCCCTCACAGTGCCCTTCATTCCCCTCTGATAGTGGGGTGGCAACAGCACCAAGCACTGTCTGACCTGATAAGGCCAGCAGTCCAGTGGAAGTGGAAACACTCTTGAGGGGGTGGGAAGTGTTGGGGCGGGGGCAGGGGGAGGCAGGGCTGCTGGGTGGAGCAACAGGGGCTCTGGGCCAGAGGGCTTGTAGCTGTGTCTGGCACGCTACCAGCTTGTCTGGGCCTGGCACTCATTGGCTGGGCAGCCTGTGTGGTGGTGATTGTGCACAAATCCATTGCTTGAGCTTTTGGCATGCTGCACACAGCGGGCCACACCCTGGGAGGCTCCATGCACTGACCCTGGCCAGGGGCAGGGAGGCCCTGAGACCTGGGAGACAGTGTGCTTTGGGGTGAAGCCAGCGAATGGGTGAGCCCGACCCTCACACAGCAACTGACCCCACAGCCTGTGCTCTGCACCACCCGACTGCATCCCCACCTCCTGACATCCCTGGGGGCAGGGCAGTCTCTGGAGCACAATGGCCCTGCTGGGCTCACACCCCTTCCCCTTCCTCCCATAGAAAGCCCCGGTGCCTTGACTTCCTCTGGGGGAGCAGCTCATGTGATTCCAGAGGGCTCCAGGCTCCCCAGTCTGAGCTGGGCCTGGCTGGCGAGAGCCCGCAGCCCCTCAGCCACATGGATGGCTTCGGGAGGGGCCCAGGAGCCCGGCTGTCCCAGCAGGAGCTGGCTCTGGGCTTAGGGAGAATTGTCTGGGCTGAGATGCCGGAGAGTGCAGCTACAGCCTGGCTGGCCCAAGTCAGGGCCTCTGGGCCCATCAGGCCCTCTGCTGTGACACCACTGGCATGCTGAGGTCCTAGAGCGGGGTGTACTCCTGAATGTGCCCAGGGTTCTCCCATCAGGCTGGAGGAGAATCACCCAGAACAAATTTCCAGTGCACTGTCACCCTGCTAAGGTGGGGACAGGCATGGGCACTTTAAAAGCCCCCAGTGGCTCCACTGAGTGGCCAGCTCTGCTTCCCCGAAAGCTGAGAGCCCAGCTTCCAAGTGCAGGTGTCAGGGAGTCGTGACCACATGTCCCGGCCATCCAGGTCCCAGAGGAGCTGTGAAGACCCAGGGAGACTGCAGACGAGGCAACTTACAGCCTCCTCAGGTCGAGGCCCCCAGGGCTGGTCCACACAGACCCCGACAGCTGTTCCTCATCCTCCCCGGGCGTGGCAGGGGGGACAGCAGCCCAGCTCCCGCCTGTGGCTCCTGGAGTTGCTCCTCTAAGAGCCAGCCAAGACCGACTGCTCCCTCCTCCTGGGTTGGCAGCTCCTCATCCTAGCCGCTTCTCCTCCGTCCCTGCCCAGGCCCTTGGTGCTCAGTCACCGACACTCTGGATTTTGGCTTGCGTGACCCTACTTTCTGCGTCCTTCTTGAGGCCCCCTTCTGGGGGGGGGGGTCCTTATGTCCTTTCGAGGTCTCCCTCCCTGGCTGTACAAGTTCCCTGCCTGATTAGGATGATCTTGGGAGGCTGCAGCACAGGGACTCCCTGCAAAGGGGTGACGGGGGGAAGGGGCCACGCGGTATCTGTGGCTGTGCAGTGGCAGTCAGCACCTCAGGCTGCCAGGATGGGTGGTCACTGGGCCTAGACAGGACTAGGCAAAGCCCTGGGGAGTCAGACTCCTCCCAGTCACCCACAAGATCTCCTGGGAAGGAGGGACAGGGCTGAAGGGACAGGGGGATGACGGACAAGCTTGCTGCCACCACCAGCTCCCCTCTCTCTCTGGCTGCCCCTCCATCTTGTTCTTCCCTCCTGTTTTGAGGTGCCACGGTCTTTGCATGAGGATTCTGTGATCCTTGGGAGGGCCCAGACCTCTCACCCGGGCTCCGAGGCGTACCCACCGGATGTGCAACAACATGGGTACCTGCATGTGGCCGCTCAGAGCCCTTACGCACATTCACTCACTATCCACATGGCCAGGACATCAGGGGAGGGAAGTCAGGGAATGTGTCCTGGACACACAGCAAGGGCCAGCAGGGCTGAGGAGGCTGTGCAGACCGTGGAAGCTGGACAGGACGCCACGGCTTCCCAAGAGGTGTCCAGGGCCAGGGGGTGCCTGTCCCACTGCCCCTGGGCGTGTCCAAGGACTCTCCTGCCCAGCTTTGTCCGTGCTCCTGAGAGAAGGGTGCCCTGGGGGGGACTTGGCCTGGTCAGCACAGAGCAGGAGACGAGCACTCACGTTCCCCTGCGCTTTATTGTTTATGAAACAAATGGACAAAGGAAAGGAGACAATCATCATGCTGACAGCAGCGAACACGGGGACAGGGAAGGCTGGCTTCCAGGTCTCTGGAAGTCACTCAGTCGCACACCTGGCCTGTGGCTCAGGGGCCCCAGAACAAATCAAGAGTGCCTCAAGCCAGCGACTGCCCGGCCTCTGGACGTCTTGATTCTGTTTTAAAGAACAGCTCTGATGGCATCGACCCTCAGGGGGTGGCAGCTCAGAAGCCCGCCAGGCAAAGGCAGGAGAGCTGCGCCCGAGGAAGCCCGGCTTGGAGAAACATCATGTTCAGTCGAGCGTCTTTGCTCTGCTGCTTCTCCTACAGCAGGAGGACCAAGCTGTGCAGGACGTCTCACCAGAGCCTGGCAGGGGACTGTCCCAGTTCCAAGGAGAAGAGGTCTGCAAGGGTCAGCACAGGGCCAGGTGCAGCCAAGAGTCCCTCCCACCACCGCCAAGCTTCTGTCGCAGGGTGAGGCAGCCAGGCAGGGATGCCATGATGAATGGACTCATCCCTTCTTGGCTTAGTCCTGCCTTACCTCTGTCCCCAACCACCCCCACCTCACCAGCACTGGGAAGAGACAACAGGGACCAACAAGGAGCCAAGTCTGTGCGAAGCTTCCACAGAGAGGAGGCTGCAAAACTCCCACAGGGAGGAGGAAGGCCATGGAGAGAAACCCAGGAGGTGGCAGGACAACCTCCAGAACAAAGCCGCCCTGGTCAAGGATCACCTGCTGGCCGGCCAGAACCTAGGGTGCCTCCTGGGTCAGGGAACAAGACATTCAAGTCATCCGTGAGAGTCCTGAAGGGCAAGGCGCCTTCTGAAAGCTGCCAGGGAATGGCCGCGAGCCAAGCACTCAGACACCACTGTAAACTGGCTTTGCCACCTGTGGCTGCTTAGTGACAACTTCCTGCCACTGGTGGCAAATTTATTCACTGTGACTTTGCTCTGTGGGTGAGATTTGGTGATTCCGTTTGATAAGAGAGGAAACTACTTTAGTAAAAATAAGTTAATAATTAAAACCTCACAGTGCTACACAGCCCTAGAACATTCCCAAAGGGCGGAAGCAGGGTCCTTGGCTGTGGGGTGGCTGGGAGCAACCTTGCAGGGTGCCAGTCAGCAGTGGGCAGGTGTCCCCAGAGGCCACCATGCTCCATGCATCCTGCAGTGTAAACATTTACTTTCCAAGGGTCTGGGGGCACATGGAATGGATGCCTGGGTTTGAGAGGAGGATGGGGGTAGCTGGGAGCTCCTCACGGCAGGCCTGCCTCCACTCCCTGTGGTTTCCAAGACAGGGCACCTGCTTCAGTGCCCTAGGTGCTCCTGAAGCACCGACTACACAGAGAGCACAGGGAAAGGCAAGCCCGGGAGGCCAGGTGGGCCAGAACCTGGTGGGCAGCCGGCGGCCCAGATCAAGATTCCTGCAGCGGTCGCCTCTGCAGCCGCCCGGCAGTGCAGAGCTGGGAGCTGGCCAGGGCCGGGCGGCCTCCTTGCCGCTCACAACCTCAGGCTGCTCCACGCCAGGAACTGAACTCCCTGCTCTGGGGACGAAGCCAGACACACATCTCATGGTTACAAAGAGAAGACAACAGAAGTGAATCCCCTGGGCTTTACAGAACCAGAGGCCCGGCTCAGCCTTGCTGGCGTTGGGAGCATTTTAATCTATATGAACTCTATTCCTTCATACTTCACACTTCCTATCTTGGTCTCTGGGAGGAGGACGCGCCCATCAAGCGTGAAGGCCATGATGTAGGTGGCAACGATGCCAGTGTCCTCTTCGGACTTGAGGGCCACGATTATCTGGTCGTCAGTGTTGGGGATGAACTTGAAGGATGAGAAGCCGTGTGTGGGGATCAGCTCCCCAACACGGCGGACAGAGATGTCCCCGAAGTCCTGGGCCGCGCTCAGGAGGAGGTTGGTGCCCTTGTGCTCATCTTCCTTCTCACTGTAGCGCTCGTGGCTGGCCCTGCGAGGCAGGAAGAACCAGCGCTGCAGGGTGTCGCTCCAGCAGGCAGATTCGTGAATGAGGTAGCCTTAGGACACAGGACAAAGAGGTCACCGAGCACATTCGGCAGGATGCCCCTGCCCGTCCTCCCCCTCCCATCAGGTGTGCTGGCCCTCGCTGCAGTGGCAGGGACTCAGGACATGTGGGCAGCAGGAACCGAGGGCCCTCACCGACCTTCCTGTGGCTGGTGACAGCACAGGCAGGCACAGCAGACAGCAAATGCTGCTCTAAGCCTTTGGTAGCCTGGCTCCTGCTGCTGACCCAGGTGCCCATGAGCCAGGCATTCTGTCTCTATTTTTGTTCCCTTGGTGCTAATGAAGGGGCACAGAAAGGAGAAAGGGCCCAGAGAGGGGACAAAATAAACAGGCAAGTCTGACCTGTGGGCAGAGCCACCAGAGGGGAGGCACCCTGAGGCAGAGGAGGCCTGGCCCTCCCTTCCAGGACAGGAGCACCCGCAAGGGGAGCTCGGCTCAGCCACTTCCTCCTGCACCTGGAGCTGCCCCAGCCTCCAGAGAAGACACACCCCTGGACAAGGGTGGAGGGAGGTGGCCAGAACTGCCCACCTCCTCCTGCTGTCGCTGGGAGGGACCATGGCCCCAACCTCTGGAACAGACAGCCCACGCGGGGGCTGCTCCTGTGTGGACTACAGGGTGCGGTGGAGGTACTGTCCGGACCAGGCAGGGACAAAGAGAAAATGGCTCCTGAGCCCTGGAATCCCTGGCCGGAGGGCAGCAACCACAGAGAGAGAACCCTGTGGGCCTCTTACCTGGGGGTCGGATCCCAGCGGCGGCCCTCAGGGCATTGTAGCTGGACACCCAGTTCTCGTGGTCCACGCTGCCCCTGTGGCCCACCACCTTCACCCACTCGGGGTTCTCATTCATCACCTCCCCGGTGGTGGTGGTCCACTCCTTGCCCAGGCCGCCCACGTACAGGTGCTCGTCCTTCACAGCCAGCCACTCCGCTTTGAAGCCTGAGGCAGGAGAGGAGAGAGGAGGAGAGTGCCTGCGGCTCGCCGCCCCCCTCCCCCCACGCCGGGCTTGCAGGAGCTGCCCACAGTCAGGCCACGAGCCCTGGCAGCGCAGCAGCTTTGGACATCAGAAGTCACGGCATTTCACTGGGCAGGAGCAGGAGCCTATGCAGAGCCCCACACCCAGGCGTCCCAGAGACGGCAGTACCTCCCTCCCCCTTTCTGCCCTCTGAGGAAGACCCCACTTCCTTTGGCAACCCTAGCAGGAAGTCTCTGTGAGTGGCTTGAGTCCCCCGGCACTGCAGCTCCACCCTCCCCTCCCCTCCCCTCGGTCCCCAACCCCTCAAGCTGCCCCCCACACCCAAGACCACTCTCAGATGCTGGAGCAGCGCAGGCCTGACAGCCCTGTGGTCTGCAGGGGGGGGGGGGACTGCCCAGGAGGCCTGGTGTTCAGATGCGGCTTCATTCTGATGTATCTATTCAGCCACCTCTGTTTTTTTCTTAGCGGACTTATTTACTACGAGCCAACCTTTGAAGGCTGCAGCACAGTTCAGGCTGGGGGCCTTTGTTCTTCTAGCACATTCTGACCTGTTCTAACCCCTGGATGCTAACTTGTGGTTGTTTCCCCAAATATCCTGCAAGTTTCTCAGCTCCCAGGAGCTGGAGCTCCAGCCCCTCCCTGCACTGGGGACAGCAGCTCCCGGGAGGGAGACTTCTCTGCAGGTGGCTCTGGGTCCTGCTGAATTCTGGCAGCCCCAGTGCCCTGACAGTCGCCTGAGAAGCATCTGTGATAAGATGCTCCGTTCACTGGGTCTTCAGTCCCTTGTGGACCCCTGAGCACAGGCCAGTCCCAGAGGCCCTGTAGCCCTGCTTTCTTCCTGGTCCAAGAGGAAGAAGGAAACCACACAACGATAGCCTAAAGCCCTGAAGGACATGAAGCAGGAAGCTGGGCAACCAACATCTTCTGATTCCCACATGGAGATGTGTCCCTCCAACACCCAGCCGGGGGCAATGCTGGATTTCATCCCCGGGAGACAGCCTGAGGCTGCCAGGGGAGCCCAGTTAGAGCAATTCCTTCTTTGACCTGAAAGAGCCCCCAGGTGCATTTAGCTTTCTAAAAGGGGCAGGTCCCCAAAGAGCTCAAACGGGGAACGAAGCGCCAACCTGGCCAATGCCCTGGGCTCTCTCTCCATGTGATAGCTCTGCAGCTCCTCCCTGCCCTGCAGAAGCAGTAACTCCTTCCTGGCAAACCCAAGCTCAGGGCTGGGTGCTAGTGGTGGGCAGGAATGGTGGCTCCTTACCACCCCCCTGCCGGCTTGCTTCCAGGCAAAGTACGATGGTTTAGGAGACCTTTTCTGTAGGCTCAGGGCGGCAGCAGTGGCTTCCCAGGTCCAGAAGCTGAGATCAAAGTCTCGCTCAAACAGAACCACCGGCCACCATGGTTTCAAGGTAAGGTACTGGGGGATGGACCCAGCCCAATCCTAAGATGCCTATGAAGATACACAAAGGGACATGGTTCTGAAGGAGTAAAAGCAGAAGTGACATGGTCCTAAAACTCATTCTGGAAGAAATGTCCCACTCTCTGGTGGGCTCTAGTGATAAGCTTTGACTTTTAGAAACAGCTGGGTGTGATGGGTGGCTCCTGTTCATGGTGGGGGTGCAGGGCTGAGTAGGTGAGAGCTCGCACTTCTGGCTGTATGAAGTCTTCACCAGGCACCAGGGTTACTTTTCAACTGCAAACCCAACTACAGCCAGCTGGCCTGGGGTCCCCCAGCACAGGCCCTGATGAGAACTTGCCAGAAGTGGCTCCCTTTAGGGGCTGGGACCTGGCTCGGGGTAGAGCATCTGCCTGGCATGCATACGGCCCTGGGTCAGCTTCCCCAGCACATCAAAAACAGGTGAAAACAGAAGGTGGCTCCATTTACCTTTCTCCACGGTCCCATCGCCATCAGACAGAATCACCCAGGGCACAGCCTTCGTGCCTTCGATCTGGTAGATGACCCCCGTGCGGTCATCCACAGAGTAGAGTTTCCCATTAAAGACGACCAGATCAGAGAGCTCCATGCCCCTTCCCTTTTCTGCCAGGTGGGACTCTAGGATCCCATGGTCTTTGTCCCACTCAATGGTCACTTTATCCCCACTGTCTGACAGGGTCAGATAGCCCTTCTTCAGGTAACTGAACCAGGTGTTTTCCTCCTGAGCCTTAGACTCTGTGTCCAGGTCAGCAATAACTGCAATTCGGTACCGAAGTCCACCTGGTGTCCTCTGGGGGGCCGAGAGGGGGTAGGTGTCATTGTAGTGGGCAGCAGGCATCTGGCCAAGTCTCCAGTTGTGTGCATTGTGAGCAAGAGTCCTGCCCGGGGCTGGGCGGTGGGAGTACAGCAGCCAGAAGAGGGCTGCGCCCACGAAGGATGTCAGGATCACCCTCCAGCGGGGACGGAAGCGGGGGTCTGCGGCCTTGGTCATGGACGCCAGCACAGGAAGTCCCCCCACACTTATCCGGAGGGAGTGCATAGGCTCATTCCATTCCAGGTGGTCAGAGGGCTGGATGGGCATCAGACTGAGCACCGGGCAGAACCTGCACCCCAAGGAGAGAGGAGAGTGGTCAGCAAGCAGGAAGCACATGGTCTCAGCAGAGTGTCCAGGCTGCTGTCAGGCTTATCCAGAAGAAACGGGCTTTCATGGCTTTGTCAAAGCCTGACCCCAGCAATCTTTATTTACTCTTATTCAGCAAGACAACATCTTTTTAGAAGAAAAATGATCCCCTGTCCCTGTCCCAGCTGGCAAGACATAAAGATGAGCAAGAATGAGGGGTTTGGGGTGGGCTGGTGTCTTACAGACTCTCTAAAGGGGAACAAGCAGGGGAGTCAAGTGGGGAAGGGAGCAGGGCAACAGAGGGGGCACAGACCCAAATGTCACCTCCTATAAGCCCTCCCCATGTTGCACAGCGGGACTGTTAATTTCTGCCTCCACCTCAGCACCCCCAGCTCCCAGTCAGTGCCCAGCACAGACCGGATAGGGGCTTAGTAGGTAAATGAGGCTTTACTTCCTGGGCCAAGCCCATGAAATGAAAAATAAAGCAGATGGGAGCCAGGCAGAAGACCTCCACCGACTTGATGTGTGGCTGGAAGCGACTCCTCCCTGGCGCCTTCTACTAACTTCCACGACTGCAGGGACAGAGTCCGAGCCACTCCTGTTGCTGGGGGCCCAGCCTGTGTGTACACAGGCTCCAGAGGACTGCTGGGCTCACCCAAGGCCTTGGCCAAGCCCTGGGCCCCTCCCGGGCCACACCCCAGGCAAGTTCAGGGTTGGGCGCTGGTGGTGGTGGGCAGGAGTGGCGGCTCTTTTCCACACCCTCCTTGCTTGCTTCCAGGCAGAGAGCGATGGTTCAGCGGGACCACAGAGGTGCCAGGCCAGCATCAGCATTGCCCCCCTCCCTGGAGTGGGGAGCTGCCTGTCTCCAGGACAGTTGCCCAGTGCCTTCGAGAAGCTGCTCCTGGCTCTGCTGGGGACACAGCTGGCCACTGCTCCTGGCCCTTCCACCTTCAACTTAAAGCAGTTCAGGACCTCCCTTCTGGATCAATGGAGCATGTCTGCCACCTCAAGAAAACAGGGAACAAAACACATGTGACTTCATGGGCAGCTGCTGCTCTCACCGCCAGGCAGCATCTGGGAACGGTCTGGGCACCCCAGCAGCTGTGTGTGAACCTTGGGCCCTCGTGCACCTGACCACGAGGCACCGACATCCAGGCCGCAGGCCGTTTACAGGGCGATGCCCTACATGGAAGCCTGCCTCTCACGCCCTCTCCTTGGACAGTCAGGCTTTAGCCTGCAGGGTCAGGTTCAAGGGTGAAGTGTGTGCGTGAGGCCTGCTATTCTGAGCAAGAGTGGGAGAAGATTCCAGGCCCCTAAGGGCTATGGCAACCACCACACAGGGTGGGTCTCTTGGGCAAGGGCTGCTTCTTGGCAATGGCCACAGGTGGTCACTGAGGCCTTCCTGCCTGGAGGACTTCTCCCTGATGGGTTCTGTTTCTCCCTGTCCCTTTTTCAACCCTAGGGCTTCAAACACTGGCAAGGCCCAAGAGTCCCAGTGGTTTATCCTTCGCCTGGATGTGACCACTGAGCTCTGAATTCCTCCATCTCACCTCCTATGCAAAATGCTGCCTGCATTTCCAACATGCATTTTAAACATGATGTTTCAAAACATAAGTCCTAGGCCCCCTCCCCTCAAGCCCCTCACCCCATCTTCCCACGAATAGCATGGTGAGGAGGCTGCCATATGCACAGCTGCCAAGCAGAGACTCTCACCGGAACCTAGGAGGTGCACCTTTCTGAGTGGGTGTTACACTTGAACGAAAAGATACCAACTACCACAGAAATCCTGAGTGACCTATCCCTCCCTTTTCATTCCCAAAGTCCACTGGCAGAGCTAACCATTCAAAACTGGCCTCCTATCCCTGGCTCCTGTCCATTTCTAGGCTCAGCCCTCACTAAGCCACTCCAGCAGCCTCCCTCGGTCCCTCTGCAGCCACTGTCCTCCCTGGCAACCCATTGCCACCCAGCAGCCTGCACCACAGCCCATGGGACCTTCAGGCTTCTCGTTCCAGGAACACAGTCCTGCAGCCTCCCGTGCAGCCCTCCCCACTCTCCACCACCTCCCCTGCTTGCCAGCCCCAGCCATGCTGGTCTCCTTTGGTCCTGGCTACCACAGCCCTCATCCCCAGGGCACAGCTTCTGTTCCCTTGCCTGGGACACTGTGGTCCTGTCTTTGCATGGCTAGTTCACTTCCATCTTCAGGATTTTCTGAATGTCCACTCCTTGGAAAGATCGTGTCCCTCCTGCCCTCCACCATCTGTAGCCTTATGCAACTGTTCTTGCTCTGCCTTGAATTCTGTGCAGGGACTTGCTCTGCTGTCCCTCACACTCAGTTTACCACTGGGCAGCTGGTAGAAACTTGGTGCACATTTGCCAGAGGAATGAAAAATAAATGTGGTAGTTGGCCATTATTCAACTGCCCCTCAATACCCTGTCTCCTCTGTGCCCCCAACCTAGTCATCCTGCAAACTCACAGCTTGAGATCAAGTCCCTGACATGTGACCCGTTTAGCTGCATATCTGAGCTGCAGGTCCAGGGAAGATGGCACCTGCTGTCACACACTGTGCTGCCGTCATCCTCCCTGGCCCTGGAGCCCCTGCAGGTATTGCTGCTCAGCTCTCTCGACATCCCTATGTCACCAACCACATCTCCACCATTCTTGTCAAAATTCCAGCCCACTGCTCCCAGCAGCCCCTCTTGCAGCAGCTGAGGCCCGGGTGTGGCCACACCCCTACACTTTGTGTCAGGGAAAGGGTTTCCCTCTGCCATTCAGCTCGGGGTCCCCAGCAGGCTGGGTGCTGCCGCCTCCTCTGGCTCACCTCACTCACTCTTCAGACTATTCATGGGACACGGCAAGTACTGAACTTTGGTTTGTGGACGGCAGATCTGTGAACCCATGAAGGGGGACAAGTCCTTCCTGAGCCCCTGGCACCCACACTCACTGGTCCCCCTCTCCTTGAGCGGCGGAACAGCCTGGATCTGAACTTCCTGCATGTTCTCTGTGCCTCTCTGCTGGCCCTGGGGCTGGCTTCCCTCTCTGCCAGTGTACAAGCTCAGTCACTACCTCATCCTCGAGCTCTCCCATGGCTTGACCTCTGCTAGGAAGGCCCTGCGCCTCTGTGGCTACACCCCCCTGAACTGCAGGCCAGTTGAGCAGCCACATTCCAGGCCCCTGGGCACTAAACAGACTCCTCCGCAGGAATTTACTCTCCTGGCTAAGGATGGGCCCGACCTCGGGAGCCACCTGGAGCCGTAACAGCTTTCTGGTTTGCACACACCCAGGCAGGCACCAGGCCACTTGCCCTGCCCGTCCCCGCATCCTGCCTAGTCCTCTCACCCTGATAACGTCCGAGGGCTCCTAATGACCTAGAACTGCAGGTCAGAACTTGCCATTTCTAGTTTTCAGACCTCAGACAAGGGACTTCCCTTTCTCAGCCTGTTTCCTCCCTGGTGCCACACTGAAGGGAGAGGGCTGCCCCGGCCTGACTGCCATCTTTCCTCTGAAAAGCACTGTTTACCTACTTCAGCCTGTAGAGAAGGCCGGGGTCTTCAGGCCCAGCCTCCCTTGAGCGCTCCACCAGCACGACACAGGGTCACTCACAATTCTAGACTCCAGGTGTCTAGACCCTACTCAGCGTGTTTCCTCCACCGGGGATGCTGGTCTTCTCTGCCCACAAGGAACCACCACAACTCCCCGGAAATGCCAGGACAGCCCTGCTCCCTGCTCTCCTGCCTTGTGCCTGAGGTGAGTACTCCTCCACATGCCCCACTCCCAGCAAGCCTCCCTCCTGGAGGAAGCTGATCCTGGCCCCAAGATACCCAAGAACTGGGGCTGGGGTGGTGGCTCAGTGGTAGAGCACTTGCCTAGCATGTGTGAGGCACTGGGTTCGATCCTCAGCACCACATAAAAATAAATAAACAAACAATTGCCAATATTAAAAAAAAATAAGAAGAACCTTGGAGAGTGACCTTGTATGGCAATGTGAACTTTGGAGATGTGGTTAAGGATTCTGAGTTGGGAAGGCGGTCCGTAGGCCCTAAATGCAAGCACAGTGTCTTTTTATAAAGGGGAGGCAGGAGATGGATGGAGACAGAAGAGAAGGCCAAGTGACCTCAGAGGAAGAGGTAGGGTGACATGGCCACAATCCAAGGAACACCTGGGGCCCCCTAAAACTGGAAGGACAAGGAATGGATCCTCCTCTAGAGCCTTCGGAGGGAGTGCAGCCCTGGGGACACCTTGATTTTGACCTAGTGGATTGATACTGGTTTCAAGTTCTCTGGCTATTCAATCTCCATAACCTTGAGAGAAAAAGCGTGTGCTTCCTTACGCCACCAAGTGTGTCACCTGCTAGGGCACCCTAGGAGAGGAAGACCCTCCCAACAGCGTCCTTTGTGCACCAGCACACCACACAGCCCAGCCTGGCCAGGTGAGCTCCTGGAGGGAGGCTCTGCCTCAGCACAGGACCTCGGCGGCCACAAGACGGGAGGTCTGGCCTTCCAGAGTAACCTTCCTTCCCTCCTTTAGCACTGGGAGTTGCTGTGTTTTGCAGAAGTCTCCCTTGCCTTTGTTCTCCATGGCCCCACACCGGGTTCTGCCTGAGGCTGACTCTGGGCGCCTTGGCTGCCCAGGCCATCAAGCCAGGGCTTCCAGGGCTTCTGGAAGCTTCATTTAAAAGACACACAGCCACCAGCAACAGAAGCCAGGGCAGATGAAAGACAAATGGACAGGGGCTGGTCCCAGAAGAAAGGAGCTGAGCCTGTCCCCCTCACACCCTTGCACCCTCAAAGGTGAAAGAAGCTTGTCACCCCCACCTGCAGCATGAAGTTTTCATAAGGAAAAAAAGAACCAAGGCTGCAGTGAAAAGACCAGGTTCCTGGGCAGCCAAGCACCTGGCAGGGGGCCTGCAAATAAGTGTCGCCCAGGCTCAGGACCGCACCCTGCTAGCCGGCTTCTTCCCATGTTGTTGGTGCTCTCTGGAAAGAGCAACCAGAGCACCAGCTACCTTAGAGGCTCTGGCTCCTGATTCCTCTACCCCTTTTCTAGGCAGGCACTAAGAAAGGCTCACCGACCTTCAGGCATTTCGGATTCCTTTACCAAAAAGCCAGAAACAGCAAGGCTCAGCAGTGGCAGACACAGATGTCTGCCCACTCCAAAGGACGTTTTTAGGTAGCATGGGAGCAGCAAGGAAACAGGGTGTTTTTCTCTATGCACACCCAGGAGGCCACCCAGGCTGTGTCCCATCCTGGGAGTGAGTAGCTCCTCCACTGTTAGGAAGAGCCGTGACTCAGAAGACACCTACCTCCATGGAAACCCCAGGCCTGCATCCACTCTCCACCGCGAGCAGAGGGATCAGGGGTACCTACACAGCAGACAGCCGGCCAGTCTACAGGTCTCTCCTACTTCCTTAAGAAGTGCAATAAGGCAGGTGGCAGAGCTAACAGGTTTAAGGCACTGTCAGAGCAGACTCCTCCCTTTCAGGATCCAGGCGGGGCAGGACAGCTCTTGGTGCTGGGTCTCCCAGTCCCTCACTCCTGCACCGGAGAGAATGCGCGACGGCAAGTCTCACAGAAAGGGACGCTTGCTTACCCGCGCTACTACTGCCCTTGAGCCCATTTCAAATCTGGACAGGTGGGCAGCACAGGGAAGTAAGAAAGCAATGCCTGCGCCAGGGACTGCTGAGGCCGCCTGCCCCCCAAGACCCCCAGCTCAGGGTCCTCGAACTCAACACCTCCACCCACCCACGCAGGGTCCTGCAAGGAAAGGCACTCACAGCTGCTCTTGGCACCAACTTGTCACTTCAAAATGACTTGTTTTGGGGGCTGGGGATGTGGCTCAAGTGGTAACGTGTTCGCCTGGCATGCACGGGGCACTGGGTTCGATCCTCAGCACCACAAAAAAATAAAATAAAGATGTTGTGTTCACCAAAACCTGAAAAATAAATATCAAAAAATTCTCTCTCTCTTAAAAAAAATGACTTGTTTTCAGCCTTGGTTTTTGTTTTTAGTACTGGGGATTGAACACAAGGGCACCGAACCACTGAGTCACATCCCCAGCCCTTTTCGTATGTTATATTTAGAGATAGGGTCTCACTAAGTTGTTTAGGGTCTCGCTCAATTGCTGAGGCTGATTTTGAACTCGGGATCCTCCTGCCTCAGCCTCCTAAATTGGTGGGATTACAAGTGTGCACCACTACGCCTGGCTGTGTTTTTATTTTTTAAGTCAACTACTTATGAGCAGGGTGTTAGTTTCCACTGCTGTTTTAACTAATTTCTACAGACTCAGCAATTTAAACATCACAAAATTATTTATTTCAGTCCTGTAGGACAGAAGTCTGACAAGGGTCTCACTGGGCTATAATCAAGAACTGGTTGGTTCCTTTTCCAGTCTCTTGGGGAGAATCCACTTCCTGGCCTCTTCCAGCTTCCAGAGGCTGCCTGTTCCTTGCCTTATGGCTCCTTCCTCCCCCTCTGATGTCAGCCACATGGCATTCCTGGTGCCTTTCTGCTGTCACTTCTCTCTCATTCTTCTACCTCCCTCTTCCACTTTAAGGACTCCACGTTCATGTGGGGCCCGAGGGAAAATGCAACAGACCAACCCTGTTTGCGGCAGGAGATCAGCGACCTGAACTTAGCATATTCACAGGTGGGGAAGGGGATGGGGCCTGGCCCTCTTGGGGGCTTGACTATTCACACCAAGCCTTTCAATGAGTTGGGCCACACAGCTTCACACCTCTCCAGTTCGAATTTCTGTTTTTGCTTAATTTATATCACTTCAAGAGTTACCCAAACCCTGCTGAGATACCCCAAACAACCCTATCCTCCACTTTCCCAGAATGCCTGAGAATACAGGGTTTCAACAGTCCCTGATGGACCCAATCAGAGCTCATTCCAGACAGTTCAGTGGCACCCTCATGCTTCCCTCAGTGTGGGCTCCTGGGACAGGCGGGCAGTAGACCCTTGGAGCCACTCACCCGCACTACATGCTCAGAGCTCAGTCACCCTGCTCAGTGTGAAGCCAGATGTCAGCTCCTTCTGACTTCCCACAGCATCTTCCCCTGCCCACTCAGCTCCTGGACTTATTATAGAGAAATAATGAAGATTAAAAAAGTGTGGACCAAAAGAGGAAAATAAACAACTTCCCAGTTTTCTCTAGTATCAAGATTGCTTTTTCCTAACCAATACCTTGGCTCAATGAAAAGGAAAAGCAACATAAATGTTCTTAAAAATCAGTACAAAAGTTTTAAATTCTCTTATTCTTGGCATTTGACACAAGCTTCTGGGGGAATCTCAATCCGCAGAGGGCACTGTCCCCCCCCATATCCTAGTACCATTCCACAGATAAACGACCTCCCAGTGGCAATGACCCACTTTACACTCTGGACCCAGCTGCAGATCCCAGCTCACAGCACACGCTAGAGCATCCGCATGCCCACCCCATGCAGCTATGGGAGGGCCATCCTCACTGTGGAGGACCTTCTCAAACAGAGGTGACCGCCTGTGTGTATTCTTGGGAACCTGTATGTGGGGCCACATGCAGAGCAAGGACAACTGCTTCCACTGCACCCCAGGACTCTCCTCACCACTCCTGTGCTCAGGGCCGCACGACATGTCAGGCACACAGGTGACAGATGGGCAAGCATATTCTCCTGTACCAAAATCTTAAGCCCACACACTCACTAAGTTGCTCTGGGCTGCGAAAACCCGGTCACACCCATCGGGCCCATTCAGTTGCAAGATTATGATTTTGTCCACCTCTTTGGATGTAACATAAGCTTTGGGGATCGGATCAATTTGGACAAGAAAAAAAGTGACAGACCTAGAGTATTGTTCCTAGACTGTTGTGGTGGCCTTGTGACAATGCCTAGACAAATCTGTGCTTCACTTGAGTTCTCTTCCTGAGGACACGCTGGGCCACATTCAACAAGAAACCCTTGCCTCATCCAGAGAGCAGGCTGGCTCCTCCAATCTGCTTTCTACAGGGTTTTTGGGCACACAGAGAAGGCTCACTGAGGGCAGTGGGTAAAGGCCCCAGGGAGACCACTATGCCAACAGGCTCCAGCTGAACTGTTATGCTGAGACCTAAGGAGGGGCTAGAAGAAGGGTCTGCACCCCAGACCAGGAGGACCGTCCTCAGCCAACATGCTCACAACAGGAAGGAGCTGCCAATTCAGCTCCTTCAAGGCTGCAGCACATGCTCCCTTGTCACACAGGTCCTTCTGAGATCTGGTGCTTTTCTCAAGTTTTGGTCAGTCAGATCCCCTTGACACCAGCAGACTCAGGTTCCAATCCTGTGCAGTGTTGAGAACATGGTGGAAGACGATGCCAAGCAAACCCGGGAAGGGAAAGAGAAATGGAGCTGGCATGCTAAGGGACCAGTTTTCCTGGGGTCACTGAAGGGGAGAAGATGCCTGGGAGAAAAAGAGTTTGCTGGAGGTAGAAGGAAGAGAGATCATGGTGGCCCTGGGCCAGACCTAGGAACAGAGGGAAACGAGAACTGTTCAGACCGAGAGAAGCATAAGGCACCAAGCCACAAGAATGGGAAAGGGGTGCCAGTCCCCAGGGATGGGAGACTCGGGGTAGACTGGAGGGACAGAAATGGCGGGGAGGGAGGACAGTTTGCGAGTAAAAGATGGAATGAGATGCGCTGCCTAGAGGAAGGCTGGGTCTTGGCTACGGGGTCCTGGGCAAGAACTGGGGCGGAGCAGGATGCGGCGTGACAGGTGGGAAGGGGCGGGAAGGGGCGTCGCCCGTCAGTCGGGAGAGGCGCGGCACAGGCCGGAGCAGGCCTGGGTTCCGGGTGGCGAGGAGGGAAGGGGACGTCCCCGGCGCAGGGTCCCGTGAGAGCCGGGCGGGCCTCCCACCAGGCCGACGGGAGGGCACCGCGCTGCAGTCGCCGGGGAACGTGACCCGCACTAGACGCGAGAGGAGGCGTCCGCCCGCAGGCTGCGGGTCAGGGCCCCGCTCGCGCAGGGAGCCCGCGGGGCCAGGGCCGAGCCGCGGCGGGGTGGGGGCGGCGGCAGGCTCCGGGCCGCGGCGATCGAGGGCGCTGGCCCGCGGGCGCGCCGTCACTCACCCGCTGCCGGCCTGGCTCTGGTGCCCTGCGGCGGACGCCTAGCTGCGCAGGGCCGGACGCGCGGGCCACCACTTCCGCCCGGACGCGCGTTCCCGGCAGCCTCTGTTCTGCGCCTGCGCCACATGGTTCGGCCGCGCGCTCCCGGCGGCCCCGCCCCACCCGACCACGTGTTTCCGGCTGCGCGCCTGCGCGCCGGGCTGGCCCTATGCCGCGACGCTGGCCTGCAGGTGGGGTGGCCAAGGCTCCGGGGCCGTCGACCCCCAGCCCCTTGAGGGGCCTTGGCCCAGGTCCTCCCGGCCCGTCGCTGCGGTCGCTTCAGGGAGGCCCTCTGTCCACAGTGCAACTCCCGCGCTAGCGCCCGGGAGGCCCTCGGGAGCGGGTCCTGGGCGGTGTCCCCTGCGCCCCCGCGGAGGGGTGCGGGCGCTGCTCTCCTACCTTCCCTGCCCCGAGGAGAGGGCTGCTGCTAGTTTCACGTGGTTCCTCTGGCAGAAGCTTGATGATACAAAGTCCTGAACACATAACACTAAATTACCTGTTTAAAAACTGTATTTTTCAAGTGACAGCGACCTCTACCCCCCAGGTCTTGGATTGAACCCAGGGCCTAATGCTTTCTAGGAAAGGGCTCTACTACAGAGCTGCACCCCCAGCCAGGTAAACTTCCTTAAAAAAAAGGAAGAAGAAAGGACAGAAAGTGTGCTGAACCCACCGTCTTTGCTGAGGGAAGCTACAAGTCTTTTTTTTTCTTTTTAATTTTCGTAGCTATTGATGGACCTTTAATTATTTCCGTTGCTGAGAATCGAACCCAGTGCCTCACACGTGCAAGGGAAGCACTCTACCACTAAGCCACAACCCAAGCCCTATAAATTCTTGAATTCATTGATGTCTTGCAAAACGGAGTCCCAACACATTCTATGGGTTGTTATTGTAAATTATCCAAATCTTTTAATTACTATGATATCTACATATGCATCCCAGCTTGGAAATGACATTGTTCCTGGTATCTTTAAAGCTCTCCAAACCCTTCCCATTCCCAACCCCTTTCTACCCTCCAGAGCTAGCCATGATCCAGAATGTTACTGTTGATCATTTTCTTGCCTTACTTTATGGTTTTTGCATATAGGTGTGAAACTATATTGTTTAGTTCTACCTATTTTAACCTTTAAAAACATCATGAAACTATGCATTGGATGACAGATGCATTAGTTCCATGAATACTATCAGGCATTTAAGTTTTGCTGATCTGCTGCCATTAAATGTCTTCTCCCTGCCTGATAACTTGGAGAGTTTGGACCATTTATTCTTCTGTGGATGCCCTAACATCTCAGTGCTATTTTTAGGAAATAATTCATCCTTTTCCCCATTAATAGGCCAGTTTTGTCATACATCAAGTTTCAGTGCACACATGGATCTATGCGGGGACTCTTACTTTGTATTGATATTTCAGATCTGCTCTGATGCCACTTCATTATTGTCTCATTATATTAGTATTTATATGTTGTAGAACGTGTCCCCTGATCCTCAACTATTTGGGATGTTGAGTGGAATTGTTTTGAGTCTATAGATTAGTTGAGAGAAATCTGAGGATTTTATGATGTGGAATTTTCTGCCCAAGACCAATTTGCCTTTCCACTTAATTTAGCTCTTTGCTGTTTTTCAGTGCAGTTTGGTTTTTCGCTTCTCATTATAGCTTGGGATGGTTCCAGCTCACCGTCGAGAGAGACGTTTCATTCTCTAATCAGTTGCATGGCATTCTGCTGTGTGACTGTGTTGTAATTTACTTTACCAGGCCCCCAAGAATTCTTTCAGGATACCTGTGATCTTTTTTATAGGACAGCAGTGCTTCGGGGTTGTCCCTGTGTGATTCAAACACAGTTGTCCTGGGTTTAAAGTGATATTTGCATACTAGGAGTGAACATACACTCCACAGAGATTGTGTTGTGAAATTGCTGCCCTTGAGGTCAACAGCGACACAATTAGGTTTCCATTTGGTTTTCATTATTGTCTTTATGTCGTTAGAGAATTTACCATGGCTTCTGTTGGGGCAGAAAGGCATAATACTCCTTGCCTAGCACGGGGGTCGTGGCCCAGGCTCCTGGAACAGAAGACAGTAGCAAGAGTAAAACAAAGACCCAAAGACCCAGATTTGATGGTCGAACAGATTTGGAAATGTGATGGGACATAAGGGGGATAACCTAGAGGGATCAGACCCGGGAGGGGAACCCAGCTACGCCTGTTTGTCCAGCTCCTTCCTCCTGAGAGTCGGACAGGACCCTTTCTGGAATGAAGGTCATATAACCTACCATCAGACAAGGTAGATCAGAGAAATTCTTTCTGGCCTGCTTCAGAGTAAAGGTTCTAGGCTTTATGGCTGGCTTTGGGGCAGAGGGATTCTAGCTTCCTCTCTCCTAGGAGAGAGGGGCTGAAGGCCAGAGAGAGGCTGTGTCCAGGCCGCTACCAAGGCCTTGCATCTCCTGCGAAGCAGGCAACATGCACAGCACCTTATCTGTGGCTTCGTGTTCTGAGCCTCCAAACCTTGGGCCCTTCTCTCCTTTGGTTTCCGTGGCACATTTCTTCATGGGCATTCATTCTTTCAGGAAGCCCTTCCACAATCTAGTGCTTAGGGCTATGCTGGCCGCCAGGGGGCGCTCTTATTTCATCTCATGGAGTGGACTGTTGGGTCATTGTTCTGTCTAAGCCTGGTCTAACTGAAAGCATTCATTACCAAAATAGGGGAGTAAAGGGTTAGAGACAGAGAAACTGAGGATGAGGGAAATGAAGTGGCTTGATTAAAGTTGAGAGGCATGTAAATGACAAAAGCAAGACTGCAAGGGTAGTTTCTCACCACCCACCTCCTGGAGCCCTCTGGGGAAGGAAGGCCCTCTAGCTTGTGGTTTCCTCCAGGTATGAGCCCCATAAAGAAGCAGATTAGGGGCTGGGGATGTGGCTCAGGCGGTAGCGCGCTCGCCTGGCATGCGTGCAGCTCGGGTTCGATCCTCAGCACCACATACAAACAAAGATGTTGTGTCCGCCGAAAACTAAAAAATGAATATTAAAAATTCTCTCTCTCTCTCTCTCTCTCCTCTCTCACTCTCTCTAAAAAAAAAAAAAAAGAAGAAGCAGATTAACCTGGCCTGTCTTTGCAGCTGTCAATCCTGATCTTCACCTGCCGGAGCCTCCCAGAATAGGGGAAGTGCTGTCCAGGAGCCATGAGCGCGAGCCAGTGGCCAGGAGGCTCGATGGCTGCCAAGTTTCCACTTTTCTATCTCAGCAACTTCTCCAAGTCTCCATGGAGCCTCTCCCCACCCCTACCCCTTGGCAGTGGGTCACCACCAACTCGAGCCCTTGGGAATGGAATTCAAAAGTTTATAATACCAGTCTCTGCCTTTGTGGGGTAACTGGGCAGCCTGGCCCAAAATAGCTGGAAGGGCAGGATGTGAGGGCTGCAGTGGGAAAAATCACAGTACCACTAATGACGCCTTGTGCTTATCGGGAACCCAGTGTCTCACAGCCCTCAACGTAGCTTTTTCCAGCAATGGGAAAACAGACACAGCAAGTACTGATGACATGGCCTGGGAGGGGGGACAAATTGCCAAGTAGGGGAGGGCACAGAGTGTGCTGCCTGCTCCACAGGGTTCCAGAGAATGTTCCTCTGGGAGTCTCTGGCCTCATCCCACAAACAACCCTGGTCTGAGAAAGGGGGGGCTGCTTGGGAACATCCAGGAAGCTGTAGGGCCTTGGCCCACACATGCGTGTAGATGCAGCTCCCAGGAATTGCAGCATGTGCTTGGTGCACTGCTCATTTGGGGGCCCAAGGAGGTCTCGGAGGGGGCTGGGTGTTTGTGGTTGGCTTTGACTTCTGACCCAGCGTCCCAGGGCTGATGCAGTCTGCCCTCGCACCGCTACTGCTGGATTGGGTTTTGGTTTGTTCTGTTTTTGTTTGCCCTGACTCTTGTCCTAGCACCCACAGGAAGGTGTTGGCTACACTGAGAACGTTCTGGTTCTAATTGCTTGGGGCCTTCACGGCTAGGGATGAAAGAAAATCAGGTCGTCTGCAAGAGCATGCGCATTTGCCAGATTTGCTGCCTTTCCTCCTTACAATCTTAGGCAGAAACGGAGCTGGTGACAAGGGCGGCTGTCTGGTGTGGTGACACCATTGACTTCCCTCGCTGAGCCTTGGCTGTGTTCTTTGGGAGCCGGCCTTGTCTTTGCCCGTTTGCCTGTTGGCTTAGGCTGTGGGCCACAATGATATTTTCAACCTGGGTCCCTGCTCTTGGAATTTCCCACGCCTCTAAGCCTTCTGTCTCACAAATACCCTGGGAAGCCCCAGGCTCATTTTGCTGTATTTAATATCATGCTGCACCCCCCTCCCCCGCCCTGCCTCCAGTAAAATGAGTAATCCCTTTTCTAGTCTCTTGGGAAATGTGGGGACTCATCCCAAAGGAGGAAAAGAAGATTATATTGATAACAATGATAATTACCATGAACATTGTAGCACTTTGTGTCTGCCTCACCCACCTTTTTATTAATTGTGAGAGCAACTACAGGTTCCTAATTGCTTCTCCAAAACCCCCCAATACAAAAAGCTCTCAAAAGTTGATTTTTCCTCTAAATGTGCCACAAATTTAACAGATCAATGTGATTTGAACCATTGTGAGACTATAAATGGCCTTCATTTATTTCACCACAGAATAGTCCAAATGTCTTGGAAGAGTGCTGCCCAAAGCCCCCTGGTGTGAGGAGCTCCTGACCTTTGCGGCTTACTCTGAACACAAGTGGCTCAGCTGGTTCCAGATCAGAAACCCTGGGCCCATCTCTGCCTGGTAGAGAAGGAGCAAGGAGACCCCCCAGATTCTCTGCATCCCTGGCTGGGTCAGGGTAAGCTGACCCAGCTCTGGGACTCTGCCCAGCTCTGGGACTCAGTGCCCTTGTCCAGGTGCGCCTGCTGCAGACGGGCATCACCCTCTGCTGTGTTTCTGAGTTCTACGGTGGGGTGGGGGTGGGGGACTCCAACTCCTGGTCTTGGAATTATGTTGCAGGTAAGTTTCTTTCAGTTCGTCAATGCCAGAGCCATCTTGCATGGAGGAAAGAGAAGGAGCAACTCTTCCATCTTCTGCATCTTTTCTGAACTGTGCACCCAGCTTTGTGGATTTGGGTGTTGGCCCAGGTCTTCACTAAGTGGAGACTCCTGGGAAGGGCAACAAGGAGCTTTCCCACTGCATGCAGGGAGTTCCCAGCCCACCAGAGTCCCAGGGGGCTCTCAGTCTGGGCAGCGGTCTCGTGGGGCTGCATAAGATGCTGCCTGCTTGCCTCCTCTGCTCTGCTTGCTGCTTTCCTGAGTATCATGACCACACAGGCTATTTGGGGACAGTAAATGGGGGAGGTCAGTCTACGTGCCTAGATGGGAAACTTCCTCATGTTACTTACAGGAATGAAGATGAGCTTATCTCTGCATTTTCCTGGATTGATAAGCAATGGAGGATGTAGGTTTTGCCAAGCCTCAGACATGTATGCCAAAGAACATGAGCTGTCCCCGGTCTGCCAGAGCAGTGGAGGCCATGTCTCTAACGGAGGCGGGTTACTTGATCTCACCAAGCTCCTCCAGTGCTCTCTGGGCTCCAGGGGCTAGGCAGCATTTCTCCTTCACGTCTCCTCCTCACAGGGGATTGGCTCTGGAGGTTGGGGTCTCTGGAGTGGCAACCCCATCCTCACAAGCTGCCACCCCCATCCCAAGCCCTCCTGCTTCTAGTGCATCTCCACCCATTCTCAGCTCTGCCCAGAAGTTGGCCTGGGCCCAGCCCCGGGGCAAGAGCATGTGCCTGGTGGCATCCTGCTCACACACTCCTCCTCCTCCTCCTCCTCCTCCTCCTCCTCCCTTTCTGTTCTCGAAGCCTTTCCAGATGTCAGTGTGGCCCAGGGAGGAAATTCCAAGGCCAGGAATAGTGAAGCGCAGCCTTTCTGTTTTGCTCCTAACATCCCGAACCAGCATCCTTCTTTCTACATCTCCTGTCCAGATGTAGCCAGAGAGGAGAGATGCCGTCGCTGGAGTGAGAGCAGAGCGCAGGTACAGCACCCAGGCCTGGAGCAGAGGGGAGGGACACAGAGGAGAACCCGGGGAGAAGCAGAAAAGAAGAAGGCACACTGTTATCACTGCCAGGGCAGCTTCACTCCTCTGGCCAGACCCTTCCTCTTCTTGAGCTGTGGTAGGGTTCCAGAACAAGCCTGTGTGACTCAGAGCTGGGGCTGGGGAACGGAGGGACAGCACTGGAGAAGCCTGTGCTGTGGTCTGCCTGGGGACTTGTTCAGGAAGAGCATTTATATAAGAATAAGAAAATGTCTGTTTTCCACCTCCAGGAATGAGAGACCTGGAAGAGACGGAGCAGACCCCCGTCCCCTCTGGCCCCACCACTGGGGATTCTAAGCGTTCTGAGCAGGGATTGCCCCTCACCTCTGAGCATGGAAACCAATAAACCATCACCTTCCAAACATGCACACGTGTATGCCTGGGCCCCGAGAGCTGTTAGAGAGGACTTGTAGATTCTCCCAAACCTGGTGCTGGTCCTCGGACCCCCATCTGTGGTGTGTCTTAACTCTGCCACAGTTTGGACATGGGGCGGGATATAGCGGGTGCTTGAGCCCATCCCCTGCCACTAAGTAACTTGGGTTCTCAGCCCTGCTGGGTGCCCCTGCCCTGTGCAGGGCATCCTCGTCCTGGATTCCCAGATACCTCTGCATCTGGACAGGCCCCAGGTGCACAGAAGAGGCCACCTGCACCCCAGCTGGGCTGGCTGCCCCGTGTGGTCAGGAGGAGGGAGCCGGCAGGGCACACACACAGTTAATCCTCGGCGGCTGCTGTTTGGCTAAAATGCGCTGGGAGCGATCTAGGCTCCTCTGCAGCTCACATCTGGCTGGGTTTGCTCTTTACGTGTTTGTCCTGCTTTCTTCCTCTCTTCTTTACTTTCGAGAAACCACGTTTCCGCTTCTGCCCAAGGAGACCTTGGAGCCTGCAGAGAAGATAAAGGTGCTGGGTCAGGGCTGCTGCTGCTCCAACCTGCCCCCTCCCGTTCTGAGCCTCCTTCCCAGGGGACTTCTTTCCCTGTCTCCTTCGACAAGTCTGTGCTTCCCGAGATCGGGCTCTGAGGAGGCTTTGCTTCTGGGAGATGCTTTAAGAGGCGGTGCCGTGAGAGCCCCAGAGAGGCGGCGGGAAGACGCAGCTGGTGCAGCCCTGCTCGGTTCCGAGGGAGGTAGGTGGCCTGGGGCAGGCAGGTCAGAGTGAGGAGGGACTCAGTACCGCCTGCTCCTGTCTTCCTGGCTTCAGCCTGGTTGCTGGAGCAGGACTGGGCAGGACAGAGCAGAGCCTTGCCAGGAGGACCATGGGTGAGGTGGAGGGGCAGGGTGGGCAGCTGTGGCCAAGGGGCAGAGAGCAGAAGTTCTGGGAAGCACTGTGCCTGCTCTTGCTAACTCCCCAGCACAGGCCGGTTGGTTCTGCAGAGAGCCCTGGGGCCAGCGCCCTCTGACGGGGAGGAGGCGGGCTCTTTTGCAGACAGAAGCTGTCGGGAGCAACAGTACCTTCTCCCATGTTCTGTGGGGTGTTTATCTTGCTTCACTCTTCGCTTGGTGCTTTTCTGAGAGTGTGGGAGAAAAAAGAATGGTACCCGTGCCCACCTCTGCACCTGGCAGAGATCCCCCAATGTCACCTGGACCACCTGAGATCCAGGTCTCTCCCATGCTCTCTGTGGCCCACTTGGGCCCTGCACAGGACAGGAAATGTGGACTTTGGCCCCCTCATCTCACAGCCTTGGTGTTCCTGGAGGGTATCCAGCTTGGGCAGGAAAAAACAATGTCACATCCCTAGGGATCCTCCTTGGAAGGATCCACTGAGAGTGGCCCTGCTCTGGGACTGCATTGCTGAGCCACTGTGGAGTCTCTGGTTGGTGCATGTCCACCCACCAGCCACCACCCAACTCTCCAGGGCACCTCCGCAGGTACGGGTGTGGTCTCCATTCTGCCAATCCCCGGCTGCCCTGGCTGCTTCCAGCCCTGGAGAGCCAGGAGCCTCCGTGTGCTCCCAGCACGCCTGGCAGTCCTGTCCCATCCTGGCTTGGAGGGGTGGAGGGAGCTGCCTCTCTGCCATGGATCTTGCCTCTTCCATGTCACCTAGTTTCTAGGGACGGAGGCCACGGGGCAGGCTTTCCTGAACTTTGAAAATGAGACACGTCTTGAGAAATGACTTCCTGGACCCCCAGGAGTGTGATGTCCTTAAAGACTGCTTGGGCTCTGCTTTTTATAGTGTAGAAAGCACACACGTGCGCCCGGCCGTGCAGCCCACACGCACTGTCAGATACTTGTGCTGCAGGGAGGGGACGTGTCTGCTCCACAAGGCCTGCCCAGGGCCCCTGCTAACCAGAGAGGAGCGGCAACAGGAGCCGGTGGGCAGAGGCTGAGGTCAGTGGCAGCTGTCCCACTCTCCCTCTTAGACCTGTAGAGCCAGAGAGGACTTAGAGATGACCCAGCAACCCGGTAAGAACAATGGCAGCCGCCAATTTGTTGGTTCTTCAACTCTATCAAGGGACTCCCCTGTGAAAAGCTCAGAGGAGCTTGTGGCTTGCCCGAGCCAGTGGACAGAGGACCTCAGACCCTGACCTATGTCCTCATGCCCTGAGACTGTGTTCAGTACACTCCACGCAGGCTGGGGACACTGAGCGCAGCACTCCACAGTGAGGCGGGATCTGAGCTTCTCAAGTGTCCCCTTCTCTCTGCTGACAGAGAAAGCCCAGGGCAGGACGCAGGCTGCTTCCCAGGGACCCACTTTCTTCCTTCCTTTCCTTCTCCTACCATCTGGAGTCCCCCATGACCCCAAGGAAAGTGCAGCAGCAGGGGACAGATATGTGGCCAGGGGTCTTGGGTGGGCCCCGTTCAGCCACAGGACACCATTGCCCAACACTAAGGTGCCCCCAAGCAGGAGCCTGGGAAGCCCAGGCTGTCGGAGGGTGCAGGCAGCTGCCTCCCATCCTGGGGTATAACCTCCCGGCCGGGCAATCAGGGCAGCTTTCAGTGTTCCTTTCTGCAGTTCTCCCGTGCCTCCCCCAGCTGTAATTAGCATGACTCATAAGCCAAATATTCTGGCATTGAACTTCACCCATCAAAACAAAGATGAAAAGAATTTCATAGAAATCTGTGCCACAGGGTGTCCTCACCGGACACCAGCCTCCCTGCGTCCTGTCCTCAGGGGTCGGGCCCTTTTGTGGGTCTCAGTTCCTGAGGGCGGGGGGGGGGGACACACTGGCCTGAAAGGCAGGAAGAAGGAGACCTTCTGTTGCAGTCCCCTGCTGCTGGCTGCCCAAGGCCGACTCTTCCTGACAACCCACCCTCCCTGGAGACAAAGGGAAGCTGCCTGGGCTCCCTGCCCCAGAGCCCCAGGACGCCCAAGTGGGGTGGTGGCCCCCGGGGAGCTCCATCCTGGTGGCTTGACTACTGTGTTGTTTTCTCCCGTTTTACCCATAAAATCTGCCTTCTGCTATTGTCAAGTGACACAAGGCAGCTCTGCCGACTGGACTCTGCCACCTCCCTGACCCCTTATGTGGTGTGGGAGATGGCCTGCCCGCTTCCGAGAGCAGTCTGCCAGAGGACCCAAAGCTCCACATGGGTTTCCCTGCACTGGGGCTGCCCATAGAGCCAGCCTCTCCAGCCCTGAACCTCAGCCCTGGCCCTGTCCTTGTCCGGAGGTGCCGGTGCTGAGCTTAACACAGACACGGAGACCTGCGAAACCAGGCCCGCCCCTTCCTCCTCCGCCAGCCCCAGTGCAGGGTTCTGCAGAGCTCACCCTGGGGGAGGGGCAGTGCTGGGGGCAGCGTGGGCCTCTGAGCCTTTGGGAGGACTCTTGGTCTCTGGATCCTAGTCAAGTTGCAGCTGTGCCATTTTGGTGCTTGGGGGGGTGTGTGTGGGGGATGGGTACATTGGCATCCCCTCAACCCACCCCTCCTTGCCTGTGATCAATTTCCAAACCAGGTATAGATAGGGGCACCTGAAGCCCCCTCACCATCCACTGGGGGTAGGGGGCATCCCTGCCTGTCTCTGAGTCTCCTGCAGATCAGCAAGCCCCTCCTTGGGCACCGCCTGGCCCAGGACGGTTGTCTGGATGTCCACAGGCTGGCCTGGCCTCAGGGTCTGACCATCTTCCTGGCTCCTGTAGGAATTTTCCTTGAAATGAGACAGTGGACAGGGAGGCAGGAGCCCAAGGCCGAGAAGAGAGGCAGCCAGGCGAGACAGGGATAGGGAAGCCAAGTTCTTGGTGCCCAGGGACGGGTCAGACATACTCCTGGCTGCTGCTAGAGCCACACATGCTGGACAGCCCACACTCTGGGGCTGCTCCCTGCCACCCTTGGGACATCTGATTACCAGCTACCCTCTACCCTTGGGACTGGGGAAAGAGGGGAACTCTCCTGGTGGTGGTGAAGAGGGGGTTAGGTAGGTGTAGGCTAGAAGCTAGGCTGGGCCCCGTGACTCTGCCCTGCAAGCTTCTGGGATAGGCCCTCAAAACTGGGGACCAGGCTGGGGATACAGCTCATTTGGTAGAGTGTTTGCACCATGTGTGCTGGGTTCTGGTGAGATATAGGGACAGGGATCTGGATGGGTTCAGGTGGCCATGGGGCTCCTGGACGGGTTCAGGGTGGCCATGGGGGTGAATGTCTTCTGGCATTCACCCCCTCCCAGGGCCCCCTGAAGTTCTATCCAGCAGGCAAGGTGGTGGGCCTGTAAGTCCTGTGCGCTGCTTGACTGGCTGAACGTATTGGATTGAGGCAACCCTGGGAATGGAGGCTGCTGAGCCAGGTTGGGGCTGTAGGGAGGCAGGGAGGCTTGAGCCTGATGTCTACCCCTCCCTTTCCCCACTCTCCTTTCTGTTCCATCCTGCGTGTTCCTCCCAAAGGCACCTCCAGTGGTGCCCACCCATATCCGACCCTGGGCAGCCTCCCAAGGAAAGGGCAGGCCAAGCATGTGTGCAGCCCCCTCCTCTGGCCAGCATGGCCTCTTCTCCCTCTCCCTCCTGAGGTGGTACTCAGCCTTCCTCCCTTTGCAGGGGGCACTCAGGTCCGTTTCTGCTCATCAGGGCGCTGGGGGTGGGAGGCGGCCATCTGCATCCCGCCTGTGTGTCCTGGCCTTCCCTCTTCCCTCAGAGCTTACCAACCTGCTGCTCTCCCTCCACCCTGCCGGAGCAAGACCCCGAGAAGGCACCGCAGGAGGCCCAGCGTTGGGCACCTCATATGGAAGCTGTGGGAGGGGGCTGCCTGCTCGTGGGGGAGGGGGCGCAGGTTAAGATGCCAGCAGCCTGGCACTTGGAGATCTCAGCACGCTGCGGGGAAGCCTCAGAGGGTGCCTGGCATGCAGCAGAGGCACGCTGCATAAGTCCAGAGCAGCCGCTGCCCGAGGAAGGCTGCATCTTCGTATTCCAGTCCGCAGCTGAGACTTCAGTGTCAGCCAGTTCATCCTCCACACAGCTCTGCCTGATCTGCCCGGCATCGCTAGCCCCGCCCCCATTATCTACTTTTCCATGCATAGTCAAGTTCCCTGGTATAAGCAAAATGCTCCCTTAGTCTCCAGGGTGGGGCTTATTTGTCATTTTTCCTAAGTGGAAAATAATGTGTATTTACTGTGAAAAAACATGAGATTGCTATAGGGGGAACAAAAACAAAGCACAAATAAAAGAAAGCACAAATAAGGCAATGTTAGAGAGCCATATTCTCACCATGCCTGGACAGTTGCCATCAGCAGCCAGGTGGTGGCCTTTGAATGCTGTGGTTGTGTGTCCACTTGTACGTGTGTGCACGCGCACTTTCAGCCTGCACTTTCCCTCAGAACGTCTTTCCATGGCAGTAAGGGTTCATGGTTTGCAGCGGTCACTAATTGTAGGCAGCTTCCGGGTCTCCTGGTCCATCACCTCCCCACTTCTCCCCACTGCTGAGCTCACCTCCAATCAGCCACCTGGGTGTTGTGTTTTGTCTTTGGTCTTTTCCTGGATGGTCTTTTCCTGTGGTCTTGCTGGACGCTCATGTGGCTTGTAGCCTTGGCTAAGGAGGCAGCAGGGTTTGCTGGTCTTTGGGAGGCAGGAGGTGCTCTGGGTGCAGATGGAGGAATAGCTAGCAAGGACAGCTCCCAGGCTCATGGCGGTCAGCATTCCGGAGACAGGTCATAGTGTCCCCTGGCTCCCTCCCTCCCCACTCTGTGTTGGACAGGTTTGAGCAGCTCCAGTCTGTTCCCAGTCCTGTTTGGATGGTGGCTTTGCTACTTGGGATTGACTGAAAGGTGAGGGAGGGGTTCATGCTACACTGGATGTGAGACACTGAATGCTGGAGGAGCTGGGAAAAGTCCAGAGGGACAGATGAGCCCCCAGTGATTACAGACCTCTGTGTAGTACATGCTGGGGGAGGGGCGAGCCACAGCAGGGGAAGGGGGCCTGGAATACTTGCTGCAGGAGGCAGCATCAGGCCAGCTCTGAAGATGCACTGATGGAGAGGTGGCAGGACAAGGGGCATCTTGAAGTGTGACTTGTGTTAGGGACTGAGGGAGGCAGCATGTGGCTGGAGTGAAGGAATCGTATGCATGGATGACAGGTAGAGGCTGGTTGACAGGCAGGGGAGGCAGGAGCCTAGTGGGGATGGAGGGTTGAACCCCGTTCTTTGTCTCTGGATGCCCCTGAGCCAAGGGCAGCACTGATTTTCATTTTTAAAAAGTAGCCTCTTAAGGAGTCAGTGTAGGAGACAGAAGGAAGCAGGGAGGCCCAAGGAGAGCTGGACACAGTTGGTGGTGTTGGGGACCAAGGGGCAGGGGAGACCTGGGGGAGCTTGGTGATGGGTTTGATGTGACGGGGGCATGGAAGGTACTCGTGTTAGTGGCTCCCACTTGTGGCCTGGGTACCAGCACCTGTGAACGGTGCTGTCTTTCACAGAGCTGCCAGCCCAGGAGGAGAAGGGAGGGCGGGCGGCAGTGAGGAGGGTGAGTTAATTGGGTGTTCACGTCTCATGGCTGGGCAGAGAGGGATCCAGCAGACAGCTGGAGACACAGTGCAGGCCAGTCTGTCCAGGGGAGTGTCCAGCCACGTGGAAATGTTCTATCAGCAGTGTTGCCCGCTGTGGTAGCCGCTAGCCACGTGAGTGCTTAGAAAGTGGCCCCTTTATTTTGTTTAGTCTTAACAGATCGGAACAGCCCATGTGGCTGTTGTGCTGGAGAACAGGCCTGGCGCCCCTCGGTGTCCTGGGTGGAAGGCATGACGTGGGCCAAGGCAGCAGAGGAGGGTTTGGGGCGAGAGGCCCTGCAGACCTGGAAAGCAGCTGTGTGTGGGGAAGACCAAGGATAACCCCAGAGCGGGCAGCGGTGCCTGGGGCGGGAGGTGGGGGCATCCATCCCCGGGGCCATTCCCAGCAGAAGCTTTAAAGCTCCCACAGCAGGACGGCAGAATAGAGCCAGGTCACAGGTGATCTCGGCAAGAGGGGCCCAGGCTGGACCCATGGGTGCTGAGCCAGATCGCATTTCTGATGGAGGAGCCACTCGGTTTGGGCCTGTCTCCTGCCAGGCTTCCCAGGAGGTGCCTGTGAGGTGTCCCGGTGCCCCAGCCAAGGCAGCCAGACAGGCGTGGTTTGTGCTGCCTGTAAAGGGCGGACTGCGGTGGGGCTCAGGCCACAGAATTCTCAGGTTCTTCCCTCCTCGGGAGCCTCTGCCCCGAAGGGTGGCACTGTGCTGGTGCTGGGGTGGTGGCTCCAGCCAGGCCACCTGCAGAGCAAGCTCCCAACTGAGCCACTGGGGCCTTTCCCCTCTCGCAGTTCTCAAAGCAGGATGAGCCCTGCCCCAGGCGTCCCAGCTGGGAGGGGACCTGAGGTCAGCAGCTCTGCTCAAGGCAGTCTTTGTTCCCACTGGGTTGCAGCAGCAGCTCTGCGGGCTGGGCTGGCCAGGTGCCCCCAGGGCCCAGTGCCCAGTAGCCCACGTGGCAGTCGTATTTGCACAGGCTGGCAGAAACTTAGAGTCCCGCTCTCTGCTCCAGGTGAGTTTTCTTGGCCAAGATGCATTGCCCTGGAGAGGAGGGAGATGCTGTAGGATGGGCATGTTCTTGGTCTCTCCTCTCCTCACTGTTAAGTCCCAAACGAAGCCTCACTTCCATCCAAAGGAACCCTTTGCTTAGGAACTAGCAAGTAGCCCTGGAAGAACCCACTTCTTCACTCCTGGACTCGGGCTGTGGAGGTAACCCCATAAACCCCCAGACTTTCAAACAACCGAGACAGGGAGCAGTTCTCGGGAGAAGGAAAGAGGGAAATTCCAAGAGGAGCTGGGCCCTCAGGGTTCCTCCAGTGAGGCCTGCTGCCTCCCCTGTGTGGTTAGGAGGGAGAGATTCCCAGGCCAGCTGGGGCTGCCGGTCACACAAGGGACATTAGGTGGTAAAGGGGCTTCTGTCTGCTTTGTCAACTGGAGGTCACTCAGCCTCCCTCCTGCCCATGGCAGGTTTTGGAGTCTGAGAAATGGGCAGTTAATGTGACAAAGGACTTCTGGGGGAAGGAAAGGACCAAGAGCAGATGTCACACACTGGGAAACCCTGATGGTCACTGGGGTCGGAGGAACACCCTGATATGGCACTTTCTCTTTCGTGGCCCCCATGTCTGAATCCCACTGCAGGGACTGGAGGGTGCTAAGCTTCTCACCGGGAGGCTGTCCCAGGTGTCAGCAGGCCTCTGTGTTAGGAGGATGTGCAGGAGGCAAAGGCAGAGGGGCAGGTGGGTGAGGAGTGGTGTGGGGACCACGTTCCCGTTGACCAAGGCTGACTAACCGCATTCTTGACCTAGAACCCATGCAGTGTAGGTTAAAATCCTTTACCCAGAAGGTGCACGGAAAACTTTAGGGTGGGGTCCAGGCCCTAGAAAAGCCAGAGACGATTGCCTCGGGTGGGCCAAGGTCTGGGAGACAGCCAGATGCCCCGGAGAGCACCCGAGGCAGGCGGATAGAGAGAGGAGAGCAGAGCTGCAGGCACCCCCACGGAGGCCTGGGAGCTGTACCAGGTGCACGCGAGTAAGGCATCCAGTGACCCCTAAATCTCTGGCCTATGCTCTGTTCCTAGCTCCTCCTCCCTCCCCCACGACTTCACTTCAGTCTAAAACAGACCTACCTGATAGAACCTGATCAAGTGGCCAGAGTGTTCTCTTCTGCACTTTCCAATATGGCGACCACTAGCCACAGGTGGCTGTCCAGAGCCCGTAATGTGGCTGGTGTGGCTAGGGAGCAGAACCTTGAGTCATTTTGTGTCTGTGTGCTGGGGATGGAACCCAGGGCCTCACACACGCTAAGTAAGTGCTGTACCACTGAGCTGTGTCCCCAGCCCTAACTTTTGTTTTGTCTTAATTTAAATAGCTACACAAGGCTAACGACCACCCCGCCGTTTAGCCCCAGTCTGGCTTGTCACCCACTCACCGTTTTGGTTCATTGCCTGCCCTTTCGCTCTGAGCTGTAGCTGGGTGCTTGTCTGCTTTCCTCTCTGGACTGTAATATTCCTGAAGTCAGGGAACGGACTTGATTTATGGCTGCAGTGCTCCCTCTCCCTCTCGCACCATGCCCTGCAGATCACGGCATCCAGTCCACCAGGCCTGGGTTTCACTGCCCACCGGGAGGGCGGCTTGGACTTGCCTTCCGAGGCTCCTTTCAATCCAAGGAGATTATAGGCTTTCTGCCTCTTGGAACAGCTGCTTACCAATGAGGATTAAAGAAAGAAACTGTTTACAAAAGGGTTTTTTTTGATGGCACTGGGCAGGGTGGAGCATCAAGGCAAGATCCAGGCAGGCGGCCTCTGAGCGCCAGGAGTCAACATCAGTACGTGGACGTGGGGCCAAGACCAACAGGGACCAGTTTTAAACAAATATAGGGAAATTTGAACCTGTGGATGGAGTTGCCTCCTTAAAGGATCCATCGCGGGTCTGGAAGGGTCAACGCATCAGACCTCCTCCCCGTCCTGTGAGTGGTTCCATGTCTCCCTCCCTCCTCCCTCCTCCCGTAAGGGGGCTCCTGCTTGTCGGGGAGGTGAATAGGGTGCATGGAGTGGGAGGCTGGGAGATGTGGTGGACAAGCGGGAGCGGAGGTACCATGGAACTGGCTCTGATCCATTGGCTCCTGGACAGTGAAGAGCTTGAAGTCTCCAGTGGCTCTGACCGCAGCTCAGCCTGGAGACAGGGCTGTGTGGGTCCCCACTCAGGAGGCACCCCCGTCAGTCCAGACGCCACGGGGCCACCACCCTGGACTTTCCTTCTCTGTGTAGCCTCTCGGGGGGCCAAGCAGGGAGCCTTCCTTTGCTGGGAATCTCTAGCAGTGATCCCGGAGCCAAGTTTGGCTTGATGTTGGGCAATAGTGTTTTTGCCCTAAAGTGACTAAGATGATGGTAATGTCGTGACTCTGACTTTGCTGTGGGATTCGGTGAAATGGTTGAGATCTGGTGGAAGAGGGAAAGGTTTCAATCTGGGTGTGCATTGACTCTAAAGAGGAGGTCAGCAAAGACAGCCCTACACCAGCCTCCCTGCCCTCAGCCATCAGCCCAGGCCTCTGCCTGCCTTCAGAGCTGTCACCTGTCCCATGCCACCAATGCCATTATCCCTAACCCAGCCACATCCTGGGCCCCATCTCTTCTGGCCCAGGTGTAGAAAACACTCTTTTGAGGCTAGGAGGAGACGTACCAACAGTCACAGGGCTGCTTCCCCCCGGGGGCTTGGCTCTGGTACTCAGCTGGGGGCAATTTTGCCCCCCAGGAGACAGACATAGGGTAATGGCTGGAATTTCTGATTGTCACAGCCACCAAGAGGGCTGACAGCCTGGAGTGAGTAGCCTGGGGCACTGCCAACATCCCAGGAGGCACAAAGGACTCCTAGCGACAGGGAACTGTCCAGCTCACAGTGCCCAGGCTGAGGGTGAGCCAAGGGGCCAGGCACCTCCGGTTGTTACTCTAGAACTTTTCCAAAATGCAGACATATTATTTTGGATTCAGAAAATAAAAGAGTTTAAAGAAAGGAAAACTTCCTTTTAACTGATGCAAGCTGACCACTTAAGAAGGAAAAAAAAAAAAGAGTAATGACTTGAGGGACCAGGGAAAAACAGGAAACACAGAAATAGAGAAATAAACAGATTTAGAGAACTCAATTTGACCAATGTTTGTGGAGTACCAGTGAAGTCCAGGGCACTGCAGGGTGCTTGGCTGGTTGAGGGGACAAGGGGACATCCCAGGCCAGGAGGGGGACACATTGGCCTGCTGGGCAGGATCTCACAGGCTCTCTGCAGTCCAAGACAATGTGAAGGACAAATTAGGAAGAATGGGGGCTTTCCCAGGAGGGGTCTGGGGAGGCTTCAAGAGGAACATGAGGCACTCAGGTGGCGGCTGGCAGGGCAGAGGACTTGGGGTCACCGAGGTTGGCAGTCCGAGTTGCAGTGCAGACAGCTCGAGCTGATTTCCCTCGGTCTGTTTGCTCACCTACAACTGTGGGGTGACAACAAGTGAGTACTCTCTCCTTAGAGGATGCTGTGGGTGCACAAAGGTCTGGGTGGGGTCGAGATGATCAACGAGGAAGCCTTCTCAGACCAACCTGTAGGGCCCGAGGCATCAATTAAATCATGCATGGACTCTCAGCGAAGCGCTGGTGAGCAGGAGAGAGGAAGACAAGGGCACTTCTGGTCAAGGAAGAAGAGCGCCCACGGTGGCAGTGGCGGGAGGTGAGGGAACTCAGATGTGCCGCTCCTCGAGGCGTATGGAAAATGCTGAGCCCTCAAGGCCCTGCCCGGGTTTCATGCAGCAGAAGCTGCGCGGGAACGGAGTCCTTAGGTGTGCATGTGAGCGTGTAAGACCACAGGATGAGGTGTCTGCAGCGACAGCTGACCAGTTGGGGTGATGGGGGAGACGTGCATGCTCTGTGGGAGAGCCCAGAGAGAAGTGAGGAGCAGGAGGGGTATGAGAACTCCAGTGCCTGTTTAGAGGTTCACATACACACTTTCTTTGGCAAGCGGGGGCAGGTCTAAGCAGCCTGCTGGTCACCGGGGTCTCTGGGCCCTGAGGCTCCCTGGCTGGTTAGTAGGGACTTGGAGGCAGGAGAGCAGCCCGGTTGCTGCAATGGGGCAGTGGGAGGCTAGGGGGAGGCTGGTGTCCTCTCATCTCGCTCCTCTCGGCGGTGACACAGGGGAGCCGGGCTCTGGGTCTTTCTGTGCTGGAGCTCCAGCTGCAGTGACCAGCACCCTCACAGACGTGGCCTGGGCGCCACTGGGGACAGCTGTTGGAGCACTCTCTTCAGAGCTCCTCAGTGAGCCCACTCTCGGGGCCCAGGAGCCTCGCCCTGGGGCAGGGGTGTGCCCTTCCCAGGCGACAAAGCCAGCCAAGGGATGTTGGAAAGAAGGTCACAGCTTCCCAGGAGGAGTCTGGTCTGTAATTACCGACAAAGAGGAATTGTCTCCAATTTTAATTTTCCTAAAACACAGAGAGGAATGGAGGGTTGGGCGGGGGATCTTGGTCCCGCTGGGCTTGCTTCTTCCTGGGCAGCGGAGAGGGTTGAATTAGGTGCTCATGGTCCTGGGAGGCGTCAGACCTCGTGTTCGGGTGAACAGGAGAGGGTTAGAATGGAGCACAGTAGGGTGCCACAGCGGGAGGTTTCCTGCCCACCAGGAACAGCCAAGCGGGGCGACTCCTGATTCCAGGCGCGTGGACCCCAGCTCCCCGAGAGGGTGAGGGGTGATGCTGCTGACAGCCAAAGCAGAGAGGCTCTGCCCCTGTGGGCTCACTGGGACCCCCAACAGTCACCTCTTCCCAGAGGACTCTCAGTACTGGAGAGGGAGGGTCCTGCCGCAAGCCTTGGCCAAAAGCACCATGGCCTTGGATGAGCTGACTCCATGTCCCCTGAACTGAATGCTGGAGGTCACCCACTGAGCACCCCTGTTGGTCAGGAGGAAGCCTGCAGCCCTCTGCCTTCCACATGCCCACGCACAGGGACCAGGGTGGCTGTTGTTGCATGGTGATCAACCAAACCTGTTGGGATTCGGTCCACTGGCCCAACAGGTGGTAAATGACAACCATCTTCGTGGCCAGTGGCTGAAAGACTCTGGTTCCTGAGTCTGGGCTGGTATGGACACCACGGTGCACGGTGGTGTTTCAACCCAAGCCCTCTGGGCTGAGGCTCCAGTGGCAGAGCGCCCGTGTGCCTGTGAGTGTGCCCATGTGTGTGTGTGTGTGTGTGTGTGTGTGTGTGTGTGCCCGTGTGTGTGTGAGCACATGCGAATGTGCGTGAGTTAGTATAAGCACATGAGTGTGTGTGTGTGTGTGTGAGCACATGCGAGTGTGCGTGAGTTAGTATAAGCACATGAGTGTGTGTGTGTGTGTGTGAGCACATGCGAGTGTGCGTGAGTTAGTATAAGCACATGAGTGTGTGTGTGTGTGAGCACATGCGAGTGTGCGTGAGTTAGTATAAGCACATGAGTGTGTGTGTGTGTGAGCACATGCGAGTGTGCGTCAGTATAAGCACATGAGTGTGTGTGTGAGCACATGCGAGTGTGCGTCAGTTAGTATAAGCACATGAGTGTTTGTGTGTGTGTGTGTGTGAGCACATGCGAGTGTGCGTGAGTTAGTATAAGCACATGAGTGTGTGTGTGTGTGTGTGTGAGCACATGCGAGTGTGTGAGTTAGTATAAGCACGAGTGTGTGTGTGTGTGTGTGAGCACATGCGAGTGTGCGTGAGTTAGTATAAGCACATGAGTGTGTGTGTGTGTGTGTGTGAGCACATGCGAGTGTGCGTGAGTTAGTATAAGCACATGAGTGTGTGTGTGTGTGAGCACATGCGAGTGTGCGTCAGTTAGTATAAGCACATGAGTGTGTGTGTGTGTGAGCACATGCGAGTGTGCGTGAGTTAGTATAAGCACATGAGTGTGTGTGTGTGTGTGTGTGTGTGAGCACATGCGAGTGTGCGTGAGTTAGTATAAGCACATGAGTGTGTGTGTGTGTGTGTGTGTGTGCACCTGCCCAGAGGAGCAGTGTTCCTGGGGACGTGGGGCTGGGGGGCCTCAGGTTTCTGGACTCTCCTTTTGTGGAGCACCTTCCTAACCTGGTGCTGTCCCCATGTGTCTCTTCCCACCAGGGTCAGCAGGAAGATGGGCTCCCATGGACAGGGACTTGTGCTGGGATGCTGCCTGCTTCTGGCCTTCACCTGTGGCCTGGTCCTGAGCCACGTGCCCCGTGACCAGCGGGAGCAGCAGGAGCAGCAGGAGCAAGAAGAGGCCCAGGAGCTGCTGCCCCCGCTGGACCATGACAAGAGGTGAGGGACTGTGGCCCAGAAGCCATTGCAGGAGCTCCAGCTCTGGCTGAGCGAGCCCGGCCTCCCTGGGAGATAGGAAGGGTGAACGCTGAGGCTGAGGAGTGGCTCCTGGGGAGGCTGGACCTGGAAGATAGACAGGCCGTTTGTCTCCAGTGGCTCGGGCTGTGTCTGGAGGCGAGGTCGCAGTCCAGCTCTGAAGGGTTTGGAGTTTTGGAGCCACATCCTTAGATTAAGAGCCAGCCAGGCCTGGCCTGGCCCCTAAGTGGGTCGTGGCCTTCTTGCTTGGCCCTGAGGATGTGTGCTGGAGTCCTGGTACTGCTTGGAGGCAGGAGGCCCCAGCAGAGACGAGGGACCCAGAGCAGGTCCTGTGCCCCTGACGTCTTGTCCAGTTGCAAGATGGCAGCCGGCGGGCGAGCACCCGCAGGTCAGGCACTGGCTTTCTGCAGGCTGTGAGCGCTTTGCTCTCATGTCTGTGACCCTCAGCAACACACAGACTCCAGATCACTGCGGAGGGTTTTAAAGAACTCACCAATGCTCAGGATTGCTCCTAGACTGCCTCCCATCGAGCACGAGGTCCTAGAGGCCTGGGCATGGCGCCATGCTGGGGCTGGCCTTCTTTGTTACCCTGAGTACCAGGCTGTCTTTACTGGCCAGCATTTGGGGACCAGGAGCCTAGTTCCTTTCTTCTTCCTTTGCTATTTTTTTTCATTCAACAAATACTTATTGCCTGCTGCCGTCAGGCCGCTCTCAGGTCTGTGGAAGTCGTGAACCCTGGCCTCTAGGGACTCTAAGGGTGTGGGGAGACGGAGGCGCAGGGTAACAGTGCCACGGGCAGGCAGTGGAGCAGCCGTGTGTCTACAGCACTGGGGAGAGGGCAGAAGGGAAGGGTGAGACTCAGGAAGCCCAAGCAGAGGTGGAATGCCGTCTCAAAGGACACGGGGCCTCCCAGGTGCAGGAGGGAGAGCTGCCCGGCAGCCTGCAGGGTACATACCGACGTGTGACTGGCAGGGGAGACAGGCAGGTGGGGGGCGCTGGGGCCCGGGAGAGGATGGGAAAGGGGCGAAGCCGGGTCACTGAGTCTGTGGGGAAGGGTCTCACCCGAACTTCATCCTATAGGGAGTAGGGCTCAGGGGAGGTCTGCATAGGACCGGGTTCCAGAAGGCATGCTGGAGGAGAGGCATCAGGACCATGGCTGGCTGCTGGAGGGACAGTTCCAGGAGAACTGTCCACGTGGTGCTGGTGCAGGAGACCCCAGCTCAGCCCTGGGCACTGGGGCTGGGGCTGAGTGTGAAGGTGCAGCCAGGGGCCACCTGGGGGGCTGAAGCCTCCATCTTAAGCCCCTGGTGACAGTGCTGGAAACAGACTTTGGGAATAAAGAGTTCCAGGGCAGAGGGACACAGTCAGGGGCTTCAGTCTTGGCCATCTCTGGATGGAGTCTTCGGGCCTTTCTGGATTCTGGGTGGGTTCTGAACTGAGGGCCTGTGGACCCACTTCTCATATTATCTGGGGTTCAAGGTGGGAGCAGAGTTAGACAGAAGCTGGCTGTTCAGAGGCACTGTGCTGCCCCAGAGATGGCTCAGCCTGGGCCAACGGAGCGGGGGCCAGAGCACAGTGCAGTGCCAGCGGTGCCACAAGGTGGCAGCAGGGAGCCACCACCACCCACCAGCGGCTGAGCAGGTCCTTACAGGGGTCAGGAGGGAAGTGGCACCTCCGCTGCTGCCCAGGCCGTCGTAAGCATCTCGTCGAAACCTCTTGCTTACAAACGCCAGCAGATTATCTTCTTCAATCACAGACATGTGACAAGGACCCCTAGAGTGGGCCTGTGCCACTGGAGGACCGTGTCCTGCAGGTGTGGCGTTCTCTGGTCCAGCCCTGTCTGTGTGTGGCCCTGAAGTTACTGATGTGTCACTGCTGCTCCCATGACCACTGCCAGCAAAGGGTGGGGCTCTCTCTGGAGTTCAATCCGGGATCCCAGAATCCACCCTGTGCCGCTGGGACCCTGAGACTTGAACATCTAAGTGAGGGAGGGGCAGGTCAGGTCCAGGCCCCCAGACCCCTGACAGCAGGAGAGAGGCCAGGGCCCAGCCCTGAGTTCATGACTTTCACCCTGATGCTTTGTTCCCACAGGAATGAAGAGAAACATGAAAAATATAGCCCCAGCCAGGGCGGGGAGCCCCCCGCCTCCAGGTGCTTCCGCTGCTGCGACCCTGTGACCCCTGTGTACCAGGCCATCCCTGCGCCCCAGATCAACATCACCATCCTGAAAGGTCAGGGCTGCAGAGACAGGGCACCTCCTGGGGGCTGCCGCGGGCAGAGAGGGAGGAAGACTGTGGGGTCATTAGTCGGGGCTGGGCGGGAGCAGAGCGGTCCCTGGGACAGAAGCGGAGGAGGGTTGTCATCAGCAGGGACAGGAAGACATCCTGGTTTTGAGGGTCTGGCTTGTTTCCAAGAGGAGCTGGCAGGACCAAGACCAGGAGACGGAGCCTCGGCTGCTGGGCCCCGGCACCTGCGCGGACCGCAGGCTTCCAGACTCTGTTTTGAGGCTTGGTGTCCCCAGCCTGCTTCTGAAATTCTGTCCACCCTCCTCCCCCATGACCTTGCTCAGCGGCTGGGAACACTTGCAACTGGGTTCTGAGCTGAGCCCTGACATCTGCAGTCCATTTGCTCAGAGCGAGCCTGGGCCTGGCCCCGGAGTTGCTGGTGGACAAACCCATATGTTCCTTTGTCCGTGCCAGGGCTTTCCAGAAGGAAAAAAATATTGCTTCTGGATTAAAATAGAGCAACCCTTGAAATGGTGCCGGTTGGTCTAACTGATCTGAGAATCGAAGCCCCCCAGAGTGGAGGACCGGGCCTTACCCGGTGGGGCAGGAGCGAAGCCCTCGGGTCAGGTTGTGAGGCCCAGTCAGGATGGAGCCCCAAGCTGAGGTGCAGGCCCACAGTGGAGTGGCTTCCTTGATACCCCGTGTCTTCCTGTCCCTTTCAGGTGAGAAGGGTGACCGAGGTGATCGTGGCCTACAGGGGAAATATGGCAAAACAGGCTCCGTGGGCGCCAGGGGCCACATGGGACCCAAAGGGCAGAAGGGCTCCGTGGGCGCCCCCGGGGACCGGTGCAAGAACCACTACGCGGCCTTCTCGGTGGGCCGGAAGAAGCCCCTGCACAGCAGTGACTACTACCAGACGGTGGTCTTCGACACGGAGTTTGTGAACCTCTACGGCCACTTCAACATGTTCACGGGCAGGTTCTACTGCTACGTGCCCGGCATCTACTTCTTCAGCCTCAACGTGCACACCTGGAACCAGAAGGAGACCTACCTGCACGTCATGCGGAACGCGGAGGAGGTGGTGATCCTGTACGCCCAGGTGAGCGACCGCAGCATCATGCAGAGCCAGAGCCTGATGCTGGAGCTGCAGGAGCAGGACGAGGTGTGGGTGCGCCTCTTCAAGGGCGAGCGCGAGAACGCCATCTTCAGCGACGAGTTCGACACCTACATCACCTTCAGCGGCTACCTGGTCAAGCACGCCTCCGAGCCCTAGTGGCCACCCTGGGGAGACCTCCAGCCTCCTTCCCTCCCGCCCTGCTCCGCGCCCTGCAGGCCCCTGGTCTGACCCCATGGCCTCTCGCCCCAGTCCCTGCTTCCTTGGCTTCTGCTCCCCGGCTTTGGCCCTCAACAAGGCGCCCTTGACGGGTGGGAAGCCAGCACCACGTGGCCGCCTCTGTCGGAGGAGGTTGGCCGCGGATGAGATCACAGGGTGGGGCGCCTGCTGGAACTGGGGGCCTCCAGTTCCCCTCTGCACTCAGCCTTAAGTGACCCGAGGTGCACTGTCCAAGACCACAGCACCCTGCTCCCGTTCCGGGAAGTGACTGAGCAAATGCTTGCGTCGCCAGAGGAGCGCAGCAGGCCCTGGAGGGGAAGGCCATCCCTGCCATGGCAGCCTTTCCAGCAGGCTGGCTCCCCCTGAGACCCAGGGAGCAGAGCTAATGGAGGACCAAGGGTGGAGAGCAGGGACCAGGCCCGGGGTCGGGAGGCCACACCTGGCTTCATTCCACTAGGTCACCAATGAACCTTCCTGGGGGACAGCGGGACTGACCTCCGTGTCTTGCTAACATTGCTGTAGCCTTGCCCGAGGGCTCAGCGGGACCTCCTGAGCCACAGCGGTGAGGATCAGGGCAGCGCAGTCAGCTTCCCAGAGGGGCAGCCACGCCCTCTTCTGTTGGCTCTGGGCTGGTAGAAGCTGACAGCTTGCTGCAGGCCATGGGCTCCTGACAGTGGCTGGGGACCTCAGGGACCCCTAGACCTGCAGATGTGGCTGTGAAGCCCAGGTATATCCAGGCACCACTCCCCTCCCCCAGGCCACTCTGCGCCCTGCTGGGATCTCCATGCCCCTGCGCTGACACTGCTTCCTGTCCCTGCTCCCAGATGGGTCAGCTGTGGGAAGTACTAGGCCTGTGGTTTGTTCCCATCAAACCATCTTGTACCACCTCAGAGTCCTGTCTCCTCCCGGGTCCAGGATCCTCTCCAGCATCCACTATGAGGCCAGGCTGATGGTCCATCTAGACCTGTGCATACCCAGGCCTCTTTGACCTGCAGCCTAAGGCAACATGGGAGGGGCATCCTCTGAGCCCCAGAGCAGGGGAGAGCAGGAAGGGGCTGGAGGGCTGCCCCCACCTGCTTCCGGAGCTCCATTAGGTCAGCCTTGAGACCAGGGTAGAAGAGAACCCCTGGACCAACCACGGGGCTCAGACTCACACTCTGGAAGGTGGGAGGTCCCCTGAGGCAGGAGCCCCTGCAGCTCTCTGGGACCACCTGGTGTAGGGCAGCTGCCTCCATGGGTGCTCTGGAAGTCCTTGACATTGGCCCTGCGTCCTGGCTGCAGGGTTGCATTCTCTGACCTCGGGGAACCCGTCAGTCCTCCCTGCTCGCGTCCCATTGACCCCCAGCCCCGGCACTCTCTCTTCCTGCTTTAGCCCTGACTTGCTGACCAGGCCTTCCTCCCACCACGGGTGCTTCTTGGTTGTGAACCATCCTTCTTTCCCCTGGAGCCTGTCTGTGGGTGTCCAGGGTCTGCAAGTGCCTGCTTTGGAAGGACTTGTGCTAGTCAGAGTCCACAAGGTGCATTGCTGTGGGCATGGCGGGGTGAGGGCCGCCTGGCCTTGCCCCGCAGCTCTCAGACCATCAACCATTAAACTTGGAACCCTGTTTTTCAGCACCCTGCCTCCTGCGTTTGCTCGACGCACCAAATCCTCCTCCTATTTTCCCCACCCCAGGTCCACCTCCGGCCTGTTGCAAAACTGGGGTCCTCGGCTTTGCACCTGGGGCCTGCCACGCTCCAGATGACCTTGTTCTTTGCAGGGAGATGTGGTCCCCACAGGTGGGCCCCAGAGCAATTCCCAGAGTGTGGGCAGCTCTGGGGACTTGTGTGAGGTGGCCAGAGGCATGGGCTGCTCTTCCTGACTGGGGCAGTGTCCAGAAAAAGCAGAAGACAGGGAGGTGTCCCCTGACCATGGCTACAACCTGGACAACCGTACATCTATCCTGGGGCTGCGGAAACACAAGAGCACAAACTGGGTGGCTGGAGAGAACGGGAATGTGATCCCTCAGTTCCTGAGGCTGGCTGGAAGTCCAAGATCAAGGGGCTGCAGGTCTGCCTCCTTCAAGGGCTCTAGGGGAGGCTCCCTCCTGCCTCTCGGCTTCTGGGGGCCCCAGGCATCCCTTGGCTGGCAGCATCGGCCCCCTTCCTGAGTCTCCGCTCTCCTCCCCTCCACCCTGTGAGACACATCACTGTTGGATTCAGGGCCCACCCTAAATCCCGGATGATCTTCCCTTGACATCTTTAAGTTAATTATATCTACAAAACCTGTTTCCCACGAGGGCACCTTCGAGGTGCCAGAGATTGGGACTTGCGTGTACCTCTATTGGGGACGCAGTGCTACGCTCTGCAGCAGCCTGAGGGCTCGACACGCCCCTCAACAGCCCCCAATAGCCCTGTGATACCCGAGCAGTGGAGGACGGAGGCTTCTCCTTCTTCTTTTCATCGCTGGCCAAATGGGTGAGCGGCCAGGCCCTTCCCCAACTGCCAGTGGCCAGTGCCGAGGCTGGAGCCAGCCGGCTGGCAAAACACTGGCCTCCCGCCTGTGCTCTGTCCTGCGTGAGGCCACGTGGTCATGCCCAGCCTTGGGCTGTGGCCAGAGGGAGCAGGCAGACACTGCACTCCTGCTCTCTGTGGGACAAAGGGCAGGCCCCACCTCTACAGAGCCGGGGCCACTTGGCAGAGACGTCCTTTCCGTGAAGCTGGGAGTGGGGGCTGAGTGCCTGGAAGGGATGAGTCAGCTCCGTCCAGGGGCCACTGACCACCTTCACCCTTGCCAGGGACAGTCACGGGCCCAGGCACACGTGTTCCACGCTGGCCTGGTTTCCATGGGGAAGGAGGTGGCATCTGCCCGAGCCCACCTTAGGCCTCTTCCGGCCCCTCCTCCTTCACCCGACCCCAGTCCTTTACTTATCTGGTGCTTCCGTGGGTCCTCCCGCTCTCCCAACATTTATTTGATTTGTTCCTGCTTTGGGGCACCCTGTGTGCTAGGCATTGGGGACATAAGGACAAATAAGGTATGGTCCTTGCCTTCCGGAGGACTTGCCCAGGGTTGTGACTATAGTGGGACACAGATGCCAACCTTCTCAGAATTGAACACTCAGTTCCAATACCCTCCCTAGGCCATTTACTTTGACAGGGTCCTGTCCCCATTTCCTGTCACCAGCCAGTGAGAAACTGGCTAACCGTTTCTGCAGAAGACCTGATAACCCAGGCGCAATACAAATATTAGTGTTTTAGTGAAAGGATTTAGACTGAGGAGTGGGCAGAAGAAAGAGCTGCTGACAGGAGGACCTCCCTGAGTCTTGGCAGCCAGGGCTGGGCCGTGGGTTCACCTCGACGATACGCTGAATGATGGGAGGCTGGATAAAACGAGCCATTTTCCCCCCAGATCATGGTGGAGGGAGATAACCCAGGACGTTATGGAAAAATCATACATAAAGCCAGACGTCTCTACGTGCAAAGAGCGGAGCTGGGCCTCTGCCTCACCCCACGTACAGAAGTCACGTCAAAATGAACCAAGGCCTACACATGAGAGCTAAATCCTGAGCGCTAACGTCCTTAGACTGAACCTAGGTTCCAATCACTCTTCATGTCCTCGGGTTAGGTAGTCGTCTCTCAGACATGACTCCAAACGCACAGAGAAAAGAAGAAAAAAGATGAACCGCATGTCATCCAAATTGAGAACGTGGCTGTTTCAAAGGGTTCCATCAAGAAAGCCAGGACAGGCCGCGGATGGCGGCGAGTGCTTTCAAGTCACATCTGATCAGAGACTTACATGTAGATACACAAGGAACTCTTGCCACTCAGTAATGGGGAGACACGATCCAGTTAGAAATGGACAAAGATCCGAGGGAACATTTCTCCAGGGAAGTTTGCAGGAAGCCAACAGGCAGTGAGCATGAGCAGCCCTTGGGGACACCGAGGAGGCCCAGTGTGAGCCGTGAGTCTACCACCAAGAGGGTGGCTGCTGCCAAGAAGCAGATGTGAACAAGTGCTGACGAGGCTGGGGAGATTGGAACCCTGGTCCACTGCTGCCACAAGGGAAAAGAGTCGGGAAGCGCCTCAAAGTTCAACGTGGGTTCCAGCTGACCCAGCAATTCCACTTCTAGCTACATACCCCCCAAAAGTAAAACACATGTCCGCGTAAAAACCTGTAGATGGATGTTCCAAGTAGAGTTGTTTGTAATAAGAAAAAAGTGGACCTGACTCAGTGTTCACGAGCCCGGGAATGGATAAACCAGATGCGCTACAGCTATGAAAAGAATATTACTCAGCAATAAAGAGGAGAGACGTGCCCATCCTGCTGGGACATAGACGCACCTCAGAAACATTATCTGGAGGGAAAGAAGCCAGACGCAGAAGGCCACCTCCTGTGTAATCCCACTTACCCAGCACACCCAGCAGAGGCAAATCTGTAGACACAGGAGGCGGATTAGGAGTCTCCTGGAGCTGGGGGTGGGGAGAGGGGAGGAGTGGGGAGTGAGCTAGTGATTTGTGGTTTCTTTTTGGAATGATGAAGTGTGCTGAAATTGATCATAATAGTGGTTGCACAACTCTGTGATTACACTAAAAACCCTCGGATAGTTGTACAGTATGTGAAAATGGTTATAAACATGAAACAAAACAACAAAACCCCACATAAAAACAGGAACAAAAACATCAGGTCACCCCACCCTTCTCGACTGAGTCTGGGAAGTCCTGGAATTCCCGGGTTAGACCCTGCAGTGTCAGTCCCATGACTCAGGCCTTGGCTCGGGACGGGCTGGAGGGCAGGGACCTGTGAGGTAGAGAGGGAGAGTCAGGGCCAGTTCTTCCAAGAACATCGTTGAACCATCATTTTGAATCAACTGATGGGTGAGATCACTCAAGTGCAAGAGGCTGACCGCGGTGCCAGGGGGAACATTCCAGAAGGAGCAAGTAACAAGGACCACGCCTTTCTCTCCAAAATCCTTACACAGCTGGGAGAGACACGGTGACCTCGCGTGCCCCTGCCCTGCCAGGCGTCAGAATCCAGCCCTCCCGGGGCAGGTGGAGCCCAGCATAGGCACAAGAGTTTCCTCTTTAGAGACTGCTACAAACAGCGTTAGAAGTGCATTTGCTCTGGGTGATTAGGAAGGCTTCCTGCCTCGACAGTGTCCCTCCAACTGTTCAGTCGAGATGCCACTAGGTCAGCTGTGCACGCAGCTCGAGATCTGCTTACTAAAGACACCCAGCAAGAGTGTTCCAGCGCTCCACGAGGGAAGAGCTCACAGGAGAGGAGCCCCCACCCACTCACATGGCCACGCTCCTGACGTCCAGAGAGATCACAAGCCCGAGAATTGTGGCGAGGATCAAGAACCGAGTGGAGAACGCTAGGAGTGAAAAATTAACAAATAGAACTAAGAACTCGATGGGTAAATGTGGCCGCTGATCTTCAGAGCTGCAGAGAAAGATCAGTGAATTAGAAGAGGATCCAAAGAAAATACCGGGAAAGATGTGTGGAGGAAGGAAAGGCTGGAGGACACAGAACAGGGGACACATCTGAGCCCAAGTAATGCAGGGAAACCAGGCTGGTGTGGGGGGGCCGACACCAAGGCCAGAGTCACCGGAGATGGAGGAAGAGGCCGGCGGACTCAGGACTGCACCCAGGACTGCGCCGAGTGCGGGGGACGGGAACTCAGGGAGGGGAGCACCTCGGGAGCAGCAGCGAGACAGGGGGACCCTGCACCCCGAAGCTGGAGGAGAGCGTTTATATGCTAAGCTACACCAAGGGGGACTGTGGTCAGCCAGAAGGCACCTGGCCTTTCTCAAAAACCAGCCAGCCCAATGTCAGCCAGAGACAGTGGGGGCACCCGTGGCTGGCACCCATGGCTGGCACATCACACTTGGCTGACCGTCTTAACCATTTAGTTCCCTTGTGGGGTTTGGGATGTGCGCCACAGTCACCTGGCTGGCAAAATGGCGGCCATAACCAAGGTGACTGGGGTCAGGTCAAGGTGGATGCCCACAAATGTCAATCACAAAGTCCAAAACTTGTGTGAGTGGGGAAAACCAAGAGAAAAGGCAACAGAAACAACATTTGAAGATAAAACAGCCGACAAGTTCCTCACATGGAACAAACTCACCAAGGGACAGGTTCCGGAAGCCCAGAGAATCCCAAGCAGGATGAATAAAGCAAGTTCACCCCCAGCGTGGCCTGGGTGTGACCTAGGTGGGACCGTCAAGATCGCAGACAAAAACAGGCTCTCGTTCTTAAGAACAAAACGGGGGGACTCTTTCTTTTCCAGGGATCTATGACAAGTGTGACCCTCGACAGGAGGGACAAGAGCCAAGAGAGGGAGGAAAGGCAAATTGAAGGGCTGAAGAATAACAGCCACCGTCTACAGTTCTGTTCCCAACTGAAACATAAAAATAAAGACATTTGCAAACCAGCAAAAAGTGGAGGAATTTTTCACCAAGAGAAACTGGTCCCAGAGGGAAGGTCAGAGACGCAGGAACGAATGAGAAGCCACAAAAGAGGTTGATTGGAAAGCAGTTTGGAAGTTCCTCGGTTAAATATCGAGTTACCATGACTCAGGAACCCTGCTCCCGGGGACATACCCAAGAGAAACACAAACATGCCCCCCACAAGAACTTGTACAAAGCGTCCCCAGCCGCGGCATCCATAAGAGTGAAGAGCTGGAAACGCCTCACGTGTCCCTCAGTGGACACTGTGAATCAGGTAGAAGTGCCTGTACAAGGTCATGACTCATTCAGTCACGCTACTGCTCAGATGAGCCACAAGGCACGAAGCTGGTGAAGGAGGCCCGTCACAGGACACCATGTATGGTATGATTTCACACATGCAGAATGTCCAAATACGCAGACCCACAGGGACAGGGACAGGGACAGGAAGTCGATGGGAGGTTGCACCGGGGGTGGGGGCTGGGTGGGTTGGAGGGGACAGACGAGGAGTGGCTACTAGTAGCTTCTTTCTGGTTGTGCTCATAGTCACACAACTCTGTGGCTATACACGCCCACTGAACTGTGCACTTCACCTGGATAAAATATATTTTATGTAGATTGTATCTCAATAATTACATAAAAATAATGACCCTGGGGGTTAGAATAGACACAGTAGAGGATTCTGGCAAGTCGGCCTGGTGAGAAGCACCTGGGCTCTGCCCCCGCACTTTGTCACTGCCCTGGCAGAGTCTGTCTGAGGCCACCATGTGGAGGGCTCCAGTGGAGGCTTGGGCGGAAGTTGTGGTTAACTGGGGTCCATTTCAGCTCTGAGCGCAGCAGCGGCTACCCACCCCTACTCCCATCTCCATGACAGGCCGCGGTGTGCAAGCTGCTGGAACAGACTGCGTGTGGCCAGGGTGGGCAGAGGACCTTGCCCTCCCAATATCAGCCATCTGTGCTTTGACCGCTGGTCGCTGCTCTGGTCACAGAGGTAGTGGCAGTGGCCTCCGATGTACCTTGTGCACTGTCTCAAGCCCTCTCCTTGCTGAAGGACTTCCAGGGAACTCAGAGGGCCTTTACCCCTTCCTCCATTTTCCCTCTTGGGATCAGACATCAAAGACCAGGCCACTCAAAAGCAGCTGCATACCCAGGGAAAATGACAAAGTGGTCACACATGCCCAAGGAAGGCGCAGGCTCAGAAGGTCCGAGAAGTCCCCGAGTTTACACCTCAGTCTGCCCGGCACAGAGCCGATACTTACTTAGCACTTTATTAAAACAACAAAACAACAACAACAACAAACCCGGCAACCTTGGAGAAGGGGAAGAATCAGATTCCCAGGGTCGCCACACTATTGGACTCATGTGTCCCATTTTAAATGAAAATCACAAGGCATAGGGAGAAACAGAGAAAGTATGGCACGTCAAAGGGGGAAAGAAATCAACTGACGCTGCTTTTGAAAATAAAAACAAAAATAAAAAACACCTGATTGTGGTTCTACTAGATACAGACTTTAAAACAACTGTGTTGCCAGGCACAGTGTAATCCTGTGTTGCCAGGCACGCCTGTAATCCCAGCAGCTTGGGAGGCTGAGGCAGGAGGATTGTGAGTTCATAGCCAGCCTCAGCAAGGACGAGGTGCTAAGCACCTCAGTGAGACCCTGTCTCTAAATAAAATACAAAATAGGGCTGGGGAGGAGGCTCAGTTGGTAGAGTGCTTGCCCCACATGTACAAAGGTAAATAGGAAATAAGGTACTAATACACTTTTTTAAAAAATCACTAGCTTAAAAGTTAGCAAGATTATAACTTTGGTAACTGCACACCTTACTTCTCACATAATCTAAGACACCAATGCACCTGAAAGAATTATAAGTCCATGTTTTTGGGCACACACTGTATAAGCATGCAGTTTTGTGACATCAACAACTGAAAGGGGTAGAGACAGAGACGTGAAAAAGCTGAGTATTTATATGATATTCAAGTTAAACTGCTATAAATTCAAATTAGAGTGTTGTAACTTTAGTATTTTATATGTAATCCCCTTAACCATAAAGAAAACAGCTATAGAATATCCCCAAAAGAAGATGAGAAAGGAATTTAAACATTTCACTACAAATATCCAATGAAACACAAAAAGAAGGCGGTGGTGGGGGAGATGAGGGACAAAGCAGTAAGTCAGAAGGGAAGCAGATCGCGCCTTTCGGATAATTACTTTGAATATAAGTGGATTAAAGTCTCCAAAAGACAGTGATTAGCGGGAAGAATAAAACCTGCGATCCAAGCCTGTGCTGTACACCGGAGACTCACTTGAGATCCAAGGACACGAGTGATTGAAAGGGTGAAAAAAGATATTCCTTGAAAATAGAAACCAAAAGAGGGCAGGGTGCTGTCCTAATACCAGAAAAATAGACTTTAATGAGAAGAGTTTATGAGAGACAGAGAAAGACATGATGGGTTACAAAAGGTCAATGCAGCAAAAGTGTAGACCCATGAGGAACATTCACACACCCAGAAATAGGCCGTCACAATACCTGGGGCAGAACCTAGAGAACTGGGGAGACCTGGAGACGCTGACACCCTCCTGCTGGTAGTGGAAGAGGAGCCAGAGAGGAGGTGAGCGAGGAGGGGAGGACCCGGGCAGCAGACCTGTGAGGCCCGAGAGCACACAGCACACAGCACACAGCACACAGCACACCCCAAACTCCAGCACACACCTTCTCCTGTCCAGAGGGCAAGGGCTTCTCCAGGACAGATCAGGCGTCAAGCCACAAGTGATGTCTAAATAGGCTTAAAAAGATGGCTGTAAGCGCCGTCTTTGGCCACCACAGGATGAAGGTAGGAATCACTAACACAAGTTAAGACTGGGTATGTCACAAAGGTGGAAATTTAACAACACTTAGCAACCAATGGATCAAAGAAGAGAAACTGTAAAACACTCAGAGACAAATGCAAATAAAAACACAATACACTCAAACATACAGAATGCAGCAAACATGGGTGCCCATAGGGAAATTCATATAAATGTTTATGTAAAAAACCAACAAACAAACACAACCAGCCGAGATGGGCCGGAGGTGGAACTCCGGGGAAGAGAGCTTACCTAGCAAGTGCGAGGCCCTGGGCTCCACCCCTGACGCTGGGGACAAAATGGCCTGCTCAGGAAAGGTTGCAGACCAGCCACCACCGTGTCATCAGCTTCCCGTGACCAGAACCAGAACCTGAGACCATCGAGTTATAAAGAGGAGGGTTTGTTTGGCCCCAGTTTTGGAGGTGTCCTCTGTGACTGTTGTCTCCATTGCGTCCGGGCCGGTGACCTGAGGGCCTCCCGCTGGGCCACCTCCTAAAGGCCCCACCATCTCCCAGCGTCGGCAGGGGCTGAGGCCACCACGGCTTGAGCACAGGGGCCTTGGGGGACATTTCCGGTGCAGACCACAGCACTGACTTGACAACGGGAGGAGCCAGAGCAGGGTGCCCTCGACCACAATGACAGAGGAGGGGGACAGCGGGAGATCAGCAGGACCCAAGTCGGCTCTTGGAAAAGGTCCACAGAACACTTTCCTGATGGACCAAGGACAAAGGTGGAGGATTCCAGATGCTGGAGTCAGAGGTGAAATGGGAACCTGACCCCCAGTCCCATGGAAAGGAAGAGGGTCACTGACAGCCTGCTGGAGGGCAGGATTCCCGGCAGCACCGACACACGGGACCCAGGCAGACAGAAAGTGTGGACACACCATAATCAGTGAGGAGACTGAATCAGGAAGAAAAACAGACCCAGGGGGTAACAAGCACGGCAGAGACACTGGAGTCCTTGTGTAGACGGGGGAGGCCTTGCGGTGGGGAGCGCAGGCGGGAACGTCACACGGAATGACCACGTGGACACGGGTGTACCCTGGTTCACGCCAGCACCATTCGCAGGAGCTGAATGATAAGCCAGCCTTGGCCTCTCCGCGCAGGGAGCCGGTCAGCTGGAGAAGGAAGGGGCTGCTGCTGTGTGCACAGCCCAGGGGGTGGGAGGACACTGCTGAGAGAGGGAAGCCACAGTGTGGGTCAGAATGGCACCGTCCCACTAAGGCTGCAGAGTTTCCCTCTTACAGGAGGGAAGGGGTTCTGAAGGGCGGTGAGGGCGCCCGTGCTCCAGTGGGTCTAAGCCCCTTGGTGCGCATTTGTGAACGTAGCTGCCGCCTGAGGCGAGTTGTCCCAGACCCAGATCTTCCCCATCCCCTTTGGCCTGGTTGCAACTCCCTTCCCCACGTGGTTGTTTATGACAGAACCTGTTGTTCCTCATCCCACTGATCCAAATCTCAACCACAGTGTGGTGAAACCCCAGGGCCAGGAGCGGAGTCCCGCTGTGTGTGCTTTCAAACCGCCACCCACAGCCCCGCTGGAGGACACAGGAGCAGCCTGGGGCCTCAGAGGCTCTGTCCACAGGGCCTCTCTCTGGTTCCTGCTGGCCGAGTACCCTGCTGACCTGGACTTCCGCCAGCCCTCCCGGGCACCCCTCCTCTCTGGGATCCGCAAGGGACACCTGCTTCTGTGACTTCCTGTGATGTCCTGTCACCTTCTGGGGTCTCCCCTGACCGTGGGCCCCAGCCGGCCTCTCCTCCCAGTCAGGACCCCCAGAGAGGGGCCATTTTCTAAAATTACTTTTTAGTGGTAGTTGGACAGAATACCTTTATTTCCTTTATTTTTATGTGGTGCTGAGGATCGAACCCAGGGCTTCGCACGTGCGAGGCGAGCGATCTGTCACTGAGTCACACCCCAGCCCCCCCACCCAGGGGCCAACTTGCTAGGAAAAAAGTGGGTGCGACTCTGAGGGGAGCACAGGAGCCTGCTGTTTCCTGTGACGGGCACCCTGGGTCCCAGGCCATCACTTAGGCCTCAGGCCACCACCAAGATAAAGAATCCCAGGTCAGCCACCTCCCCTGGAGCCCCACCCGGGCAGGGCTAGGTCAGAGTCACGTTCCAGAGAGAGAAAGAGAGGCAAATTAGAAGAGAGTCACACCACCGAGGGGTGAAGGTGGTACATTTTATGTGTATTTTATCACAATAAAACATTTGAAGAAAACGACACAGGAGGGAGGGTCAGAGTGAGTGATTGCTCGCCCCACAAGGAGCGCCTTATGTTTTGAATTCTACTGAGGCTTTGCCAGGAGGCGCGTTTATAAACCTTCTCATCTAAAACAGCAGGGAAAGCTGTACCTGTTGATTATCCCGGAAAATATATTCAAATAGGAGCTGGTTGTTTTAGTTTAAAACTGTGTGTGTGTGTGTGTGTGTGTGTGTGTGTGTGTGTGTGTGTGTTACACATTCACAGCAACTCTGATGTAGTTCCTAAGCTGGAGGAGCACGTGGCAGACTGTGTTTTCTAAAGGTGGCCACAAAGATGTCTCCCACTCGGCGTGTTCCTCTTACAGTGTGATTCTGACACTTGTCCCATCCACAGGTGGGCCTCTGTACGCCCTCTTGAGCCTGAGTGCCTCCTGGTGCAGAAGGGATGCTGTGTGACTTCAAAAGGCAGCAAAGCTTCCACTGTTTCTTGGGACACTGCTCTTGCAACCCAGCCCCCAAGTTGTGAGGAAGCCAGAAACCACCTGGGAAGCCCATGCCCCAGGTGACAGCCCAGTGTGGCTTCCAGTCAAGGCAGCCCAGGGACCAGGCTCGTGTGTGCATAGCAGTGAGGTGACACCAGCCCCCAGCTGGAACACACTGTCCCAGCCTTGGGCTCCTCCTGGTGCCCTTTCCAAGTTCCTAACCCACAAAACCTGTGCACAGTGAAAGCTCATTGCTTTACACCCCTGGGTAGATTGTTTAATATGTAAAAATAACTGATACAGGGGTGTATGGAGCTTCAGCGTTCAGGACCCAGGCACGTGTCGGGAATAAGTAAAAATACCAAACGATACTCGACTTTGATACTCATGCTGTCGCCTGTAGGGCAACTATTAAATAGCAACAGAGGAGCGCATTCTGTGTGTGTGTGTGTGTGTGTGGGGGGGGGTGTCATAAAGAGCATCCAGTCAACACCAGGTAAAGGAAGAGTGGAGAGGAACAGGAAGGCAGATGGGAGGAAAAGCAAAGCAGCTGGTGAGATGTGTTTATTCGTGATTATGTTAAGGGCACAGGGACTAATTGCTCCAATTAAAAGGCAAAGATTGTCACACCGGATACAAAGCCAAACCCAGCTGTGCGTGGCCTCCTGAGAACATCTAAGATGGAAGTGTGACCCCAGGCTAGGGCTCACTGGGGCCCACCGCACACGTCAAGCGCAAGGCAGCTGAGGCAGCAGCCCTGGTGAAGGCGAGGCCGGGCACCGTGAGAGCCCAGAGAGACGCCAGGCCAGGCTCAGGTCTGCACCTGCCTGATAACACCAGAAAACATGGAAGGCAAACAAGGAGAGGGAAACCGTGACACATTGCTTGGTGACCGACGGAATGACCAGAGTCGAAGGAAAAAAGTCCATGCATACGTGAAAGATCTGAATGATCTCATTAGAAAATTTAATGTAACCAGGACACACAGAACACCGAGTGCAGAACACACTGTCTTTTTGGGTGAGCATGGAATCGTTTTAAAAATTGACCAGGTTCTACCATTAAGTAAGACTGAATTTCAAAGGATCGATGTGGCTGTAATGATGTAATTTCAAAAACTTGATGAGGGCTGTATACCTTTAATTCTAGCTCCTCGGGTGGATGAGGCAGGAGGATCGCAAGTTCAAGGCCAGCCTGGGCAGTTGAACAAGACCTGTCTCAAATAAAATATAAAATAATGAAATGGGGGCTGGGTTGTGGCTCAGTGGTAGAGCGCTCGCCTAGCATGTGCAAGGCCCTGGGTTCGATCCTCAGCACCACATAAATAAAATAAAGATATTGTGTCCAACTACAACTAAAAAAATAAATATTTTTAAAAAAATAATGAAATGGAATAAAATGGGCCCGAGTGTTAGCTCTGTGGTACAGCTCTTGCCTAGAGACCAATCCCCAGCACTGCAAAAGAAAAGGGCTCAATAAAGTAAATTCTCTGACCATAATCGAACTTGCTAAAAATCAATCACAAAAAGTAATTTGGATATTTTCTCTTTTTAAAAATATTTTTTAGCTGTTGATGGGCCAATATTTTATTTATTTATATGTGGTGTTGAGAATCGAACCCAGTGCCTCACACATGCCAGGCAAGCCCTCAACCTCTGAGCTACAACCCAGCCCCATCTGGATATTCTTATGTGTTCAGAAGTTAAGAAATATACTTCTAGGGCTGGGGTCATAGCTCAGTGGTAGAGAGCTTGCCTTGCATGGGGTTTGATCCCCAGTACCACATAAAAATAAAATAAGTGTATTGTGTCCATCTATAACTGAAAAAAGAAAAAAAAATAAATATACTTCTAAATGACCTATAGCTTAAAAAATAATCACAAAAATCAGAAACTATTTTGAAGTTGATTATAATGAAAACTTTCAGGATGTAACCAAAGCCAGGCTTTGATTCTATTCAAAGAAGACAGTCTTAGAATCAAAGAACAAAGTATCTATCTAAAGAGGTTAGTGAAAAAACAAGGAATCAAACCTCAAGAATTTAAAAGAAAAGAAACAAAGATTAAAGGAAAAATTAGTAAAAATATAAAAATAGCTGTAAAATAAGCATCATTACAGATTTTTGTGGACACGGAAAACAAGTGAATAACAGGAATAATTTTACAGCAATAAATTTAAAAATTAAGATAAAGTAGACATTCTTTTAAACTTCGGATATTAATACAGGAGGAGAGGAAAGATCTGAATCTGAACAGTCTTAAAAGCATTCAGTGGAAGCTGTAAAGAAAAGCTTTCCCCAGGAGACATCTCTCATCTCAGATTACAAGTAAATTTTACAAAATGTTTATGGAAAAATCACCCCTAACTATTCCAGAAGAGGAAAAGGGCATATATCCCAACTTTTAAAATGAGGCAATCAAAACCTTGATTCTAAAACCTGATAAGAAAATCGAAGAAAAAGGAAAAGAGTAGGTCAGTATCACTCACGGACATAGAAAATCCCAAAAACCATACTAGCTAATGGAAGCCAGTACTAACAGGAATAAAACATCGGGAATAAAGGACGTTTATTCCAAGAATACAGGTTTGTGTATCGTCAAACAAATAAGGAATGAAAATCATCGTCTCAAGACAAATTGAGAAAAATGTTGGGTGAAAGTCATTTCCATTTAGGATTGAAAACCCTTAGTAAACTCGGCATAGAATGGGGTCTCCTTTGTTTGATAAAGCCTACCCACAAAACCCCACAATCAACAGTAACTAATGGTGCAGTGTTGCGACCTTTCCCTCGGAGACAGGAACCAACACAAGGTCTCTGGATCATCTTTGAAGAAAGGGGACAGCAGACCCCATGTCCCAAAGTGCCACTTCTCTGTTTCCAAAAACCCAGCCACGTTCAGGTGACACTGAGAGCAAGGCTGGGCACAAAGTCCAGAAACCTGTGATCCTGGAGGAGCTGGCTTTCTCTCGTGCTCCCTGGGAACAAGTCAGTGTCATCTGCAGAAGGTTGTTTCTGCCCGTGCACCTGGACATTTCTCTTTGCTCTTCAGACGAGCTAACTAAGCAACTACTCCTGATGATGTGCCTGCTTCTGCAGCCTGACGCATAAACCCCTCCCTGAATGGGACAGGCGCAGACCTAGGGCACAGTGGGAAAGATTCACATTCGCTCGTCCAGTGGCCACCACTGGACAAAACTCTGGGAGGGACGAAGGTGCTGCTTGGTGAAGCACTGTGGGGGACAGAGGGGCTGTGTGTCAGCCTGTGGCCACTGAACTCTTGTTGGAGTGGCCTCTGATCTCACGTGAGCTTTCCCCAAGAAACCACATACCTCGCTAGCTGTCCCCAGGGACACACTTCCTTTGGCCTCTCCATACCATGTGCCACCACCCTGGCACACCTGGGCTGTGGACGTGACAGAGTCCCCTGGAGCACTTTGATTCAGCACTGGCTTGGAAATCAGAGCCAGTGCGCTGAGGAAAGAGCCATGGTTTGGTTTTGAGATGTCCCCAAAGCTCCTGTGTTAACGTGGACAAGTTCAAAGGTAAAATGATTCGGTAAGGAGAGCCGTGATTTCATGAGTGGATTAATCCACTTGATGGATTAATAATCTGAATAGGTCACTGGGTGGCACCTGTGGGCAGGTGAGGAGTGGCTGGAGGAAGCAGGTCACTGGGTCCCATGTCCTTGGGAATTTCCCTTGGCTCCTTTCCAGCTCTCTCTGCTTCCTGGCTGCCAAGAACAGAGCAGCCCTCCTCCCCGGGGCCCTCCCACCAGGCCCAGAGCAGAGGAGCCAGCCTCCGTGCACTGAGCCTCTGGAACCACAAGCCCCAAATCCACTTTTTCCTCCTTGAAGTAGTAACTGTCAGGTGTTTCAGTGTCCTGGTGCTGAATGAAGGGTGGACTAACCCAGAAGGAGGCACGGATAAATGGTATGAGGGTTGGGAAGGAAGGAAGAGACCTTGTCATTATGTACAGTCAGTATGTACCAGAGAGGATCCGTGAGAACCTACAGGTGGGTTAATAGCACGAGCAGTTGATGAATGCAAGGTCAAAAGATTAAAGACCACCGTATCAACGACAAGCAGAACATGACATTAAAAACAGACACTGGACTCCTTAGCGACGGCATGATGAAGCCCTTGAAAATCTCAGCAGCGTGGAGAAGGCCAGCTCACTGCTGCTCTTGACCTGGGCAGCTGGTGGCTCCTCTCTGGCTGCAGACTTGCTCGCTGGCTCCAGGCTGCTGGCAGTTCTGCTGGCACAGGGAGGTCTAGGACGGGCTCAGCTGAGATGTGTGGTTTGTCAGGGCCTCTGTCCATGCTGTCCTTCGCCCCAGCTTCTTCACTGCAGGGCAATCTCGGCACAGAGGCCCAAGACCTCCGCCACCGAGGCCAGACTCCACTGGTCAACGCAAGACACAGGGCCTCCCAGAAACCTGGTGTGGAATAGACTTCACCTTTCGATGGTGACTAAGATAGGACAGTTAACGGGTCCCAATTAAGGTCTTTTTTTTTTTTTTTTTTTTTTTTTTTTTTTTTTTTTTAATGTAAAGGCCACTCCATGAGGTTAAACTGTGGAGACATTTCCAAACATTCCAGCCAACTCCTTTGTCCCTGGGGGAATGGGGACAGCCGAGCACACTTCAGTGAAAACTCGCCATCAGGTCCCTCTTGCTGTGCAGGAGTTGTCTCTCCTTTCTTCTCACTTAACTCTCCTCCTTTCATGTTGCCTTCCTTGGGTTTTATACTGGGAATCTGCAAGAGAAGAACCCGGAAAGAAATGGGCAGGGAGCTTCTGGGGTCTGCAGAGACAGCTTACACAGACCCCGCCCGCCAGCGGAAGCACAGAATCTAGTTCCATCTCAAACTTTGGTTTCCATGGGAGAAGATGAAAAGAATTTCCAGTCAATTTCAATGCATCAGAGGTGAAACTTAAAAGTTCGTTCCTCTAGAGACAGATCTAACAATAACAACTCTAAAAGGCTCTAAGCTCTAAATCTATGCGTGGTATGTTTGTTCTTGCTCGCTGAGAAGCAGATGCCAAGAGGAGATTGGTGGTACATGAGATTTACTGGGTGGACATTGATGAAGGAGAAAGGGAGGAAGCCAGAGTGAGCCACGAACACCGATAGGAGCCCTGGGGAGCGGGAAGGAGGCAGGATGGGGTGCAGACTGACTGCCCCACAGCTCCTGTAGCAAGGACTTGGACTCTTGGTTTTTGCCTACAAGTGGGTGGTTAAAGGCAAGATTAAAGACTTGGCATCTCATCCTTCATTTTGTATCCATCTTCTTTGCTCTGAGTCGCTGTGGATTCCAGGGAAAAGGCCTGATCTGACAAACATCTTGTGATGAGTGGACACCTCCCCCAGGCGACAGCTACCTTCTTATCTGGGATGAGGGCCCACCTGCCAATCCTGAGATAACGCTGGGCAGACCACACCTGATCAAGATCTCCAGCTTTGCAAATCCCCAGCCCTTGCTCGCTGTCCCCTTTCTATAAGACCTCAAGGTCACAGGGCTAAGGATGTGGGTGCCCTTGTCTTCCCAGCGTAGTTGCACTGATGGAAGTTCCTTCTGTGTCTTTCACCAGGACCTTTTCTGCTTGGTGTTTGAAGTGAGTGGTGGTTGGTTGGATCCCCAGAGTCGGGCCTCTGACCTGGGGCTCCAGGAACTCTCCCAGGGAGGTCTGGTCAGGCTGCCTGCAGGGCAGGGGTGGGGGCTCAAGGTCTCCCCATGGTAGCTGCTAGCTCAGCCAGGGGCTGGCGCAGCCTATGGAAGCACAGGCTCAACAGGTTTTGCACTGGATCCCCAGCTGGAACTAGCAGGAGGTCACAAGGGCGAGGCTGTAAAGCCCACTGTGCATACCTGTGGTCCCAGCTACCAGGGAGGCCCAGGCAGAAGGAGCACAGGTGCTAGGCCAACCTGGGTGACTTAGTGAGTCCCTGTCTCAAAATAAGATAAAATAAAAGAGGGCTGTGCATGTAACTCAGTCGTAGAGCTCCCCCCGGGTTCAATCTGAGCATCATGTGCACACAAATGCAAAACCCCAATCAGGTAAGGATGTCATTTTCCCAGGCTGCAACTCCAGTGACATCAACAGAATTCCAGAATTCCACCAGAAGCTGACAGTCTAATTCTAAATGTCATATAAAGACCAAGAATAGCCCCACAAATCGTGGAGAGGATCAAAGCAGGAGGACTTCTCTACTCAACCTCAAGGTTTATTTGGAAGCTACAACATGAAGATTGTGGGATTTGCACAAAGATAAACGCACAGAGAAATGGAATCAAAAAGAGAACCCCCAAAGAGATTCAGGCATGTGCAGACAGCTGATTTTCCAGAAGGGAGCACTGCAGAGCCACAGGGGAAGGACAGCTGTTTCAAAGCCTTGAGAGATGAGTGACAGTCAAAAATAAGTTCAAACAACCCCCCCTTTCACACAAGAACCCAAAACCCTTGCAGAGCAGGGTGCAGCTCAGGGGTGGAGTACTCACCTGGCAGGCTCCACCCCGGCCCCGCAAAAGTAAAAATAAAACAAAACAGTAAAGTAAAAAATAAAGGGACATCTCCTGTGAGCTGTGGGTTTGAAGGTGAAAGGCAAGACGGTCCTCTGTCGGGGACAGGGACAGGCGGCGCCAGGTGTTCACGCCTCTGTTAGGGAAGAGCGCAGAGACCAGGAAGGAGAAATCCTGACAGAAAAGCCCCAAGGCTTCCACTGCAGAGGAGGTGAGAGCTGCCTGGGAGGTGGGGCAGAGTGGGCATCGCCAGGCCTTAGGGTTGGTGAAGGGAAAGCGCCACACTTGGGAACAGACGGCCCCTCGCTCAGCGCCCGAGAACGAGAGAGACCTGACCGGGGCACCAAGCTTCCCACCAAGCCGCCCACTGCTCAGACCAGAGAGAACAACAAATAAGCCAAAGAAAATAGCAGGAAAGAGAACAAAATCAGAAACGAGCCAACAGAAGACAAGGTGGGACAAAGCAGAGATGGTTTTTGAAAAGGTGGCCAGCGTCTCACCCCTTGGTGAGACGCATGGAGAAGGAAGGAGAGGACACAACAACGTGGGGACAACCAAACTGAGGATCTCGATGAAACAGACACTTTTCTAAGAAAACACTGATTAGCAAAATTGGCCCAGAAAGAAAGAGAAAAATCGGAAGCCGTATACAGCCAAGCAGGAAGATGAAGGTCACCTCCCAAGTGGCCTCTGAAGACAGCGGGCAGCCAAGTGGACGCTCAAGATGCAGGAGACAACGTGCGTGACCCTGAAGTAGGGACATGGCCACGCAGAGAAAACGGGGAAGTCTTAGGGACAATATCAAGACATGTCGCCCATAGTGAGACGTCAAAGTCCTGGGCCTCGAGAGCCCCACCAGGAGTCCAAAGACAGGCAACACACGTGTGCTGCATTGTGTGCAGAGGAGGCACAAGGGTGGCATCCATGACACGTCCAGCTCGGCACACCAGTGGAAGACCAGAGGGCCTGGCCATCATCATAGAAGACAGAACTGCCCACCAGGCCCTTTGGCATTACAAGCTAAACCAGCAGTGAAACCCACGGTGCACCCATCCCGTGAGCAAAAGGTCTTAGGCTGGACATAGTGCTGGAGAGGCCGTGGGGCGACCCATCCTGTCCCTCGCTGGGGAGAACAGCATAGGCAGAGCCACTGTGGACGGCAACTTGGTAGTGAGTGTTAAAACATGCCCCTTCTACCATTGGCAAGTTTTCTGGAATGTTTTTATCATAGGAAGAAAAAACTACATGTGCTCCTAAGAAGGTTTATGCAAAGATTTTCATTTTAACTTAAAAAAAAATAATAGCAGACAAGCTGGGTGCCATGGCACATGCCTGTGATCCTAGCAAATCCAGAGGCTGAGGCAGGAGGATCCCAAGTTCAAAGCTAGCCTCGGCAACAGCAAGGCCCTAAGCAAATCAGTGAGACCCTGTGTCTAAGTAAAATACAAAATAGGGCTGGGGGTGTGGCTCAGTGGTCGAGTGCCCCTGAGTTCAATCCCCAGTACCTGCCCCCCCAATAAAATAAAATAAATGACAGCAGGCAGATGTTTGCTGTTTAAGTGTCCAGTGATAGGTGGATGTGTGGGTAGATCAGGATATCTTAGAATTAAGTGTATTAAGTGTATTAAGTAGCAGTCAAAATGACAAATCAGAGTTCTAGAAACCAGTATTCCTTGATTTCAAAAACATTGCTGGGTGAAAAATAATTATTCTGAGTGCATAATACTTTTTACAATACTCATTTTTATAAAACATAAACAATATCATACAGGTACCTGTATTTTGAAACATGTATTTTTTTTTTGAGAGAGAGAGAGAGAAAATTTTTTAATATTTATTTTTTAGCTTTCGGTGGACACAACATCTTTATTTTTATGTGGTGCTGAGGATCAACCCAGTGCCCCGCGCATGCCAGGCGAGCGCGCTACTGCTTAAGCCACATCCCCAGCCCACATGTATGTTTTTAACATGTATGAATGCATGCAAAAGTCTTTTTAAATGTCTGGAAGAATAGAGGCCAAACTGATACATTGGCGAAACATTGAGGGGTCTTTGGAGGAGAGGGGAAGTGCAGGAAAGAGAACTTCACTTCTATCCTCAGTGCTCTAAAAGAATGTGATGTGTCAAAAGACAGAATGACAACAAACTCAGTTACAGGTTGAATGAGTCCACAACCTTGTGCGCGCTAGGCCTGCACCCCGCCCCAGCCCCTTGCATTGCCTTTCACTCACGAATCAGAGCGTCCTGCACTGCACAGCGTGGAGTGAGAGCCCTGCTGCATGGTGGCCTGACGGTGGTTTAGGAAGGTGTGAGAGAGCCGGCTGGTTGACTTCAGGCAGCTTCAGGTGCTCTTCCTCCTACGTTGACTCTGGTGGGCTGGAATCTCCTGGGTTGGTTTCTTTTCTTTTTTTTTTTTTGGAAACTGGCCTGTCTGGGGATTTGCCTGCTTCCTTAAAAGTTTCAGATTGCTTCTGTGGCACTTATCGTGAGTGACTCCATTCTGGTTTGGGGAGGTCTATTGGGGTCCAGGCCCCACGATGGCATCCTATCATTTTGTTCCACAAATGCTCCTGTGGTTGCAATAAAACAAGGGGAGTGGCAGGGCAGCGTCCCAGGTGGTGGCCTCCTGTTGTGGAGCAGTGGAATGGTGTCGCAGGTGGAGGCATGGGGGCAGGTGATGGGCAGGCTGAGGCTCTGGTGGGTGTGAGGCTGGGCAGGGAAGCTGGGGCCTGAGGTCAGCCCCAGTTGGTCATTCATGAAGCCTTTTCTGAGGAGCTAGGGGGGCTCTAGGAGGGAAGCAACATTTTGAAAGTGTTTAAGATGCTTGTTGCTTTTGCCCCAGCAGTTGTGAGGCATCACCCTGAGTGGACAGAAGGAGGACAAGGAGGACTGACAAGGTCATGGGATTCACAGGAGACCTGACAGCCTCGAGCGGCAGGCTGCTGCTCTGAACTTCCTAACTTCCTGGGCAGTCAGTCCCGGACTTACGGTGGTTGGACCTCATGTTCTTTAGCATTAGGATGGTGTGAAAGCTCATCCGCACAATCATTCTGTGCAGTGTTCAACAGATTACGAGAGCTACTTGAACGCTTTATTGTAAAACAGGCTCTGAGCTAAATGGCTTTGCCCAGTGTTGCCAGGCTGGGTGTTTGGAGCACGTCCGAGGGAGGCCGGGCTCAGCCTTGACGATTGCGACCTGCTGTGGTTTCATCAGGATGAAAAGCGATTGTAGTGGGGGAGTACCTGTATCTAGCCTCACCTTTGTGAGATTCAGCCCCTGTAGTAAATACTGAAACAGGCCGGCTAAACCACACAGATCTTACTTCTCTCCTATAAAACCTGGATCGAGCACTCCAGGAAGACACTGGTCTGGGTTGTTGGGTTCCCAGGCCACTTCTGTCCTTCTGCTTGGTACGCCCTGAGTGTGGATCCATCTGTCTCAGATGGCTGGTGCGGTGCCCACATACATGGGCACCCCTGCCTGGCAGCTGGCAGGAAGCGGGGGGGGGGGAGGGCTTGCCTTTGTTTTGCAGACACAACCAGAGTGAGCCTTGCCACTGCCCTTGTCACCTGGACTTGCTCTCATGGCTTCGGGAAGGCTGAGCTGACACTGGCAGTCCGGCAGCTGGCTGAGATGCAGGCTCCTGGTCCTACAGGACAAGGGAGAAGGGGTGCTGTTCCTCCATATTCCTCTCACGCTGGCGGCCAAGACTGGGGGGGCTCTCTTCCCGGGAACTGCAGGAGGGGTCAGGGAGAGGGAGCAGGAGAGAAAGCACGCAGACAGAAGCCCAGTTCTCCCACTCTGGGCTCAGAAGAGGGGCAACTGTGGTGGCCAACGTGGCTGGCAAAAGGCCACCTGCTCCACGAAGTGGATGGCCCAGTAGGGTCAGGCAGGGAGGGCAGTTCCTGAGGCCCAGCTGACCAAACCCACCGGCTTCCTGTTCTAGTGTGGACAGAGCCCAGGGCAGTTGAGAGCCCACCAGGAATGTCAGAGGGGTGCACAGCACAGCCAGGTGCCTCTGTGGCAAGGCAGAAAAGTGTAAATTCAAAGCTGGCTGCCGGACTTGCCAAACAAACACGCAGAATCCCAGCTTGATCTGAGTTTCAGATAAACAAGGCGTGATTTTTTAGTACAAGCATGTCCCATGTCCTGTTCATCATTTGGAATTCAAATTTAATTGGGCACTCTGTATTTTATCTGGAAACCGTATAAGGTTAGGGGTTCAGAGGGCCCATCCAGGCCTCAGAGGAGTCCGGAGCCTCGAAGGGAGCCAACACAAGCTCCAGGCAGACGCCGGCACCTCCAGTCTTGGCCGGCACCACGATCGAGGCCCATATTCAACGACCTTAGTCACTGTCCCCACCCTCGGCATTTATGGAAGCTTGGGGCCTCATAAAGCTCAAAGTCTGCAACGATAATAAATAGGCCCAGTTAACTTGGCTGGGCAGCAGCTTCAGGCCTGACCCTGGACGCTCCAGGCGCAGAGGGAGGCCTTGTCCTCACACTGGCCCCTTCTCCCCTGCTCAGAGCACTCTCTGCCAGTTTCCGGTGAGCTTCTGTGCCCGGGACCCTGAGGAGGGCCCTGTGGCAGATGCCCTCTCTGGGTCCTGCAGGGATAGGGGGTGTGGTTCCTGCAGAGCCCAGCCTTGGGGCTCAACTTGGTCAGTGCTCTGCATCTAGAAACCCTGCCGAGACCGGATTCCAGCCTTTCCACCCCACTGTCTTTTCCACAGTTCCCTTTAAGTTGTAGGAACTGAGAAAAGCAAACGGTCTTGTCCCGTAGGCCACCCTACCCCTGAGAGGACTCTTCTGTCTCCACTTTCTGTCATGAGGGGCCATGCCAGTAACACAGACCTCACGTGCCCATGTCTCTCCACAATGTCGGAATTATTAAATAATAAATTCATAAGCTGTACCCCTCTCAATTCACTAAATTCTCTTGGGCCACCCGATAGTCATAAGTCAGACAATCACAAGTTCTCTTATCCCCTCCAATCTTAATTTCTAATATCTATAATACTCAAGTTCCACACCATACTTCACACAATGATATATATATATGTGTGTGTGTGTGTGTGTGTGTGTGTGTATGTATGTATGTGTATATATGGTTATTATATATATATATATACACATAATGTTTTATATATATATATATATATATATATATATATATATATATATATATATATAATGTTATATATTCACAGAAAGACTAAAAAAGAGTTAAGGTAGTTGGTATCTTTGGGTTTACAGGATGCTGTTCCAAGAGCCTAGGCAGAAATATGAAGTAGTCATCAGAGTCACCATAGATGATTAGATAAGGATCTCAATGAGCCAGTTCTGCAGAGCTGTCAAGGCAGGCAGACAGGAGGTTTCAGACTGTCAGCTTGAAGTGCCTGATTGAGGTGTCAGCTTGGAGTGGGCCATGCGTGGTCATCATGGGCTGAAGAAACTGCTGTGTGAACCCTGAAGGGACAGAAAATCAGAGGTGCATTGCTCTAGCAATCTTCTTGGGCAAGGCTTGTGATGAGTGACCAGATGACGGGGCCAGGGCGCTGCTGTGTGCAGTCTCAGGGGGCTGCGCCTGGTGAGGGTGATAAGCTCCTGTGTCTGGTGTCTCTGGTGTGAACCTGGAAGCCCTCATGTGCAGGTGCTCCCTGATTCAGTTAGACAAGTTGGCACAGACAAGTTATTTATCAATTTGTGCCTGCTGGTGGTGCTGGGCAGATGGTGGTTGTTAACTTGTGCAAACAAGGTGTGGAGTTATTCTACCTTGGCACCTGAACTCAAAAGGGAGCGGAAAAGGCAAACTCCCGCCTTGCAGGATGGAAGGCTGGGCAAGCCTGAAAACTGCTGCTCTGCAGGTCACAGAGTCACTGGGCAGGGCCTGCTCTCCACACTTACCTATTCCCTTCCAGATTCCTCATTGCAACTGGACTCTTTTCCAGGTGCTTCTGAACAGGTTTCTGCCTCATTCCTTTATTGATTAACGAGTAGAACACAATCTTTAGCAGTGGTTGATATTTACACACGAATGAGAATCAGGATTTTACCTTTTTCTGAAAATTATCTTTTAATAGGGCCCGGGAGATCCGAATTAAAATCCCGTTTCTACCATTTGCTGACCCTGTGACTTCTGGTAGATTCCATTTATCTCAGAAAAGCCTCGGTTTGCACACACAGCGCGAAGACGCGGAGAAACCTCCAAATCTCCTGCCAGGGGGCTCAGAACCCTCCTAGGCCCCGCCCACAGGCCCCGCCCACTTCCCGGCCCCGCCCCCAGCCCCGCTCGGACGACTTATTCCCCGCCTGCCCCGCGGCCTAGAGCCCCAGCGCGCTGAGTCCCGTGGAGCCCAATCGCAGCGCGCTCCCGCGCTACGTACTTCCCATTGGCTGAGGGCGGGGGCGGGGGCGGGCCCGGGCCTGCGATTGGCTCTCGGAGCCGGTGTCGCGGCGGCCAAAGCGCCAGATATGGAGGCTTCCACGGTGCTGACCCGGGCCACTGTGCGGCGGCTGCGGCAGGGACCGGCGGCCCCGGAGGCGATGGCGCGGAAGGAGCCGGAACGGTTGCCCAGGCGGCAGCGGCGGCCGGGGCGTAGGTGGGCACGGCGGGGTCCGGCGGAGGGGGGGCGGCACCTGGGCCCAGGTCCCCACGGACCACCAGGGCTGCGGGTGCGTCCCACCGCCCGGCCCGCCGCTGCGAGGGGCAGACCCCCAAGCGAGCCGCAGGGCCTGTCCCCTCCTCAGAGCTGGGTGCCACGGCCACTACCCACATCCCGCGAGGCATTTGCAATGGCCCAGCAGCTGGTGGAAGGGGTTGGCTTTCTGAAGGGGTGACACTTGAACTGAGGCTTGAGGGAGCAGCACAATGGTCAAAGGTCAGAAAAAGGGCCCCCTCTAGGGGCCATTTGCCCACCTGGAAGCCCCTGGTCAGTTAGGACCACGTGGTGGCAGACCCCGCTTGGTTTTCAAGCCCGAAGCAATGAGGCGGATGAGCGTGGACTGGAGGTGGGCAGCCAATGGCTGTTGGCTGGTGGGAAAGCTTTTTGGATAGGAGGAAAGTCGGGATGCCCTTTCCTCCTCCTGGAGGAAAAAAGGTGACAACGGCAGCAATGTTCCGAGAGGCCCTTCAGGGAGCAGCCGAAGGGTGGACAGATCATCCCGGAAGGGGGCTCTGGACGGGGGCTCTGGACGAGGAACCAGGGGGAATGAAACTTGAAAAGAAGCATTTTCCTTGGCACCTCCACTTTCACCTCAGACGCTTTTGCAGTTCCCAGAGGTTCTCTGCCTCAGGGTCCTGCAGAGGGAGTCGTGCTGGCAGGTGACACCCCAGTGGACAGAGGGGCAGCCTCAGGCATTGAAAGATTTAGAGAATTCAGACACTGATTCCCATGGTCCTAAATGGCTGCTGTAGTATCTCTCGATTCTTAAAGTCATATATATACATATACACACACACACACACACACACACATATGATCATATTTTTAATATGATATATATTTTAAGCATATGAGTTTATATTTTTAAGTGTAGGTGTGTGTGTGTATATATATATATATATATATATATATATATTTATATTGAATCAGAGCTTTCCGTCTTAATGTACCAAAGGCACTGTTTCTTGTGTTATCGGTCCATGAAGGCTAAAGAGTTAGTGCTGTGGAATACACTTAGGGGAAGGAGGATGGGAGGGGATAGGCCAGGAAGCCTGGCCCTTGCTCTCTTAAGACAGTACTTTGTTGGTACCTTGAGTAAGTAGCCCTTATCCCTCGTCCCTGTGGACCTGTGAAGACTGTCTTTGGTCTTTGGGTGTGTCTAGCTGTTCTGGTGGGTGAGGTGTTTATTCACAGGAGTGATTTTTGGCATCTGTGTCCAAGTGGAAGCCCGTCCTGTTGCTAACACAGGCACCTGGAAGATCAGACAGAGCTCCTTAACTCCTCTGGTTCAGCACCTGTTTCCATAGCTTGTGTTAAATACCTACCATTTACTTCCAAGCATTTTTTTTTTACCCTTTTATTAAAAAAATTTTTTTAACTTTCTCTTTGCCTAGACTCAAAGAGGACCAAGAAGCAGCAGCGGTCTTTCGAGAAGTGGTCAGTTTCACTCCGGATCCTTTGCCAGGTAAGAGGATCTGGGCTCTGAATAATCTTCTGCATTACTCTGGGAGGGTGGCTCCCCACCCTCTTAGGTTCTCCCAGTCATCATGAAAACATTTCCACTATCCAGAATTTTCCATTGATTCCTCACTGCTTCCTCCTCGGACCAGTTAGATATTATGACAAGGACACCACAGAACCCATCAGCTTTTACTTTTCTTCGCTGGAGGAACTCCTGGCCTGGACTCCCCACATGGAAGATGGCTTCAATGTGGCCCTGGAGCCCTTGGGGTGTCGTCAGCCCCCACTGAGCAGCCGTAGGCCCCGGACCCTTCTGTGCCATGACATGATGGGCGGGTACCTGGACGACAGGTGAGGACGAGCTTGAGTTGACCTACTGCTGGTCATCCTCTGGTGGGCCGCGGGAGGGAGAATATCATGCAGTAAATAGAAGAAGCCCTGGACTGCAGTCGGGAGGCGGGCTCTGGACCGGCCGGGGAGGGGGCCCTCATCTGTGAGAAGATATGAGAAGGTGTGGTTGGGTGATCTCCTGTCTTCAGCTCGGAGTCATCTGGTTCCTTGAAACCTGGTGGACTTGAGGGGACACAGTAGGGATGCCCTTCTGTCTGCCTGGCCACTTGGTTTGTCTTTGTAGCTCTTCCCCACACCCTGTACTGGTCTGGGTCTGTTGGCTGTGGCTTCTGGTGCGCAGCTGTGCCTATCCCATTCCGGTGAGATCTGATATGTCCATAAAACAGTCTTGGATGTGGTGATTGGAAGGAGGCTTGAGTAGAGCTAGCCTGTACCCTGACAGGCAGGCCACGAAGCCTCACCTTCACACCAGGGAGACTGTCCAGGGCACTGCTGACCTCTGCAGAGAGGAGGTCACAGCCATGGAGAGCCTGTTTCCTCTCCTTTGTTCATCGGCTCACAGCAGCCAGAAGTGCCCAGTCCACACAGATGGAGTGGCAGGTGCCGAACACCCCGCAGAGACCCTTCTCTCCTGGCCGCCTTGACAGCAGGAGTGCAGCCTGTTCCTGCTTCTGGCTCTCCCTGCGTGGGCTGCCCACAGCAGGCTGTCTGCCAGTGCTGACTGAGGGGAACCTAGGAGAGACCTTGCTCAGGGCTGCGTCTGTTCCCCTGAGCTCGCTGTGTCCTCATGCTGTCTCCTGGGACCTGAGTTTGTTCTGTTTCTTCACCAGGTTTATTCAGGGCTCAGCGGTGCAGAATCCCTACTCCTTCTACCACTGGCAGTACATTGACATCTTTGTGTACTTCAGCCATCACATGGTCACCATCCCCCCCGTGGGCTGGACCAATGCTGCCCACAGGCACGGGGTCTGTGTGCTGGGTAAGAGCCAGGCTCATTGGCACAACACTGGGTGACCCAGCAACTAGAGGTGGGGCTTTGTCTGCTTCCTGATAGGGGCTGGCTCAGTGGCCAGGTCAGGTATTTGCACCCTTCTGGAGACAACCAGACAGTCACTGTTTCCACTGGGCAGTTGGTCACTGCTAGTGGCTAGCATGAAAGCCGCTGTACACAACAGATGGGCAAACAGGCTGGTGTTGCCTTGCTCGCAAGCGCGGAGTGGCTGACTCTCCCGGTGAGGCAGTTCCTCTCCAGGTTGGAGCCGAATCCAGGTACTGGTGTGCACGTAACCACACTGCTGGGCCCACTGGGTGTCTCCGGCACTAGGTGAATTTGACGGTCTAGCAGGTTTTCCAGTGCTGCTTATGCTAGCATGTTGCAGCCCCCTGGTGGAAGGTAAGGCCTGACTCATTCCTCTGCTTTCCCACAGGGACTTTTATCACGGAGTGGAATGAGGGGGCCCGGCTCTGCGAAGCCTTCCTGGCGGGGGAGGAGCGCTCCTACCAGGCGGTGGCCGACCGGCTGGTCCAGATTGCTCAGTTTTTTCATTTCGATGGCTGGCTGATCAACATAGAAAACTCTCTGAGTGTGAGTATGGCCTGGGCCTGTGCCTCTGCCACCAGCCCCATGTGTTGCCACCCCTCCCACCCCAGTCACAGCAGCAGAAGCCATTTTTTGTCAGGCAGAGCTGGCTCTGTGCCATCTCTGTGACCGTGGACCAGGATGGGTCTTCCCCAGGAGCCTTGAGTGTGCTGGCTGCACCCTCTCGCTCCCCCAGGGTGGCCAGGCCTGTCTCTGCCCTGCTGTGCCTTGGGCTGGGTGGAGCTTCCCTTCCATGGCTGCCCTCCCCTTCCTCTGTGTTGGTCTTTTCCTGAGTTCTGACCCATATCCTTCCTGTCCAGCAAGAAAGGAGTCGAACATCTGGCTGGATCCTTCTCTTTCCTTCTGTGAGGTTGAGGGGATTTGGGGACGGTGGCTTTTTTTTCTTTTCTCTTCCTGGTACCGCCATCTGGACTCAGTGGACCTTTACCACTGAGTGACATCCCCAGCCCTTTTTATTTTCTACTTGCAGACAGGGTCTTGCTAAGCTGCCTATGTCTGGTCTTGACTTGTGGTCCTCCTGCCTCAGCCTCCTGGGTAGTGGGGATCAGAGGCCTGCACCACCATGCCCCAGGACCCTGCCTTTTTTGCATGATCTTTGCTCCTCTGTGCTCCTGTCTGCCCTGGCATGCGTTCTTTTCCTGACCAACATACCTGGCCTGCCCAAGGGTCTGCCCTCTGTCTCCCCAGCTGGCCGCTGTGAGGAACACACCTCTTTTCCTGCGGTACCTGACCACTCAGCTGCACCGTCAGGTCCCAGGGGGCCTGGTGCTCTGGTACGACAGTGTGCTGCAAAATGGGAGCCTTAAATGGCAGGATGAGCTCAATGAGCACAACAGGTGAGCCCGTGGGCAGTGCCCAGAGGGAGCAGGCTGCGGGCCTGTCCATGGGGCATCCCACATAGGTCTGCGTGGGCAGAAAGAGTGGGAGGGCCCAGGTCCTGCATTGCCCTGATGTTCAGCAGGCAGAATCAGTGCACAGCTACCCTGGTGCTGTGCAAGGGCTGCGGGTGGCAACTTGTAGCTGGGCTCTGCTGTTTGGGAGCAGACTCTGTCCAGGGCAGCCTGGATAGATAGCCCGTGAGCCAGGAGCGGCCACCAGTATGGAGCAGGCTGAGTGCGACAGGCCTGTCCCTTGGGCCTGGGCCTCAGAAGGTCCCTGCCACCTCCAGGGTCTTCTTTGATTCTTGTGACGGCTTCTTCACCAATTACAACTGGCGGGAAGAACACCTGGAGCGGATGCTGGGCCAGGCGGGGGAGCGCCTGGCCGACGTGTACGTGGGTGTGGACGTGTTTGCCCGCGGGAATGTGGTCGGAGGCCGATTTGACACGGACAAGGTGGGTGGTGGCCTTTGGGCCAGAGGGCCGGAGGCCTGCAGGCCCTTCCTGGGCCTCCTCTTGCTGTGGACCTTCAGGCCCCAGCTGTACTTCAAGGGAAAGCACAGTGGCAGCTGATTCTCCCCAGAGTGGGGGCAACTGGTCCCTGAGGAATGGCAGCAGCCTTCCCTGGGACTGAACTGTCCCAACTGGAGCAGTCCCTGGTTTCAGGTATCAGCGAGCAGAAGCCTCCCGTCCCAAGCTTGTCAGGGCTCTCACCAGCCCTGACATCCTTTCTGGATCGCATGCTCTGGAGAGCATTGCTCCAGCTACCCCCTCCCCAGGGGACACGGAGGGCTGCAGGCTTCCCACGACAGCTCAGGGGTCCAGGACTGCGGCAGAGCGCCACGGTTGGGGAACAGCTGTGTAAAACGAGCGTGATTTCCTGGCAAGGGGACGGGCACTGGGGCCTTCGCCTGTCGGTCCTGCCCCTTCCTGGCCATAGGATGCTCAGGTGTTAGGTGAGCTTGAAGGGAATGGACCCCATAGCTGGAGTCTGCCTTGCTGCTCTAGTCTCAGGGCCACCCGTGTGAGTGGGAGGGAGGAGGCAGCGCACCGAGGTACAGTGCCCCAGAGGCACCCTCTGTACCTTCCTCTCGCCTGGCCAGCCTGTGGACCCACAGAATGAGGCCCAGAGCCCCCAGGCAGCGTTGGAGGGAGGGCCGTGGTCTTAGAGAACTGTCCCTGTGACCTGTGCCCAGCAGGTGTATCTGGATTCTCAGATCCCGTCTCTGACTTCTGTCCCCTCAGTCGCTGGAGCTGATCCGAAAGCATGGCTTCTCCGCAGCTCTGTTTGCCCCTGGCTGGGTGTATGAGTGTCTGGAGAAGGTGGATTTCTTCCAGAACCAGGACAAGTGAGCCCTCTCCCAGGGCTTCTCATGGGCTGGCAGGGGGGGAGGCATCCAGGTGTTCTCCAGGTATCCTGCTCTGGGGTGGCTACAGGAGGACAAGGGGACAACCTTGGCTGTCTCCTGGAGGGCTCAGACCAGCTGGGCTGGGGGACCAAAGACTGGGGAGCCTGAGTGGCCACTTCCTGCAGCTGCGCCCCTCTGGCCTGTCCTTAGCTGGGAGCGGCAGTCACTCTCGAAGGCCTGTCTTGGAGTTTGCGGGAGAACCCCGAGGCTTGACCATGGGCCCAGGGATGTTGCAGGGTCCTTTTAAGTGGACCGAGCTGTCCCTCCCTGTGTTTCTGTAGGTTCTGGAGTTTGCTGCAACGCTTCCTGCCCACACATAGCATCTGCTCCCTGCCCTTCGTCACATCTTTCTGCCTGGGCATGGGGACACGGAGAGTCTGCTATGGCCAGGTACGTGGGCCGTGTGCTGGGTGGACACTGTGGGGAAGGGGCCCTCCTCCCCGCCTCCTGGCTCAGCTGGGCAGGAGGGAGTGGTGGTGGGCGTGGAGACAGCGGCCTGCGGCACCTGCACCCTCCTGCTTGTGCGAGGAGGAGTGCACGCCTCTCCCTTTCTCTTTCTTCATGCAGGAGCAGGCCGTGGGGCCCTGGTACCACCCGAGTGCCCAGGAGACACAGCCCCTGTTTGGGGAACACAAGCTGCCCGGGGACGGCGGGGGCTGGGTGAAGATGCACTGCTGCCTGGAGGATGCCTGGCACGGGGGCAGCTCCCTGCTGCTCCAGGGGGTGATCCCACCTGAAGTTGGCAATGTGGCTGTGAGGTGCGTGAGTGATGGGTGAGGCGAGTGGCCGTCGGCTTCATTCTCTGTGTTGACAAATAAATGGTAGTGGGGCAGCCGAGGCCAGAATGAGGATGGTGGACAGGCCTAGTTTATTTCTTTAAAAAATTGGGGTCAATTGGGAGGCTAAGGAAGGAAGACTGCAGGTGTGAGGCCGCCTTGGCAACTTGGTGAGCATCTGTCTCAAAATGAAAGTTGAGCTGGGTGTGATGGTGCACACATATGATCCCAGCAACTCAGGAGGCTGAGGCAGGAGGTTGCAAGTTCAGGCTCGCCTCAACAACTTAGCGAGGCCCTGCCTCAAAATAAAAAATGAAAAGGCCTGAAGAAGTAGCTCAGTGGTGGAGCACCTCTGTGTTTAGCCCCAGTACCACACACACCAAATTTCAGTTCAGAGAGCATGGCGTGAAACCACTTCAGCCGTTCCCTTAAGCTGCATGCACGTTGTCATGCAAGAGATCTCCAGGCTTTGCCACCTTGCAGAAGCACCCGCGGGGCTCCCACACCCCCTGCAGCCCTGGAAGCCACCCTTCTTTCTGCCCCTGTGTGTGCGACTCCTGAGCTCATGCCAGTGGAGTCAGATATTTCAGAACCAGGACTTTTCAGCCCACAAGAGAATCTGGCCATGGGAAAGACTGTCCCCTAGTGGCGGCAGGACCGGAGTGTAGGGCTCCTGCTGACGGGCCTCCCTCTTCCTGGTGGATGCCGTGGGATCGCCCAGCTCCCCACAGAACGCCCCTGCCACCTCTCACAGGGTCTTCCTCTCTCAGGTTGTTTTCCCTGCAGGTCCCCGTGCCACCCAGAATATTTCTGTCCTTGGTGTATAAGCTCGAAGGGCCCTCAGATGTCGGGGTCGCTTTGGAGCTCACTACAGGGGATGCTGGCGGCTGTCACATTGGCAGCATCTCAGTGCTGAATGGTGAGTTGCTGGGGAGATCCCAGGAGGCCGTGGGGAGCAGCTGGGGTGGGCGGTGTTGGCAAGTCCTGCCTTCACTGTGGGGAGGGCAGCTGGGACAGGGAGGACTCACTTCCTAGCCATAACCTGAACCTTGGTTAGCAGCAGCAGATTCCTGGCTGGGTGGACTTGGGCCCCCTGCTGGCTGAGGCACTGAGAGGGGCCCGTCAGTGGGACAGGGAGATGGCACATTGGGAGAAGCTGGCATGGGCGACACTGGCCAAGCCCAGACATGCATCCCATTTGTTCTTTTCCAAAGTCCTTCCTGGTGGTCCCCCAGTGCCTGCACCTCCAGGGGTCTTATCTGGCCTATGGGAGATAAGGCCCCTGCCAGTGGACGTCTTACTCCCTCTGGTCTCCCCTACCCTGTATTTTTTGGGGGGGATTCTTCTTTCTCAAGCCTATGCCTCCTTCTCCAGCAGAGACAGGTTCCAGGCAGAGCCTCCAACCCCTCCAGGTACCCCCCACCAAGCTGGCCAGATGGGCAGGCCACTGTGGCCAGCCGCTCAGCGGGGGCTGGATCCAGCGGTAAGTCCCTCTATTTTGTGCAAGACCACAGGACGGGGTGGCTGCACATTGGGGGACTTGTGGAGTCACAGTCCCCAGTGAGAATATCCTGGACTTTCATATAGAGACCTTGGACTATTCCTCTGGGTTTGGGCCAGCCCCAAGATACAAGCCCAGCACACTTACTCAAGGTCGTTGCAGGGACCTGCCATAGATCTGGGGTCCCCACAACCTGGAGTACACCCGGTGTGCTTCTCCCCCTTGTGGCTTGAGCCTCTGCCCAGCTGGCCTGGGAGCGTTGCACTGAGCCAGCCTGACCAGCCCGTGCACCTCCCCCAGCTGCTACGAGGTGAGCCTACGTGGGTGCCTCCTGCAGGACCTCTTCGTGAACTTCTCACGGCCTCCAGGAAGCCGGAAGGAGGAGAGCTTCGCATGCCGCCTTGGCGAGATCCAGGTGCACATCCGGGAGGGTCCCAGCCGAGGTGTCTGTCTCCTGCCCTGGGGAGGGCTGCCTGGGGCTCTCCCTGGTCCTGCAGGGAGGTGGTCAGGCAGCCCCTCCTTTCCCGGGCCCAGCTGGCTGAGCCTTCTCTCCTGCCAGGTGGTGGATGCTGACAGCCTGCTGGCCCCTCTGCACCAGGTGCAGGACGTCACTGTCTCCCAGGTCCGCTGGCAGCAGCCCGCCCCTGTACTGGAGGGCCGACCCATCCGGCTTAGGCTCAGCTGCCTGCTGCACTGGTCCTACCTCCTCCTCCAGGTGCGATGCTTCCGAGTCCACTGCTGGGAAGGGACTAGAAGTGACTCTCCCAGCAGAGAGCCTCCAGGGCCAGAGAAGCCCACATTCCTGGGCCTGGCTTTTGCCAACCAGTACCGGGTGGTGGACTTGGTGGTGGAGGCTGCTGGACCCGGCCAGGATGGCCGTGTGGAGTTCCTGGTGGAGCCTGTGCCCAGGGAGGGCTTCCTGGTGCCTCAGGCGGAGTGGGGCAGGGCGGCCCTGCTCTATTCCTCCCCACGGTGAGGCAACCCAAGGTAGACTCCTCTTCACTCAAGACTCAAGGTTTCTTGGTGGCTGCCGCAAGCTGCCCTAGGTCCCACTAAGGAGGGTCCTTAGAGGGTTGCCCCCCAGCTCCGGCTGTGGCCTTTGGTGGGGCATTGGTTGTAGGAAGCAGATTGCTGACTGATGGTTCTGCTGTTGTGGGACCCCTCTCCACAGTGCGCGGTTCCCAGGGTAAAAGGGAAGGATCTGGGGAGGTTTTGTCTGGAAAATTACATAAAGGATGTTCCCTAACAGGCTGAAAGGCTTTGATGCTGAGAACAGTGAACTTTTGTTCCTGAAGACCCAACTGAAATGGTGGCAGGGAGGCACTGGGGCAGAGCAAGGGCCCATCGGAGGTCTTCTGAGGTGGCCCTCAGGGTGGTGGGCAGGAACGAGGGCTGTCTGTAGGGCAGGGCGGCAGAGATGGTGTCTTGGGGGATGGAGCTCAGGGCTGGCTGGCACTGCGTGTGTCATGCCCCCAGCTGGGGAAGGCGGGCTGCCACTGACCAGACCACTGCGGGAGCCAGCAGGCCTTGGCCTCTGCTGTGTCTCCTCCAGGTGACAGGCTCGCAGGGAGCTTCCACTCAGGCAGTGTGGCCCGGGGCGCCTGCCGCCCCTTTCCCTCTGCTCTCTGCCTTCCCCTCCCTGGCGGCTGTGGCCCGTTGACACCGTCTTTAGGCCTCGGTGGTGCGGCCTGGCCCCTGCTCTCCTTCGTGTGCCTGTGTGGAGTCTGCTGTGATCATGGACAGGGTCAGAGGTTCGCAGGGGTCGCCCCCAGGCCACATAGGGCCACTGTTGGGGTCACCTTCTCTGCCCCTGTCCTCTTTCTATGCTGGGGGCTGGGATACTCTGAGCCCAGCTGGAGGTCTTACCTGGGGCAGGATCTGTGGTAAGGGAAGAGGCCACCAGGTGGCCAGTGTAGGGGACTGACCAGCTGGACCAGGCCAGGAGCCTAGAGGGCAGGGGCTCAGCTCTGCCCCCTCCCTCCCTGTGTTCCCTGGTCCTCTCTGGAGTGGAGTTCCATGCTCCTTCCTGACTGAATGTTCTTCCATGTCTCCCAAGGGCCACCCAGCCCTCAGGTGGACAAGTGAGGACCCAGGGCACTGGGCAGGGCCATGTCTTCCCAGCTGGGGGTATGACACGGTGCCAGCCAGCCATGTCTCTCTGGCTAATCCAAAACTGAGGTCACCAGTGCTGGCCCTCCTGCATTCTAGACAGCTTGGGCGGGCTGTTCTGGGACCGGGAGACCATGGCCGTTCCTGCCGGCCTGCCGTGTGCTCTGCTCGCCGCTTTCTCTGATTTGGATCTCCAGTTTGCCATTCCCCAGAGCACCTGGAGTGCGCTCAGCCCGGGTGCCCAGAGGAGGCGTTGGGGTGCAGGGCTGGCCGGGCTGCCCACCTGGCCTTGGGGCCCTGGCTGCCAGATGCCCAACAGCCACGTCAGTGCCCTGTTTCCCCCGTTTCCCGGCGCCTGGCTTTATTTATTTATTTATTTTAAGTGCAAATATTTTATGTAGAGAAGAAGGGAAAATTTATAGTGGCAATTATTTTCTCACAGTCTGGTGAGCAAGCAATTAGAAGTGAGGGGGCTTAGTGGAGCATGGCATGTGGCAGAGCCATGCAACCCCGCTCCCCAGGAGCACGGTCCCCAGTCCCAGCAATACAAACTTCTATGCAAGAAAATTAATCTGCCGGCATTTAAGCCTGGGCCCCTCTGGTGGGTGTAATCACTCTGAAATAAATTATCCAATGTGATGAAAAATGAGAGCTCATGTCTTGGTGAGAGATCTGGCTCCTTCCCTGGCCCCAGCCCACGGCGCTTAGGCTCTTGGTTTGGATTCTGCTGCTTCCCCTCCCATTCTCCATCCTCACTTGCCTCTGGCCACTCTCCCAACTCTGCTCTGGCCCTGTCCATCCTTGCAGGAGCGAGGGCTCAGAACCTGGAGGTGGGAGAAGCGTGGCAGCTCCTCATGGGTCACAGTTCAGGGCTGAGAGAGAGGCCAGAGAGGCCGAGTCTTTGGGAGTCCTGGAGGGTCGTCAGCCACAGATGTGCCGTGTCCACCCCAGCTCTGTGCCCTCTTAGCATCAGCTGACCAGCACAGCTGTGGCTGTGCCCAGGCTGACCCTCCCATCTCTAGGCTGCATTCTGCCCCAGTGAGGTCGCGCTGCCCGGGAGAGGAGACCATGCCACTCCTCCCTCTGCCGGTTCAGTCTGTCCCCGATTAGGGTGCAGAAGGCCAGCCTGGAGAAGAGGGTTGGGACTTTAACATCTCTTGCCCAGAGGGTCTTTCCCCTCCCCATTGCCTCCTGGTGGGGAAAAGGTGCCTGTTCTGGGTGCAGCCTGCACCCCAGTCCTGTGTGTCCCCAGTGCCAGGGCTGTTAAATCAGAAAGAGCTGTCCTGGCTTGCAGAAAGAAATCTTTATTAATAATCTTAATAATAATAATACTGTTAATTTGAATGGTCACACCTTGGAAGCATACAGAATGGTAAGAAAGGAAGCCTGGGGCTCGGCTGCAGTCCTGGGGTGGGGGTCCGGGGCGAGGGGTCTGAGCTGCTGCGAGAAAAGGGTCCAGAACAGCCGAGGGCGGGGGCTCTGCGGAGGGTGGAGCCAAGGGCGGGCTGTGCACAAGGGGAATAGAAAAGGAGGGTCGTCCCAGAGCTTCGGTACTGACGCTGAATAGAAAGTGAGGTGTCGTTTATTTTTGAAGTTTCATGAGACAGTGGAGCTGTGTGGGGAGCCCGTGTGTGGTTTTTTTCTGCTTCCTTACTCCAGCTATCCCTGCCTTGCCGGGGCTCCTCGCTGCCACCGCCACCTGCTCTCTGCACCACCGGCCTCCGTCCCACACCTGCCAGGAGCCTGGAGGGGTGTGGCCCAGCTGGCCTCCCTGTGCAGGGCCAGCTCAGGCCTCCCGCCTCCCTCCCTCTTCTGTGGGCCCTGCCCTGGCTTGTTCCTCTGTACCCTAGCACCAGTGACTCCCCACCTGGCAACACAGCTGGGTGCTGGCCCTCCCTGGCCCCTCAGCTCCCTGGCAGGGGAGGGGTGGGGAGGGCTGGGTTCCAACAGGTTGGCCTCAGTCCCTTAGGCTGGGCCCAGGGCCCCTCCAAGAAGGGACAGAGATGGCCACTAGGTGCAAGTGCTCTGCCTCAGGGCCCACCAGTCCACCCTCCTGGGCGGGAGTGGCCCCCGCCAGCTGAGCTCCGTCTGCTCTGCTCTGCTCTGCCGCTGGGCACTCTCACATGGGGTGGAGGGCGAGGGGCACCCAGAGTTCTGGAGCCACATCAGCCCTTGCGTTGGAGTTGGACCCCAGGGCTGCTGGTCGGACAGCTAAGGACACGGACGGCACCGCAGGGCCTGCGGGGAGCAACGTAGGTGATGGGGCCATGCTGCAGCCCCAGGGATGACAAGCCACCGGCCCTCCCTGCACCCGCACCCAGCCCCTCCAGGGCACAGCGGCAGCAGATTGCGTCCTGCTGGCTGCTCTTCTGGCTCAGGCCATGCCTGGAGCAGGAACCGGGGAAGGCAGACTGGCTAGAGCCCCTGCTGTCCGCCATCAGGCCCTTCCCCTCCAACTCTCCCACTGCGCCCGCTGGGAAGGACACGTCCCCACAGCGCCGCCAGCTGGGCAGGGCCGCTCTCCACGTGCCCTGCGGGCCGTGCTCCTCGGTGCGGTGTGCGACAGACGCGGACTTGGACTCGGTTGGATGCCTCTGGGTTGGTTGGTTTTTTTGTTGCTTGGATCTTAACATCTTTTTTTTGTTTTGTTTTTTGTTTTGTGATTTTTTTTGTTTTTTTGTTTTTGCCCTTCATGGTCCGAGAAGGAAACGGTGGAAGGTTTCACTACAATAGAAACAGAAAGGCGGCACTTGCAGTTTCTCAGGAGCAGCCAGGCTAGGGGTCCCAGCACCTGCCCCTGCCCCTGGTCGCCGGCCCCCACCCTCCTGCAGGCTAGACCTCAGCAGACCTGTCTCCTGGGGCCAGTCAGGCTGCTGGTGGGTGTGCGGGGCCAGGACAGGGCTGTGGGAGGGCAGAGCCTGGCTGGAAGGAGCTGCCTGGGAGCTGGGATGGGGAGAGCGGAGGCCAGGGCGTGAGAGGGAGGTGGCAGTACAGGCTGAGCAGGGGGCCTGGGTGAGAAGGCAGAGTGGGAGGAGGGGTGGGGCAGGGTGCCACTGCGGAGTGGGACAGGTGCGCCCTGCAGCCCTGTAGTCCAGAGGGAGGCGCCCCTTCCACCTGGGGAGGTGCAGACACATGTGCCCTGGGGCCAGCACCTGGAACAGCCCTTCCTGCCTTGGCGGCTCCCTAGGCTCCCTGCCTGACCTCAGGCCCAGCCTGCATCCCCAGGACTGCCCGCAGTCGGGCAAGGTGGGTCCCTACAGGCCACGAAGCCGTGCACACAGTCCAAGTGAGGCTGGAGTGGCCCTGGGAGACCTGGGGAAGGGCACCCTGTGCTCCTCGCCTGCCTCTGGTGGAGGACTTTCCCCTTCCGGATGGACCCTGGGGACAGTAGGATGGTGCTGCAGCTCAGGGACAAACACCTGGAGGCAGGCTGACAGGGCCCACTGCAGTGCTAAAGCGCCACCTATGGAGCAGGAGGGGATCTGCCCCATGTCAGGCACGGGTCCTGGGGAGGCCCAGGGCTCAGCAGGGGAGGTGGCCCTGGGCCTGGGGTACTCTCTACATCTCCTTTCCTCACGGCAGCACCGAGGAGTCCCGGGGAGTGGTGTGGCGTCGGTAGCCTACACACAGAGCAATGTGCTTGTGACCATGTCATCATTAAAAATTTAATTAGAAACATCAGCCTCAACTGAGTGGGGACAGGGAGGGTGTAGCGGAGCCAGGTGGACCCTGGGGGAGGCCGGCTGTGCAGGGGGCTGGCTGTGGCAGCTGTGAGAGAGGCCTGACCCAGTGTTTCTAGAGCTGTGTGGAGCAGGCCGTCCTCTGGGTGCTACTGCTAGTGGTGGGGGCTGCCTGTGCTCCCCAGCTGGCCCCCGCCGTGTGCATACTGTACCTGCAGTGGCTTGGGCAGCACAACATCAACAAAGTCAAGATAGGAACCAAGGTTCAGACATACGGAAAACCAGGTCAAAGACACACACACCGTCATGGGCGGGGTGGGGAGCCCAGCTGGCTGGAGGTAAAATCTATGGGCTTTAGAGTCGCGGAGGGCCAGCGGCGCGGTCGCTGACCGGGAGGGGCGCACTGTCCTCCTGGTGGCTGTGCCTGGTGTTTGGGCTGTAGGGTTTGGTTTGGAATAGGCAGTAGTGTGAATGCTGTTAGGGGCGGGTCTCTTGCTAGTAGGGGGTGAAGCGGCTGTACCCTCCTCGGCAGAGGCTAGCCTGCAACATCAAAGATGGAGAACAGCCAATCAGTACCGTCCTTGGGTAAGGGGAGAAAAAGCAAAAAGAAAAAAAATAAGGAAAAACAAAAAGAGAAATTGCTAAATCCCGTTTTCTTTCCCCTTTTTAGTTGTCCTTGGGAAGAGTGGGTGTCATGTTGTCATGGCAACAGGGGGCAGGGGCCTGGTCCTTATGTGGAGTGGCTGGGGCCGGGAGGGGCACTCCTGACTCACAGGCATTTGAACCACCCCCTTGTCCTCCGGCAGAGGGAGGTCCCAAGGAGAGCCCCACTTTCTCGGCTCCTGAGGGGGTTTCCTGATGGCCCAGCTTCAGAGGGCCTCTCTGGGGACTGGCAAGGTCATGGTGCGGGGGGCTTGCTGGGCTGCGCTGTGTCCTGCCAGGGAGCTCTGGTCTCAGGGGCTCCTACCTTTGCTCTCCTGGGCCTCCCCACCCCCACCAGTTTTGCCAGAAAAGGGAAGAAAATGGCAAATACAAGAGAAGAAAAACTGGGGGGGAAATAGAAAAATCTCAGAAGTAAAAAGTGAAAATACAAGAGGAACCCTCTGAGAAGCAATGAACGCTTTTAGCTAGCAGCTGTGTTGAGGGCCCCTGTGCCGGAAGCCCAGGGCTGCAGCCACAGCCCCGGTCAGGGCCTCGTCCAGGGAGCCATGGCAGCCTCTGCAGAGCCTGCCCTCCTTGGCTGCTCACAGCTGCTGCGATGTCCAAGGTTTGTTAAAATTTTAAAAAGGCAAAGCAAAAACTGGGAGGGAGTAATCAAAACCAGGGAGGGGTGCCCCGCTCTCCTTCCCCTGGACGCCTCTCTCGACTCCCCAGGATGTTTTCATCTTTGATGCAGGTGGCCAGGCTGGCTAGAGACACGTCAGCACCCTGCCGGGGCCGGGGCACAGGAGGTGGGTGTGCACTGGAAGCAGATTTGGGGCACAGAGGGAGCTGGACCACACGTGGACAGCTGGCCACACACACACACACACACACACAGACACACTGGCCACACGCCTCTGGTAGCAGAGGTGTCCACCCTGCACTGCCCTCTTCACCCCTCAGGGATGAGGCCACTGGGAAGCGGATGCCATTTCTTCAGAAGCCCTGTAGCCCTGGAAAGTCCAGGAGGAGGGGCCTGGTGAGGGACAGTGGGTGGTCTGGTCCCTCCCCTATGAGCTGGAGGAGGGGCTGGGCTCAAACACCCCCCAGGGGAAGCCAGTCTGCCCCCCAGCAGCAAGCAGCCCCAGCTCTGGAACCTCTGGGAAGGGCAGGGGCTGTGGACAGGTCTCTGGCTTTCCTGGTGGTGGGAAACGAGGGGCCTTGACAGGACTCTGGTTATGGGCTCAGGAAAACAGGTCCAGTGGGGTGCTTCCCATCTGGTCAGACCTGCCTCCCTCAACAGGGAGAGGGTGCCAAGGGGCAAGCCCTCGCCCACCCCAACTCGAGTCCAGGCTGCAGTCCTTCCAAGGTCACAGGATGAGTTACTGGCTGGAGGTCTTGGCCTCTCTGCAGGGCCCTTCCCCACCCGCCTGGCCACACCCATGTGGCCTCCTTGCCATGACTGGTGCCAGGGGCCAGGTGGACCCAGACTTCTTACCATGGTTCCGATGCTGTAGGTCGCCGCAGGGCCGATGGTGTGATGGTAGGGGTCAGCAGCCGCGTAGACTCTGCCGTAACTAGGGGAAGGCACCGCAGGGGGGGGCAGGTGAGGGGCAGCAGGCCTCCCGTAGCCTCCAAACCAGTTACTGAATGAACCTCCTTCTGTGGGTCCCAGCCACAGGCCCCACCTCTCCCACAAGGCCCTCACGGTTCATCCTTCCTCCCTGTTTGGAAGGAAGGTTCTGGAACCCAACAGGACACCCTTTCAGTACGCCCAGGGTACGCTGACCTGACAACAGGCTACCTGGAGTGGGGAAGAGAGTCCTCACTGAGCTTGTCTGGAAGGAAAATAGACTTCACTCCCCCAAAGAACAGGAACCAAGTGCTGGGAAAGGGTTCCAGAGGAGAGAGGGACCTGGGGCAACCAGAGTCACGGCCACCAAGGAAGTGGCAGTGTGTCCCCAGATGATCTTCCTTCACCCCATTTATCTGTAGTGACTTCTTAGCTTCTTTCAGGACAGGCTGGGCCACGGGGCCCTGCATGCCATGATGCCAGAAGGGCCAGGCCGCCCCAGGTCAGAGTGGGTGTGTGGACCAGAGCCACAGCAGCCCTTGATGAAGTGCTCCTGCCTGGCCCCAACAGGAACTCTGTGTCCACCAGGCCAAGTGACCAAGGGAAGAGGCCCTGGGCACAGCCACTCCACGGGGGAAGTACTCGAGGCCCTGCCCCCTGAAACAAAGCCTGGCATCTAGAGCCTTCTCCCTGGGCCTGCTCACTGAGGGGTGGGGGGCTGGCTGCTCCCAGAGGGTGCACACTGCCTACCTGATCTCATCCCATTCCGCGGGGGAGGGGGCTGGGCACCTTCCCTTCTCTGAGCTAGAGCGTTTCAGCCCTGGAAGTGCTAATGAAGACCAGAGCTGTCTCCAGGGGCCAATCTGAGGCTCCACATTATCTTCACTGGGGCCTGGAGAGCTGCAGGAGGTGTCAGACCTCAGGGATGGGAATCTGCTACCTGAGGTGTTAACTGCTGCCTAAGAACTGGGGTTTCCACCATTTCCCCAGTGTACAAATAGGAAGCGACTAAAGTCAAGGGCTCACTGGCTCCAGGGTCTCTGAGCCACACTGGGACCTGCTCTCCTGCTCTCCTGCACCCATGAGGCACAAGTACCCCAGCCCCTGAGTGGCACCAAGGCTTCCTGTGTGTCTGGGCCCAGCCTTCCAGGACCCTGTACTGTCGTCTGCCCATGCCTCACCTGTCACTGTAGGCTGCTGCTGCTGCTGCTGGCTGAGCATATCTGTAGGCTGCGTAGCCTCCCTGCGGGGAGGAAGGAGGAAGAGATGGCAGAGGCACTTAGTGAGGCTCACCCAGGGAAAGGCCCAGCCAGGGCCTTTCCTGGGGCAGACACACACCCTGTGGGGCTGGGCCCTAGGGCGGGGCTATGGACCTCCTCAGTCCCCAGCCTTTCAAGTTCCACCTTGGCCCGGGGTTGCACAGGTGGTGCCTGGCCTGGGCACCTGGCTTCTGGTCTAATGGAGATCTGAGGACTGTCAAGTGGATGGTTCCAGATGAAGCAGGGCTATCTGTTCATGCCATTCATTCATCCATTCTCGCACCTGGTAGTGCATTCAGTACACTAGTGGGTACCTGCCTCTGGCCGTGTGCTGGCTTATGGCACACCTCAGGTGTCCATAGATCTGCCAACAGGCCACCTCCTGACTTGGGTGCAGACAAGAGAACCCTGGGGAGCTCTGGATGCTAACCTGGACACTAGGAATGGACAAGGGCAAAGGGTTCAAGAAGGCATTAATTCAGAGATGTCTTGGGCTCAGATGAGCAGGTAACGCAATAATGGACGACTGCTCAGGGCAGGGGCAGGGCCAGATGAGAGGGCTCCAAGCCAGAGGAAGCAGTACGTGCAGCCCCAAGAAGGGAGAAAGAAGCCATAGGACCCCAGGGGATATAGGCTCAAGAAGAAAGGCAACTTGTGGCCCTGCTTCCTGGCCTCTTTGGGGCCTCCACACTGGACAGGGGTGTTCCTGGGGGCTCACTCACTGACCACAGTGTGCTTAGAAGTGGAAGAGCTGCTACTGCCCCATCACAGTCCTTGCCAAACAGACAAATTGCCTTTAGCTTATAGGGCTGCTGGGAGACCCAATACCACTCCCTCGATGCATACTGACAACCCAGACTGGGTCTGGCTGGACTCCCCAGGGGTGCCAGGTTGTGCAGATCAGTGCCCTCGCCCTCTCAAGGATGCGAGGGGGCCAGGAGGAGTGGGGCCACTAGAGGGGACACACTGCTCACAGAGACAGACAGAACAGCCTACACCACCCTCCCCTTCCAGGGCTGCACTTACATAAATCTCAGCACCATAAAATCCATCCTGATACACGACCCTGGAAGCAAACGGACAAGAGAGTGGTGGGAACGCTGGAGAGGTGGGGTAGGCCGGCTCCGGTGTCTGCTGAGGAGGGAGGGGGCACGGTGCCAGCCCCGCCCACGGGACTGGCATTTTAACAAGCGTTTGCTCCAGTGCCCTGTTTGGTATAACAATAGAGTAACACCCTTGCTGGTCAGCTCCTTTCTCCCAAAAACCCAGGGGCCCATCGGCCCAGTCAGGCTTGCCCTCCCCCCCTCCCCCAGGCAGTCCTTCAGCGGGGAGGACACTGGACCACGGGGAAGGACTAGAGAGGGCTCGAAGAAGTGCCTCGCTGGACCCAAGGGCTCACAACTCCCCCCTTGAAAGCATCCGGACCAGGTTCCGGCGCTAAGCGTCCCCTAAATGCCAGTGACCCTTGGCGGTATCCCCGTGGGGGGGGGGTGGGGTAGTGGGGATGCGGGCGGTGGCGGCGCTACCCTCTGGGGCTCCCGCCACCCCGCATCCCCAGTTCTGTAAAGGCTGCGGAGACCCCCACCCGCTGCACAGGCCGCCCCCGCGCGCCCCGCCGCCCCCGGGCCTCCCCCGCCGTCCCCCGGCCTCCCGCTCCGGGTACTCACGCTCCGTAAGTCGGGATCGGGGGCGGAGGCGGCGCGGCCCGAAACGTGTTATACACGGCCCTGCCCCGGCCCCGTAGGTGCGCGCCCCGGTAGGCAACGGCTGTGCCCGTGGTGGGGTAGGGAAAGCCGGTCACTGCAGGAAAGGGGCGCGAGAGAAGAGTGGCCGCGGGAAGGCGCACCTGCGCCCGGCTCCGCCCACCCGCGCCCGGCTCCGCCCACCCGAGCCAGGCCTCCCGGCCCCGCCCCTTCCCCTTCTTTACCTGCATAGAATTCGGGTCCGTAGACTGCACCTACCACGGGGTTGAGCTTCCAGCCTAGAACAGAGACAGGGCCCAGTCAGTGTCTTCCCATGCCCGTCCCGCCTCACCTTAGGACAGAGTCGCGGGGACGTCCCAGGGCTGGCCGGGTCCCTCGCTCTGCCCGAGGGTGGGCGGAGGAGCCCCCACACCCCCCAGTGCAGCTCTGCCGACTCTGCACCGTTGGAACAGCGGGGCCACTTCCCTCCGGACGTTTTTCCCACATTGCACATCCGCGCCCAGGACACCAGCCCCAGCAGTTTCCGGTTCAAGGGAGAGTGGCTGCAAGGAGGGATTCTGTCTTGGGGCTCTTTCCCCACCTCCTGTCCCCAAATCTCCCTTCTGCTCCGGAGCTCCCTTTCCCAGTGCCAAGTCTTGGGCTCTGCCCCTTATCCTCCTGTCCACAGCAGGACCCCTGAAGGAGGGAGAGGAAGGGCCACTGGCTTCGGACCAGGGGTGATAACGTCTGCAATTCCTGCCATTCCTTACCACCAACGAGGTGGATGGCGCGCCCTTCCCACTTTGTAGAAGATATGGAGGTTTAGGGAGGTGCAGGAAGACTGGCCATGAAGGAGGTGTGAGGCCTCTCCCAGGATCCCCAGCTGGAATCTGCATGCCAGTCCTCCCCTTCCCAGGTGGGCCTGTCCTCTCACAGAGGACCAAGGCACAAAGGCCTGACTCCACCTGGAGCCTCTGGGAGTGGAGATCAGTTGGCTCTGAGTAGCACCAGCCAGGCACTGGATAGGGCCAGGCCCAACCTCAGTGCTGTGAGGAGGGACAGGAGGGACCTAAACCTACCAGCCAGCTGGTGAGATACATCCTGGAGAGGGTGGCTCTTCTCCACATGGACTGCATGTGACAGCCCCTCACCCAGATTCTAACAGCAGGGCAGGTAGATGAGAGCCATCTGGGGACCCCTCTCCAGCCCCTCCAGGAGACTGAGCTGCCTGCCACGCCCAGTCCACCATCTCTCCACCTAGACTGGATGCCAGGGCTGGGACTCTGGAGTCTTCCAAAAACCAAAGTTTAGAAAGGGAGAGGGGCTGTTCTTAGTGAAACCCCCATGATGGAGTGAGCCCTGAGGCTATCCCAGGTGCACCTTCCCCAGGCGCCACCCTAGATGAGGGAGACTCTGAGGCCCTGGGACCTTGACTCTGGCTTCCTGGGTGCCCCTGTCAGTTCTGGCTGTCCAGTACCTCCACCTCTCCCTGCTGGCCCCACTTTAGTCTGGAGCCCCACAGCTCACAGGGGCATCCTGAGACCCTCGGGGTGGCCCCTGTTTCTATTGTAAATAGGAACACCTGGTCAAGCTGGTGTGCTTGTCGTCTGCGGAGGGAACTTCTGCCCTCTCCTGAAGTTCAGCGTGCTCAGAGTGATGAGCATGCTCAGACTGCTCTGGGCCAGCCTGCCGGGGTCTAGGCACCCCCCTGCAGCCCTGTGATTCTTGCCCAGCTCTGTGAAGGCATTTCAGTGAGACTGCTCTTGCAGCCAGGTACACAAAGGTTCTGCCACTCTCCATTTCCCAACATCTGGCCAGCACTGGTGACAGACCCTGAGGAACCGCACAGCTGGCTGGGGATGAATTCCAATCGACATTCCTCACTGTCAGCATTCGGGTGCTGCCCAGAGAGCAGTGGCAGGCTCTTGAGTGAAGGGTGGGCAGTGTTCCAGTAGTGTCACGGCACCCTGCTGATCAGCCTGACCCTGTGGACATGTCTATGTTCTCTGCAGCCCATTAAGTTAATGGGGCTCCTTTCCTTGTGGGGGCCCAGTGTTTGCAATGGCTGCAAACAGCAGCCTCCTTGGTAATATATGCAGCTGCTGCTTGGATGGCTGGCCTAAGGGACCTTGGAGGCAGAATTAGCACTGCATGCCCTTGACTCTGCCCTGTGCTCCCAGTTTGAGCTTCAGTCAGTTATTTGGGGTGCTTTTGGGAAGCCCTGAGGCAAGTGTCTAGCACTGACATTGGCCCATTGCCATGTCCACCTGCACCAACTGCAGAACAAGGAGCATGTGATTGACACCCTATGCAGGGCCAAGTTCAAATCCTCTCAAGGTCTTTGATCTCCACATTGCAATGAAGTGGGGCTTTACCAGGTTTAAAGTGGATGAATTTGGAAATGTAATGACTGAGAAGCAACTTGTCCCAGGTGGCTGTGGGGTCAGATGCACCCCTAGTCATGGGCCCCTAAACAAATGTGGGTCCTTGCACTCATGAGGGCTTCTACTATGCTGCCCACTCATCATGCCCACGAGTAAATCCTACTTCCTGTCTATCCGATAAAGTGTCACCACTTTTACTTCTCCTGCCTAGCACCAGATCACAGAAGTCTCAGCCATAATGTACTGGGGACACTTGCAAAGCTGGGGTACTGCCAGTTTTTAGAAAGAACTTGAAATTTGAGTCTTCAAAAAAGCTGGGAGTTAGGACACAATATTCAACTCTAATTGGGTCTGGCCAGAGCCCCTCTCCTCCTTTAGGACCTGACACATGCATCAGATTGGCCCAAGCCCCAGGGCAGGCTTCTGTGCTGGTTGGTCACCTGACTCCATGTGGGGCAGATCACATGGGGACAGGAGTGGCTGGTGTGATGTGGTGCACCCTGTCCCTATGCAGGGGTAGGTGGCTTGCAGAGAGACCTGTCCTGACTATGGGCAGCAGGATCTAGAAAAGGCCTTGGCATGTGGCTGCAGTGTTCGAAGCAGCCCCCTGGCCTTGTGGAACTAAGGCATGCAGAGGCCACCAGCCATCCCTCCAAGGGTTTCCATGGCCAGCTCTTAACATCGGCTGATGTTCAAAGGAAAGGTGCTTAAAGGAAACCCTGCACCCTGCTGCAGTCAGGTGCACACATGTGACCAGGCAGTTAACTCAGGGACCACGGGGTCAACCTGGTGCTCACAGCATCGTCAGCACTTCTAAAGCCCAAGTGGCACACTCCTTCCATAGCGTCGCACTTGATCCTGAGCATTTCTGCCTCTGGACCCTAGGCTGCACTTAGAGCATTATTTGCCCTTTAACAGCCCTGGGCAATGGATATCACTATTCCTGCTTTGCAGATGAGGAGAGTGCAGCTCAGAGAGGTCTAGAAGCTTGTCCAGGATCACCCAGCATGCCTCGAGTTCTTCCTGAGCGTGTGCATACTGTGTCAGGGCAGCAGGTCCGACCAAGAACCCTTCCAACATGAGCCCCTGGGTGAACCTATGCCGGCACCCAGGAGGCCATGGCGATTCCACGGTGCCCAAAGACTATGCACATGGCCTCTGGGGTACCAGGGGCTCTGTTCTGATGCATGGGTGGAGGTGGTCACCCCAGAACTCTTGCCTCAGTTGATTACCCCTTCTAGCTGGACAGAAGCAGGAGAGCTGGGTCACCAGCAGTGGAGGACAGCACCTAGGAGGGCTGGCCTGCAGCAGTCTTGGCTCCCTAGGGCCAAGAGTCCTAGGGCCTCTGCCTGGCCCCTGCAGCCTGCGGGGGCCCTGTGCCCCTTACCATTGGTGTAGGGATTCCCGGTCTTCTTGTTAGTCATGACTCGGGCTGTGGCATTATTGACCTGCCAGAGAGGGAGAGAGGAGGGAAGGGAGCGTTGGCCTCCGCGCAGGCCCTCTGTCCACCCCAGTCCTGCCCAGGCTGCTCCTGCCTCCCCATGGTTTCCGGGGAGGGGGCTGGGAGCTGGAGGGAGGCCCCAGGGCGCCCAGGCTGCCACCTGGCCTGGCCCAAGGCCCCTGGTCCAGACCTGCACCTCCTGCTCTTCGTGGGCTGTTCCAGTAAGGAGCCCGGCCTCTCTGGCAGCCCAGGACTGTAGGAGAAGCTCGCCGCCAGCTCCCCAAGTGCCCCCGGAGCAGCCGCCCGTGGCCTCCAAGACCTTTTCTCCCTGGTAGCTGCTGAGGCCCTCCTAGGTACAGTGGCCACTCCCTGCCCCCAGAAGGATCACCCCTCCCCCGCAGGTCAGGGTCCTCAACTGGTCTGGGCACCCAGAGTTTTCCGCTGGGGTCTGTGTGCACGGGGCGGGCAAGGCAGGTGGGAGCTCTGGACAGGAGGACACCCAGGGGCCTGTCAGACTGCCCAGGGGGACACAGTGAACAGGAGCCAGCGTGGAAGGGAGTAGGGGACAGGGCAGGCGGTGCCCATGGAAGGATTCGGGCCACACGGCCTGCTCCCACATCCTTGGTGTGAGCCCACAGGGCCTGGGTGTGTCCCCTGGAGCCCATGGGCACTGCTGGTTCAGAGCCCACGGAACACCTTTGGCTTCTGAAACCTCCCTCCTCTTGCCCGCGGGCTCCTCCTTAGCTGCCTCAGGCCTCCAGCCTCTCCTGGAGGCCCTGCCTGTCTGGAACCCAGCTGGGGACCACCAGAGCCACTGAGGCAGGGGAAGTGGGCAGCAAGGGGTGGGGTTGGGAGGCCCTGGCTGCCCTTCGGGTCACTTGCTGCTGCCTCTGCCTGTATCTAGCAAGAGCTGGGAGTGAAGGCCGAGGGACCCAGGGGCACAGTACAGGGCCTGTGTGGGGGTGGGCAGGGGCAGCTCTGCTCCCTGCTGAGAAGGGCCTGGAGTCAGCTCCTGACAGGCAGCCACTCTGCTTCAAGTTGCTAAGCCTCAAACAAAGTTTCTGGGGCTTCCTGGAGTCTGGCTGGGGACAGGGCTCTCCTGGGAAGTGGAAGGAGGGGGAGGGGAGGGACCTTGGGGAGCCTGAAGCCCAGGCAGTGGGCTCGGCCAGAGGCCAGCCATGGGGCTCTGGCCTCAGTGTGGCCCTTGCTCCTGCCGCAGAGGACCCTGGTGGGGTTCTGCTGGGCGGCCAGCGGCGGGCTGGCGGGGCCCCAGAGCGACCTCCCTGGCGCAGCACACTTATCTGAGCACCTCAATTTTTCGTCCCTCTACGATCGTCCCATTCAGCTTCTCCCGGGCTCGGTCAGCATCTGAGCTAGTTTCAAAAGTTACAAACCCAAAACCCTGTGAGCAGAGGAGGACAGACACGGAGAGAAGACAGGATGAGAAAAGGGGGAAGAGAGGAGTGGGGAGGGAGCACGGGGGAGGGCGAGGGGGAGGGGGAGAGAGGGCTGAGTCAGGAGAGTCGGAGAGCCTCGGGCAGCCCAAGAGGTCTGTCCTGGTGCCACCGTGGGATGCACGGGGGCGTGTGGGCCCTGAGCGGGGGCAGCTGCTGCCCAGCCTGAGCCCAACTGGAGCTGATCGCCTGCCCCTCCAAGGGGAGAGGCCAGAGCTACAAGAGATGCTGACCTGGCCAGGGGCCAGGCCTGCACCTCAACCCCTCCTCAGGCGGGGTCCAGGGCTGGGCTTCAGGACACACGGGGAAGCAGCCCCACCCACCCCTGCCCTAGGAGCCTGGGGTGGGGGTCTCGCCTTCTGGAGGGGTGACAGGGCTTGTCTTTGCCGGGCACCCTCCCAGCCGGCCCACCCTGCAGCCCCTTCCCCCAGCCTCCAGGCCATCTCCAAGGGCAGGTCTGCGGCCCTGGGGGTGAGTGGGGGGTGGGGGGACCCAGGCCCAGGGTGGGGCGCTGGGGTGCAGGCAAGGGTCCTGGCAGCTCAGAGAGAAGAAGCAGCGGCAGCCACAACACAGACAGCTGGGGGCGGGTGGGAGCGCGGGGAGACAAGCACCCGTGTCGCCCGGGGTCCTCGGGCGCGAAGCTCTCCAGAAGGAAACGCACATTTCACAGTTAGCCTGGCAGGACCTACAGCTGGCGCGGTAATGGTGGCGGCCTCTGCGTGGCACCCACCTTGGAGCCCCGCTCATTAAAAATGATCTCCACGTCTAGAATTTTCCCGAATTGCTGCAGAGATAGAAGCAGGGGGGAGGGCAGGGACACAGGAGAGAGGGTTAGGACAGGACCCGTCCACTCCGCTCCAGAGACGCCCCCAGGCTGCGAGACCAGAGCCCCAGGGCACCCCCCCTCCACGGCAGGGCTGGCAGGGATGCCCACACCCTCTCCCGGAGGCCTGGGTCTTCCTCTTGGGAGGCAGTGCAGGATACTGGCCCACTGCAGGCTGGACTGGGGATGGGGGGTGCCGTGTCACCAGGGTCCTCTGGGACATGGCCATGTGGGGAGGGACGCCCAAGGCCTCACTGCAGTCCCTCCCTTGTAATAAAGGGTGACGGTCACTGGGGCCCCTCTCCACAGGTGGGATGGGGAGGGGGTGGCATGAGCTGGGGCTAGGAATGGGGGTGAGGTGACAGCATCAGGACCCTGGGTTGGGAAAGGGACCCTCAGGCTTCCCTGAGATGGGGAGGAGGAGAGGAGGGGCGGTGGGAGGAGGAGGAGGCTGAGGAGGGGAAGGGGGAAGATGAGGGGAGAGGAGGGCAGAGGGACCAGGGAGGGGGTCCAGGGCCTCACACTGGGGCCTTGCAGGACCCTGCACTGCCTGCGCTGGGTGGGCCGGGCTATGTCAGGAGCACAGCAGCGGGGACCAGAGCCCACTGCAGTCAGCCAGGACACTCTGGCTGCCCCTTCCAGCACCATCACCAGCTGAAGTCCCTGTGGGCGCCTGTCTCACTGGTATGTGAGGCCATGGGCCTGTGAGCCAGGTCCCTGAACACCCACCAGGCCCTCGGGGGCTCAACCTGTCACCCATGCTGGCAACTGACGGGGTTCCCTTCCCCTTGAGCAGCCCCAGGGGCCGGACGAGAGCCTTGGAGGCCCAGCGAGCCAGCGCAGCAAGCCCCCCATCTCTCAGGTTCTGGAAAATGCAGGACATTGTCTCTGCACTAAAGGGACCTGGCAAGCAGACGCCGCCGAGGCCTGGGCTGGGGAGAGCTCAGCACTGTCAGTGGCCGTACCCAGGCACAGGCTCGGAGAAGAGCCCTAGGCCCCAAGGTCGGGAGGATGCAGGGTGCTCACACCCCCAATTCTGAATCATTTTAGCCCTCAGCAAGTCTGGGTCCAAGTCAAGGAGGCAGGGAGTGGACTTCCATGGTCACCTTGGGCTGGGGACTGGGGTTTGACCATCTCTGGGCAGCTGGGAGACACCTCCTGTTTGCCTGACAGGCTCAGAGAGAGGGCGCACCCTGTCCCCAGGCACCCAGAGGAGGTCTTGCTTGGGGCTGCTGCTCTGTGTGAGGCCAGAGGCCGGGCTGGCCTGCAGGTGCCAGGTGCTAGGGGACAGGAGTTAGATGGCAGAGTATGACCAAACCAGGGGACTCCACAAGTTCCTGAAGACAGGTGGTATGGGTGGAAAGCGGACTTCTGGTGAGGACTGGGGACAGTGGGGGACAGGGGTAGTCACAAAAGACCCTCTTCCTGCCCTGCCCCACAGGTCCAGCCAGCTGGACCTACGCAGGAAGGACTCTTGGAACCTCTCTACCCGCACTGGGAAGCTGCTTTGGCACCCGGGCTGAGTGCAGGCTGGCAGGGATAGATGGGCCCTGGCACACTCACCCCGAACATTTGCCGCAGGTCGGGGTCCCTGAACCGGAAGGGGATGTTGGAGACGTGTAGCCGCTTGGGCTGCTGCTTCTCTGTGGGGTCGGAGGGGTGGAGTGACTGGCTGTCCGTCTGTGCCGCCTCATCTGCCTGCTGCGGGGAGAGGACCTGGCTGTGGAGGGGCCTGCTCACCCCGTCTGCAGCAGGCTGTCCCGTGCCTGGGCCCAGACCGAGGATCTGGGCCGAGTTCCCACACTTCGGCATCTCCACGTCCGAAAACCCACCTCTGAGACTTTGCCCAGATGCACAGGCCAGCTCCCTCCTGCCATCCCAGTGCCAGGCCTCCTTGGCCGTCTGCTGTGAGCTCATCTGCTCAGGCCTGACCACAGAGGTGAAACCTCAATGGCCACTCAGTCCCAGTGAGCACTGTTGCTCTCAAGGATGTTTTGGGGGTGTAGAGACCCTTCTGTTGTCTCGGCCAGATAGACTTCAGAACCAGGCCTCTGGGCACAGGTATCTGTAAATGCCTCTCATGGCGAGCTCCTGCAGAGGTTCCTTCTTATTCTAGCCCTGCTACTGCCACTCAGGACCCTGGGGGCCCTCTAGGAACCCATCTGAAAGCCTGACAGCAAAGTCTGTCCCATACAGTTGGTCCTAATGTAGGTCCAAATGCTGGCCAGCACAGGGGCTCTGAAGGGACTGAGTTTCAGAAAATAAGCTGCCCATGCGCCAGCCCTCCCCTCACAGTTCCCAGTTAGAAGCCCAGACATCCTGAGGCAGCATGAAAGAAGCCTTGCCTGCATCTGGTGGACAGGCCACGAGCTCACCACGAGGCTGGCCTCCAACCTGGCTCAGTGCAGATGCACCCACAAAAGCAAGGGCAGAGGAGTGAGCTCTGGTCCTGGACACCAGGCTTGAGGCCTCACCTGCCAGTCACACTCACACCCCAGGCCACAGATAGCCAGCCAGCCTTGCACCTTGCTCTGCTCAGGTGGTGGGCAGCACTGCAGTGGAGTGTCCACAGTGGTGGGCAATGTAGGCACCCAGCCATGGGGACAGCAGGCTGAGGACCTGCCCTTCGTCGGCTCAGTTCCCTTCCTGCCTCAACTCCCTACTGGTCATTGCGATTTTGAGGGACCCCCTCCAGACACATGGCTTGCACTTGGATCTCTGACTTGCTTCTGGGACAGGTACCAGCTGATGGCACTGGGGTCGGGGTGTCTGGCTCCAGCCACCCTGGGCCTCTGTGGGCACAGACAGAGGGTGCCAGGAGGCCTGTGCTGCAGTTGGAACAAGTGGAGGTGCTAGTGGCCATGGTCTCCCGGGTGGCCCTAGGAGCAGAGGCAGCCAGCCTGGTAGTGCAGGGGAAAAGCTGGCCAGAGACACCCAGAGAGGGTCCCCAGGAAGCACCTGGTTTGCTCAGGGCTGTCGCCTGGAGTGGACGGTGAGTGGGGCTGAGGCCTTACATGCAGTCAGGGAAATGGAGCCCAGGAGGTAGGGCCCCCCTCAGGCCACAGGGCAGCTAAGGGGCAATGGACTCGGGCGGCTATCTGGCTTCCTCTGTCCCCTTTCTGGTAGGTTGGGACACTCGCTCACACTCCTGAGCTCAACAGGAGGCCTCTGACTAGGCTTCAGGGCAGCTGGAGGCCTTAGGTGACGGGAAGTCTGCACCTCCTAAGCTGCAGAGGGCCCTGGAGCCCAGCAGGAGGTGGGAGCCTGCAGGGTAGGGACACATTGTCCCCTGTACACCATGCCTTCCTGCGCTAGCAGATGAGCACACGGCACACACACAGGTCAGGGCGGCTGCAGCCAGGTGCCCCCAGCCCCAGTGCCATCAGCTTATACCCTGGTCTCCTGTCACCTGGACTGCTGCCCCTGTGGGGCTGAGTGGCCAGGTTCTTGGAGTGGGCAGGGCCTTGGGCTTTGGCAAGCTGGGCCAAAGTTCAACCCAGGAGCTCATCCATGGGGGCTGCACGTGAGGTGGACGGCTTCGTGGCAGGAAGAGTTGGTAGGGGAGGGGGACAAGCCTCTGGAGACTGCCAGCCCGGCCTGCGTGACAGCCCCACTTCTGTGGGGCAATGCAGGGCAGCAGACTTGGGCTCTGAGGGCACACGGGCTCCTCCTGAAGGCCTGGAAGGCCCACACCCTGCTTCTGGTGCTGCTGCCCCCGCCGTCGCGGGCCTTGAATAGGTCTAGTCTCACTGTGTGGCCACGGCAGGTGTTGTACAGGGGCCTGTCATGGAGTGCGCCCCTCCCCGTGCACTCCATGCACCTGTGTCTTCCACAGCAGCTCTTGGTACCCGTGTCCTGGATTTGGGCATCCAGCCTGGGTAGGGACATGCAGTGCTGGCTTTGGACCACCAGAGGGCATGGGTCAGCACAGCCATGTGCTACCAGGAGGATCCTGGAAGCCCTCCCCAGAGAAGGCCAGTGGGGAGGGGGCCTGGGACTGGTGCTGATGAAGTTGGGGTGACCAGACCACTACACCCCACCTCAAAGGCTCTAAAGGGGTACAGGTCAGGAGAAAAGGGGTGAGGGGCATGCACATGGTGTGAGCCGTGAGGGGCCGGGGCTCAGGAAGAGCCCCCCTGCCTGCCCCGCCCTTAGCTAAGCCGGGGACAGGCAGATGGATGGGCGCAGGGACTGTAAACTGTAAGGGGTGCTGAGAAGCCCGGGCCTAACTGCACGCCGCCCCTGCGCCGGATGGAGGCCTGCCCACCATTTATCACAGCGGCTCAGGCGCCTCCTCCCCGCGGCTTTCTGAGGGGTTCCCCCACTTGTTTTTAAAGCAATCTGTGCTTCCATTCTCCAACGTAGGGAGACTACAGCAGTGTCCCCCGCCCCCGGGAGTGGGATGGCTTTGCTTCAGGGTCGCCTCATCACTGGGTCTCGTCCCAGCAATTATGGAGCCTCCCCCTCCGGCCTCCACCCACTGGAGGCCAGGAGTCAGCTCCTATTGGCTGGGGCGGGGTCTGGGCGCCGTGCAGTGCATCTCCCACACTCCGAGGAGCGTGCACCCCCTTGGCCTGGGCCTCACTGAGCTCAGCAGAGAGAGAGGCAGATAGAGAAAGAAGGCCCTGGGCAGGACCCCGCAGGACCCCGCAGGACTCCGGCCCTACATGGGGACAGAGCCAAGCTCTGCTGATGTGGCACAGGATGAACCTGTGGAGAGTTTCCTCAGCAGCCCCATAGTCTGTCACCCTGTTCCCCCAGGGACCTCCTGGGCCCTTGTCAACAACCCTGCCATCGGCTCTGGTGGACGGCCTGGCTCTCCCTGGTGGGCCCCAGTCACTGAGGAGGAGGGGCCCTCTGCATGTGGCCTCCAGCCGTGGGCCAGGAGCGCCTTCTTCAGCCCGGGGAGCTGGGCCGCCCCTCCTCTGGCAGCGCCCGGTGCTGGCCTCTGCACTTGTGGCATCGGGTTGGTGGCCGCATCGCCCGCCCCCGCCCGCTCCAGCCTGGAGAGTGGCTTTGTGGCTGAGCGACCGTGGGGCGGTGTGGGGCCGACTCCTCTTCCCTCCTGCCATTCTCAACCACCCTCCTGCCAACGTCCACCCCTGCCCTGGGAGTGGAGAAGGCAGGGACCCGAGGCTGCGGCTCCTGGAGGAGCGGCCCATCGTCCACCTTCCTCCACCTTCCTCCACCCGGCGAGCCCCAGCCCTCTGGTGCAGGTGCACTCTTCCGGCATGTTCTATCTGCTGACATGCTGAGGTGCCCTTAAGCACAAAGACGGGGACCCCTCTAGGTCCCTCTGCGCTGCCACACTCACATGACCTTGAGTGAATGAAGGAGTGAATCCTGGGGGCATCTGCCATCTCAGGGTGCTGCAGAGTAGTAATGTAAGGTCCCCAGGTCCCCCTGCAGCACCCCTCTGCACCCCGGGCTGTCCTCTGTCCACAGAGTGCCGCGGTGCCCTGGTGACAACAGTGTGAGATGCGGACCCAGGCGCAGGAGCTCCGGGTGCGGGACTTCCAGACAGACGGCCTTCTCCACAGGAAGAAGAGGGGCTCTGCCAGAGCAGAGGTCCCTTGGCGGAGGTCCCCTTGCAGACAAGAGGAGCTGTCACGGGGAAGGACCTGTTGGGCCCACTGAGACTTGGGAAATCAGCACAAGCTCTGCCCTGGGGACCCTTGGAGCCAAGGCTGCTGGCAATCACAACTGGTCATCGATGGGGTTCCTGGCCTCTGCCCCCTCCATGGGATTAGACTGGGGTCTTTGTGCCTCTCTCCTGGGTGGTGGAGGTGTCCGGAGGGCTTTGAGTTGGCTGGAACATGGACCCCCCAATTCCCAGCAGAAAGCCTCGTGAGAGAAGAGGAGGAGGAGCCTGGTGGGGCCAGAAACCCTAGGAAAGCCTTCCCTGAGCCTCAGCCCTGAGGTACCCTGGGGTGCTGGCCTGGGGAGCGGCAGGAGAGGAACTGCACACTGAGAGAGCCGTGTCCACACGCCCATGGGTCTCAGGCCACAGCAGGTCTCCTGCGTCACCCTGGCTCTGGTGGCTGACTGACGGGTGCCTGGAAGCCCTTCAGAATGCACCTCCCTCCTGGCCCTGGACAGCCCACGGCAAGGGGCTCTCACCAGCAGAAGGAAGCCCCTCCAGGGCAGGGCAAGGAGGCCCTGGGGCCTTTGCGACATCTGGGCTCGTGGCAGGGCCAGGGGCTGAGTGTCCTGACCTGGCACTGAGAGCAGGCACCTAAGAGGGGACCCCGGGGAGCACTGAGTGGAGGGAAAGAAGAGACCAGGGCACAGGGTGGCCCCATCCCAGGAGCTCAAGGGAAGCGGGACCTGGTGGGAGAAATGAGGTTCAGGCCAAGGTCTGGCACCCGCCCCTGCGGCCAGCCCTGTCGCCCTGCACCCTAAAATCAGGCTTGGGGAAGCCAAGAGGAGGCTCAGATGAGTGAAAGAGTGTCCCCACATCTGTAAGGACAGGATGCGGGCAGATGCCAGTACCAGGCAGCTTCTCTGGGAGGGAGCCGGCTCCTCGAACCCTGGGCCAGCAGAGACGGCATCTGCCATCCGCTCAGGCTCCCTCCCAAGGTGGCAGGCTTCTCCTGCAGGAGTGCTCCAAGGTCTAGGGCTCAGGCCCCCAGAGGCGCCCTGTCTTCGTGGGTATCCCTGATGTCTCCAGGATCTCCTTCCTAGGGTGGGCCAGTCCCTCCCACCTGCAGCATTTGGCCCCAGGTCACAGAATAACTCTCTCCTTTGCATCCCAGCGTGAAAGACCCGTGCACCTCCACCCTGATGCCTTTGTAGGACCCAGAGAGACCCAGCCCCAGGGAAGGAAGGCCAAGGCTGCCCGCTCATCTGGGCTCCTGTCTTCTCTGGCCCAGGGGTGCTCCTCAGGAGGCACTCCAACCCCTGAGCCGCGAGGCTGGCCTTTCTGGGCGGGAATACCACTCTGGATGTAGTAGGGTCCTTGTGGGCCATCGTTGCTGGCGCTGGGGTCCTCCCATGCAGCCAGGCCCCTTTCTGATGTTTTTGTCCTTGACTGGTGGTGGCCAGAGGCCAAGGCTGGTCATTTTTTCTCTGTACCCCAGAGTTAATTCAGAGACTGGCATACAGTGGTGCTCAGCAAATGTCTGGGTGAATGAGCAATGACAGAGGCCTTTACGTAGGTCCTGGTGGTGGTGTCTGTGGTAGCCCCGGGCTGTTCCGAGGCTGCAGGGCTCCTGACTGTTCTCAGCTGTGAGCCGTCAGTCCCCACTTGGTGTCACCTGTAACCCCGCCTGTCTCAGCCCCTGCCTTCTTCCAGGCAAAGCTGAGGCTCAGCACGAGAGGCTCCCGTTTGTTCATAAGGAGAAGTGGCGATTCAGCCAGGTGGGCCTTGTCTGCGGGTCCATCAGAAGAAAGCCGGGCCACCTGGCCACGACTTGCTCTTGGTGGGCCTCTCTGGCTTGGGGGCCACCTCTCTGAGCACATGTAGGTGGTGGGTTGGATGGATCAGGCAGGGTGTCCCAGGAGGTATGGTCTGGCTCCCAGTTCTAGGAGCCCAGGGGTCTGGCCTTCTCTGTCTGTGGCTTACAGCTGGAGGAACTCTGGGGAGGATCTGGCACCTGCATGCCAGGGAGGCACAGAAAGGCCTGACAGCCCAGGGGGCAGCTGCGTGGGCTCTCTCCACAGAGAGCTTGGGTGACACTGGAGGCCATCTCGGGCAGGAGAGGGTGACACTGGATGTGCACAGCATCCTGGGAGCCAGCCCAGGAGGGGGAAGGGCCGGGGAGTGCAGCTGGGGACCCTCGGAGGCGCCAGGGCGGTGCCGCCCTGCTCTGGCCAGGCCCTGCCAGCTCACAGGGCCAGCTGCTGGGAGGGAGCCAGCAGGGGCAGTCGGGTGAACCCACAGCCCTGAGCAGAATGCTGTCCAGAGGCCAGTGAAGGATGCAGCAGGCGGGGCCTGGGGGGCCTGGCCTCCGGGAGGGGCTGCCTGGACAGGGAGCCCACGGGGTGGGACTGCTCCTCACCAGCTCCTGCTCCATCAGGAAATCTGAGAAGTGCAGGGATCAGCACTTTTGCTCCAGCTGCATTACAACCACATAATTGAAGCTATCTGATTGGCGGGCGGCCAAGCAGGTAGATTACAAGTGATTAGAAATGATAGGAGGGGCCTGCGCGCCAGACAGCCCCGCCGCCTCCCCTCACCCACGCTGGCGTGCCCCTGAGACCCCACGACCAGGCCTCTGGCCCCCGCCATCTCCCTTGCTTTCCATGAACAGGCCTCTGGTAGCAGAGGATAGGCTTCCCACCTCCCAGGTGAGCTGAGAGGCTCGTGGAAGCCAGAGACAGCTGGAGGTGGGCAGGGGGGCCACTGTCCCTGCATGCTCACCACCTGTCTCCTGGTGCCAGCTGATGATTGTGAAGTCCAGGCAGGGAGTATCTTTGCAGGGATGAGGACCCCTGGACAAGGGCCTGGACAAGCGTCCCCTCCTAGACCCCCCACCCGTTTGCCTCAGGCCCTCCTGAGCCACCCTCTTCTGGGGGCACCCCTCCTGCTACTCCTGGGCTGGGCCCCGGGGTGGCGAAGGACACTTACCGGCACTGTCTGGGTCCCAGCGATGGGCTGTGTGCTGGCCTCTGTGCCCGGCTGCTCTGGGTGGGTCTGTGCTGGTGTGTACAGGGTCATGCCATGCTCTGGGGGCACCGGGGTCTGGCCCGAGTAGTCCTGCGTGGGGTGCGGTGGGGGTGGGGCGTACTCAGCGGGGATACCATTCTGCGGCGGAGGAGGGTACTGGGCAGGGGGGTAGGGCTGGGCCATCGCTTCAGGCGGAGCCGTGGCGTCCTGATTACCCTGCAGAAGGAGAGAGAAGGCCTGCTTAGTCTTATCCTGTCCCAGAGCCCTCGGGGATGGGGATGGTGACTTTCAGCTGAGCAGAGATTTTCCAGAAGCCCTGGTGGTAGCCACATAGTACTTTCAGATGCATTTTCCTGGTCCCCCAGCAGGGGCCCAGCTGAGAGCAGGAGGTGGTGCTGGACTGGGGGGCACCGGGAGTCCAGGTGCAGAACGAGACACCCCTGAGAACGGGTAGCTTGGAGTCCTCAGAACGCACTTCAGGTGCTTTTCCCCCCTTTACAACCCTCCTAATTTAAAAAGACCATTTTAGGTTGAGATGACCACAGACTCACATGCAGTGGTAAGACTAAGAGTGACGCCGTGTGCTTTTGACCTCGTGTCCCCAGTAGCAATGGCCTGTGAGACCAACACCACTAAGATACCATTGATTTGGTCAAGATGTGCAATGTCCCTGCAGCACGAGGACCCTTCCTGTCCTCTGGCTGGCGCACGTGCCTGGCCTCCCTGCAGGGCTGAGCCCTGCTTTCCCAGCTGCAAAGCTTCCCGTCCAGCCTGGATCCCTGGAGGCAGAGCCAGCCCAAGTCCCAGAGGTGGCCATCACGCGGGAGCCTCACCAACCAGAAGCTTCTGCCTCCATCTCCAGGTCCTCAGGGAGGTCCCGAAGACCCCTCCCTGCCCTTGCAAAGGCCTGCTGCCTGGGGAGGGGACGTGCGCTCCCTGAATGCCAGCCCTAGTCCCTCGTGGGGGCTTCTAGTAGCCCTAGGCCAGCACCGGCAGAGGGGGAGGACAGGCCCTCAGAGTGGCGTGCCGGGCCCGTGGCATAGCAGTTCCCCCAGGAGCAGATCCTTGGTCCCACCCAGGCTCTTGCTTGTGAGAACCCCTGAATGAGGCCTATAGGAAGCCTGGCGGAGTCCTGCCCCAGAGAAGAGCTTGGGCCTTCAAGCACTCAGAGTGAGGGGCAGTGGAGGCAGGAGAGGGGGCCTCTGCTTTGCTTCCTCCCCACTGCAGACTCGCCCTGAGCAGAGAGGCACGGGCCCGGGGCGTGCGTGGTGGGAGGTCCATCTCCTGGAAGGACAGGTACCATCTCCTGCTGGAACAGCCCAATGGGAAGGGCTGCACGTGGCCGAGGGCAGTTTGACTGGCCCAGCTCCCGAGGGACCAGGCGTGAGCGCGAGTCCCTGCTGTGCTGGCTTTGCTGGAGGAGGAGGGCTGTGCAGCGGGGCAGCCGCCACCCGCACCTCGCACCCGCCGCTCCCCTGCAGCCGGTGACCACAGCGTCCCTCATTATGCTGAGGTCAGTGTGCACCCACTGGGTGCCGGCAGGGCTGGACTCCCTGTGGAAGGGTCTTCTCCTTGCTCCCCTGCACGTCTGCAGGGTCCCTTGGCCTGGCTCTTCACCATCCTCTCACCCACCTCCCTCCGCCACAGCCTCAGGGTGGCAGGCCAAGTGCCTTCGCCTGCCAAGGGGGACCCCTCATGTGCCCCGTGCCCCCCCCAGGCCCACCCTATGTGCTTTAATGTCTCGTCTGTCTTCACCTCAGGACGGCTGTCCCGCAGAGAGTGTCCAGGCCTTGTTCTCCGTCACGTCCCTCGCTAGGTGACTACTCGTTCCCCCACGCTGATTCTCCAGCATCGGGGGTGTGTCAGAGCTGAACCGGGCTCAGCTCGTCCAGCAAGAAGGGAAACTCACACCACAGCTGCCCTGATGCCAGATTAGCTGTGACAGTACTGAGCACCCCGAGGAGCCTGGCTGCCACTGGGGCCATGGTGAACGAGGCCAGGGCCCGCGGCTGGGCCCTGCTCCCCAGTGCTGGCCCACCCACGTCTGCCTGGTCACCAGCTGGGAGGGGGCAGGGTGGACAGTCGGCCCTGCCCTGCTCCCCACAGTGCCCACTGTCACCTCTGCTGGGCTCTGCAGTGGCGGCTGTCCCCTCTCTGTCACCCTAGGACACACCAAGCGAGGGCTTCAGCCAGAAATCCTCTCCCCTTCTTTCTCCATAGCAAAGCCACCTGGGCCCTCCCTCCCTCCACAGACACTGGGAACTGGGGCAGCACTGGCCCTCTGAGGGAAGGACAGCCAGGCACAGGCACACACTCACTCAATGCCTGCGCCTGGAGGGTCCTGCCTACTGCTACAAAGCGGCCGGGAGGCCACGCCACCCACTGCTGGCTGGCACACGGGCGTCCAGCCTGGGAAGTGGGGACCTAGGACAGGGAGGTGGGGGCAAGGGAGTGTCCAGCGCAGTGGGAGAGGACCCAGCACCTGGCATGGCCCAGGGGGAGGGGCAAGGCCAAAGGGTGGACAGGAAGCAGGGAGCGTGGAGGGCGCAGGGCCGGGAGGGCGCGGGCCTGCCAGTGGGCCTTGGCAGACACTGGGGAGATCGATTCACTGATGAATATTTGATTAGTGCCTTCACTGACTTACACCATCTCGCCCGCTCCCCCCTCCTCCAAGGCCAGAGGAAGGATGGGCGCCCCACCCATCCCTCTCTGCCCCCCAGGGCCCCTCCCTGGGTTGCATTTGGGACTGTGTGACAGCTGCCAATCAAGCCTACTGTGGTGTCCCTGCAGGGCTGAGCCCAGAGCTGAAGAGCACAGTCCTGGGGACCTGCCAGGACAGAGGCACCAGGCAGTGTGCTGTGCAGCAGGAACGTGACAAACACGTCCCTGTGGATGAACGGCTGCAGTAGGCTGGGTGTCACTCTGCTCTGCAGGCAGGAACAGGAGGCTCAGGGCCGAATCCCCCTGCTCCTGCCCTGTGGCCGGGGAGGTCGGCCAACACCCTGGGGTGGGGGATTCAGACTGAGCAGGTCTCTCCGGACCCCGCTGCGCTGGCCTGCCCTGTGCTGCCCTCTGCCTCCTGGTCTCGTGTTTGTCCACCCCATTCCCCTCGTGGGAGGGATCGCGATCACCATTTTTTTGTTGTTGTCGATGGACAGAATTCCTTTTTTATTTGTTAATTTTTGTGTGGTGCTGAGGATTGAATGCAGTGCCTCACTCATGCTAGGCAAGCGCTCGCTCTGCCACTGAGTCCCTGCCCAGCCCGCCACCACCAGTTCTACTGAGGCGCTCAAGTGCCTGGCCAGGCTCACAGAGCAGGTGAGCCCAGAGCCCTGAGGCCCACAGGACTGACCTACTGCATGCACTCTCTGTCTGTGTCCCCAGGGGGCTGGAGAGGAAGGGGATGGGTCGGTGAGGGCGTGTTCCAGCTCCCTGGGGCCACCTGGGAGCTTCTCCTGCCGCTCCAGGTTAGTGACCCCACCTTCCCAGCCTGAAGCAGATCACGGGAGGGTTGACCCCACAGCAGTCAGTGAAGGTGGCACTCAGGCCTGGATCAGTCCCAGGAGAGGGTCACATTCGCTAGCACCTGCTGCCTGGTCCTTCAGACCACACCCCAGCTGTCCCCTGGGCTGACCCAGGCCTGTTGGGGCAGACGAGGGGCACTGACCAAGGTGGTCTGCAACGAGCTCAATTTGAAAACTGAGTGTGGTTCCGGCAGCATTCACAGAGACCCTGAGTACGCAGGAAGGGGACTGGGGCAGTCTGTGTCCAGGAGGAGGCTCTGGTCTGGTGGGGCTGCTCCTGGGTGGCAGCATGGTGGCTGGCAGGCAGCGAGCTCCCGGGAGGGTGGTGTTCGTCCTGGCAGGGGGACCCGGGCCATGAACAGAGATCTGGAACCTGCTCAGGTGTGGCGCAAGGAAGTCAGTGGGGGAGGCGTCTGTGCCGGCCCTGAGGCTGGGCCTGGTGCTCCAGGAGACTGCCTGCGTCTGGCATCTGCCCAGCAGGCTTCTGTCCACCTTTCACCCTGTCCCTGTTCTGAGAGGCTGAGACTGGACTCCATGCTCTCTGGCTTCCTGGGGCTGGAGGGAAGCATGATCTGGGGTGCTTGTTCCCTGACTGGGGAGGCCGTCTCAGGCTAGCTCCATCCTGGACCAAGGGGGGCCTGGCCTCCTCTAATGAGGCCCTGCTCTGACTCCCCTCCATCACTGGTTCTGGGCACTTCTTCATTGCCACCAGCTCTAGGCTCCTGGGCTGTCCCTGGTGATCCCTCCACTTGCCCTCTGGACACTTCTGTAAATAGTCTTGAAGCAAACTTGCCTCAAATTATTCTAGACAAGCCACCTGCTGCCTGCTGGGTCCTGACGTCCCGATGCTGGATGAAAGGGCTCCTCTGGCCTGAGAAATGGGCAGTGTGGCTCTGAGATAGGCAGGGCCCTGCAGCTGATGGCCTAGTTGGCCTGGCCTTGGCTCCTGTACTTGGGGTGGAACTGCCCTTGGTCCCTGGACCCCAAGCACTGGCCTACCATTACCATGGCTGAGTGAACCTGGGCATGGCCTTCGCCTATTGGACCTCAGCAACCCAGTCTGTGGAATGGGGACGGGGAGCTGTCCACCTGCAGGCAGAGGCTGGGTGGCAGGGCCCATCATCCCCAAGACCTAGGCCTGAGGGAAGGGCTTCTGCTCACGCTGCTGGCCGGGTGCCTCCTTGTCCGGCTTGTGTCCTGCAGCCTGTGTGCTGGACAGAACACAGTGCTCTGGAAGCCTGGCAGCGGCCAGAGCCCTCCCTGCACGGCCTGGCCTCCCTCCCTCTGCACAGTCCCTTCCTGGCGCCGTCCACTCCTAGGCCCTCCAGGCCAATTAAGCTAATTGCTCTCCGACTCCTCACCCCTGGAGAGAGGGCGCTGCGTGCCTGAGGTCTGCAGGCCAGGCTGCAGTGGGAAGCCAGGCACTGGGCCATTTCTCCCCACTTCTGGGCAGAGCTGGCTTCGAGGCAGGAGTGAGAAAGGAGCAGGGGGTGGGAGCCCCGTGTACGGTGGTGTGTACACCAGCCTGTGTCTGTCCTGAGAGGCAGTCCACCCACCCGCATCTGAGCCTGCCCAGGAGTGGACCTCACCCCCACAGCCACCCCCACCCATCTAACTGCCCCGACCTTTGGAGGTGGACACCGAGGCCAGGGCCTACTGGGTCAGTGGGCAGGAAAGCTCCCCAGCCCCAGCCCAAAGTCTTCCTGCCTCCATCCTGCCCTCTTGTCACGTGGGCGTGGTTGGTACACGGATATGGAGGGATGACGGATGGAGGAGGGGCTTGGCCCGGATCCTCGGGCTGTCAGTCACACCTGCCTGTGGCGGGGACCTGGATAAGATGGCTGCAGGTTAACTTCCGAAGCCTCAGGCAGAGCCGGGCCACAGCCCTGTAGCAGGCAGCGATCCCTGCAGAATGGGAGGTGCCTGCTCTAAGCCTCCCTAGTCCATCTGGTGGTCCTCCCTGACCCTCTGTAGAGGCCAGTGTCTGGGAGAGGTTGGCTGTCCTGGGGGATAACTGACGGTAGCCTGGAAGTCTGGGCTCAGTCCCCAGGACCCCATGACTAAGGTGACCTCAGTGCTCTGATCTCCCCAACCTGGAGACAGGATGGTCCTTCCCCTGCCCCCCACCCGGGGGTTGCATGTGTGGGGCTGGGCCTGTCTCTCTGGGTGCTGGGGACTCTGCAGCCACAACTGGCTGAAGTTTGAGCAAACCAAATCCTCCTTCAGTTCCCAAGTCCTAGAATAGAGGTGAGGGCAGGGGACAACCCAGCCTTCCATGCTGTCCCTGACAGGTACCCTCTGTCATTACCAAGGAGTAGGCTCCTTTGGTTGGTCTCAGAAGAGCTCTGCCAGAAAGCTGTGCCACTCGTGGAGATGAAGCCTGCCTTCTGGAAATTTCCACCAGATACCCAACTCTATGTGTGGTCCATGGGCAGGTCCTCTGCAGGCTGACTCTCCAAGGATACAAAGGATCCACAAGGCTTCACGGTTCTGGCTCTTTCAGTCCAGGAAGTGTAGGCCCTGCCCGCCCCGCCCCACTGACAGGGGAAGACTCACAGGTAAGAGGCTAGGTGGGTCTGAGCCCGGGCAGGCCTTCAGAATTGGCACCACCGTCAATAGATGGTGGCGGCGTGTGCCTGCGCTCTGGCATAGTCCCTTCCCCAGGGCTGAGAGTCTTCCTGATGCCCACCTGCAGAGAGCATGGCTCTGGGCCAGGCTGCCCAGGTGGCCAGTTGAAGAGCAGATGGAGGTAATTCCAGGGAGCAAGACGGCTGCCCAGGGGCAGTGTGTGAACAGGATCAAGGAGAGGAGAATCCATGTCCAGGAGGTGATGGAGAGGGGAGCAGGTGGGGGCACAGGGGGAGCAGCAGACGGTCTCAGGGAACACACTGGGTTGTGTTTTCCTGGAGGTGACGTCCCCATCTCTTCCCAACGTGCACATCCCAGGAGAGCGAGGTGCTGGGAGTGGAGATCAGGCTGGGAAATGGCATTCGGGAAGAGGCCTGATATCCACCGGCAGTCAGTCGTTGTCTCCCATCAGAAGAGTCAGAGGCTGCCTCCCCTGGGGGGATACCCCACCAGGATCACTGGCACCCACCAGGGTGAGCAGGGGCCGTCTGCGTATCCACAGAGGGTGGAGAGTGGAGGTGGCCCTTCTCAGAGCTGTGGCCACCCGTTCCAGCAGGCGCGAGCTGGAAGGGCTTAGAGCACCTTCTGTGGACTTCGTGGAGAGGAAGGGGCAGCTGGAGTGGCTCTCGGCCACTCTGCCAGGGAGTGCTGCAGGGCCTGTGTCCTCTGTGTCTGCGCTGGCTGGAGAGCGAGCAGTGGTGTGCATGGGCTTGCTCACCAAATAGGTGCCATGTGCCCACTTGGTGCCAAGTGCCTGTCCTTGGGGAGTGGTCACCTTGGCAGAGGCCTCACCAGCATTAACTACCACAGGATCCCACGGGTGTCCAGGGCCAGCCGATGAGCCTGTCATGCTGGGGTCTGGGTAACATTTGGCCTTCCTGGGTGGCCCACTGGCAGAGGGATACTCTGGCCTTAGCATCAAGCGCAGCTCCATGACTCACAGAGGCCTGGCACGCAGAAGGGAGGCTGATTTCCTAGGTGCAAGGTCACAGAACTAACCACCACAGGAGAGTGTGGAGGACCTGCTAAGGAGCTAGAGGTGGGCTCCCCAGCGCTCTGTGGATCCAGGGTCCAGCTGGGGCCACCCCAGGCTGGAGCAGCCAGCGGGAGGGGAGGTATGGCCCTGTTTGGCCACAGCTCGCTCTCCCTCTCCATCCTGCTGCCCTGACTCAGTTGCTTCCTGAGCCCAGGAGCGGGCCATCTTCACAGCTCATGGGCTCCTGAGCCCCAACTTCAGGGTTCAGGAGGGACAGGGAGGGTGAACAGAGCGCCCAGCCAGCCTGGGCACCCCTAGAAAGCCAAGTTGCTGAGGCTCAAAAGGCAGAACCACACCCTCTGCATTGGAGGCCCCTCTGTGTCCCTCGAAGCCAGCAGCTCCAGAGGGTGAGCTGTGGAAAGTTCCTACTCCAGGACAAATGGCCACTGCAGGACAAAATGTGCCTCCTTTCCAAGACTTCTTCAGGGGCATCTGGAAGCACTACTCCTGCATGTCAGCGCTTTGAGGCCAGAGACTCGGCATGGCCCTGTCTAAGTAGGGGGTGCTGGCTCAAACGGCTCAGCGCAGCAAGGCTGCGTCCAGGTGCAGGGACCCCAGCAGAACATTCCAGAACTCTGGACGAGGAGACCCTGAGCACAAAGCTTGAGCCTCTACCACCAACCATCACAGACTGACCTGGCTCAGACACACGGCAGGTGCTCCGGACATGTTAAGTGATGCTGGTGACGGTGATGACTGTGGTGACACCGTTGGCCGAGGGCTTCCAAGTGCCCCCCTCTGGCTCAAGCAATAAAAACACTTTGTTTCTGTTAATCATCAAACAACCCACTGAACTGTCATCTCCACACCAGGATAGAAACTGAGCGGGGAAGTAACCTGCCCAAGGACACACAGCCAGGACCGGCCAATCACAGAGTGAAGCCAGGCCTGACTACTCTGGCCCTCCTGATGCTGCCCCACAGGAGTGGGCTGTTGTCCAGCAAGGGTTAGCAGGGCATGCCCTCCTCCCAGGCCGGAGGGAGGGTCTGCAGCAGTGGTACCTCAGGCCCAGCACCTGACTGACTGGGTTCCCCAAGTCCCTGGTCAGGTCCTCACCTATGCGGGGCACTTCCCAGTGAGCACAGGATGCCCCCGCCTCTGTGTGGGCTGACCAGTCCCTCCCTGGCCTCCACCCGGGAGGTCTAGGGGAGAGCCCGCTCTGTAGCATGGCCATTTCCTTGGTGTCAACACTTCCAGCATCGCCAATTTCAAGCTGCTGGCCTGAAGACACCGCGGCTGCAGCCAGGGAGAGATGCAGAATCGGGGCTGGTACCCAGGACCCCAGCACCCAGGGGTGGGGAGGACCTGCTTCAGGGGCCCAGGGCACCTTCCTCAGCCCCACCAGAGGAGGTACGGGGACCTGGACATGGGGCGGTAGCAAGACTGGGCCTCTGTGGGAGGCCAGGGCACTGCTGCCTCAGAGGTGGGAGAGTAGGGCTGGGGGCCAGGAGAGGGCAGCTGGGCAGTGCTGCCCGCTGAAGCCGGGCTCACGGGGCTGCACGGCTGGGGCAGGAATCCACCTGAGTGACTGGCTCCTCCCGCCCCCTCTAATCCGTCCTGTCCCGACAGCCACTCTAATATCTCCTATTAATTAGGGCTGTCGGATGGCCCATCACACCGCATGTTACTTCATTCAGGGACCATTAGGTCTCCGTGTTCCGCAGCCACCGGCTCTTGGGCCCCTCTCCTCTCTCCCTCCCGCCTTCCCGTGAGCGCCTGGCACCCAGGCTGTCCGGACATCCCAGAGGGCCTGGGCGGGATGAGAGTCTTCTCATACCCCTCGGACCTACAGGCCCTTCAGGGCTGACCTCGGCCGGGCCAACATAAGTGAGCAGGTCTGAAGCCCAGGGCCACTCAGCAAGTCCACCTGCCTCGAGCCCCACGCTCTGCACTAGCTGCTGGCAATGAGGAGCGGGTGCGAGCTGGGTCCTGGGTCGCGGCCACCCCCCTGTGCAGAGCCTCGCCTCTCCCAGCTCCTCTCTTCCTCTGCTCCACAGCTGCCCAGCCTTCCAGGAGGGCCTGGGGCCCCAGGGCTCTCCACAGAGGCAGGAGGCCCACGGCAGTGTGGAGGCCACGGGGCCCTGGCAAATGTGAGGCCTGAGTGTGGAGCCTGTCGGCCACCCCAGGGGACCAGCCTGGGTTCCCCCTGAGCCAACACTGGGCTAGACCCCGGGCACTGCTCCCTGGACAGTGTCAGCTGCCCTGCCCTCAGCCCAGGCTTGGCGTGGGGTGGGGTCACCACCCCCAGCTCTAGCCTCTGTGCCCAGAGGTGGGGCTGCTTCAAACCTTTTGGCTCCTGGTTCAGTTTCCTCACCTGCAGGGTGAAGGCCGATAACGGCGACCCAGGTCGGCCACCACACCAGAATGAGGTGGCCCAAGGAGCACAGGGTGTCCGTGCACTTTGTATGCTGTGCTCCGTGGACTCTTGGGGAGAACTCAGGATGACCGTGCTCCATCTGCACCCACGTGTGGCTGCAAGCCCTGGGTGAGAGCAGGACCCGACCCTGACCAGAGCAGAGACCTCGGCGTCTTCCCAGCTTGCCGCGGCCACTCTGCCACTGCGTTTCCTACCAACTTTCACATCACCCACCGCCACGCCTGGACACCGCCAGACCAGCCCCAGGCCTGGAGACTCCTGCGCTAGTTGAGTTAGTTGAGAACTGCAGCCTGTGACGTCACACAGCTGGGTGGTTAATTCCCTTGGTGATTGAGTTTCGGTATCGCTGGTTTCCTTCACATCCCAGGTCCTTTATCTTGTGCTTTTAAGACAGTTATTCAGAGAAAGGGTCCTTGCTTCACCAGCGGCTAGGGATTCAAGGCACAAGACCAGGTGCAAACTGGACCCACAGACCCTCAGGAACCTCCCCCTTCTAGTGACCGAAAGACACCCGGAATGGAGCCTGCCACCCATCCACAGCCCCCCCAGCCCTTAGCCCAGACTCAGCCCCGTCCTGTTCAGGCCGGGCTCAACTCTCAGCTGGAAAGCCCCAGGCGAGCCGGTGGATTTTCACACGATTAAGCAGTAATTCCCTCTAAGCTCACTGCAGACCAGTCATAAATAATGGGGTTCCATAAACCGTCTTCCACCAGGCTCACCTCCACCCCCACGCTCCATTCTGCTGGGGCAGCGAGCAAGGAGCCGTCACCTCCTGAGAATGGGGTTTACCCCCACTGTCAACCAAGCTGATGGAACGCCATCGGCAGGTCCCACCTGACCACACCCACATGACAGGGGCTGCTGGGCTGGGCTGGGCCAGCTAGGACTGGGGCCGGCACAGGCACGGACACGGGTGGGGTCCCTGAGGAAGGCAGACAGGGGGCTGACAGGGTCAGTGAGGGTGGCAAGAGAGCTGGGCCAGTCCCTGGCCCAGTGACCTGTGACCCTATTCCATGCCTGTCCCTTGGGCTCGGCCCAGGTCTGAACCTGAGGCTCTGTACATGTGCAGGCACCACATGCCATCAGTTCCAGGCACGGGTCAGCTCCTCTCTGGGGACAGGTGGGGCCTGGTCAGCAGACATGGTGCCCGTTGCTGGTCTGACTGGTGAGATGGCCAGGAACGTCAGAGCTGTTGGGGGAAGACCTGGGGGTGAGGGTTGTGTCCACCCTTCCCCAGGCAGGGCCAGCACCATGGCTGCTCACTGTCCTTCTCTCTGGGGGCACACCAAGCTTGCCAAGAGGTGCCACAGGAGGGAAGGAAGGGGTCTGGGAACATGGAAAGGGGGATCCCCAGTACCAGGAAGTGCCTGGGCACGGCCCTCTTCACCACGGCAGACGTGGGGTGCCGGCCATGGTGGCTCTCGTGATGGGGCCTGCCCCCCTGCCCAGGGAAGCTCCGGGCTCAACACCTGCCTGAGCCATGCTGGGAGGGTGGGCAGCCCAGGCTCGGGGGTCCACAGACCCCAGTGCATGGGTAACCAAAGGCCTCCCACCCCCGGGGCCCTCTGCCACTGGCAACTGGAAACTGTGCCCTGTGCCAGGCCAGGGACTGCGAGTCAGTGTTCTGGCACCTGTGGGCCACCAGTGGTAGGGCTGTGAGAGAAGCCAGAGGGCAGGGTCCCCTCTCAACTGCCAGCCACTGGCTCCCTAGCAGCTCCGTGTGACAATGCTGTCCCACGTCTGCTCACGCTGTTGAGAACTGCCTGTGGCCCCACACCACGGTGAAACCCCCGCTGCGGTGCCATGCCCTGGTCAGGCTCTGCAGTCCCCCCAGGGACCCAGGCCTCCCCCTCCTCCCACTGCCCCAGCTGTGATCTCCACTCTGTCCTCTCCCTCCTCCTTCGAGGTGCCACCATGACCCAGAGGGCAGCTGGCTCGTGCATACACGGCATCCCGCAGAGGGTCTGGGGTGGATGACCAGCAGACACCTGGTCTACTGAGGGTCAGGGAGAATGTCATCTGGGCCACAGCTCCCTTCAGAGTGGCCTTGTGAGCACAAGGCTGAGGGTCAGCTGTCAAGGGGGCCCACTCACAGAACCCACTTGGCCCCTGGGCCCCTCTTTCATTCTGCACCCCAGGATGAGCCCTCTGCCAGCCACGGTGGCATCCCAGCTGCCACGGCACATGAATTAAGCAATATCAGCATTATTAATGGCCCGTGCTCTTCATTTAGCAAATGGAACAGGATATTAAGCATGGTGCCCAGGACATGAGGTGGGCAAGCGGGTGGCCACGGTGGGTGGGTGGGGTGACCAGGGCAGGCAGGACCAGTCCTGGTGTAGCCCACAGTTTGCGCCCTGCAGCCCCAAAGGCCCAGACGGTTCCCTCTCCCTCCGTGGTGCCCTCAGGCTTCCCGCAGCCACCTCCTGGTGACAGTGAGCTCTGGGAAGACACCCTCACAGGAGAATTGAAAAATGCGATTAGGAAGGTAAATTTCCTGGCAGCAAAGGTTACATAACGCATCCCACGCCAGCAGCCACCGCTGGAGTTGGGCTCCGGGACCGTTTGGGACAAAGCCCTGAAGGTCCCTTTTCTCACAGGGACCTGCTGCAGTTGGTGGTCCAGGGGTGTCTCTGGGAGGAGCCTTCACGCTCTGTCACAAGTATCTCCACAGCAGTATCCAGGCTTCTCAGCACTGGGCTGGGACACAGGAAGGTCCTGTCACGTGGTGAGCTCAGCTGCTGCTCCTCAGAGTGCAGCCCTAGGACCAACAGCGTCACATCCCCCCGAACTGTCAAAACCACGATTCTCCAAGCACAACCTGACCTGCCAACACAGCCCGTGACCCCCAAGAACTATGCTCACACATCACAGATGCCCAGGGGGCAGGGCCTGGACCCTGGGGACCCCAGGCCCAGCTGAGGCCACTGGTGCTGTGAACCAACAACTGCGGGGCAGGCAGGAACTCACGCACAGGACCAGGGCCTGGGCTGGGGACACTTGATCAGCAGCACCAGGTGACTGTGGGCATGGCGGGCACAGCGTTTCCATCAGCAGTGCCAGAGAAGAGGGTGGGCCTCGAAGAGGGGTCCAGGGGGAGAACACAGGCTGCTTCTGAGTCTGCCATGGAATCCTGGGCACCCCCAGTGTCAGGCAGAGCTTGAAGGTCCCTGAAGTCCCCGATGCTGGAGGGACTCTGAGTCACCTCCTCGGGGAATAACAGAGGTGGCCCATCTGATGCTGTAGGCTGTGAGGTTTGGGGCACTGGGCATGCCCAGAGGAAGAAGAGAGGCCACTGCCTTGTAGTGCCACCGGGTCTAGGATCCAGACCCCTGGCAGGGGGCTGCAGGTTCTGTTCCTTGACCCGTTTGTACCTGAATGCCACAGGGCAGACTGAGCCGGCTCAGAGGGGGTGCACAGGGGTGTCCAGCTTGGGACAGGGACAGGCAGAGGGTGGAGAGTATGAGAAGGCAGGAAGGTGGTGGTGGGACTCCTGGGCAGGGACCAGGCCACCTTTCCTCCAGCAGGGACGCCCTGCCTCAAGCAGTCCCCATGAGCAGTCTCCAGGGCTCTCTTTTGGAGGGAGGCGGTCAGTCTGGGCACACGGGAAGCTCCTGGGAGGCCCGAGCCCCACACTTACAAAGGACCCCTTCCCAACAGCAGGAGCAGTCCCCACAGCGGGGGGAGTTGGGGAGGGTCCATGTTATGTCCCTCCCCTGTCCAGGTCTGCCATGGGCCATAATTGCCACCCTTTCTCAGGCTTGGTCCTCCCATGTCCCCACCACCTTGAGTGGCTTGGCGTCTCAGAGTTCCCGCTGCCCTCCCATGACCCACCCAGGGCTGTCGGCCTGCAGACTGCACACAGCTCTGGCCTCGTGCTGGTGGGGCCACAGTTCCCCGTGTCAAAACCCAGACCCTGCTGCTGTGGGCGGAGCCCTTTCCTCTTGCCCCAAGGTGGAGGCTTGGGCCTTCCTTCCAGAGGGTCTAGAGCCAGGGGCGGCCCACCCCAGGGACACCTGCAGGTCCACCCTCCCCAGAGCCTCGACTGGGACCTGGTTCTCCCCAGCTGGGGCCTGGTGGTCCCTGCAGCATACACACTGCCACCCTCCCTCCCCCAGCCCTCCCCCGCAGGGCTGCCCTCCCCCAGGGCCCCTCCTACTAGGAAGGGAGGGTCTCCTGCAGTGGGAGGAGGGTCACTGGCCAGCCCATGCCCAGGCTGGGAGGTCGCTGGAGGCGGGCCTGGGAGGTGGGCCCAGGGGTTGGCCATGCCGGCTGTCCATCTGGTGCCAGGAGTGGCCATGGCTGGAACACTGGGGCCTGATGTGGGCGGGGGCTGGGCCCTGTCAAGAAGATGCCCAGGACCACTGTCTGGCAGAGATGGCGGCCTCCCTGCCCTGCTGCTGACCTGTCCAGGCACGTGGGCCCTGGGCCCCTCTCGCAGTGTTCTGTTCCAGGGCTCAGTGCCCTGGCTGGTGGGAGACAGAGGACAGACAAGCTCAGGGAAACCCCACGCCTGGCTGGGAAAGGCGCTGTCAGCTGGCCCCCGCAGATGTGGTGGCTGCCATCCCATGTCTGTGTCCCCAAACAGCCTGTCCCAGAGAACTGTGGCAGCCCTGTGAATCAGGAGCCAGCTCTTCCTAGGTTGGACATTTCCCAGGAGACAGCTGGGCAGGGCTGCAGCTCACAGCCTTAAACCCGAGTGGCCAGTTCTCCGAACTCTGCTATGGTTTAGGCCTGGAGTGTGCCCAGGGGCCTGGCCCAGCCCATGGTGCTGCTGGAGACGGTGGAACCTCCAGGAAGTGGGGCCTGAGGGAGGAAGTTAGGTTGTTGGGGGTGGCCCTCAGAGGGGGTGCTGGGACCCGCCCCTCTCCCTCTCTGCTTCCTGCCACAATGAGGTAAGGGCTTGCTCCATCACAGGCCCCTGCTGCCTCGCGCCACTGCCCAACACCATAGAGCCAAGCAGACACGGCCAAACCTCTGGAACCGAGCCAAAATAAACCCTCCTTCCTTCTGAGATGTTGACCTCAGGCATTTTGTCATAGTGAGAGAAAACTAACACACACACTGAGAAACAAGGTCTTCCCAGGGACTCAGGGACACCTGTGCAGCCTGGGGCTCTGCACACTCACCACATGCCTCTGACCCTGTGATCCTGGCCAGCCCAGGTCTGCGGGCCTCCAGTTCTCATGCCCCTTGGAGGCCCTTTTGCTCAGCTCACCACAGGCACCCTGAGCTGGGTTCTGAACAAGGGCCACAGGGTGCATTTATCACAGACGCACACACAGGCTCCCACATGGGCATTCCTCATGCACACACTAGATGCTAGTAGCCCTGCCCCCGCCCTGGCACTGTGACAACCCAGGAGTGTCTGCACACACTGCTGATTGTCCCAGACGGGGACGGGTGGCCCCAGGAACCGCCAACCCGGGTGCCCCTCACACCCTTTGCAGACGTGCCTCCTGGCCAGGCACCTGTCACCCACACACCTGCACATGTTTCCCCGCCCACCCTGAGGGCCCGCCAGGCAGCCCCTCCCTCCCCCAGCGAGGCCATGCCTGGCTGCGGCGAGGCGTGGGGGAGGCGCCCTTCTTTCCAGCCAGGCGCCTGGCTCGGAAGAGGCGAGTGTGGATCCAATCTTCAGCTGATTAAATGTCCCTCATTAATGAGTTTCTTTAATTAATGAAGTTTTGGGTCTGCTCCACTTGCTTCATTCCAGCCACACTGCCTCCTCAGCACAAAGCGGGGCCATTTCCTCCCGGGTAATTGAGGAGCCGCAGCGATCCTGCCGACGCTGCACTTTGCCGATTGCGCCTGTCAACCCGGGGCTGACAACTCCATTTTTAAACATTTTCTTCTCCAGAAGCCATGCGCACATGCGTGCTTGCACACACCAGCGGGCTGGGTCCCAGGCACCCCACACGTGCACCGCCTGGGTCACACGCACGCTCACACTCACCCGGACAGGGACATGCCCAGCGCCTGCTCTCGCTAGTGTGCAAGGCTTGCTCCTGATGGAGCACACGTGTGGGCACCTGCACACTCGCTTGCAGTATGTGTGTGTGCAACACCCGGGCACATTTGCACCCAGCACACATGTGCAATGCATCACCCTCAGGCCACGCAAGCAGACACGCCCTGCACTGCCCATGTGCATGCACACCGCACGCGCTCACACAACGCACATTCACTCCTGGTGTGACCACCCACGTGCCCATGTCATCCACACACACAGTGCCCGCTGTCAGTGCTCACGCTCACTCCGGAGCTCATGCACACGCACACCGTGCCACACCACGTGCCGGTGACATGTGCACCTGCACTCTGCATCCATACACACACACACAAGCTGCTCATGCAAGTGCACACAGACACACACACCACACCGCACCCGTGTCCAGTCACGTGCACCCCCACTCCTGGCATTGGCTCAGTCCTGCCTCGTGTGCTCACACCCGTTGCACACCCACATGCAGCTCACACCAACAGACAGGCACTCCACACCCATACACAGCACCACCCCAAGCCTGGAGGACACAAATGACCCAATTAGGCAGGGCAGCCCCCACGCCCAGTGGAAGCAGAGCTCACTGTGGACATTCAACACACCAGGTGACCATATGCCAGGCCCACTGTTGTCCACAGGACTGCTCCTCAGGGGCAGCTCTGGGCTCCAGTCTGGGGGGATGGCGTACTCCTTGGTTGGTGGCAAAGAGCTCCCTGGATTAAAAGCGTTCATCTTCTCTGGCTGACGAGGATCTGGGGTCCCTCCCCACGGGGCTGGCCAGAGCTTGGCGATCAAGGCCGCCACCACCGTGAGGCCAGGAAGGGCAACTCTGAGGCAGGGGGCACACACTGTGCTGGACAGCGGGGGTGGATGGGACAGGACAACTCTTTAGGACCAGGGACGGCAGTGGAGCCCACAAGGCCAACATGGGCCCTGACTGCAGAAGTCGGCCGGGAAGACGGCAGCAAGTGGGTGTGCCCACTGTATGTACCAGGAGAGCAGCGGGGCCTCCGAGAGGCCGTCCTGCCCTCTCCACACGCTCATCGGGCCAGGGGGCATCGCCATCCCCAGTCCATGGCAAGCTGCAAGTGGCGGGGCCAGCCTCTGAGCACAGCCCTGCTGCCCCCCAGCCCTCACCCCTTACTCCACCTCCCACCAGGCTGCTCCACCTGGGCCTCCTCGGCCACACGTCACTTACAGAGCCTGGGCCCGGCGTGGTCACAGGCACCTGCTCCGGATGCACCGTACAAGAGGGACACGGAGGCCAAGGCGCTCGCCGGCAGCTCACGGGGCAGATCGGAGCCCAACTCTGGGCCCAGGCTATTTTCCTTCTCTGAGCCCAAGTAATGCCACGCTGAGCCCTGCCAGGGCAGCTCCAGGTAGCCTCAGGCTAGGTGGCCACCTGCCTGCCGGGCACCTGTGTCTCCAGGTGCCATGTGTGAATCCGACACCATCAACAAGTGCCGAGCGCCTACTGCATGCCGCACTGTCGCCTGCCCGAGCTGCAGAGTGCACCATAGCTCAGGGAGGACGACCATCCTCAGTTTTGCAGACAGGGAAACAGACTCAAAGAAAGGGAAGGGACTGTGCTACGGCCCCACCCTCACGGACACGGCGAGGGAGGCGCAGTCCACTCCAGCTTTCCCCTGGACCAGCGCTTCCCAAAGTGTGTGCCACGGAGCTCCACCCGTCTGGAATGTTCTAGAAAATTACCCATGGACACACTTCCCGGGGAATTGCCACCTGGTGTCCCTAGAAAAGGCCCTAGAAGTACTGCCATCAAGAGCTGGGCCTCATGGCGCCCAGTCTGCCTCTCGCACCCGGCTCTGGCCTGGAACTGGAGTTTTGCCAAAGGCCCATGAGACACGGAGGTCTCTGGGAAAGAGCTAGATTGGGGTCGATTCCTTGAAGAGCCGCTGGCCACTGCTCTCAGCTGGTGACGTGCACAACCCCACATTGCGCCCCCACCCCCTCGCAGGCCACTGAGGGCTTCTGCCAGAGGAAGAAAGGCCGGCCTTGGGGGTGCCTCCCCCAGAAGCTGAGGGGCACAGGATGAAGCTAGAGAAGGGGCCTCGGTGGGTGCTGGCTCCCCAGGGCGGGTCCTGAGCACTGAATGCGGTGACCCTGTCCCGAGGACCCGCTGGGGACAAAGCTCTGTACTTGGAGGGTGTGTCCAGCAGGGGCCAGGTAAACAGGACACACAGCGGCTCACGGCGCCTCCACCAGACAGAGGTGCAGGCTTGAGGCCAGAGGGTGCATCTGAGAGCCCCCAGAGAGGCGGCCCCTGCAGGCCGAGCAGGCCCGGGGAGGGGCCTCGGTCCAGCCCTCCTCTAGTAAGCAGGAAGGAGGAGTCTCTTACTCCTGCAACCAGAGTCAGGTAAAACCAGGAAGCCGCAGCGGGCTTGAACACGCAGGTGCAGATGTTGGAGGCCTGCCCGAGCCCCCAGGCTTACCAGAAGGACAGGAGGGGCCATGGAGCGGCAAGGGCAGAAGACAGAGGACCCACCTGGGGTCTGGGAGGGGGTCTCTCCTGTGCATCTGATCCTGAAGTTATATCATGAGAAGTTATATCACAGAGAAGCCAGGGTTAGAGCTCTCTTTCTACAAATGATCAGAGAGGGTGAGTAGAGGGCCTGAGGCCACACAGAAAATCAGCAGGTAAGGGGTTGGGATGGGGTTGAACATTCTGATGTCCCAATTGTCACAAATAGCTACAGCCTCTGTGCCTGGGTCAGGATGGCTTGAGTCTGAGTCCTGAGAAGTCGGGGGTCCCTTGGTGAGACCCTTACCTCCCGGAGTGGTCTTCTCACCTGTGAAGCAGGGTCGTAACTGTCCACCTGGGCTGTGCGAGGACTGGAGGAGTGGACACAGGTGAGCAGGGGCCCAGGGCCGGCCCACAGCACCCAAACTGTGAGCAATGCTGGGAATGGGCATGTTTGTAACGATCCCGCGGCCCAGACACCCCAGGCGGCTCAGAGACCTCACAGGGAGAGGGAGAGGGGCACAGAGCCCCTGGGAGCCAGGGCCAGGCTGAGGGGCCAGGCTGAGGGGCCAGGCTGAGGGGCCAGGCTGAGGGGCCAGGCTGAGGGGCCAGGCTGAGGGGCCAGGCTGAGGGGCCAGGCTGAGGGGCAGGAGGGGCCAGGAAGCCTTGGAGTCTGTGGGTGAGGGAGGGTGACGTGGGAGCCCGTCTCACTGGGTGACGTTTTGAAATACTGTCTGGATCAAGGGAAATTAAATACTGCAGCTTTTAACCGGAGCTACACCGAAAACGCACCCTCGCAGTAAATAAAAATACGATTTACCACGGTGACACTTTCATTTAACAAAACCCCCTGTGTGGCTCATTTGTAATTATTCCCAAACGCGGTGAGGGAGGGGCTGCCGCCCCTCACTACATCATCCCTGCCAGGGCGGGGAGCTGGCCGGGTGGCCCAGGGCTGGCCAGTGGGCCAGCATGGCACTGTCCAGGGAGGCAGACGGGGTCTGAATGTGGCTCATTATGGTTGAGATAAAATTGAAAAATCAATCTTTAATTGGATGTACTCTCTGAACAGCCCCCACTGCCCATGGCTGAACACTAATGGAATTTCCATCTGAGCTGCCCCTGCTCCTGCAGGACCCTCCCTACCCCGCTGACCCCAGCAGCACTGACCAGGTGGCTGATCACTGCCTCCTGAGGCTGCCACAGAACTCAGTGGGGGGCTATGGGGCAAGACGGCTGAGACCACCCGTCAGTGCGCAGGTGGGCCGGGGACGGGCTGGTGGACAGCCGGCTTCCCAGCATGCACTGGCCCGGTCACTGGATGGGTTGGCCTGGCTGAGTTACCCACTCCCTGCCGTCTCTGCATGTGGCCCCTCCTGGCGTCCCAGGAGTCCAGGCTCCAGGACTCCAAGACTAGGGGGAAGAGCCTCTGGGGAGGGCTCCTGGAGCCAGGGCTGCGGAGGGGAGAGGAGCTGGCCTCGTCTCCTGGCGCCCACAGCCCTGTCCCCAGAAAGTGAGTCCAGCGTGTCCTGGGCCTGGGCTGACGGCAGGCATGCAACCCTTCACGCTCCACCTCCTCAGGGGAGCACCTCCCCTGCGAGGCCGGCTCCCACCTGTGGGTCCCTGTGCCATCCTGACAGCACATCTGGGGGTGAGGCGCCCTGGGTGTCTGCTGGGCGGCTCCCCCTCTCTGCTCACCAGGCCTCCTCCCCGCACAGGCCTCCTGGGAGCTCCAAGCCCCTTCCTGGGTAACTCAGGGTGCGGGCACGCCTGTGCTGTGGCCAGAGGCCAATCCTACAAATCACATGTCGGTCTCGGGCGACTCTGCCCATCTCCCAGGCCTCCACATCTGGTCTGTTTTCTCCACTGTCCACTGCCGCCAGCTCCTGGGCTGGCCCCCTACAGCGGGGGCTCTCCACAGGTTCAATGCCACACTCCACCATGCAGAGCCCTGGCCCCATGCAGGCAGGGCCTTGGCCACAGGAGCTAGGGCTCCTTCCCAGCAGGACCCCCTGCTGTGGCCACAGGGGACTCTCTTAGTCCAAACACTGGCTCCACACCACTCAGGGGGTCTCACCAGGGTGGGTGCCCATCCACACACTCTCCTTGGGATGCCACTGTGCATCTGAGGGCTGGGCTTGTTTCCAGTGAAGGCGGACAGCACCCTGGAGCCCCTCCTGCAGGAAGCACTAGCCTATGAAGACCCCACCTTTCCTGTGAGGACCCTGACCCAGGGGGCTCCTCTTGGCCCACCATTCCTATTGAGTGTCCACCACCCACAGCTCGAGGATGGCCCCAAGGGGAGCTGGCCACTCAGCAGGGGCTCTGCACCAGGTCTGCCAGTCTCACCCTGCAGAGGAGCAACCTAAGGGTGGGCCAGGTGCTGGCTCCCAGGGGCCCAGAGGTCTCCCTGGGGTGACATTGCCACGCGTGGTGGAGGGACATGGAGCCGGCAGTAGGCTGCGGCCCACCCTCCCCTGCCTGTTGACCAACCCAGCCCAGTCAGGTCAGTGTGTAGAGAACGGTCTGCCCTGAAGACAGGCCCTCGACAGCCTGAGAATGGCCCCCTCTGTCCCTGCCCCTTCTTTAAAACAGCAGCTATTACAGGAAGGCAGGGCGGGTGGAGCTGCCTTCGCAGGCCCTGGAGCCCCCAAGGTCCCTTCTACCTGTCTTTGGAAGGCGGAGCCTGGGAGCCTAAGGCTGGCTCCAGGACCGGTGAGTCTGGGCAGGCGAGCGCGGTCCGCCAACGTCCCAGTTGTCACCAGGCCCCAGGTCAGAAGAGCAGAGCCGTCTCCTGGAGCAGTGCACGCCCAGCTGAGGCCAGGTGCCGAGGACCTGCGCTAACGGCCTCTGGCGCCCTCAGTGGGCACCGTTAACACCACAGCCCAGGAAACAGCAGGGCGGAGGACGCTGTCGGGGGCCTGGAGCCCCAACCTGTGGGGCAGACCCTGTCCTGGGTGTGGGCTCCCGTGGGCTGCAGCAGGAGTCTGTGCCCCGCCACGCTGGAGGAGATTCTGATCCAGCTGCCTGGGCCGGCTGGGTGTCTGCATTCAAACAGGCTCCCAGGGACCCCTCCATGACGATGGCTCTCAAGTGTGACCACACTGAAGTCTCCTGGGAAGATTCAAAAGCTTCAGGTGCCTGGATCCTGCCCCAGAGGGACTGACGTCCTTGGTCTGGGGAAAAGCCAGGGCCCAGGTGATTCTGAACTAGGCAGGGCCCAGCGGCTGCTGGAGGGGGCACCCTGCCCAGCCCTGCATCCTGCCTTGCATGAGCCCTGCATCCCTGTTGGGTCCAGGCTCGGGGCCAGGTCCTCTCGGTGGCTCAGGAAGCTCTGCCTGCACCTCCCCAGCTTCTCTTGGATGTTCCTGGTCCCTGGAAGCCTGCTGGGCCCCGTGGCTCGGGCAGCCCACCTTCCGGGAAGCTCTGCCCTCCCACTGCCCTCCCCTGCGGCTCTGCGGACAGGCTGGGGTGCGGGGCCATTCTCTGTGATGGGACTGGCTTGGGTGCAACAGGGGGTGCAGTGGCACCCTTGACTACCAGCTGTGATAACCCACATCGTGCCCTGGGGCACAATCGCCCAGCTGAGTACCCGCTGTCACTCAGGCCCTACCGTGCAGACACGTTGACCTGTATGGAGGCTGGGTGGTTCAGGCTGTGTCTGCTCCCTGCTGGCCACGGGCAAGCCACTCAGTGAGAGCAGGTCCCCCAGGCCCCGTCAGGCCTGCTCAAGTGAGTGGGGAGGGGGAGCGGCCAGGGCCTCAACAGGCACTGCAGGACTTGGGCTGGGGGCTTGGCCTCCACTCCTCCTGACTGGGAACCCTCTGGGCTAGAAGACGCACAGTCAGTCAGTTCCCAGGGGCTTGCAGGGCAGCCGACAGGCCGTGTGTCCAGCTGGGGGTAGCTGAGGGGCTGGTTTGTGTGGAGTGTGTCTGGCACAGCGCATGGGCAGGACCATGGGCCACGGCTGTCCCCGAGTCTCACTCGACCTGGAGGTGGGCTGCATCCCCAGCCTCCAGAGCAGCTCTGGTGTCCAAGAAAGTTGTCCACAGCAGGTCTGCACCTGCACTTGCTGGCCAGGTGGGCCGCGTGCTGGGAGACCCCACAAAAGCCATGCCAGCAGATGGCAGGGGTGGGGTGGGTGGGTAACCACTGGGCAGGGGTCCCTCCAGCTGTAGCAAAGTAGTCAGGTTTGTGGGTACTGGAGCCAGACCCCTGGCTTCTGATCTTACCGAGACACAAAACCCACGTGCATGCCTCTGGGACCAGCCGCTCCTGGTCCCCAGCCCACTCTGCTCCATCTGGACACAACCCTAAGCCGGCCTCTTCCTGTGCTGTCTACATTCCCCCTGGGGATAGCACGTCCCGAGTCAGCAGGATGCTGTGGTCATGGGAAGTGGCTGGCTGTACCTGTACTGGAGTCTGGCTGCAGGGAAGGGTGGTACGTGGCCTTCCGTCACCTCAGTGTTCCTCTGCAGGTGCCTCGGGTGCACGCACAACCCACGCCCGCCTGTGAAGCCCTGGACCGAGGTGCAAAGACGATAAATAGGCGGGAACGTCAGCTGGGGCTTGAGCCCAAGGCCTGGGAGAGGCTGTGGAGGCAGAGAGGCTACCCCCGCCCACCCGCTGACCTGCAGAGCCTCCTCTGTGCCCTGCCCAGGAGAGCCTGGGGGGGAGTCCCTACTGCCCTGAGGCCTGGCAGAGCTCCCGCAAAGAGGGTGGGACGCACCTTTCAGGAGAGGCTCCTGGGGCCTCAGCAAGGCCCCGAGCAGGTGGCCGGCAAACCCAGGAGGGCAGGGCACCGGGGCCAACTGGCGGCTGTCCACGTGCCTGGGTCTGGGCCTGCCACTCACAGGTGTCCATGCCCCATGTGCCCAGGCCTGGCCAGGGCCGCCTGTGAGAAGGCGGCTGCTCGTGGGGGCCCTGACGAGCGCCTTCGATCCAGCTCTCTCATGCTAATGGCTGTCAACATGAAACAGAGGCTGTGAAGGGGAGAAAATCACTCCCTGAGAAGGAATTGACTGATCCCATCATTTCTCAGGGAATCACTGACCTGTGAATATTTCATTACCCAAAAGGCCGCACCATCCATACCAAGCAGCCTCCGCCGCAGGCCGGGAGCAGGGTGGACGCAGAGGGCCCGCAGGTGCAGGGCAGGTGAGGCCCGTGCAGCTGGGGACCTGGGCCACCGGGGGGGGGGGGGGGGGGGTGACGTGGCCGGCGAACGCACTCCTGAGGCTGGCCTGCCTGCACCTCCCTCAGTCCTGCAGGCTGTGGACGGGCCTGCTTCCCCCAGTGGGAACCCGGGCTGGGCCCTAGAGACAGGCACCCAGAGGGCACATGCCTCCAGGGAGCACTCTAGTCTCGGATGGTGCTGGCTGACTTCCCTGGACGCGCCATTGGGCACCTTCGAAACTTCCAGAGGGACTCGGTGGAGTCCTGTTCCCCAGCCAGGCCCCTCTAGATCCCCCAGCTCCCTCCTGCAGTCTCACTCAAGCCCTCCTGATCTTGGGTGGGTGCAAGTCGAGGTGGCCCTGGAAGCTCATGCTGCCCCCTCCCCACTGCGGGGGCCCAGGGGAGGGGCGGGGGAGGCAGGGCAGACACCACAAACCCCACAGCCCAGGTCCAGATCCTGCCCAGTCCCGCCTGCTGGAAGCCCCCACCCCAACAGGCTACTGGACCTCCCTGGGCTTCTGCTTCCTGGGCCAAAAACAAGGCTGGTATCAGAGTCCCCGCAGGGTTGCCAAGGGTGAAGGACGGGATCTGGTCACGATGCTGAGCATGAGGCTTACCATCTGGAAGGGAGAGTCCAGCAGACTCCTGGGGGTACAGTCCTTGGGGACTGAGGACTCAGAGAGGAAGCCCACCCCTCCCATGCTCCCGGCAGCCTCTGAAGGCCTCTGCCGGCCTGGCTGGGGTCCAGTGCAGGCCAATTCCCCAGATGATGGGAAAGGCCTGGGAGCCTGTGGGTGTGCGGACAGCTCCTGAGCTGCAGGCCCCTGGGTGGGCAGGGAAGTCTGAGGCTCTTCTTGGGCCAGGGAAGCAGTCATTGGAGAAACTCCAACAGTGAATCCGGGCTGAGCCGGGCGTGGACTGGTGGGATCCAGACACCCATCCTCTGGCAAGGAGAGGGCACCCTTAAGAGCTTAAGACCCCCTTCATGGCCGGGGGGTTCCTCAGCCCCTGGGGACAGAGCCCTGCAGCTGCAGGGAGACGTGCAGCTGTGTTATTACTGCTATGGTTACATGGGGATGGTGTTTCCAAATTAGCACACGCTGGGGAAGGTGCGGGCATCCATCTGGGGATTAGTAGAGCGTGGGAGGCAGCGTCTCATAACCCCTCCCTGGCACCGCGCAGCTGCAGAGCCGGGATGCTTGGCTGGGGGAGGGGGGGGAGGGAGGAGGGGGAGGAAGGAGCAGGGAGGGGACTCGGGCCCAGCCCATGCCCTGCTGCGACCCTCCCTGGTCCTGGAGGCTCTCCTTGTTCCGGGGAGGAGGGTCTGGGTGCTGGGTCTGGGCCTGGGGCTGCAGCAGGAGAGACTTGGGCTGGCTACCTGGAGGCACTCCGGGCAGCGAGGCGTGTGAGGCGCTGGGAAGCGTGCCTTGCGGGTGTCTGTGGAAAATTCCCCCCTCAGGCCAGGAGGGCTCACCACCCCAAGCAGCGTGGCCTGAACTCACCCTAGCCTACTCAGCCTTCTCCCACCCTGCCAGACCCTGACCCCTGACCCAGCCCCTACCCTGGGGTCTGTGGCTCCTGGACAATGGGGAGGATGGCAGCCATCTGTCAGGGTGCACCGAGGGTGAGAGGAACAAGGTGGGTGGCGGTCCCCTCCTCCCTGGGGAGTGGGGACAGGAGGGGTAGACAGTGCCATGTTAGGAGTTGAGCTGTGTCAGGTGGGCATGGGGTGGGCTGCACTTAGTGGGGGAGTCAAGCAGGGGTCTTAGGAGCACGGGTCCCTGGGGAGAGGGGTAGCCAGGTGGCCCGTGTGGTCAGGAGGCTCTGGCTGGTGCCCAGGGCAGGGCACGCAGCGCCAAGGGGCAGAGGAGGCTACTGCCTCCCCACAACTGGGCACCATGGGTGCAGGCTGTAGCCAGGGGCAGGGTGGAGAGGCCCAGGAGGGAGGGAGGCCCAGAGGAGGAGGATGAGGGGTGGAGGACGGGTGGTTCCAGCCTCCCTGTCTCCACTGGCTCCCTGCACAGCCAGCCCCAGCTCAGGTCCTCTGCACCCCTCCCCACGGCCAGCCCCAGTCCACGCGGGCAGCCGGCTGGTGGCTTCATAGCATCCAATCCCTGAACCATCCCCCAGGTGGGCAGGTCAGCTCACCTAAGCACTGGGCAGGGAGTGGGAGGTCCAGGGCCACCAAGGCTGTCACTGGGTTGGGGGCCACCTGGCCACCTCCAGAGCAGGCGCTTGATTCCAGCCCAGGATCAGTGCTCCTTTTGGGCAGTGGGGAGAACAGTGGCCCTTACACTGCCCAGTGCTGGGCAGTCACAGTGGCCCCCAGGACTGCAGGGCTCTCCCCAGGGCAGGGTCACCTAGGCCACAGTGGGCATATTCAGTGTATACGGGTCCCTTGCCCAGCTGGGCACCTGGACCCTTGGTATGGGTGCTACTTGATTCCTACACTGCCCTGGCCCCAAGTAACCTGATCCCAGCTGCCACTCAGCCACATGCCAGGAGGGGCCTGGGGACATGAGAGGAGGGCAAGGGTGTCCTCCAAGAGTGGTGGAGCAGGGTGGAAGGCTCTGGACAGAGGCCCGTGCAGACAGGACTGGGGCCTGGAAAGAGATGAGGTGCCCATTGGGAGGGGCTCCAACGGCACCACCCTGCAGGGGACCACAGCGACGGGAGGACTGGATTCAGGGCAGCCACCATGGATACCTGATGGACGAGAGCCACGCTGGGCCCAAGGTCTGGAGCATGCAGGGGGCAGGAGGTGGGAGCGCCCCGGAGAGCTCTATCTCTGCAGGGACGGAAGCCATGTCAGAGTCGGTCCCAGTGGCACTAAGAAGTGGCTGATTGGGCTCAGCAAATGTGGACGTGGCCTTCCAGATAAATCAACTGCTGCTGTACCAGCGGCTGGCCAGTGAGAGCAGCCAGGGCTGAGGCAGCGGCAGGAGCGGCTGCCCCAACAGCGGGGGTGGGAGCCCCTTTTTGGGGGAGCCATGGCAGGATGCACTTCCCAGCGTGGCCGGGGACCACCCCAAAGGGGACACTGAGGTGCTCATTCTGTGAGCACCCCCACCCACCCAGTTTATGCCCCATTAGGACCCTGGGTCCCCTTCTGACCAGTCTGCAGGCTACATGTGAGGGACAGGGCCTGACGCAACAGAAGGCCCCATGGGCAGAGAATGGGGGAAGTGTTCTGGCCTCGCACAGGACAGAACAGGGGCCCCGCAGAGGAGAGGATCTGCATCATGGGGGGCAGGACAGACGGACACGGGGCGGGAGGAGAGTGGGCCCACCTGGGGTTCCCACTGTCCCTGCAGCATGAGGCAGACCCCTTCTGGACATCAGGTCCCTTCCCAACGGAGCGGGATGTGGCTTTCTACCCTGCAGCTCCTGCAGAGGGGGTGGGTGGCTTCTGGTGTCTGGGGTTGGAGCACAACTGTCCACACACCCACCGGCCTTGCCCCCAGAAGTGTACCGTGCCTGTCACCAGACCTTCCCGCCTGTCCCCGCCTCACCCCTGATGGGCTCTGAACAGCTCACTCTCCTGCTGGCCCTGGCCGGCTGGGTCTGGCCCTGCCCCGCCCTGTGGTCCCTCCCCAGGTGTCAACCCCAGGTCCCTGGCGAGGTGGGTGTTGGGCACAGGGGCGAGCAGAGGGCTGGACGCCACGGTCACTCCACTTCCCCGAGCCCATTTCTGACGGACGTGTGCACAGAGTGTGGCCAGGGGCAGCTGGCCTTCTGGAACAAGTTGAAGGACCTTCAGACCTAACTGAAGGAATTTCCAAGCTCTCTCCATTGGGTGGCGTGGCTCCAGGACACAGTTTGGGAGCTGGTGGGACAGCGGCGGGATGAGCTAAGCTCCAGGGCCCGCTGGGGGCTTCAGAGGAACAGCTGCAGCTGAGCCCACGGCCCCTGTGAGTCACATGCCTGAGAAAGGCAAAGGCCTTGCCCCAGGGCACACAGCACTGGGAGCACCACACTGCCCAGTCCCCGCCCTGGTCCTTCTCGGTGTCCTTCCTGGTCACAGATGTCACACACAGGGGAGACACGAGGAAAACGAGCTCCCGCCACCCCACAGCCTCCCTCGGCACCTGTTCCCACCTCCCCACCCTGCCACGACCTACGCACTTCACCCGCTGGGACAAGGTGGTGGCATTCTGCACCTGCAGAGGCAGCCCAGCCCTCTCCTGCAATGTCTCTGCCCAGCCTGACCCCAGGCTGCTGGCCTCTGGGCCCCAGGGTTGATTCCTGCCTCCAGGGATGGGCCTGGCCCTGGCTCCTACAGCAGCCAGGGAGATGGCTTGGGCCTTCTGGTCCTAAAGCCTCAATCGTTGAAGAACAAGCACCCTCTTGCTCCTGGTCTGCAAGGCCCTGCTGGTCATGCCCTTGCCTTGTTCTCTGATACCATCCAGCTTGCCTGGCCTGGCCTGGCCACCAGCTGCTTTCAAGTCCTTAACACACCAAGCTCATTTGCCTCAGGGCCTTCATGCATGACATTCCTTGAGCCTGCAATACTGTTCCCCTCCGTCTTTCTGCCCAGGTCCGTCCAGTCCTTCTGCTTAAGTCGGAGACGTCCTTCTCAGTCACCCTGCCTGGACTTGGGCTCATCCTTCACTGCCATCTCAAGGTCCTGTTTCCACAGCACTGAGACCCACTTGTATTTCCTTAGTTTACTGGTCTCTGTGCCCCGGGTGACAGCGCGCTCCAGGGCGGGCAGGCAGTGTGTCTCTCTTGTCCTCCACTGCTTCAGGATGCCTGGCACCAAGTGGGTGCTCAACAAGCGAGCGGGTGGGCAACGGCCAGGCGGCGGGAGGCACAGTGGACCGAGGAAGCCAAGTGCCTGCCTCAAGGGTACAGGATCTGGCCCCGGAGGTGGGCCTCAGCTGCTGCAGGGCAGAGGCCCGTGCCTCTCCCAAGTGAGCCCCGCGACCTGGCTGCCACATGCCGGGAGACCGGGATGGGGTCAGATGGCCGCGCCGAGGGCCTGGGCCCCTAACTGCTGGCACACGTCCCGTCCACCTATTCTTGCTTCGATGAGGCAGGGGAGGCCGTGGGCAGGGGCCACCCTCGGGAGTGAGGGCTTCACACTGTGCGGTGGCCCAGTATCAGGCCCTCTGAGACGCAAGAGCCCTTCAGTGGCACCCACATCGGGTGCACCCGGCACACACGTGCAGTGGGCAGTGCCTCCTGGTCTGCCCTTCCTGCCCCCTATAGGCCCCAGGGTCCTCCTCTTCCAGGACTCAGCCCTCAGTGGCCATGGCCTGCCTCATGGTCTGAGGAGGCATGCAGTGGCCTGTCCAACATCCCAAGGGCCAGACAGGCAGGTGGTAGCAGGCAGAGGTGACACGGCAGCCTCCCTGTCAGGGCACCCTGAGCTCCGTCCTGGAGACCCGCAGCCAGTTGCAGCCACTCTCAGGCATTATGGGAAAGCAGCCAGCCAGGGCCCTTGCCCCCCCCCCCATCCGGGCTCTCTGCCTTGTACCGACTGAATTCCCAGCCCACCAGGTCGGGGTGTGGCTGCCGGGGAGCGGCTCAGAGGCCATCCCGCCTCGACCTCGATGGTGCCCCGAAGACTGCTCATGCCTCCCAATACCCGTCTCCTCCTGCTCCCTCAGGCAGCCCCAGTTCAGCAGCAGTGCCGGGCACTGCCCTCTGTCGGGCAGGAAGCCAGTGGACAGGGACAGCCAGGGCAGCGGGCTGCACTCCCTCCGACCGAAGCCTCTGAGCGAAGCCAGCATGAAATATTCATGCAGTAAATGGTGCAGTTTTGTCTGCGTTCAGCCAGCTTCATGTATATTTCAGAGTATTATGAAATGGTGATGCGTGCCCCAGAGACGAGACAGCGGGCCGGCTGGGCCGGGAACCTCGGGTGAAGACGGAGGGAGTGGGGAGGGGGCCCTCTCCCTCAGGACTGACGGATGGCGGGCTCTCAGGCAGAGTGGGCATGCTGTGCAGGGTGGCCAGCCTCGGGGTGCTGTGAGGGCTGGCAGGTGGTGAGGGGACCAGGCCAGACGCAGCCCGGCGCTCTTCCCCAGAGGGTCCTGCTTTCCGCCTGCCCACCCGCTCCTCTCTGAGGGCCACGGGGCTCGGGTTTCAGGCCAAGGCCAGGTGCTGATTCAGCAGATGCCGGGCCCTCTGGGGCATTTCCAGCCGTCCTGCGAGGAGGCTGCAGGCGCAGGGCATCAGGGCCCAGGTTTGCAGGAGGGTCACTGTCCAACCAGGAGGAGTTCTCCTCTGGCCCCTGGGGCTGTTGGGGGCTGCAGTGAGACCTCCCAGGAGTCCCGCTGGCCCATCTTCGGGCCTCTCCCAGGGGGCTCAAGTACGGGAGAGGCCACCATTGGGAGAACGTGTTCCTCAGCCTCTGACACCCAGGGGTCCATCTACTGGGCCAGGGCTCAGGTTTGGGGGCTCCACTATGGTCACCAAGACCTCCACCCTGGCTTTTCTGGAGCAGCCTCTCTGGGTCCCACAGCAGAGGAAGCACCCCTGGCTGGGGACTCTCCCTCCCGAGCACAGTGTCCCCAAGGCCTGGCAGCCCCACCTGGTGCTGCTGGGAGCGGGGGAGTGCTGCCCTGTGCTGCGAGGGCTGGTGCCCGGGTGTCCACAGCACACCCCACCCTCGATAGCTGGGCAGGCCTAGGGTCCCCACGGTCAGCTCCACCTGGAGTAGGTCAACTAGGGTCCGTGGGGAAAATCCGACCCCTGGCTTGCTGGGCTGAGGAAAGTTTTGCTGGATCCTGGACTTGCTCAAGACACACTGCCCGGGCTGTGTCTGCCGCCACAGTGGGCTGGAGGACTTGGGCTGGAGGCTGTCCCCCTGTGGGCCAGGGGTGCCGGCCCCTGAGCTAGGCAGCAGGGCATGTGGACTTGCTGGAGCCATCACGGCTTCTGCCGCCGGAGCTGGCCCTGCTACAGGAGACCGAGAGAAAACGGGGCATGTGGAGGGAGCAGGGACTCCGTGCCCTTGGCTGGCGGTGCAGCCTGTGCTGTGGTCACTGGGCGAGAATGAGTTTCATCCCTGTAAACCACAGAGCCACACTGTCTGGTCTGCAGCCTCCCTGCCAAGGGTGATGTCCTCCTCTCCCTCTGCCAGCGTGGGCCAGGGAGGGGGGCAGGGACCCAAGGGCAGGTGCCCCTTGGAGTGTCCCAGGTACCTGAGAGACCCCGCATGGCTCACGGACGCCTCCTCTGCTCCCCCACTCCTCCAGCCTGGGTCTCAGGCTCTCCTCTGCCCCTTGCCCCAGTCTGTCCTCACTTTCCGTGTCCTCCCCAGGCTTGCATGCCCCAGCACCATCAGCACCTGGGCACTGTCCAGTCTGTAGCTGGCCCCTGCAGCGTGCGCACTGACCAACTCCTGGCTGACAGCCTTCTGGCTGGAGCTCTGCCACAGCCACCCATCCCCTCTGCCACGAGCCTGCCCCTTCTGCAGGCTCTGAGAGGCCACTGTGCTGCCTACTCTCCACCCACCTCTCCCATGAACCTAACTGTGACGTTCCTCCCTGAGGGAGCGCATCAGGGCTTCTGGGTGGGCACCGAGGGCTCTGGCCCCACCTGGGCCACTCTGAGAGCAAGGACTAGCCATGTCATCCCTGAGGGGTTTGGCGCAGTGGCTTGAGGACTGGGTGGGTGAGGGAGGCTGAGAGGGGCCAGCCCAGGAGAGGCTCTGTGGAAGACCACCACCCAGGAGGCAGACACGGAGGAGGCCCAGGCCCACCGTCCACTCCCACGGCCCTGGAGGCGGAGGCAGCTGCCTTCTGCCCAGGGCGGCACACTGCAGCACGGCGACCAGGCGGCCAACAGATGTGCTCTAGTGAAACTCCTACGCCTGGAGAGGCCGGTCCAGGCTCAGATGGGCTGGACGGCAGGAGTGCGGCCTCTGCCACGTGGTTGGCTGTGCCCCGCATCTGCAGCACCTCAGGATGCGCTGTGCTTGGAGATGGGTCTTCACCGAGGCTACTGGGGCACACTGAGGTCACTAGGGTGGCCTTGGTCCAGTCTGACCGGTGCTCTTATGAGAAGGGCGTTCAGGATGCGGACTCAGACGGACAACCACGTGATGACCCAGGGAAGAGATGCCCGTCTGCAAGCCAAGGAAGGAGGCCTAGGAGGAACCCGCCCGACCCACACCTGCTCCCAGCCTCCAGGACCGCGGGGGAATGAATTTCTGACGTTGGAGCTGCCCGCCCTGCCTGTGGCAGACCAGTCCATGGACCTGTGCCCTCCGCGCCCGTTTCCTCCCCTGTAAAATCAGATAACCATGCGCCCACCTCAAGGGCTGCAGTGGGGACGAGAGAGTGGAAAGACCCGAGGGCCCAGGCAGGCTGGTCCCGGGCTCTGCACACGGCTCCTCCCCGTCCTTGTACTCCCTCACTGCCAAGGCCAGCAGAGCTCCTTCCAGCTCACAGTCACTGCTTTTAGCCACGCCCAAGTGTCCCCAACCAGAGCCCCAGCTCAAGCAGCCCAGAAGTGGGGAGAAGAGGGCCCTGGGAAGCATGTCCAGCCATGGCGGTGAGCAGGCGAAGCCCAGGGCCACAGTTTTTTGGCAGGAGGAATGAAGCAGATGAATACAACACCCCAGGACTGAGCAGGAGCCCCGCTCGGGCAGGGCACCGTTGATGTGACCACTGTGGGTCCTGGACTAGCTGTGCCACGTCACTGATGGCCACAGGGCCTCTCCAGGGCTCCTGCCATGGGCACCACGGCATCTGAGGTAGACACTTTGTGGAAGTCTCCATACACCCACAGCAGTGGCCCTGGGTGGCCCCTGGGACACTTGTGGATAAGCACTTCCCCTGGGACACCCAGGGAGAGTAGGCACACAGGAGCCAGTGGTGGCCCAGCGGGGCTGGCTTGGAGAGGGGGCAGCAGAAGTCCCTGTCCAGCACCAGCCAGCGTTGCTGAAGGCCAGCCACGGATCCAGGGTCCCACCCTTGGCCCCACCCAGCAGGGAGCCCAGGCCCTGCCGGCTCCCCTTTCTCAAGTGTGGGGCTGACGGCCGACGCCAGGAGCGGGAAAAGTCATCCAGCACCCAGCCTGCGTCCTCTGGGGGGCCCGTGCCTGCATCTGCAGGCTGCTGAGACGCCTGGCCTTCCTCACTCAGAGCCCAGCTGACCCAGGCACATGTACAGACGGCAAGAGGAAAGGACCGTGTGGGGTGTACACTGCTTGAGCGCCTACTGTGCGCTCTCACATGCTCACGGCAAGTCTGAAGGCCCCACAGAGTCAGGCACCACAGCTGCCCGGCACAGGGAGCTGAACGGGCTCTCTGTGGAGGTGGGGGTGGGGGCCGAGACCTGAACTGCGGATGCCAAGGGTGTTGCTCAGGAAAGACCAGCAGGTAGAGGAGGTCGGGGCGAAGCTGCCCAAGGGCCCCTTGTTCCTCAGCCTGTGTGGACATGGTGGGTGTGACCAGGGAACAGCCAAGGAGTCCAGGAAATGAACCAGGGCAGGGGACAGACAGCGCTGGGGTCTGCTGTCACCACAGGTCCTGCCTCTGCACAGGGGCCCACACCCACGCGTGTCTGCCTCCATGGGTCAGAGGGCACCTTGCAAGCTCCCCCAGGTCCCCAGGCCCTGCCACACGCAGTGCCACCCTTGAGACTCAGGTGGGACAAAGCAACAGAGACACTTGCTGCCTGCACACACTTGGAGTTCACCTGGGCCCACAGAGACACACGGAGATGGTGCCGAGCTCACACCATCACTCTCCACAGTGGGGCACACTCACATCACTCGCACACGCCCACGGCCCCCCACTCCCCTCCACGAAGCCGAGCAGGGAATGCACGTACATCCACATGCGTGTCCCCCTGTGTGCATCCCAGGAAGCCCCCACCCTCTCTGTAGGGCTGACAAAATGGTCCTGGGGCACCTGGCTCGGCTCTCGGGGAGTCTGCTGGGACCAGGGGAGCACCCAGCGGGGATGGGCTGGGTTTGCCTCTGTCCCTTTCCACCAACCCTCTGGGCCACGTGGTGCTCGGTGCGGACGCCTGGTCCTCGTTCCCCAGGGAATCTACAGGTCTTCTGTGGTGATCTGAAGCTGTGGCAGGACAGAGAACCCAGCCCAGCTATGACGGGTCACCCTGACAGGGGATCCCTGGAGAGGTGGCTCAGGGGACCCTGAAGGGTGAGCAGGAGTGAGCAGGGAGAGGTGGGACAGGGGCTGGCAGAAGTCAGTCAAGAGGCAAGACGCCTAGTGTGCCCAGAGCCCAGGGAACAGGCCAGGTTGGAGGGGACAGAGGGGCCCCAAGAGGCCCATCCTTGGCTGCCACCAAGTCCCTCAGGAAGCCCTGAAGGAGGCCTGGAGGCGCCCGTGGGTCTGCACACACTCCCACGGCCACTGAAAACCTGAGGTGACCTTGCCTTGTGGACACAAGGTGCTCTCCTACAGCCCGGCAGTCCCCTGGGCCCCCGGGGCCCCCAAGCTGCCTGCCAGCTCCTGCAGCTGGGTGCTGGATCTTTGCTCGTCCCGTGGAGGCCCCCTCCCAAGCCACACCCCTCCTGGGGACTGGCACCTGCAACACCAGACCCACAACTGTAGAGGAGGCTGTGGGAGACCAGCGGACCTTCAGCAGAGAAACGGGAAGGAGCCTCAGAGCTGGACCCATCAGAAACAGCACGCGGCCTCCTCCCTGGCTGCCCTGCTGAGAACGGGAGCCGCAAGAGGGGCGGGGCTGATGTTCAGGCTCCCTGAAACCTCTGGTCTCCCTGAGCCAGCTACACAGCCCCAGCTGCACCTCGCAGAGCCAGACATAATGGGGCATTAGGACAGAATCGAATTTCCCCTTAATTACAATGGCCCACGGATACTGTTTAATTTGTACTCTGGAGTTAATGTGGGCTCCCCTTCGCCGTCCCTGAGGCTGCCCACAGCCACACATGCACGCTGGTATCCACATGGCTCCGCATGCCCTGTAGGGCACTGACCTGTCCCCGAGTGTCCCGACGCCAGCCCCGCCTCCGGCCAAGCCCACCACACGGAGGCCAGCGGTATGTCCGTCACATGGCACACGGCGCACACAGGCGTGAACTGTCCTAATAGGCAGACGGGAGCATAATTTTTCCTCTAATTACATATTCAGCACTTCTGAGAAAATGAGATTTTAGTAATTCAATTGGACTGAGAAGCGGGGCTATAATAAAATGAAATTTGTAACAATCGTGCAGTTAAATTAGTTAAATGGAGAGGAAGGAGCTGTGGAAAATTGACCCCGCGATCTCCTAAAGACTAATCGGACATTTGAACCCAGTTGTGCTAACAAAGCCCCCAGGGTACGGCGGAGGGTGGGGTGGGAGGTAGAGCTGGCTGCAGGGTGGGGCCAGAGGGCCCAGGCCGCAGGTGAAGGAGGAGGAGGAGGGGTCAGGCAGGTGGCTAGAGTGGAAAAAGCCAAGCACAGGCTGCTCACATGGGGCTGTCCTCAAACTGCAATTTTTGTAGCATCCCCTGGTGCCACCTGGAGAGGGACAATGTCACCAAGGAGACCAGCCTCGGAGCTTAAGCGCTCTTGGCTCTCCTGAGCACAGGCACAGAGGGGGGCATCTGGGGAAGAGAGGGTGACAGTGGGGACCAAAATTTCAGTTCCCCCTGCTCCTCCAACCCCAAAACACAGAGGCTCAGCTGGGGGACAGGGAGGCCACTTCTGTCCAGACCACTGGGCCATGTCCTTCTCAGGACAGCCACTCCAAGAGCACAGTGCTAAATCAGGAGTGGCCGGTCCAAGGTCCAGGTCCAGTGTGGACACTGAGCCTCTGCAGGACGAGGAATTCCAGAAAACTGGCTCCAGAGATACTCCGTGGCAGGGGAGGGAGGGAGCCCTGGCAGGGGGAGGGGAGCGGCAGGGCCTCCTGTAAGCTTCCTCCTGACCACGAGGCAGGTCCTCTATTTGCTTCCTTCCCAGGGATGCCCTGCTCAGAAGACCCGGCCAACTAAAGAGCCACTGGAGGCCGAGAGCTGCAGGGCAGGCTTTGAGCAGGGAAGAGGCCGGCTGCTGCAGCCCACCTGGGCCTGGTCAGAGCTGCCTGGGTAGGGGAGGCCAGGCCCATGGCCACCTGCTTCCTGCCTGACCCAGACAGGGTGGCACACATCCCAGGGCCCACATAGGGGCTGCCAGATGCAGGACAGGCCCTGGGTGTTGAGCTGTGCTTGCCTGGGTGCTGTGGGTGTCTCCGGGCCAGATGGCGTCCAGACATGGCTGCTGGATCCCACCCTCCAGGGCCTCCTGGACCCTGGTGCTGAGCCAGGCAAACAGAAGGGGGCTGGCTCTGAGGAGGGCAAATCATGGCCCCTGCCCTGAGGCCCGAGCACACAGCACATTCTAGAATGTCAGCAGAAGCCCTTCCTGCTCCCCTTGGCTGCCAGGGCCGGCTCCACCCCAGCAGCTCCGGTTGAGACAGCGGGAAATCAATAGGAAGTGGCAGGTGTTGGCGTCAGGAATCCTTCCCGTCAGGTTCTGGGAAGAGGGAGTCGGGGGCTTGAGGTTTGGGATGGGGCTGGGGAAAGAACGGGCCAGGAAGACCCCAGGTGCCCTCTGGGAGCGGGTGGCTGCACCCTCAGCCTCCCTACAGGGCCAGGCTGCAGAAGCCAGTGGTCAGGGAACAGCAGCAGGCCAAGGGAGGCAGGAGCCCAGGGCACACCAGGATTCCCTGTGTACAGGGGCACCACGCTGACTCTGGGGTTTCTTCCTGTGAACCCTGAAGCACCCTAAGGCAGTTGCTGGAGAGTCCTGGACCTACAGAGGCAGCAGGGTCTGCAGCTCAGGTGGGGAACAATTGGGCATCTCTCCCCCGTAGTCTTGGTGGGAGGTGCTGTAGGATCAGGTCCCTGAACACCTATGCAGTGGCCAACACTGTTGACAAAAATGGCCTCACAGGCTCTCCGTGGGAGGCCAGGCCTGCAGGGGCCGGGGAGTGTGCAGGGGCCGGGGAGCAGGGGGCCTCCTTTAGACCCTCCCAGGAACAGGGAGCTGCCGCAACTCATCAGCTAGTCCTCTGAGAGCCTGCGCTGCTGGCGGGGAGGACCCCCTGCTCCAGGGGGTGGAGGGGGGCTCCTAAGGACCACCGTACACCAGTCGTCCCCTCCTCTGGCAGGGGAGGAATATGACCAGGCCTGGATTTGCAGACAGAGAAACTGAGGCCCAGGGAGTGAACCCGGAGGGCCAGACCTGAGGGCCGCAGAGCGAATGGGGGGCAGGCGCAGCCCTCCGCTCCCCGTGGCAGAATCACCCAAGGGACCCGACATCCACTCATCTTTCCACCCCTGGTGCCAGGAACAAAGTGAACCCTCAGAGCCTCATCTCCTGAATGACGGACGGGCCACACCCGGCACCCCAGAGCCAGGAGGAGGGGCAGCGGCCAGGCGCCGTGGGGGAGGGCTGGGCCGCGGGTCGCTGGCACCCTCTGCCCTGGAGCCCCACCTCCGTCGCCTGGGCTGCCTTCCACCTCGCAGGCCGCCGCGAGCCATTCAAATATTTATCCTTGTTTCATTTTCCAAAAGGGGAATGAAGAGAAAGCAATACGAAGAGAGGAGCGAGGAGAGAAAAATCCGAGTTTCTCATTTGAAAGTTAATTAGTCTAATTAGGTCTAATTAAGAGCCCCCCACACAATGCAGCTCACAAATGAATTGCCGGTCTCCTCATTTCCTTTCATTCTCGTTTTAGACTGAGCCGGAGGAAAGCCTGGGAAGGGAGCTGGGGTGCAGCAGGGTGGGCGCCGGGAGCCTCGGGGGCAGCGGACAGAGGGCCCACCAAGGCAGAGCAGGTCAGGTGCAGGTTCCCGCCCCTCCGCGGCCCCCTCCAGGGCCTCCCTGGGAAGCACTCTGCATCTTCTCCACCTGGTTCTGCTTCCTGTCTCCAGGACCCTGGAGGGAGGATGGCTTTGCAGTGGGGTCCCTGCCTTCTGCAGCCCAGGCCCACAGACTGTCCAGACCCTGTTCGACAGCTTGGGGCCAGCGTCGGGCTGTGCCCTCTCCCCCAGTCGGTCCACAGTCTTCCAGACGTCAGGTGGGGTCAGAAGGTCCTCGGGGGTCCAAGGCCACCTGGAGCCCTGGGCTGTCTGGTCACTCCCACGAGAGATGATGGCAACTGGGGGAAGAGCCCTGACCGTCTGTGGGTTCCCTCGACTCTGCCTGCTGAGTGTCCAGGGGGACAGAACTGGGGAGGGCAGAGGTGGACGAATGGATTCCTCCAGGCAGCACAGTTGCCACCAGCTCCCCAATGGTCCTGCCACACTCCTGGCCAGACGTCGGGGTGAGGCCGCCCGCTGCCCTGCTTGTCTTGCTCAGGGTGGGACCTTCTCCTCCAGCTGTGGCAGCCCCAGGTGCCCCAAGGTGCTGCAGGCCCAAGGGTGGTGGGCTCTTTCCTGCAGTGAGGCTTGGGGGCCTGTGACGAGGAGAGAGGGGGTTGCTGAGGACCACTGTGCACCAGGCTCCCTAACGGTTGTCCCTTCATGCTGGCAGGAGAGAAATGTGATCCAGACCTGGATTTGCAGACGGAGAAACTGAGGCCCAGTGAGGTGGAGGGAAGTGAACCCCGGTAGGTCAGACTGTTACACAGCTGGGCTCTGCTGGCCACCCACCCACCTCTCACAGGCAGGCACAGGCCAACGGCGGCCCCGACAGGACACAAAGCATGCAGCCCCAAGCAGACATGGGGGAAGGTCCTCCCTTCTGCATTGCTGGGGCTCCCACCCAGCAGGGCCTCCCCTGGGGTTGTGTGCAGGCAGGCCCACAGCGGGGGCAGCGCTCAGGAAAGGAGGCCAGGGCAGGTGCCAGGGGAACCCGCCACGGGCCGCCGCAGTCCCCAGCTCAGACTCAGGCAGGCGCACCCCAGCTGAGCAGCAGCAGGAATGGCTGGAGGGCCCGTTTCTGAACTGAGATCAAAAGAATTAAGTAGGCTTAGCTCTGAGCCACGGATGAGGGGGTCCAAGAGCCACCCACAGGGAGTCTACTGGTGCAGGGAGTGAGGGGGCGTCAGGAAGGCCCCCGGGGAGGGCAGAGCCTGGGGAAGGTCGGGGGGAGGAGACCCAGAGCCCACAAGTGTGCCAGGGGCAGGTCAGGGCTCAGCCCTCAGTCCACCACCCAAGCCAGGGTAGCCTGAGCCACTCAGAGCCCCCCCCCCCCACCGTCCTGCCAGGCTGCCCCAGGCCAGGGGTGTGCATGAGTATCACACTGGGCTCAGGGGGACAGTCGAGGCAAAGGGAGGTCACCAAGAGACACTTTGGGGAGGGGAAGTGTCCCACAGGTTTGCGGGGACAGTGGTCCAGCTAACCAGGTGCTGCTGAAGGTCACCGAGCTGTCACCTCCCAGTGGGTGAATTAGATCTCAACAAAGCCCTTAACAAATATCAGGGGGACAGGCCAGAGTCGGCCTCCTCTGCCAGCTGCCTGTGAGGGTAGGAGAGCCACACTCAGGGCAGGGGACGCTGCTGCGGCTACCCAGGGCAGCTGCCCGGCATGGGCTCCTAGCCGGGCCACCCCACCCTGGATGTGCCACCAGGCAGCCCTTCTTGGCCTCTCTCTTGGTTTTCCTCTTCTGTAAAATGGGGAGATGATCGCACCCTGAACTTGTAGGAGGTCCTTACCAGAGAAGTCCAGGCGTGGGAAGCCGAGGTCTCCCTCCCCTCTCCCTGGGGTCTCTGTCAGGCTCTGCAGTCCTGCTCCTCAGGCAGGTGCCCTCCAGCCGGCCCCTTGACTCTGCTGATGACGTGTGGCCCCTCCCAGGAGACAGGGGCCCTTCATGACCAACTCAGCTGCAGCACGGACTCTGAGCCCCCATCGGTGGTGAAGTCCATGGGCACTTAATTCTGAGTCTTCCAGCCCCCAGCCTTGCCCCTCACCTCCACCTGCTTGCAGCGGGACTGGGGTCTGCCTGCTTTCCCAGAGGCAGGGTCCCCTGGCAGGCACCTCTGCCCCCCGCAGTCTCACCATCTCTTGCCTGGATTTCTTGGGCTAGCCGACCCCATCAGCTCTGGGGCCCCTTCAACCCTAGCCCCACCTGGGGTTCAGCCCACCCTGGAGCCAGAGGCCAGGCAGGGAGGTGTGAGGGGTCTTGGGACGTTGCCCCGCTGGATGGCTGCATCCTCCTGCATTGTCTGGGCCCACCAAGGGTCAGTGCAGGGCCACACGTAGTCTCTAGTGCTTTCCCAGGAGAAGGGAGGAAGAGATGGGCCTTCTCCCGCCCAGATGAAGGTCCCTCCCTCCCCTCAACCACAGGAGGGCGGGAGTCCTGGCCAGACCCCAGCCATAGGGGAGTGAGGGGTGGGGTGCTGGGGCAGGTGGTCAGCTTGAGCTGGACACAGCAGAGCCAGCAGAGCCCAGGACACGTGGGGCTCTGGATGCTCAGCCCTGCAGGGCACTGACCACGCTGCTGACACCTCCCTCCTGGGGAGGTGGGCTCTCTGGGGGCAGGAGCTGCACAGGGCAGAGAGCAGGGCCCCCACGGCACACCCTCAGGCCCAGGTCCTGCCCCAGCTCCCAGGACTGGCCCAGGCCCTCTGTGGCCTGTGCAGGGAGTGCCCTGCCAGAGAGCCAGAATGGACAGCCCGAGCTCGACTGGTGAACAGCAGCTTCCTTGCCTTTGCTTGAGTGTGGGTGGAAATTGTTAATTTGCCAAATGGAAATATTTAAGACAAACTACATATTTTGTGACCTTATTTTAGCAATTTCTTCTCTTGATTTAACAGATCTGGAGTGTAAGACAACAGGAGGGGCCAGCAACGGTGGGGCCTGACTCCACTCCAGCCCTGCTGCTCTCTATCTGCTCTGTCCTTGTCCTCCCAGCCAGGGACCACCTTGTCCCCACCCACCACAAGGACACTGAGGTGCAGGGTTGAATCACTGAGCAGGGGTGGGGTGGGCTGGCCTGCTCCTGAGACCTGCTTTCCACCTGCCCACCCGGGGAGTGCATCGAGGTGGGAGGGCTGGGGACAGTCCTGCGCAGGGGCCCGACTACCCGACAACCCAACTGAGAGTTCTGGCTGCACTTTGGGAGGCTCTGCCCTGCTCCAGTCCTGGGGACTGGGACAGGGAGGTGGGTGGCAGATCCTGAGCCCGCAGCCTCCTCCACCAGCCACCTGCCTGGAAGACAGCTCATTTGCTGGTTTGCCTGAGCCTGGTGGCCTCACCTGGTCACAGCAGTGATGACACACACCTGGTGGGCAGGTATGGCAGCCTGAGACCCAACTTGGTACAGTCAGACTCTTGGACCAAGAAACCCACCAGCCGCCTGGGTCTGCAAGCCCTCTGAGCACAAGGGCTGGTATCCTGCTAGGGGAGCCACAAAGTCATAGCCCCAAGTGTGTGACTCCCTGTTTACAAACTGTTCAGAATAGGCAGAGGCAGGTCAGGGGGCAGTACGGTCTGGGTCTGCAGGGCTAGAGCTGAGGGGTTGGGGATGGGAACCTGCAGGGCCAGGACGGGGCTGTCACACACCTCTGCACACACTAAGCCCAGGGGATTCTGGGGAGCCCAGGAGAGTTTGATGCTGAACTGTATCCCAAGAAACCCCACAGGTACACACTGTCAAGAGGAAAGGAAGAGAGGACGCCAGGTTTGCTGCTGCAGAACACTCCTGTCCCTCCTGTCTTGAAGTCCCCCAGGGACTGCGTCAGAGGAGCCCGCCCTGATCTGTGTCACCCGTGGCCACACAGCTACTTTCTGGGGTACTCGAGGCTCAGACTCTGAGGCACGGGCGGTGGCTCCGGACATGCAGCCATGATACACAGTGACCCCCAGAAGACAGGTGCCGTGCAGAGACACATGCTCCCCAGGCTGCTGCAACATGGCCACCCGGCCTGCTCCAGTTCCCAGGACTGGCCCAGGCCGTGCCCCAGCTCCCAGGACTGGCCCAGGCCCTCTGTGGCCTGTGGAGGGAGTGTCCTGCCGGGGAGCCAGAATGGACAGCAGGTCAAGACAGACAGCACAGCATCCCGACGGACCGAGGACAGGGTCCCAACCACTGAGTAGCTGCTAACTTAGTATCCACCATGCACCAGGTACCATCCTTGTCCCTGGGAAAACACTCGGGAGCAAAACAGACAAAAAGTCCCTCCCCCCTGAAGAGAGGGGCTGGACAGATCAGTAAGTGAAGTGCTTCATACGCCCAGTATCCACAGGCCAGGAAGACAGGGTGGGCAGGGCGGGGAGTGTGCCGGGCAGCTGCACTGCCAGATGGCTCAGGAAAGGCCTCCTGAGAGAGGGACCAGCAGTTGGAAGGTGTCAAGCATCATGCCAGGTGGGTTTCTGGGGGGCAGGAAGGCAGGGGCACCCACCCCACCCAGGCTTACCCGCTGCCCCCATCATTCCCTGAGCATTTGCCCCATCTGGTCACGAGGACCCTGCCTTCCCAGGTGAGGCAGGGTGAGCTGGCCGTCTCTCCCTGGGACCTCACCTGGTCCCTTTCTACCCAGGAGGCACTGATGCGGGGGCCACCTGCTACTGGCCTGGGCTCCTTCCTATGCCCTTCCTGGCAGGTGCTTGTGAGTGACCAGACCATGGGCTGGGCATGTGTGGCCACTGCCTCCCTCGGAGCAGGGAGTTGAGACCCACTTCCCTGTCCAGCCACCTCACCAAGGAGCTTGGCAGCAAGTCTGCTTCGGGCCTGGAGGGAAGGGAACAAGGAAGGGCAGCAGGGTCCTCAAGGGCTGCCACAGGCTCGGGCAGAGGCTTATCATGGGCAACGGCGAAGGCATGTGGTTCCCACAAGGGCAGAGCCAGGTGTTCGCAGCTGGCCAGGGCACTGGCCAGAGAGGAGAGCAAAGGAAGGAGCAGGACCCCTGGGTCACCACCAGGGGTGTGGAGGGAAAGCTTTCTTCACCCAGGAGCCAGGCTGGGGGCACACAAGGGCCAAGTGGGCAAGGCCTGGGGCAGTGCCAAGCAGAGCATCAGCACCACACTGCAGGCAGAAACCACCGACTGCACACTGACCCTCCCTCCTGGTCGGGGCACGCTGTCCTGCTCTCTCCCCTCCAGCCCTCTTCATCCACACTGCTGGCCGGCTGGGTCGGCTCACGGCCTCTCCCTGAGCCCGTGTCCTGCTGCTCCCTGGACTGCGGCCCTCCTGCCCTCCTCTCCTCTCCTTCCACACCTACAGATCTGACCCTGTCACTCCCTGCACAAAGGCCTTTCTCAGCCTAAACCCTGAAAGAACAGAGTGGTCACCTGCTCCCCGAGCACTGGACTCCAGGTGCCCAGGACCCACCCTGCACCTCCATTCAGTCTTTCCAAGGAAACTGTTACTTTCATTTGGGACCGTCCTGGTCACAAAACCCTGTGTCAGGCCTTCATCACCTGGGCCCTTCCCAGACCCCCCGGGAGCTTCCCCTCCTCTTTCCTCTGCGACTGAGCTATCTGCTGCGGCAGGCACCAGCCCCCTGTGGCCGCTGGAGCATTTGAAACGTGGCCGGACAGATTAGAGACGGGCTGTGAGTGACAAGCACAGGGTGGCTTTGGAAGATTTAGCATGGAAAGAGAACGCCAAATGTCTCAATCGTGTTTACATTGATTGGACGCTGCAGTGGCAATACTCAGCATTGGGTTAAATAAAATACATCATTAAAATGCATTTCATCGGTTCTCGTTGCTTTTGTAGATACGCGATTACCAAACGCCAGCGCGCCAGGCACGGCTCTGTCCTCTGGGCAGCGCTGCCAGGCCAGGGGTTGGCAACCCTTTCCTATCAAGGGCCAGAGAGCAGATATTTTGGGTTTTGCCACCATATGGTCTCTGCGGCAGCCGCTCTGTCCTGCCGCAGCCCCCCGAAGACCAGAGCCGAGGTGTGAACAAACGCCCGCAGCCCTGTTCCAGGAGAAGGTGTACCAGGAGCTGGAGCTGGCCCTCAGACCCAGCTCTGTCACCGGTTTCCAGACTCCAGAGTAGTGCTAAGTAGTAAATTTAATTTTTACAAAGGGGTGGGGCGAGAAACCAATTAGAATTGTCAGCCTTGTGTTTTAGGGAGTGAGGACATCAATCCACGAACAGGTATGGCCAGCACTGACCTGCGGGCACTCCAGCCCAAAAAGTGACTGCTCCTCTGGCCCAGGAAAGGCCGGCAATGTTATTCTTACCTCCCCAGGATGCCAGGGCCCAGGGGCAACCTTGTCACAGGCCGCCACAGATTGGGGTAGGGAGCTGTGAGCAAGACCAGCCCCGTCTGGTCTGAGACCTGTGGCCAATGGGTGGACCTCGGAGGCCACCCAGAGCAGCGTGGCTCTCTGGGCACCCACAGAAGGTGACCCCCCACCGAGAAGGCTTGGCCCCTCAGGTCTGCAAGTCTCATGGCTTTCTCTGCCAACGGACCAGACTTTGAGTGTTGGGGCTCCAGAACTACATCGCCCAACAGAAGGTTCTAGATCCACACCGTGGATGAGCTCCACGTGAGTTCCACTTGAAGACCAGGCACTGGACATGTGGCCAGCCCCAGTGGAAATGCTGTTGTCAATCAACACCAGGTTTCAAAGGCTGAGCACAGACCTGAGACAGGAATCTGTCATCTGCAGGTTCTTGGTGGGGTCGGTGCTGTCCGGGGCCGGTGGGCTAATAAAACGCAGGACTGGAATTCACCTCACCCGCCTCCCACCTTTGAACGCAGCTGCTAGAAATGAAGTTTTCCCATCGGCCAGCACTACATTTCTATTGGCTGGCACTGCTCTCCCGGAGCCTTGGACAGGGCTAGCTTCTGTGGAACCCCCTTGGTGACGGGCAGCTTACCACCTCACAGGCAGCCGGTGCTAAAGGGGATCACCATTAAGACGTCCTTTGAGGTCATGATTTGAACCCCACTCCCACCCTCAGGGCCTGCCCTGCCCTGTGTGGCCAGGCACAAGGGCCTGTCCTCCTACATGCCACTTCTGAAGACGGTCAACTGAGATCCCAGATCAATGCCCCATGCCTCTGGCTGACCTTCTTTGTCACCCTTCAACGTGCTGTGATGGGGCACAATTCTCACGCACAAGCTCTTCATTTCTGCCTCCCCAGGTAATGCTGAAGCACAGGCAGGCACGGGTGGCAGTGACCCCGTCCCCTTAGGTCACCTGGTGACAAGAGAAGGAGGGCAGGAGAATGGCCAGGAGGCAGAGCCAGGAGCAGAGCTCGGCTTCTCCTATCACCCTGGGCCTCCTGTGCAGTGCCGGTCAGCGCTGACCTTCCTACCCCGTGACACTCTGGGAGTGTCATCCCGGGACCACCCGCACTGAGCACGGAGCTGTGCACACACTGTGTGTGGAAGCAGAGCCTCTGGGGGTTCCCGCAGATGGAGGGGACCCACTGCAGTGACAGCTCAGCCACCTGGACCCTGACTCCTCGCTCCTGTGTTCCTCTCACTGGTGTCCTTCCGTTCCCTGCCCTGTGCTCCAGTGCCTTCCGCAGTGCCACCCCACTCACCCACTGCAGGGCACTCAGGAAGACCAAGAGCGCCCACGCCCACGCTGCAGTACCTGCTCTAGACACGCTCACCCCCTCGCCCGGGGCATCTGTCTACATGAGATTGCATCCTGGGACAGCAGACCCCAGCGTCCTCCTGCAGGGCTCAGTCCAGGAGCCCCAGCAAGGCACCTTGACCACACCTGCTCCTCTGCGGTCAGCTCCAGGCCTCGGCCCCCCCCCCCCGAAGGCTCCGCTCCCCCTCCCGCCCTCAGGCCTCCCAGCCACACCTGGCAAATCTGTTTGCCTGACGGTGACCTTCTGTGTCTCGAGGAGGGACGACACCTATCCCGGGCTCCTCAGAGCTGGCCTGGTTGAAGGGACACGCCCCTTGGTACCACCTAACCCTGAGCACCTGCCACCGTTGGAGTCTTTCCTCTTCAGGCAAGGAGACAAAGGCTCCAAGGGACCAGGATTGTGCTCTAGGCCACTGAGCTGGTCCTGGAGAGCTGGGGACAGCCGCTGCCTCCACCCATCAGCCCCCAAGGGCTCCACACTCATGACATTCAAGGACACTGCCGAGCGTGGCCATCCCCAGGCTGCTGGGCTGACTGACTCGTGGGGAGGCTGGGCCCAGGGGGTCCTCTCCCCGGTGCTCCTGCTGCAGCCGCGTGATGAGGCCGCCTTTTCCTGTCTCGCGAGGTCCAGGGACCAGCAGACTTGCTCCTGGGACCACCGGCTCCTGCCTGCCTGCTCTGGCCCCTGCTGCTCCTGGGTCAAGCTTCCTATGGCTGGACGCTGACAGTGGGGCTCACCACAACCCAGAGGCTGGTCATCTCTGAGCCGCCACCCTGTGGGTGGTGTCCCACAGCATTGAGGCTGGAGGGGAGGGCGTCCCGGGTGGGTAGTGCTCTCTGGAAAGGAGATGTCAAATCCAGCCTCCGAGGCCTGGACACAGAAGCCCCTGTGTCCAGGGGAAAGGGGACAGTTAGCCAGCTGAGTCCTCCTCTCCCCGCCCGGGTGGGCTTCCAATGCCCTTGCAGCCCTGGGGGCACAAAGACATACTTGTTGCCCTTGGGGCCAGTTTCTATAGATCGAGTTGCATCCATGAACCCAGAAAAGTCAGGATAGGGCTTCTTTTTACCCCGGTTCTAGACCTGGGGTCTCCTGTAGCGCTGGCTGAACTGCGGCTCCATGAGTGATTCATGGAACACTCTGCCCCCTCTAGTGACGGTGACCACTGTCACCTCTTCCCCTTTGCTTCTGTCTGTCCCTGAGCTGTTCAGAGACTGCAGGGTGGTGGGGGACAAAACCCTACCTGTGCCAGGAGCTCCTGGGCTGGGAGACTGCCTGGCTCCCTCTTGATGACTGTGGGGCTCGGCTCTGTGGTGGCCAGTGGGACACACGGTCTCCAGGTGGACGGGGCCTGGCTTCATCAGAGCCACCCAGGATCCAGGGTTCATCTGAGCAGTGCAGGCTTCTGTCCAAGACCCAGCCCCACCTGGGTCCCCTTCCAGGACTGGACTCCCTCCCCTGCATGGGGTGCGGATGCCAAGCGCCCCGTCCCAGCCACACCAGCAACAGGGAAGTGAGAGTCGGTGCCACAGGCCTCTGTCATGGGCCCAGGACACACACGCAGCCCCGCAGCCCCGCAGCCCCAGCAGCCATGGTGGGGAGTGGGAAAGTCAGCCAGGCACGGAGGGGCTGGCCAGAGCCCAGGGCACCAGGCAGGGCTGGAACCTTCCAGGAGGAGCAGGGATTGAAGGAAGAAGCAGAGAGTAAATGAATGTGGAAGGGAGGAGAGAAATGAGGGGGGGGGAGAAAACGGAGGAGGAGGGAGGGGCTCAGAAGCCAGGGGACACCAGGGAGGACGGCAGGCGTGGGGACTGGCCAGGGGCTTGGAGAGGAGGCTGGAGAGGAGGAAGGGATAGGCATCTCCTCTAGTGGGTGCCCCAGCCCTGCCCAGTGGGACGAGGCTGCAGTCCACCAGCCTCCTCAAAACACACGGGCCCCCAGGCCCACACCACCAAAGCCTCAGACTCCTGGACACCCTGCCCAGGGGACCCTGATGCCACAGCCTGACCTGAGCTGAGTTGGGTGCCAGGTCTGGAGGCTCCTCTACTCAGCTGGCCCCAGGCCACGGCCAGCCTCCTGCTCTTGCCACGTCCCCTGCCCCCCTCCCCAGGAAACAGAGATCGTACTTCAAGCCAACTTCAGGTTCCTGTCCCCAGGGCCAGAGGACAGGAGACATGAGGGCACTTGGGCCTCCTCCAAGGACAGTGGCTGTGTGCGCTTCCCAAGTTGTGAGGCTCAGCGTCTACCCTGAAGGTCTGGCAGCAGAGGGCACCCCACCTCACAGGGTGGAGAGGAGAGGCACAGGAGTCTTCTGGGCCTGGCCCCAAGCTGCTCTCTGCCTCCTGGTGACCTCCCAGCATGCAACTGGCTGTCGACTCGGCCCTCTCTGGCCAGACCTGCTTCTCAGGCCCATACCAGCTGGACAGCCAGGGGGCTGCTGCCCCGGCCACCCACCAAAGCTGGGTCCCACTGTGGGGCGGGCCAGCCTTCTTGGTTGCTCCATTCCACAGCTCCGGGACAGGGACCCGTCTCGCAGAGCCACCACAGGGAGGCACGGTGCTGACGGAGGTGACATTTCCAGTCACGGTTCAAGCCCTGGTCTACTAAGTCCTGACCACGAGGCTTTGAGGGCCTCTTGTACAGAATCTGAAAGTCCTACCCACCCTGCACCTCACCTATTGCCAGGCCCCATGACTGCTCACGGCCATCCCGGCCCTGGCCCTGGCCCTCTCCAGCCCTGTCCACACAGGCTGTGGTGATATGAGCTCAGAAGGTGAGGCGCCCTGGCAGGACGTGGTCCCTGTCTCTGGGCAAAGACACCTCTGGGGCCTCTGGAGGTCCTGGGCTCAGGGTGGCCTCCAGGCTCTGCAGAGTTTGAGCCTGAGCGCCATGCCACCTCCATCTGGGTCCAGGACTCGAGGTCTTTGCAGCTCTGGCAGGTCCCTCCCACCTGCCACGTCCACAGGCCATGTTCATCCTAGTCCAGCCAGACAATATGCTCTGTGCCACACTCAGAGTGCCACCCACCCCACAGAATCAAGGCTCCAAGACAGGCCACCCCCACTTCCTCCACCCCAGAGGGATCTCCCAGACATCACCCAGTGTTGGGGCTGGGGTGCCCAGGCTAAAGCTCCACAGGAAAGCCAGAGTTCAAGCCAAGAGAAAGTGGTCGGGAGCGGAAGGGATTGTAGTGAGCGGAATCTGCATCACTCATTAGAATGTGAGGCTGACTGGGCCTCAGTTCTGGAGTCTGGCTGCCAGGAACCCGAGCTCTGCTCCTTGGTAGCTTTCTGACTGCGTGCTGGCCAACTCTGGTGCCTCAGTTTCCCTAGCTGTGAAACATGCACATGTGTGCCCGGTATTAGCCCTGCAGACTCAGGAACACTCATGTCCCTGCAAGGTTAGAAACTGGGAAGAACCCACAGGCCAGACTGAGCTACCATCAGAGGCATCGGTAAAGGGGTTTCACAGTAGGAATGGGTGTCTCAAGGCCGGGCGGCCAAGAGGAAGTGCTATCCTTTGTCCCTAAAGGCTCCAGGGGAGAAGGGCACAGGGCCGCCAGGTAGGTTAGTTCAGAGCCACTGCAGCTACTTGTCTGGTTGCCTTCTCCAGGGCACAGGATGATTTGGGGGATGAGAATCTGGCCAGCGGGCATATCTGGATGGTGATGACCTCCTGAAGTCACAGTGGACAAGTGGCCGCTGTGTCTCCCTCCCGCCAGCCATGGGGTCCTCTCCACCAACCCAGTTGTGTCACCATGAGCCAGCATATCTCTGCTGGGGCTCCCGGCATCACACCGAGTCTACACATGACGCGCCAACAGCCCAGGGAGGAGACAACACCAGGGTGCACAAGGTGTAAAAGTGGTGTTGCGTTTGCTACGGTAATTAATCCCTATTAAAAACTGCTGTGATGGGCAGTGTTCCCACCGTAGAGCAAAGAGGGGAGGATTATTAATAAGCACAGAGCTTCCGGGGACCCCAGAGTCCCCCGGCCCCTCCGTGGTGGAGCCCCGAGGGGACACAGTTATCCTCGACTCTGAGAAGCCGCGAAGGGGAAGAGAACGCTGCATCCTCCGCGGAGGCTTCCGGGGTTGGCTTGTGGTGACTTCACCTGAGCTATACAGAGGCAGTAAGGTCAGCGGGACTCAAGTGGCCTCCCTGGGGGAGGCGGGGTCCTCCAGCTCTCCAGGGCCAGGGGCCCTCCCGCCAACCTGCAGCCCTCCAGCCGTCCCTTGCCCCTGGATGCGCCTCTCTACTTAAGGCACTTGCATGTCTCCCCCAGAGCCACCTACCAGCTTCACCATCGGATGGAGCAATAAGATTCTTTTACGAGACACTGCAGTTTAATAATAAAGCGATCCCCTGACACAATCCCATCTTGTAGGTGCGCTTTCCTCTAATTCTCTGAATCTTGCCACCACTAGAGTCCAGATGGGGCCTTCCTGGGGGCCTTGCTCAGGTTTCGGAGTTTCTGATGGGGTCCTCCCTGCCCTGAATGGTGACCAGTGTCAGCCCTATCTCCTGCTGGCCGCAATGCACCAGGGACAATAATGTAAGGATCCCCAAGGGGGGCCTGATCCCTAGGGAAACCATGGACTGGGGCAGCCCTGCAGGGAGCCAACGAGCACTTATGGAGGTCCCCAAGTGCATGGGGCTCCTGGTGGTCGAGTGGGCAGGTGGGAAAGCCAGGGCAGGCCTCAATGCAGGCTGCAGAGTGATCCAGGCCAGGACCACCTCCCATGGGCTCTTACTAAGTGCCAGAGCCCTACCAACCTGGATTTACCCCGGTGTTTGGTAACCCGAAGTTGTCCTGATGGTCAGAACTGGAAACTACCACCACCGCTGCCCAGAGAAGGGCATGAGACACGTCAATAGGCACTTGTAATTAATTACAGAGCCGTGTGTCTCAGAGGACACCGCCCGGTCCCCAGCCTACCTGGGTCCAGCCTCCCCTGCAGGAAAAGGCTAGTGATGCTTTAACAGAAAGACTGGAATTCCACTGGTTGAGCTCTCATTTTTTAATTTGCAGTTCCAAAGACTATAGGTTTAGCGAGCTTGCCTGTTGGAGTGCTGCGTCTCAATGCGCCTCCAACGGCGCCTCTCGTCTTGCTTGATTTCACGTCTTCTGCTCCTAATATCAGATGTACTATTCAGACAGAATACACAGCCAGCTTAGGGCCAGGCACTCAGGCAGCACAGGACCTACAGCCCCCAGAGGGGCAGAGGACGGGCCGGTTCTCACAACTGGAGGCCTGGCCAGGTGCAGCCCCAGGTCCCTCCCCAGGAGAATACCCTTTGGGCCACACGGTAGACTCTCACTCTGAAGGCAGTTTGGGACAAGCAGGGTCCCAAATGAAATGTCATTATTTGATTCATACAGGCCCTAGACCACCAGGGCTGTGTGTGCACCCATAAAAACGTGCACCCACAAATAGCCAGGAAATGGCTGAATCCTAGACCCGTGCTGAGGCACACGGCCGGCCACCCTGCAGAACAGCTGCAGCCAAGCAAAGGAAACTAGGTACCTCAAAGCTTGGTGCATCCGGGGCACTGGGTTTTCTCAGAGGAGCCAGCTCTGGGCTGACACCCATTCAGGATGGGTCCAGCTCGTTCAAAGCCCTTCTGCCTTCATACTGTTCCCTACAGAAAGCTCCAAATGTCACCAGCCAGGAAGGCATTCACCTAACCCTGGAGCAATCAGGGAGTCTGCTCCATGGATACTGCTGGTGGATTCACCCCACTATGAACACTGATCCAACTCCATCAGGACAGCACTGATGTGGCCTCACTTGATCTCGGTTCGGCCCTGTGTTCAGCCTGGCAGGACTAGGTATCCAAGGAAGACACTCAAGTTCGGAGTGAGGACGTGACTTGCCTAAGACGACACAACCAATATGCTATGGATTAGCCTCCTACCAGGACTTTACTCCAAATCCTAAGCTCTGCTACAGATGCTAGAACCTTGCTTCCAGCTGACCAGGACATTCCTGCCTGTTTGGCTGGGTGTGGCAGCCACTTCAAGTGGCTATACCTGGGAGCTTGTTAGAAATGCATGTTCTGGGGCCTGGTGCTGGCGATCCCCAAGCAATTCCTATGCTCATGTAAATTTCAGAGGACTGGAAAGATCATCCGTGAGGCTCATCCCGACTGCCCATGATTCAACGACACCAGAAATTTGGGGAGCTGGTCATGATCTAGGCTGGAACAACTTCCTACTTATGGGTCTGGGGGGCCCAACAGCTTGAGTTGTGTCCAGAAATCCCCAAAAGGCACAGGCAGTTCCAGGAAGGTGAGACCAAGGGCCAAAGGTTCGGGGTCACAAGCCACTTCTGGGCACCATCTGCTCCTCACACTGCACAGCTTTTGGTCCCTTCTTCTGCAGTAGCCAATGTTTGGCAATCCCCACCACTGAGACCCTGGTAAGGGGCCAATTCAAGTGTCCTGCGTCCCAGGGGCAGCTGCCTTGATCCAGTTCTGGGGACCCATCTTTACCATGTCCATGGCTCCTCCTGAACCACCTTCCATGGCTCTCTGGAGAGTCCAAGGGACACAGACAAGAACCCACATTCAAAGGCCAGCCCCACCTGGGCACTATCTGAATCTAAGAAACACATTTTCCCATCCTGCTTTCAGGTGTGCATGGGGGTGGGCCAAGGGAGTGCCTTCATCTAGTGGCTTTGCCCTGCCTGATTCTGACCTGCCTTGGGGTGGGCACCCTGTACACTCTATCCATCTCCACTCCACCCCAGGGTGCAGAGAGGATCCTATGGGAGCCTGCTCCCTGGGCTGAGCAGGCCCCAGGACTGAAGCCCCAAGCTCTCAGTCCCAACAGGCCTCCCTCAGCAGCCGCCCCCGCCCCTGCAGGCCCAAGCAGAGGGCGAGGGCGTGAACAGAGAAGGGAGCTAGCTAGCTGCAGGAGCACTCGGAGGGAGGGCAGACCCAGAGATGTGGGCAGCCAGGGTGGGTGAGGCCAGGGTACTGCAACCCCAGGCCAGCTCTGGCCAAGCTAGTGCTGGGAACCGCAGCCCAGAGGGCCTCGGGGAGGTGAAGGAGTCCCCCCTCCGTCCCTAATGCAGGCCTGGGACCGCACTGATTCCGCATTGGGTGGGATCGCAGGACCCCCACCCCTCGTGACCCAGCCGGCGGGCAGGCGGACACTGATGCTCTGCGCGCGCCTCCCCATGGGGCATCCTGGGGATCTGGGGGCTCAGAGTCCCTTGGTTTCCTGCCTCCTCGCCAGCCCGAGGTTCCTGCGCAGCCCCGCAGATTGAAAAAGTCTGGCCCCAGATCCCTCCCAGGCCAGAGCTCTGGGGCCTCCCGGTCAGTCCCACCAGGCGGGTGGCCCGCCTCTCCGGAGGCCCAGCGCGCTGTCCGCGCTGCAGTAGAACCCCGCGTCCCCATCGCCGCCTCCGCGAGGCCCCTCGGAATTCCCGACGCGGCCGGGGAGGGGTCCCGGCTGCCCGCCCGAGTCCCCCGCCGCCCGGTGCGAAGTTCCCCAAAGTGACCCGGGCGCCGGGAACCCCCGCCCCCTCCCCTCGGACTTCCCCCGAGACTCCGCCCGCTGCCCCCTCCCGCGCCTTCGGAAAAGTTGCGAGCGACGCCCCAAACTCCCGCCCCCCGCCCCGCGCCACTGGGCCCCCGCGCTCCGCCGCCGCTCAGGGGCGCAGTTCCCCCACCCCAGCCGGGCGCCATGACGCGGGGAGCGCAGCGGGGCCACCAACGGCGACGCGGAGGCGGCCAAGTGCGGGGCGTGGGCGGCGGCGCTGGGCGCACGTGCGCGGGGCCGGGGGCCTTGGCCCGGTCGGGCCGGGGGCCCGCTTACCTGTTGGAGGTAGAGGAAGGCGGGCGGACAGGGCACGGAGTGCGGGAGCATGCTGCCGGAGTTGGACAGCAGGAGGCAGCCCGAGTTCGCCATGGAGCACAGCATGGGGCGGCAGGGGGGCGCCCGGCGTCCGGAGGCAGCTCTGCGCTCGCTGCGTCCCTCGGTGTGTGCGCGCGCCCTGCCTCCCGGGCGCCCTCCCGGTCTCTCCTCCTCCTCCTCCTCCTCCTCTTCCTCTCTGGGCCTCCCCTCCCCCTCGCGGCGCTCTTTAGGAGGGAGGCATCGAAAGGCGAGCGGCGCGCCTCTGCCCGGTGCTCCCCCTGCCCGGGCGGGGAGGCTGGAGAGAGCGCGCGCGAGAATATGGCAAGAGAATATATGCGCGAGAGGATGGATGCGAGGGAGCGAGGGGGAATCCGTCACTTTGGAGCCACCGGAGCCCGGTCTGCAAAGAGTGGTGCGTGTGCGTGTGAGTGTGCGCGTGTGCGCGCGTGTGTAGCGGTGGGAGGGGGAGTCCCTGGCGTACTCCAACATCAAACAGCCCCGCGCGGAGGGCAGAGAACCCGGACGACGGCACCACAGCTGATCCCACACTTAACCCCTCGCCCGCCGGCCTGCGCCGCGCTGCCAGCTCTCGCACACTCCCGCGGGCCTTGTGCTCCCCTCCTCCGCCCGCGTGCAGTGCAGTCCCCGCTTCCCGTGGTGGGGTCTGGGACCTCCCTTGGCCCCGGCTCTGTCCCCAGCCTCTGCAGAGAGGAGGAGCGGCTCTGCGGCCCGACCGACCGGAAGGCGCTTGGTCCTGCCTGGCGTTGAGAAGCGCCTCTCCTCAGGGAGGCCGGCTCGGTGGCGGGGATATCGGTGATGTAATGAGGGCACCTACGCAGAGGCTTCCGCGCTGGGAAGGCTTCACCACTGCCCAGGGCTTGGAAACCAGCCAGAGCCCCCAGGAGTCTCACCTGCCCTCCTGCCGGTGCCCAGACCCCATAAGACACCTCGGTAGTCTGTCGCAGGCACATGGTTTTGTGGATACTTGATATGGGGATGGGCGACAAGGAACACTGGCCACCATGCATCCTCCCCTCCCCACACCCACAGGCACTGGAGTTGGTGCGAACAGGGCAACCCTGAGGCCTGCGCAGGTACCCACCTCCTGACCCCGTAGTGCTTGGAAAGGCCCCTTGTACCACCACTATGAAGTGCTTGGAGACATCTGCCGCTTCCCCAGCCACACAACACACCAGCCTGCCCTGAGTGCATACTCGCCCTGTCCCCCAGGGCAGTCTTGGCTTACCAGAACAAGCCACAGGTGAGTTTGGCCGTGAGTGGGACAGTCTGCCAGTTGCTCCCATCAGAGGTAAAGCCAGCAGGGCACACACCTAACCTCACGCCTGCCTACACAGCCTCCAGGAGGGCATCCCATACAGTTCTGCGCTCGGCCATCCTGCCTCAAGGCACCTGCAGTTCCCCTCCTTTCACCGTGGAGAGCAAGGCCTATTCCAAGGAGGCAGGGCTGGGACCACCCGGCATGGGAAGGCAGCTGGCCCGACAGTTTAGTGTGGGGTCCCCTCTCTCGCTGTGCGATTCAGGAAAGTCACTTCTCTCTGGGGCCTTGGTTTCTACACCCAAGCTGAGGAGTTGGTTGGATGCTCCCATTGTAGTGAGGATAGGAGGAGGGCTGAGCGTGACGTCCTCCCAGCACCACCAGCAGGAGGCAGATGGACAAGTACACCCAGGGCAGCCCCTCTCAGGCACCATGTCCCTGCAACAAAACAGCCTGCAGTTCATCTCCCTTTTGGAAGGAAGGGGAGTGAAGTTGGAGGCAGGCAGAAGGGAAGGGCCAAGGGTCAAGGGAGAGCCTGGAGGTGGGAGAGCTGAGCCACCTTGTCTGGTGGTCCACACTCACCTGATCTGGAATCCTGCTCTGGGATTCCCCATACATGTAGTGTTGACTCAGAGAGTTCTGCAGAGTCTTGGCTTTGGACTCCTGGAGGCCACCCCTGCCTTTGGGTAGAGACGGGTTATTTAGTTGGTGTCCCAGCCTCAGACAGTGGTGGGGTGGCCCGGTGCCAAGGCATGGTACATCCAGGGCAGGAGCATGAGGCTGGGCACAGTGTTTATGAGCTGGGGCCTTGCAGAGAGGTTCCCTATGGGCATGGTGTGGAGTGGGTCTGGCTGAAAGAGTATGGTGGTCCTTCCCACCTCCCTGTTTCACAAACCTGTCCTCTCTGAGAGTCTGTCAATCATTGCCCCCACTGCCGCTTCCCTGGAGGATGCTCGGGAATTTGGGGCAGCCGCATAGCCCTTGCCTAAGCCAGGTTCCAAATCTGCCCTGACTGTGACTCATTCTCTCATTAATTCGCCATTGATACCAAGCATGGACTGTGAGATCAAGGCCTCCCAAAGAGAACTTGGGGTGTATCCCAAGCAGTGCCCATCACCAGTCACTCTTGGAGTTGACTCTCCTGCTTTTCCTATTGAGAACCCATTATATGTGGACGCAGTACTATATGCTGAAGCTGTTGTAATGAAGTTCCCTGCCCCGGAGTGAGCACACTGACTGGTGGGGAAACCAAGCCAATAAACCAAGACTGCAGCCTCATATGCTGAGAGCATCAGCTGAGGGATGTGTCTAGACGCCTGCCTCCACCAGCCAGCTCGTCACACCCAGGCTCCAGAGTGGAGACCTGGCGCTCCCAAACAGAATTAAGAGAAAACCTCCAGCACAGGGCTGGCCCAATGAGTGTCTGGCTTATTTCTCAGGACAAGGGCTGTGTGCCTGCTGCCTCCTGGGCCGTGCTCTGGACCTGTGACTTCTAATATGAGCCAATTACTGAATGCCATGAACCTCGTTCTACTGTGATTGTCTGAGTCTGTCATGCAGGCCTGACTGTGCAGACCTTGCTGGCAGGAGCCCTGCCTTCTTCACCTTGCACCTCCCATGCCAGGCACTGGGACGGGGGGCATCAGACTGTGGGGTGCAAAGTTCTCCAGGTCCTAGAGACCCCTGGCCATTCTCCTGAACTCTAAGTGCCACATAGACTAGGGAGGGTGGCCCTGAGCAGGGGCAGGGGAAGCCTATGCGCCTGCTGCCCCCCCCCCCCCCCCGCTCCTGAATTGAAGAGAGGCTGTGCACTGGGAAGAGCTGTCAATCCAGTGTGAATATTCACTACTTAAAAAAAAAAAGAGCCAAGTAAAAAATATCCCATACGCCCTGAATCTGAGAAGGGCCTTGTTAGGGAGGCAGGAACTGAGCTGTAATTATTTCTGCGCTCCTGGGCACCACTATAAATATCAGGCAAGGGAGGCACCTCAGAAAGGTTCGGAGGATTCCAAGGCTTTGAAGCTCCTTCCTGCCCCTGTCCTGTGTCACCTTTCCTGGCAGGGGCCCTGCTGGGGCAGGTACTACTCTTCTTGCAGTTGGGCAGGGCCTGCCTGTCCCAACTGCCCCAGGTCCACATCACCTTGCCAGACACTTTCTGTCTCTTTGGTATTTACCTCTGTGTAATGGGACAGCATTTGCCCAAAAGTGTCCAGTGGGGTGCCAGCACCTCAAAATAGCCTGTGCTTATAACAAAAGAGCTCCATGAGATCTGTGGCCAAGTGGTTCAGGGCGTGTTGCCTATGCCAACAGCTCCTACCTGCTCCTTCCTTTGGGAAAACCCAAGGCAGTCCATGGGCACCTCCCCGCAGAAAAGAGCAAGCCCTGCAGTCCCTGAAGGTGGGCTGGGTGGGGGTCCAGCTGCTCCTCACCCTGCCTCTTCTCCTTCTCAGTGGTCAGGTGACTGTCCTCAGGCAGCGCAGGGAGATGAGGAGAGCCTGGCAGGGCACCCCAGGATGAGGGGCAAGCTCACAGCCTCCAGTCGCAGTCGCACCAAGCCGAGAGCCGTAATCTGCAAATACCCTGTGCTTCTCATGCTTTCTGCAGAGCCAGACCTTCCCATCTTGGGCATGAACACTGGGGACAAAGGAGGCCAAGTAGCAGAATCAGACCTCTCCAGTGAGACAGGCTACTGTGGCACAGCTTAGAGGTGGGGTGGGTGTAACAGGGTGTGGTGTGACTCAACTGAAGTCCTACATCACCAGCTGAATACTCTCCCAGGGGAATTGATGTCTCTTTTTGGTAGCCAAGATAATGGGGTTAGAGTCGGAGCAAGCACCAAGCTCAGAGCTGCCCCAGAGACACACAGGAGTGTCAGGGTTGGGGTAGGCGAAGTTCTGAGCCTTTTTTTTTTTTAACAGAAATCCCTCAGATTCCCCTCAGTGGGGGAATTCTTATCTTGGGCATAGGTGTCTGCTTGCACTTTGTCCTGACATGTTCAATTCTCCCCAAAGAGCAGAAGAGTTGGCAGAGGAGCTCTGCAAGAGAGCAGGGACAGCAAACCTGAGCTGTCAAGTGCAGCCCTGGCTGACCAGGCGCTGCTGGAGGCGTCCAGCAGGGGGCCCACTCACACTTGCAGGAGGTTCCCCTTCCAGAGCAGGGCTTGAGGAGGGGCCTCTGGGGGCTCCCCATCCTGGAGCCCTGCCTCCCTCTTCTAGGAAGTCTTGGAGCATGCAAGCACGGACTGGGCCTCCATGGCACCCACCTTCAGCTCTGTGGGGGTCCCCCACCCATTGACGCCGTCCCCCTGGCCCCAGCAGAGACTGCAGCAAAAGTGGAAATCGGCGTGCGAAGGAAGTTTATTTATCTGTTTAATTAAGAGGCATTTGCCAGCCACATTCGGGTCCATCCGTCTCACTTACAACCATGTCCCGGCAAAATTAAACATAATAAATACAGGGAGACTGAAAGCAAAGGGCACACTCGAGATATATGGGCAAAGCCAGAAGTTGCACAGGGTTGCAGATATAAGCACATCTTTCTTTTGCAAGTTTCTCTCCCCTCGGGGCCCGGGAGCCAGAGGACTGCTCTCAGAAAGGGGGCTGTGGGTGCCGTTCGACTCCTCTGCTCTTCCCACTCTGTGCTGTTGCCAAGCTTTATTTATTTTAAATGAGCCCCCAGGACTTCCTCTTCTCTCCTGTAGAAGGGGAGAGAGCTAGCAGAGCCAAGGAAAGGCCGAGACCAGGGAGCACTGTGATGTTTCACCTCAGGGCTGGAAGGGGAGAGGCATCCGAGGCAGCTCCTTGGACAGCTCCTTGCATTCTACCTGCACCTGCCCTGCGCTCTGCGGGCAGCGGCATGGGCTGAGCAGAGTCTGGCCTTCGGTGCCAGCTGTGGCCAAGCCACCACTAAGCGACGGGTCCCAGAATCCCACAGAAACCAGGGGCAGGGGGAGGGCGAGGGGCAGCCTTCTGTTTCTCCAATCTGAAGGCTCAGGAGTCTGACCACTTTAACTTCCCCAGAATATGAGCACACAAAGGAGGGAAATGGTGATTTATCGTCATTATTGATTGCTGACTGTGACAATACCTTGCATTTTCTCAGTTCTGTCCTAACCTTTTCAAAGTGGCTTACCATATCTCTTCTCACTTGATCATTGCGAGTTAGGTAGGGAAGGTATAATGAGGCCCATTTGCTACATGATGACACTTTTAAGATTACAGAGGTGGCCCAAGGTCATGCAACTAGTTAGAGGCAGATCCTGAGCTGGAAAACAAGGTTCCTGACTCAGATACATGGGAGCCTCTTGCTTCCTGTGCCTGGCTCATGCCCTTCTGTGAATCTCCTCATCATTAGCCCTTGGCTCTCTCTCCTAACAGGATCACCCCCAAAACCAAATCTGTTAATGGAACAGTCATTTGCAATAGCTTGGGCATTTACTAATCACACCACTGCTTGGTCTGCGTGGCAATTATCTTGAATTTCTTCTTTCTCATTAGGCTGGAGGTCGTGAGAACTCAGTGGGTTGCTGAACTCTATGATGGAGCCAAGGAGAGAAGCTGTGGTTGGACCAAGCAAGTCCTTCTGCAGGGCCCCAGCTGACCTGCCATGCGGTGCTCAGTTTCCTGAATCCTCACTCCACACTCTGAGCCTGACCCACCCGCTGGACCCTCCTATCCCATCTCAGCCTGTGCATGATCTCTTGGTGCCCTTGTGCCAAGACCACAAATAGCCACAGGAAAAGAGTTCTGAGAGGCTCGGGAAGTTGCCTTTCTGCTTGGAGATGGAGCTCCAGCTCTGATTTTGTCTCTAATGAAATGCCCTTGGACATGGCTGAGCACAGCCCTTGCTCACGCCAGGGCAGTCCTCCGGTTACAGGTTTACCATCCTCCAGGCTCCCAGGACACTGCCAGAGAAAGCTGGCATAACTCACTTCTCCACGCAGCCTGTGGCACGCAGCACGGAAATTACCCTGGCCGCCCAACTGCTGCAGGGCAACTTCAGCACCAGGGACAGCTCAGCTCTTCCTGGGGCTCACCTCTCCTTCCCCCAGTGAAACAGACTCTAGAGAGGGGAAGAGAACTCGGAGGCACGGAGGGGCAGGCTGCAGGCACCCCTGCCTTCCAGCTGGATCGCTGCAGCCTGTGGGGCAGGCGCTATCTATTCTCTTTGTTTCCTTGAAGCGCTCCACTGAGGGAGACCCTGACGTCTCTCTGGGGAGCCCATTTGGGTTTTTATCACCCTGGCTGTCAAGAAAGTCTGCCTTATGCCTCACACAGACCTTTTCCATCTTAATTTCCCTCGAAGGGTGAAGGCCTTGAAGCAGTGACAAGGGGGAGCTTGCGCCAGAAGCTGAAACCACTGTCACCTCTTCTAGTTCTCAGGAGAGACCTGGTTCACCCTCCAGAGCTTGTAGAGCAAAGCCGTGTGTCAAAGAAAGAAGCCAAATGAATCCAGTGCTTGCCGCACTGGCTGGGCGACGGGAGTCTGCAACAGGGAAGACCGCATGCACGCGGGCCGCAGGGTGGGCAGCCGCCATCTCTGTGCCCAGCGTGGATCTGTGTCCAGTTCAGTTAGAATTGACCGGAGGAAACAAGGCATTCGGGGTTCCTGAGCAGAGCTCAGTGGAAGAGGTCGAGGTTTTTCTCCCACCAGAAAAGAGGCCTGAACCACCCCTGGTGGAGGTGGCACAGAGAGTCACTGGGCTCTCCACTTTGCCATTGGTTTTAAAAATTGTTGCTTGAGAGAGACACTAGTGCCCCTTCCTTCAGCCCCAAGAAGACAGACCCAATCAGCACCGCGGAGAAGGAATGAAGGCCAGGGTGCCCTGGGCCAAGCTCTGTGGGTATTAGGTACTCTACACCGGGCCCACCTGAGAGGCTCTGTGTCCCTGCCCAGCACCCAGCTAGGTAAAAAGCACCCTCCACGCCTCAGGACACAGAATGTGAGGGGGCTGCTCTGCACTCCTCCTCTTTGTCCCCCTAAAGTCAAAGCATCAGCTCATTAAAGGCTTAACCAAGACTCACAAAGGCCCAGCGAGGTGGTCCTGTCCTGGTAAGGCATGTGGCCCCGGGGAGGCCAGTGCACAGTGTCAGGCAGCCAGTGCCAAGCTGCAGATAGGAGCTGGCCACAGGACAGCAGGGTGGCCAGTGGCAGGTGGTGGGCAGGAGCCTCTTCCAAAGCAACCACAGGTGCTGAGCTTGTCCCAGGACTCAGAGGATGGGGACAGTTCTGGCTGGCAGGAAGCAAAGGGGCAGATACCCATGCTAACCTGCAGCTCATGTCCTTACACCTCCAGCGCGACAGGGACCAAATATGAGCTCCTTTCTCCAGCCTTCAGGAGAGGGAGCAGTGGTGGTCTGCAGAGGAGCTGCTAGGTAGGACCCTGGCCAGCAGCAGCCCTGCCTGGCTGCCCCTGACCCCAAGGAGGTTGTTAGAACTGCTGCAGGTACGGGTGCAACAAGAGCAGAGAAGGTGCCGAGGATACTGATGTCCTTCAGAGTCCCTAGAGCTCTCCAGAGAGGAGGAGTAGCACGTTGTTGTGGGCGTGGGTGCATGCTTTGACTCTGGTGCAGGGCCCTTCTAAGGCCACAGCCCCTCCTAGCCCCTACCCCCTGCTCCCTCTTCCTCCTGGGGAGAGCGCTTCTCTTCCTCATCTACTCTAGCACTGGGGTCCAGTGACGCTTTGGCACCATGACAACTCTCCGGTTCCAAGGCATGGGGTTTCTGAGAATTCACTGGCAAGGAGATTTGGGGAAGCTGGCGGCCAGCTGAGGACCTACGCTGCTCTGAGCAGCTCCCGGCATCTCCTCCCACCGAGAGCTCTGCATTAGGGTGGGGGAGCCGTCTGTTCCGTCTCTTACTTCCCTGGGATGCCGCGACTTTTGATTCCTGCTTGATTAATATACAGCCAACAGACACTGTATTTAAGGCAGCTTTAATTCTCTCAGGTCATCAAACTCGGGAGCAGCAACGCTGTGAGGAGCCAGCCCCGCAATAGATCAAACACTGGGACCTTCAAATCGCTCTGTGGCCCAATTTCTCATCACTGCTGCTGCCTGATAACCCTCCCAGCCTGGAGCCAGTCTCCCCCTTTTCTGGGGGTGGGCTCAGGGACTGGATGTGTATGTCCACGGCTGAAACCCTGCTGGCAGCTAGAACAGGAGCTGGCAGGACTCAGTGCTTCAGTACTGTAAGAGTGACCCGTCAGCACCAGGGACAGCTCCCGGCAGACCCTGGGGTTCCAGTGCTGCCTGAACTCGGCCTTCCTGGGCCCTACAAGGAGGGTGTCAATGAGTCTCTCTGGTTTGCAGGAGGTGGGCAGTGGCCAGCCCTGCTGAGGGCCACCTCACTCCAAATTCCTTCCCAGCCAAATCCGTCTCCTGCTCCCCTTTGGGGCCCTGCACCCTCCCAAATAGACTTAGTCTCCCTTAGGCTTTCTCTAATCCACTTTCTCATTCTCTGATCCTCCTGAGAGCTCTCCCCAAAGAGAAGCAGGCTGCTCTCAGTTAGGACACCTGGCTGCCTCTCTGCTAGCCCTGGGTGCCCAGGGCTTCTGGGGACCCCACCATCTCCTTTTTGGCTCACCCCCCCCCCTCTCTTTCCACTTGCCTCGCTTGTTAGCAGGCTGATTTGTCTACCTGGCACCTGGTGTCCCCCTACTGGGTGGGGGAGAGGGGCAGAACTGTCTGCAAGGCTGCCATTTCCTCTGAAGCATCTGTTATAGACCTGGTCCTCACTGCACTGCCGAGCAGCACAACACAGAGATTGCACTCGGAGGCCGGGCTTGAAACTGACCTCCCAGGGGGGCAGGGAGGGTGCCGTGAACGGACAACCTGGTGCACAAAGCTGTTCCCATTTAAGAGCAGGACCTTCTTGGGCCAGAGTCTGATCAATCTTTGCTGCCACCCTACACCACGGATTAGGAAGAAACGTTCGCACAGAAGTTGGGGCAGCCCCAGATGCGCCCTCCCCGGCCCAAACACTACTGCTATTATGTTAGGATTTTTCTCTCCACAAGCCCCATTGGAGTTACCCCTCCCCCTCGGCCTCCTTCCACTTAAAATATCATCTATAGATTTTCAAATTATTGCTACACTTTCTAAGAGAAGGATGCAGTGGTTAAAAATTAACAGCAAATTTATAGGAATTCTATGTGGCAATTACAGAATTATAATGGAGTGGCCGCCACTTGGCGAGTGTGGGTAATTGGAAATCCACACTGGGAGACCGGGATCTTTATGGCACTGGGGTTGTGTTTTTCGGGTGTAAATGCTGTGGAGAGGGTCAGTGGACCCTTGAGCTGGCCAAGTTCTTCTCCGGAGGAAAGAGTGGCCAGCCTCCTGTGGAGGGGAGGTGATTTAGAAGGCGAATCACTTAACTGGCACAGAGGGATGAGGCTCTGGGAGGCCTGGGGCCGGCAGGTTGGGGGCTAGAGGAGGAGCCCTGAGACCACCCGGCCCCATCTGGAAAGGAGGGGGGGCAGAGGGAAACGAGTCATGGCAGGGCAGAGGATGGGGACAGCCAGCAGGAGAAGCCCGACTCTCCCCACCCTGTGGGTAATTCTATTAAAAAATTGGGTGAGAAAGAGAGACCATTTATGAAGGCGGGGTGGACGTTGTCCACGCTTCCCACGGGGCCACCCCTGCCGCTGCACCCGCTGTGGTAGTTCATGGTGGGCGCTGCTGCCTTCTCCTCCCTCTAGGACCACAGCGGCTGGGACCGCCATGGCAGGACCACGAGAAGGGACTCTGACTGGGGATCTAGGAGCAAAACACCTGGTTCAAGATGTCAGCTAGACCTGGTGCTGTCCAATATGGGAGCCACTGGTTCCCTGTGGCCGCTCAGTGCTGGAACAGTGACACTCAACGTGTGTGTCAGTTGCGTGCGGAAATGACGATGCTTCTGGTGCGTGAGGTTGCGTTAAGTACATTAATAAAAATAGTCGCACCCATTCTGTTTAAATGTGGCGATGGAAAGTACAAACTGACCCACAGTGCTGGGCAGGAGCAGGGACAGGACACTTCCCATTCACCAGGTCACCACCTTCCCATTGACAGAACTGTTGCCAAGGGCCACCCTTGGGTCTCTTCCTACGGTGAGGCCTGTGTTGGCAGAAGGCACACTGATCCCCTTTCCCAGAACTGACTCTCGGTAACAGGGCTTGCTCCATTGAGGTCCCTCTCTGGCTTGGTTTCTGTCTCCTCTGTCCTGCTATTTTGTCCCTGTGTCCTGCTGAGACAGCAGTGGAGGCACAGAGAGTGGAGCGTGGCTTCTTTCTGTGCTTGCCCCTCCTCTCCAGGACATGCCAGAAGTCCAGCATGGGCAGACCCTGGCCATGCCCCAGCACCAGCGCCCATGTGCCTGGACCCCAGGCTGAGCTTGTTGACATTGCTCCCCAGGTGGAGCAAGAGGCCTCAGAGATTTCAGTTCAGTGCTACAGGACATGGCAATAACTGTCCCAGTGATAAAGCTTTGGACAGGTGGGACAGCACGTACCCAGGACACCTGCCACCTCTCCCTCCCTGGGAGCACTTATCATTGCCACAGGTCCCTCTGCAGGCAGAGCAGGAGGTGGAGGGTAGCTGTCACCCTTGCCAGGTCCTGGAGGAAGGGCTGGGGAGCATCCAGAGTGGAAAGTGGGACTCAGGACGTGGGGCCTGAGTCTCTTCTACCTGAGCAGCAGGAACAGAGCTGAGCCTGGACAGCCTTGGGCTCCTAAGGCCACAGTCACCCGGCCCCGCCTCTCTCCTGCGCCCTCTACCAGTGGGAAGGGGCCTTCCTCAGCCTGGAGCCAGGCCTCTCTCTGCCCCTGACCCTCGTCGTGTGGCTCTGGGCGAGCTAGTCAACATCCTGAACTTTCATTTCTGCTCTGCAAGAACAGGATGGTGATACCTCCCTTTGTATTGAGTCCCCATTTCATAGACAAAGGAGCTGGCACACGGTAATGATCGATAAGCCATGTTAATTAATTCAACAAATATTTATTGAGTGCCTCCAAGTGCCCGGCTTTGTTCTGGGTCCCTCCTCTCCGCAGTGGCCACATGAGACAGCCAGGGGAGCCCTCTCTCCCTCCACCCAGGTGAACTGAATTGGCCTGTTCATCTCCCAGGCCTTGCTACAGAAAGTACAGTTCACTCTCAATTATCTATGCAAATGGAGTGGAACGTTCCACTGATAATTCAGAAAGAGCAGAGAGTCCACAAATAATTCTTATTTGAATTTGGAATGCATTATGCTTATTTTTGCATTGGATTTACCTTCCTAATTACTGTTTGTTCTGGCTCATGCTCAAACTTGTTTGCATTCTCAGAATCCAATGGTAGGCGGTGAGGGGTGTGTCCCAGAAGCGTGCTGGGATCTGCCGGCTGGAAATCAGCCACAGACCACCTCTGCACACCCTACCCCACCTGGAGGGCGCTGACACAGGTGCACGTGGAACAGTGGACACTGGGGCTTCTTGGTATCTAGCCAGGAGGAAAGATGGTGGCTACTTTGTGTTACCTCAATGCTCTGCCCTGGTGTGGGGTGGGTTGTGGGTGGCCATGGCAGAGGAGTACACAGGAGCCCAGGAGCAGGCGGAGGTGGGGTCTGCAGCAGCAGAGATGGGCTGCTCCCTTGGGGCTGCCCGTCTGTCAGTCTTTGCTCTCCATCCTCTCCCCCTGAGTCTTCCTGCCTTTGTGTCTGTCTGTCTCTCCCTCACTCTCCCCCTCTCCCTCCCTTGGAGCACTCCTCCAGGAGAGAACCAGGAAGTAGATATTTCTTTCAACTGATATATTTTCCATGCATTCTTTCCCAGAATGGTGAATTTTGGTGGCTGGGGGCCTGGGTCTAGCTGGGCCACTCCTCTACGGCCACTCATTTCCCGTGGCAGAGCAGGGAGGGAAGGAGAAAACACCAGGGGCTGACCTCCCCCACTGGACCCCCAGGGCAGCTGCAACCCACAGGGATCTCCAGGCACAGGAGGGAGCCCTGCACTGACACCAGGCAACCAAGGCCACTTCTGCCCCAGCGTGGGCCTGCACTTCTGAGATCCCGAGCATGCTCGGGACGTTGGCCTTGAAGGCTTTGCTCAGTCAGGTGGTCTAGGTGGGTGGGCTGCCTCCTGAGAGTGCTGTGGGTAAGACACTTGGTCATTCTCTATGCTGGACCAGACCAAGAAACAAACTCTGAATGACCACTGCTTCTGGAAAGTGCTCTCTCCTTGCTGTCCACGAGGCAAAGCCCCAGGCCCAGGTGCAGAGGGAGGGCACTTGGGGAGCACCTTCTAGCACTCACAGACGCAGGGCCTGAGTACCCAGTTCATGGGGTACCTTTACATAGTCACCCCAGCATGCCTCACACAACCCTGTGAGGCAGACAGGTTCCCTGGGGAGACAGAGGCCTGGGGAAGTTAAGGACTTTTCAGAACTAATTGCCCAGGCCTCTACTCTCTCTCTCTCTCTCTCTCTCTCTCTCTCTCTCTCTCTCTCTCTCTCTCTCTCTCTTTCTCATGATTTTGGGGAATGTGAGAAGCCTCTGGATCTCTGAGCTTCCTGATGCCTAATATCCTGCTGCTTCCCAGCGGTAAGAGGCACATTCTCTCCCGAGGAGACGCTGAGAACACGAAGCAGAAAGCAGTCTGCAGCTCAGGTGTGGACTGTGGACTGCGCTGGTTGGAGGAAGAGAGGGACATCTGGAGAACAGCTGGGAGCTGGCCTCGCAGAGAAGACGCTGTGCAGAAGGGCAAACCCGGGTGAGTTTGTGAGACAGAAACCTGGGAAGCTTCAGGGCAGGACTGTCCACTAGAGTTTTCTGCAGCAATGGTACTCAGGCCCTGTGTCTGTGAGTGCTAGAAGGTGCTCCCCAAATGCCCTCCCTCTGCACCTGGGCCTGGGGCTTTGCCTCGTGGCCAGCTACTTCTTCTCTCCCCCCTGCAAGTGAGCCTCAGTCACTCTGGGGACCACAGAGAGACACTGCCCTCCAGCTGCTGCTACTGGCCACACTCCTTCAGGGGGTTCACGCCTGTGCTCATTCCCATGCTGCCCCTGGGACCCCTTCCTCCCCATTTCTCACTCATCCTGACCCCTCCTCCCTTGGAGAACCAGACGTGGGGGAGTGCACACCTGGGTGCCCCTGAGCACTCTGCCCATGGCCCCTCTGGTGAGCTGCAGGCCTTAGCCTTCTCTTCTGGGAGGAGAACTAGCCCAGGTGGAATTCGAGGAAGAGGACACGGCCAGCCATCTGGATGGTCTGAAGCCAATGGTTCACCAAGAGATGCCAATGACCTCTGGGGTGGGAACAGGTGGCCTTGAACAGGAAGTAATTAGATCTCTTAAATAATCCTCTAAATCTTTAATTAAGCAGAAATGAAAGCAGAGCTTCTGTCCCTCAGTTGTACCAGCCTCATATCCACCGCCCAATGGTCCATGTGGCTGTGACCGGTGTCTTGATACAGATGTAAAACCTTCCCATTGCTGCAGAGAGCTCCAGTGGACAGTCCTGCCCTGAAGCTTCCCAGGTTTCTGTCTCTATAACATGAAAACATCCCAAATTGCTGTCCAAGCCTCAATGAAATGACAGATGACCAAAGAGAGTGGGCAGATAAAAGCGAAGCAATGGCCTTGAGGTCTCCACCAAGCTGTCAGCCTGTGGGGAACCGAGAGAGCTTCGAAGCCCCCGGAGAGCAGGGAGCCCTCTTTGCTGGGTCCAACCCTGGAGTGTCAGAAGACAGGACTTCGAGTGAGTTGGGCATCTGCAGTGTCGCTCACAAGCCCTCCCTGCCCTGGGCGCTAATGTGAGAAGGGACAGGTACCATGGGCAGAGCTGAAAGAGGGGCCACCTCAGCTCAGAGCCGAGGGGGGGGGCACCCTGCAGGGACGGTGGCCAGGTCGAGCCCGGGCTCCACACCACCCAGCTCCTTGCAGGTCCAACAGGGCTGCGGGGAGGCCTTGGCAGGCCACACCTCGAGGTTTCACAGACCGTGTCCCTGGGGAGCCTCTGTAGCCAGGAGAGCTGGGCTGGGCTGGCAGGAACCCACACGTAGACTCAGAGAAACAAAGGCACTTTGCACACAACGCCAATCCCTGCCGGGGAAGACACAAAACCTGAAAGCTGACCTGGCGACCAGCTATGGACCCCCGACTCCCCACGGAAGCAGGGAAAAGTCACAAGGTCCCCTTCCCCGGGTGCTGGGCAGGCCAGGGCAAGAGAAATCCACCTGGCCCCTGTTCCCATGGGCCATCCCATGTGAGATGGCAGGCTGGGCCGGCCACGTCCCTGTTCCCTTGAGACCTCGTCCATCCCTCCCAACTCTTCATGGTCCTCGCCCTCCCATCCATTCCTACGCTCCCCTGTTCTTCCTCAGACCCCTCTTCTCATCCTCTCCGTGTTTTTTTTTTAATATTTATTTTTTAGTTTTAGTGGACACAAGATCTTTATCTTATTTCTATGTGGTGCTGAGGATCCAATCCAGTGCCTCATGCATGCCAGGCGAGCGCTCTACCTCTGAGCCCCAGCCCAGCCCATCTCTCCATGTGTGTTTAAAGCCTGATTCTCTCTCCTCCCGCCCGTCCCCCTGGACACGCAAACGCAGAACACGACGTGTAAAACCATCCTGATCTGACTGAGCAATACGGAGGGCAGCAGAGGCTGGGTACTTCCCAAACCAGCCAGCCCTCACCCCGCCCGCTCTGTGCCCAGGCTGGACTAGCTCTGCCCCTCTTGGCTCCAGAGGCCAGGGACCAAGAGAGAGGATTCTGGTGCTTTTAAAAGGGATGGTGGGGCAAGGCCTGGGTGGCGGAGTGGGAGTGGGGAAACCCGAGAAGCTCGTGCCTCCATGAAGCCCAGTGGTGGCCACCTGCAGGGTGTCAGGAAGCCCAGCTTCCCACCAGGAGCACAGTGGGGTTCCCAGGGTGGAGAGCCCGCCAGGCTGCTGTCCCTGGTCCTGAACCTGCCTGCCTGACCCCGAAGGGCTTGTGACTTCTGATCCCTCTCAAGAGGGAACTGTTCACAATTTCTCTATCTTCATCTCCCCCATTTTTTCTAGAACATGCAAAAATGCTTCTGATGGGCCCATTACTTTTGTAATGACTGTGATTTTATTATTGCTGCAAGCCCCTCCCACGGTGGGTGCTACTGGACGTGGGCTGCCTTAGTGCTGAGCTTGCACAAGCCTTCCTGTGTGTCTCTTCACCCCCTCCTCCCACCTGCCTCCTCTCCACCACACTCTCCAGACTCCACTGGAGGCTGGGGGAGACTAGCACCGAGCCTGGGGCAGATTCAGCAAAGTTTGCAAAAAGTTGCCTCCGACGTTCAGACCTCCCTGCACCTCCTCCCTGCAGCAGCCAGCCAGTGCTTGACTTGAAACCGACACCACCTCCTCACTGCAGTGGCGTCTCCTCCTCCTCCTGCCACTTCACTCGAGCTGTCACCATCTCTGGGTGATGACACACACCTCTCTGGAACATTAGCAGTCATGATGGGGAGAATGCCCTCAGTCCCCCGGGTGCTCTCCGAGGCAATGACAAGGCTTCCCTGGCACGGGGGTGGAGGGGGCAGGGCTCAGACCTGGGAGGACTCTGGGTGCCCTGCCACCCTGCACTCGAGACGGGACGCTCCCTGTGGCTATGTGGTCTACAGGGGCCTTTGGTGGCCAGGCAGAGGGGAGGATCCTGGGGACCAGAGTGCACTTGGCAGGGGAGGTAGCCCCAGGACACCGCTGGGGTGTGCCCAGACTGCCACCCTCACACACAATTGCCAATTCCTTCCACGAGGGTCGAGCTTCACAGCTCACAAAGATCCCTCCAACAGCATGGCTCACAGCTCCCACATTGCCCTTGTGGGGCGGCTGGCAATTCTCCAGTGCTGACACAGGAAGACGGGGGTGGGGGCAGGGGGCTGCCCAGACCACCCCAGATCCCACGCATCACGCACCTCCCAGGCCCCACCCACACCCGCTCTCCACGCCAGCCATCAGCGCACAGCTGCAGGCTGACAGCCCTCGCCTGCACAAGCTCATCTCTCACCTTCTGTCCGGGGCTTTTCTGTTACTGCCACGTGGGACACCTGCTGGAGCCCACTCAGCCAAGCTGACAAACTGGCTGACCCGGGAGGGCAGCAATCCTCGGCCAGACGGAGAGGGGACCTGGTGGAGGGCACCCTTTCCATCCCTCAGGTGGACAGGCTGATCCCTCACTGGGTCCTTCCTGGGCCTGAGGCCCACTGCCCACAGTGGTGCTACCTCTACAACGCGTCCTCGATGAGATGCCCTCGCTCCCTGTTGGGTCTCCCCGACCCCTTCCTCCTGGGCACCCCGAAGCACACGCCTGCCTGCACGGACTTCTCTTGGGCTGCTTTCTGGGGAGAACCCAAGCTAAGGCAGTTTGCTCCTAAGGTGGCTTCGAAAGTGGCCCCTGGAGATGGGCTTCTGAACCTGGAACAGTTGCTGGTCAGACGGGGTTAAGGACCCCATTTCTGGGGACCAACAGAGAGTGACAATAGCTGGCATGTCGGAGCATCACCATCATGCAGACGCTGGGTGGCGGAGGGTGGAGAGGGGGCAGGGGGACATGAGGGGCTTGGATGTGCGGCAGCTATGTGGTAGCTTTGGGCGAGGGCGATGGTAAGGACCGTGGGGTGGGCTGCGTTTGTTAATGGATCTCGAAGTCTGGAGGAAGAAGACAGTCGTAGGTTAGTGGGCTGTCAACTCCAGGGACGGACCTCCACGCATGTCAGCAGACCTCCTCTGCTAAAACCCTGGGGTTCAACTGTAAGGGCAGCAGATACAACAGAGCCTGGACGCGCACACAGAGCACGTCCACCAAAGTCAGCCCAACAAGGAAGAGCGTGACCCCAGATAAGGACATCTGCTGGATGGCCCAAGAATCCTGCACTCCTGGCTCCTCTGAGCCCTTGGGGCTGGCAGGAGCAGTCCTTCCCCCTTTCTAGAAGAAAACTGGCTCTTCTCACCAGGAGGACCAGCAAGGACCTGGACAGAGAAGCTCTCTACTGGCCAAGGCTCATCCACATGGCAGCTGCTGCACCCTCCCTCATCACCACAGAGCAGGGGCTGGTCAGGGTGAGTCCAGGCCAAGAGGGGACAGCTCCAGGAGATTAGCCACACTCCCACAGAGCTGCAAGACTAGCCAGGGAGCAGGAGGGAGAGGGGACAGTGGGGGAGGGACCAGAAGGAGAATGGAAGTCCAGACAGGGAGAAGGTAGTGACCTGGGAGGAGTGTCCATGGCTCAGGGACACCTGAGGCAGTGCAGTGAACAGCTCCCTGGGGGCAGAGACACGTCCCTGGCCTTCAGTCAGTGAGGCAGTGGGTCTGAAGGCCTAGGGTGGTGTAGGCAGAGAACCCAGCAGTGGCCATTCCCAGGAGGGCCAGGGTTGCTGCCTTCACCTGGGCAGCAAGACATGCATGGCTGAGGGGCACCTGGGCATCTGGAAGGCTGAGGTGAGTGCTTTCTGCAGGCCAGGCCAGTCGTCAGGAGAGACACCCATCACCAGCTCCTTCGTGTCAACAAGGGTGAGAAGATTCCAGAGAAGCAGAGACTGGGTAGTCCCATTTAACCTCCACAGGCAAGGTCAACATAAATACCATCATGGTCAGCAAGGCTTGGGTGATGGCCAGGGACCCCTGGGGTGCAGGGTCTGCGCTAATAGACCCTGGTGCTCCTGGGGACGAGATGACCGGTGGCCAACGAGGGTGCTGTCTGAATTGCAGTCAGAAGAAATTCAAGAGCCAGTGTGTCCATCTGTCAGCACGGTGGCAGACTGCAGAGGCTGGCCAGGCTCAGCCCATCCTCAGACCAGAGCCTCTGGGTTGAAGGGGCACCAGGGAAGACTCCAGAGTCACTGCAGTGTACTTGAGGACAGGCCCCTCTCCCTCCCCAGAGGGGCCTGCGACATTGTCCAGAGAATCTATGCACTGGGGAAAGGAAATACCTACCCAACATTTTGAAGGCAGTAGGACACCAGTGAGCTGGGACACTCCATAGCCACCAGGTAGAGTGGGGTCCATGGGAAGCCAGAGTCGTGACCTCCTGACCCAAGTCCCCCTGGTGGCCTCAGGGGCCCATCTGTGGTTTGCTCTGTGGACTGAGTATGCAGTTCAGAGGAATCTACTTAGCACCTGACATACCCCACCTATGGGTGCCCTGACCCAGGTGAGCCCAGGGGAGGCACAGGGGACTCCCCCAGGCCCTGGTGCGAGCGCGAATCAGGAAAAGAGCTCATCCTGCAAATTGCCACAGTGTATCTGCCATCAAACACTCAGCAGGAGCACGGAGGGCGGCCTCACTGTGTGCCTGCTCATCACCTCCCAGGCCCCTGCGAGAGTCGGGCGAATCACGGTGGACAACAGTGGATGTCTGCGAACTGGACCTACTGTAGCCCCAACACTGGCGCAGACCACAGAGCCTCTGCTGCTCCTAGGTGGTGACTGATGTGGAAATGCACCCCCGCCGATCCCTGCCAGTGAGGACCGTGCAGAGGGCCGTGCTCCTACACGGGGAGGACAACCATGCCTGCTCACTACCTCATCGCAGGCTGGGATGGGTCTCTTGCTCTTTGTCACAACCCAGCCTTGAAGACTTTGGTCACGGTACATCCAGAGAAAAGCAAGCACATTCTCCGCGATGCTCGTGGGACCGGACGTGAGGAGTAGGTGAGTTTGCTGCCTGCCTGGGAAGACTCGTCTGTGTGCGATGACAATGACCGAGACGGATGAACCTCAGGGGGACCCACGGCTTGCTACATGGATGAGTCTGGGGCTTCCTGGGAGATTCCCGTGAAGGTTATGTAAAGGCCAGCAATAACCTGCCGTTCCACCGGGAAAGGGCACAGAACTCATGGCCCTTCAGAAGGTGGAAGTAGTGGACATGGACATTGGGGGTGCTTCTCCGTCCTGCTGTTGCCACTGGCGACCCGTTTTGAGTAGGTCCCAGAGCCAGACAGGGCTGCAGGATGCAGTGAACATTTCCTAATGGTGCTAAAAGGACGTGATGGTGGGTCGGAGGTGGGGAGCAGTGGTGGCACCTCTCAGTAAGAGAGACGCAGGGCTGACTCTGGGGTGGCTGCTGCCTTGACATCTCTGACACGGACGGGACAGTGTGGGGGTGCCAGGGTGGGCCGCCTCAGACACCGCCTGGGTCCCGCCCCACCTCCCTCTCCAGGCTTTGCTGCAGCCTGTGGCCTGTGGCCTCTTAGGCTGAGAGCAACTGTCCTCTTGAGCCAGAGGGCCCTGCCTCCCTGGGCCATGGCCAGTGGGGGAGGCCGGATAAGCTGCAGGCCTGGTGTGCTGCGAGTCCTGGCCCGACCCTGCCCATCGGTCTGCATTCACACTTCCATCCTCAGCTGGGCGGCTGGGGGCGCATTCCCCATGACTCCTCACAGGGTCCCCGCAGGCCCGTGGCCCTGGGCTCATCAAGCAGCTCAATCACATGCCTGATTGGCTTTCCTCCCACCCCACTTCATCCTGATGTCCCCACAGTGAACCTCCTGTGGGCAAGCCCTCATCTCAAGCTCTGCCTGGGGGGGGGGGGGAAATTCTAGACCAAGGCAGTGGAGTCCTGATATCTGACATTTCCCACTCCAAGAGGAAGGAGCCCACAGCTCCCTCTCCTCGCCTGTCTCCCCGACGACAGGAGCCGCTCTCGAGTGCTTGCTGGGTAAGGGTGCTCCTGCTTAGCGCCATGACTGACAGGTTGCGTTTCCCTCTGGAGAGCAGAGCACATGCGGCACAGCCAGCTCCACCACCCTGCTGGACTCGAGGGTTCTCGGCCAACAGCACCAAGTGCTCCTTTCTCCCGTCACAGCAGCTGGTACAGAGTGAAGACCTTTCTCGCAGTTGCCAAGGCTCAGCAGAGCACCTGGGGGTGGCTCTAGGTGGTTGCTGGCATTCGGCCCCAGGGGCAGAGGACATGCCTGTCCTCCCAAGAGCTTGGCAGAGCCCCTGCCCACCACCCAGCTAGGGCCACCTCCTTCCTAGGGTCAGATCCAGTGTCCCCTCATTCATTCCCTCTGCTCCACAGCCAGAGGCCAGAGTCGGGGGCGGGGCTTGGTTGGACATGTGGGTGCTGGCCTTGCCCTACTTCGTCCAGGACAGGGTGCCCCTCTCTAGGGAGGCCTGGAGTGCTCCTGAGTGGAACCAGAGCCCCTTGCAAGTCCAACGGGGATGCTTCCCAGTCCACGCCCCAACCAGGTGAGTTGGATCGCTCGGCCAATGGACTATGAGGTCCTTCCACTGGACAAAAGAACACTCTGGAAGAAGCCCTGCTGTCATGACCTGGGTGCCCTTCCCTCCAGCCCCAGCCCTGGAGCCAGGTACCTCCTTCAGGGGAGCATCTGCCTGGTCCCAGAGGCTCCCTCTGGCAGGGCTTGCCTCATGGGACGTCCCCCTGGCCACCTGCTCCCCGGGCTCCCACTCATCCTTTCCATGTCGTGTTCTCCCTCAGCTCCTTCCAAGCGCCAGTCCTGCCCCAGAGCAGGAGTGGTCATCTGCTTGGTTACGTAACCCACCAGTGTCCTGGTTCTTCCTTTTAAAACACTGCAGGCTCCAAGGCCCCGGCTGTGCAGGCCTGGCTGGGCTGGGTGGGTGGCCCTTCCCTGGCCAGGTCTCGGGGTCTCTGCTCTCACCTGGCTCCCCTCTTCTCCCTGCTGCTCCAGGAAAGCTTTAGTTGCAGTCACTGCAGAAACACCCTGAAGTCCCTGTTTGGGTGACTGTGACGTGGCTAGGCACAGCCAATCACTGTCCAGCACCAGCTCTCCAGTCACCTGCCCCACTCTGTGACTCTCAAGACCTGACACAGGCATGGGACCAAGGCTCTTGGTCTTTCCTGCGGGGCTGGACTGTCTCTGCCACATGCACCAGTGCAAGCCACTATTCCAGAGGCCCTGACCACCTGGAAGGACCCCTTGGCCACCTCCCAGGCTCCCTGGTGGTCTGCGGGCAGAGTGCAGGGGCTGGGGAAGGTGAGCCAGGGAAAGGGGGCCCTTGCTGGAGTCTCCCACCTCAGATGCGTCCTCTCTCTGTCTCTCCGAAGCTTCCTGCTGCAGCTGGTTTCCCGGGCATGTGTTCCCATGGCGAGCTTCGGGCCGTCTCGGGGAAATGCAGGAGCACTGGGAGGCCACGGGCACAGGTGCCTGCCTGGCTGGCAGATGCCCCTTCGGCAGCCAAGGTGAGCGGGCACTCTTGGGGGGTGACGGCCCCTGAGCCAGAATCTCTCCAGCCAGGGGGTCTCACATTCCTCTGACCCTGCTTCTCCTTACAGAAGGCCCAGGACCTCACCATCTCTGCCCAGGATGCTCCGCTGCCCTCTCCCCAGACCCCTCATCTCGCCATGGCTCCTGGTGCCGCTCAGGCATCCCTCCGGCAGACATCACTTGAGATGAGCTCCCCGCCCAGGAGCAGCTCCCCTGGGCGCCCACAGTGTGCGGCCCCCGTGCTGGGTTTGCACATCACCCCGTGACTACTGGTGGTTCTCCTGCCCCGGGGACCTCCACGGGGGCAGGGGCGGGCCTTCCTCACTGTCAGGTCTCCAGGGCCGAGCACAAAGTACAACAGAGATGCTCGGGACTCAAACTCAGCTCCCACCGTGGCATTCCAAACGCCCCAGAATGACATGCCAGCTCCCTGCAGGTGCAGCTGCCCCGCTGCCCCGCTGCCCCGCTGCCCCGTGGAGGACTCCCTTCCTCAGGTGGTGCCCAGCCAGGTCTCTGCACATAGTGTTTGCACAACAAAAAGAGATGGAGGGAAGCTGCCGGTGGAGACAGCGAGAGGCAGAGGGTGCGAGCTCACCTCGGCCTGAAGGCTTGGTGCAGGGCCAGCTGTGTGGAGGGCAGTGGGCCCAGACCCCCTCTCACAAGGTTCCTGTGTTCCTGTACATTGAGACCCCGCCTCTTCCCCCAGCACCTCCCTGTCCTTTCCTCGGCAGCCGCGTCTGATCCCCAGCTCTGTGTGAAGGTAGTTTCACTCAGCTGTGATCAGCTCACTTACTTGTCCCCCGAAATTCAGACACCCTCTGTGGTACCAGGGCTGAAGGCTGCGTACTGTCCCATCGGCAGGACTCCCTTAACTCTTTCCTGCCTGTGGACGGGGGGGGGGGGTGCCCGCAGCATTTCTTCTGCTCCCCCCCATCCCCCATTGTTCCCTGAGCTCCAGGCCAAGGAGAGGGGTTGTGGAGTTGGGGTGGGTGGCCAGCTTGCCCTTCAAGGCAGGGCAGGGGCAGGCGCCGTGGGAGCCACATGCAGGTCTTGTGCCTGGGTGGGGGGATGTGTGAAGGCACAGGGAAAGGCACAGTCACCACTGGGACTTCCCAGCACAGGCCGGGGCTTCCCCGCCCCGCTCCTGGTCCTGTGGCTCAGTGCACTCCCCATGCCCAGGGCTGCTGGTGGACAGCAGGACACAGGCTTCCTGGTGGGCAGGGCGCCCAGACAGGCTGGTGTGGGACGGGTGTGCTGTGTCCTGGTGGGGGTGGTGGCCTCCATCATGGGGGAGGCACAGGGCCTGAATCAGCTCCCACAGGGTGCAGCCCCCGCCTCTGCCCCTGCCAAGGCCGGTCTGTCTTGAGACTTGTCCTCCAGAACCATGAGCAGGACGCTCCAAATCCAAGGGGCTGACAAGCTGCAGCCGGCAGGAGATGAATGGAGGGTCCTTAATCTGGGCTTTCTCCATAATTAAGTCTGAATCACAGTGAGCTGAACCCTGGTTTCAGCAGAGTACCTGGGGGTGGCTCTAGGTGGTTGGCCCCAGGGGCAGAGGACATGCCTGTCCTCCCAAGAGCTTGGCAGAGTCCCTGCCCACCACCCAGCTAGGGCCACCTCCTTCCTAGGGTCAGATCCTGGGGTGCAGCTACAGGGTCTGTCCGGCAGGACGGAGGCCCTGGCCATCTCCATCCACAAGTCCCTCTTTCCAGTAGTGCCTCCCTCTCTGGCACGGGTCTCCAAATACCCACAGAACCACGGGCAGCCTCCCTGGAGCACACACTAGCACTTGGCCCTGGTGCACATCTGCAGGGCACCCACGTTGTGCCAGGGCCCTGTAGCCAGGGCTACAGTGGGGAGGAAGGCAGACGAGGCCCTGCCCTCAGGGAGCTCCCACTGGACCCGGACGGTCTGGACAGGCCAGTTCCTGCCAGCTCCGGTCCTCTGGGGCCTCAGAAGCTAAGCTATTCCGCCAGAGGCCCTCCCTCCTCCGGCACTGCCACGTTTGCATCTGGGGAGCTGACCAACACCAGGGGCGTGGCCCCATCTCAGGATCCAGGGCCATGCCAGGGACAAGACAAATGGCACTGGGTGAAGGGCCAAAGCTTCTCGGCTCTTCGCTGGAATCACTTCAGGCTCTCGGGAACTGGGCCTGAGCCAGGAGCCTGGCCTGCACCCCACTCTGTCTGCCTCTCCACCATGCAGCTGCCCCTCCCCCTGCACTCTGGCTCCCCTGGCGCCCGTCCCCAGTCTCCCCCTCCTGTGGGACCCCTGTAGGTAGCCCGCTTCCAGGGGTCAGGTCTGGCTTCCTGGCTCTGCTCTGTGACTCCTGCCCACACTTGCCCACTCCCCCCAGGTCATCATCAGCCCCAAAGACTGGACTCCAGAGTGACTTGCTTCTTGTACCAGAAAATTCCAGAACCTCAGTCCTTCCCCAGCCCTGAGGGCGTCAGCCACAACTACAGCCCCGACTTTCTCTGCTCCTTTGGAATCACAATGTCCCCATCTGTGCCCAAATTCAGGGTTGTTTCCTCAGTCTTTAGAAAATGAGAAAAGGAGGAGGAGGAGGCTATGGGGGTAGCAAAGCCACAGGCTGAAGCAGGAGGGAGTCCCTCCCCGCCCTCAGGAGTGGCTGCCTCCCTGGGGGGACCTGGAAATGGCTGTCACCTCAGCCACATTCTGGACAGGAGCACTTAGAAGTCATGGAGAAAGGACGAAATGTCCTGTTTCTGTTGTGACCAGGTCAGGGTCGCGGGGGCAGAGGGCCCTCTCTCCTCCCTGGCTCCTTGCGGGAACTGTGAAGGATGTGGGGCAGGATCACCACCAGGAGGCTTGCTGGCCAGCCGTCCTCCCCCCGGCCCAGCGGCAACAGATCCCCAAATGTTCACCTCCCAGCTCCTTCCAGGGACCTGCCCCAGGCAACTGCCACCGTGAGCCTGATTCCTCCCCGGCCCTGCCCACTCAGAGGCTCCTGCTGCCCTCCCTCCTCACTCATTCCTGAGCACGCTGGCCGCAAGCTTTCTAAGTCCTTCCATTGTGAGGCTCTGAGCCCTCACAGGGCCACTAACCCCAGGGCCACCTAGCACCCCAGACGGTGTGTCAACTCAGGGTGACCAATGAGATGATGGACCCAATCTGTCCTGTCCACGACCCCTCGTCAGATTTAACACTGGGAACTCTTGTGCCCCAAGCACACGTCACGGTACATGGCACAGGAAGCCTGGCTTTGGGGACAACAGCGCCCCCTACACAGTCCACAGGGGCTCCCCAGCCATTCTTTGTGGGGTGTTGCTGGGCTTGGGGGCTGTGGGCATGGAGGAATCAAGACACTGTGCCCACACGAAGTGCCCAGCAGAGCAGACCAACCATCCCACGGCCACCTGTGTGGCCCTGCCCAACCCAGCACACGGGGGCTTAGGAGGACAGAATCCCGCGGAGACCATTGCTCCCTTGATGACTGACAACGCAGCCCCCTGGGGACCCACTCCTCCAGAACTTCCAGAGTGGGGATCTCTGGCCCTGAACAGGCCCCTCCTCTGCCGTGAGGTGAAGGCATCTCAACATGCTCATTCATGACGCAAAGTGGCAACACCTTGTCACCAGCTGGAGCGAGCACTTTGCTTAGTAACCTTTAATAAAACCAACCAGATGGCACAGAATGGTCACATAGCAGAGCCAGTCCCCTGGCTCACTGGACATGCCCCCTCCTTGTCAGGTAGAGGGTAGTCTGCAGGTCCAAGTGACCAGGGAGGGAGGCAGCCACTTATATCTAAGTGGTGCCACCCTTTTGGATCTATGTGACCAAGAGAATGCTGCTATCCAGCTCTGGTGGCCCAGAAAGAGGTGCAAGGGACAGGGGAAGAGAGGCCATGCAGACACTGGGCAGGGGGAGATGGCTGGGGTTGGAGGGAGCAGGAAGGGGCTGCTGGTGGGGGGAGGGCCCAGGCCCCCAAGCAGGGGTGAGCTGGGTCTGGACCCACGAAGGGCTCTTTCTGATCCTTGGGGGTGGCCCTTTGGGAAGCCCGGGAGAGGAGGCTGGAAATGTAGGGCCCCAGCACCTCTGGCCCAGGAAACAGACACTAAATCCTCATTACCAGGCTTTTTAAATGCACAGACAGGACATTAGCGTTTAAACAGCTTCTATTACTCCAGGGCAAACTTTAAAAAACATAATATTTATAGAACACCTCCTTCAGTTCGCCCTGTTTGCTCTTTATTTCTCCTGCAATTACCGCTAATTTGGAGACATTTTGCTTTGGCATCTCCGCCTGTTGCCAGTCACTTATGAAGCCACCCGCTGGGAGCTGCACGCCCCTATCTAGTCTCCTGCCACCAGGAAGGGGCTGCCAGGATGGATAGAGGTGGCTCACCTCCTGCCCTTCCTCTCCATGGACAGGAGCAAAACCCAGGGCACCTCCCTGTGGACCGAGGCTCCCCAGCCTGGCCTTGCCCTGGCTGTCCCGAGCATCTGACTGAGCCCAGCAATGCTGACGCGGGGTGGAGAGACCAGGGGGGGGGGTCCTCATCACCCATGGAGCCACCTGTGACTCTGGGCCTGAGTGTGGCCTCTGCAGGAGGTGCCTCTGCGAAGTGCCCCTGCTTGTGCCCAGATGCTCAGGTCAAGAAAAGCCTCCCTCTGTCCCTCGCTCTTCTCCACCACTCCACAGGTTTCTTCCAAGCCCCCCTCTTCCCAGGACACTGCTGGGAGGACAGCACAGACCATCTCCTGTGCACATGGAGTTCTCAGCCTGGGGTCCCATGCATGAGAGGCCGCACGGGACACCCAGGATGGAGGGGAGAGCACGGGAGGGAGTAGAACTGGGCCCTAAAGCATGCCCAGGTGGGAATCAGACATGCCGGAGGGTGAGATGGGGCAGGCGGGCATCCTGGGTGGAGGCTGGTGAGCAGGCACCCCGGGGGCATCTCTGTCTCCAGCCCAACTCCTCAACGCTGAGTGGCCAAGTTCAAGCAACCTGGCCGGAAGTGAGGCCATGTCTGCTACGAGCTCTGCACACGTGTGGCCCTGACCTGTGGCCCAAACCGTTGTTTCTGGGGCAGGTAGAAGTGACTCTGGGCTGTGGGCTCTGGGCTCCAGTGTCTGGAGCTCCTGAATAGAGGTCAGAGCTGGGAGTAGGGAGGTGGGATGGAACTGTGTTGGGGTCCTGCGGGGTCAGACACCTGTTCCCTATCCCCAAGGGGGGGCCTCAGCCCAGCGGGAGGTGCGACAGACAGCATGGCTACCCGGGCTCTGGAGTTGGAGGCAGGGCCTGGCCCTGGCTGTCATGGTAGTGAGGCTGGGTCCTGAGGAGGCCCCACCTGCGAGGAGGCTCAGGGCCTCCACTCTCATGGCCCACGGCATTCTTAGGACGCGTGGTCTACACAAGGACAGGGTGTCACCCCCAGGGATGAAGACGAAGACCACGGAGGCGAGAGTGGGAGGGTCTCGCAGACCAGGAGCCTGGGGTGGAGGAGGATCTGGGGGGACCAGGAAGGACGGTGTTCAGGCAGCAGGATGAGGGACGGCAGGAGGGTCAGGGGGAGGGTCAGAGGGAGGGGGACAGCCTCCCACAGGGAGGAGGGCTCTGGGCGCCTGCCCATGAGCACACAGCCCCGCAGTGGGTGGGCCTTCATCGTGGCTGTGAGCAGAGCCCAGCTGGGTGAGAAAGCAAATGCCCATCCAGGACACGCTGACTGCCAGTGAGTGTCCCTTCGTCCCCTGAGCTGGGCATGGCCCCTCATCCCACCCGCCTGTGTCGGCACTGAGGTCTCATCTTGCAGATGAGCCACCTGAGGCTGTGTGGGGGGTGGTAACTCGGGCAGCAATGGCACACGGCAGCTGAGGGGCAGAGCCGGATCCCAGACCAGACCTGAGGGAGGCCCAGCCCCTGCCCAGCCCTTGGCATTGGGTCCACTGCTCAGACAAGGAGGCCCTTCCACCCCCAGGGCCCCTCCTTCCCCTCCTCCAGGTGGACCCCCAGGTGGAAGTCCAAAGACAGAGGTGCCTCACACAAGCAGGGGCTCCCCTCCCCTGGACCTCCACATCCTCCTCTACCAAGGGGAGGTCTGGACGGGCGGGTCGCTGCCCTGCACCCAAGCCCTCCATCACCAAGATGGGCCCTTGGCTTCGGCTTACCACTCTCCCATTTGCCAAAGGGACAGGAACTGTCCATTGCGACTTGCCAGCCTTAAAGGGGGACAGCAGTACCTCCAGTGCCACCCTTGAGAAGTCATTTCCACTGGATGGGAAGGCACATGGTCCATGGGACGACCCTCAGTCAAAGGGTGGCTGGGGCTGGAGGAGGCTGGAGAGGAGGGTCCCTGTGGAGCAGTGGCTTCAGGCAAACCGCCAGGCCCCATCCTGCCTCTTACAACAGATGCCATTCACACAGTCGTCCTTCATTCATTCCTGCACCCCAGGGTTCAAGGCTCCTGAGCCCATCCAAGCAGACTCGGTGCAGGCACCAGGAACAGGAGCTGAGCAAAACACAGCCAGGGACCTTCAGGAGGCTGGCGGAGCGCGACGGAGGAGTGACTATGCACCTCAGCTAAGTGTGCCAGCACAGAGAGAATGGGAGGGCTTCCTGGAAGCGGTGACACTTAGCTGCCTTTCACTGGCCCCTCGTGTCCCCTGACAGAAAAATGGGAGCCAGGAGAGGGGTGTGGGAGCAAGGGTGCTTTAATTGGGACAGAGGCTGCAGTGTTTGGACTGACTTTGGAACCGAGTTTGGAGTTAAGAATGTGGGAGGAGCTGGGGGTGAGGCTGGAGCTGAGAGGGCTCATCAGGAAGAACTTTGAGCTTCACAAAGTTAGACTTGAGCTGGGCAGGCAGTGCTCAGGCTCGGGCTGGGGAGAGGGGTGGGTGGCAAGCAGACAGCAAGGAGGGAGGCTAACCTGCTGGCCAACACAAGCTGGGAGCTGGGGCTGCCAAGGGTCAGGGAGCCCGGAGCGTTTGCACACACCTGTAATCCCAGCGACTCGGGAGGCTGAGGCAGGAGGATCGAAAGTTCAAAGCCAGCCCAGCGCTTTGTGAATCTCTGAGCAACTTAGCGAGACCCTGTCTCAAAATAAAAAATAATAAGGGCTGGGGGGATGTGGCTTCGTGGTTAAGTGCCCCTGGGTTCAGTCCCCAGGACCAAGGGGGAAAAAGTCAGGGAGACTCTAAGGGTTTAGGTGCATGATGGAACCTCCCACAGGCCGCAGGACAGAGGAGGAAATGTGAGTCTACAGGACATGAGACTTGTTAGGCATGCTGAGTTAGCATGTGGACGTCCATCAGGTGGGCAACAGGCCCCTGGGGTGTCCTGAGGGGTCTCACTTAGGAGTGGCAGCATCTCCCACGTTGGTGGGAGCCCGGGGAGAGGGGATGCGGGCTTCTCTCTTGCAGCCCCTCCTTCACACAGCTCTCAATTCAGCCTGGAAGCTGAGCTGGGGAGCCAGTGCCTGGGGTCCTCATCACCCATGGAGCCAGACGAGAAGCGGGGACCCTCCTGATAGGCTTCCACCTCTGCTCTAAACAGCCAGGCAGCTTCAGCAAGGGAAGACTCCACGTGTCCCCCACGGCCAGGCCAGTGTGGCAAGGACAGACGGAGCCTAGCTGGGGCTGGGGTGTTGCAGGAGCAGAACCCCCAGCAGGGCCAGGTAAGCCTGTGAGGACTGACAGCCAGGCGGGATGGACCTCTCCTGGGGCCCAGCCACCCAGGCTCTCCCTGTTAGCAGGCCCAGATCCCAGGGAGACCCTGGGAGCTCCAAAGGGGCTCCCAGGCCACTGAAGGGACCGATCAGGTTGGTGCCCGAGGAAGGCCACAGGGAGAGGGGTCCTTCCTGCTCGCTGGTGTCCCTGGGGACACCTGGGGGTGTCCCTGGGTTGGTGACTGCTGAAGCTAGCCTTGATGAGCAGGAAAGGACTCAGGGACACCAGGGCACTTTCAGCAAGACCATTGGCTTTTGTGAAGGTGAGGTGGCCCTAGGAACCTGGGCGTGTCTTGGACCCATTCTGTCCTGGGTAGCAATAGGCTAACCGACTTGGTGCAGCTGGCCCCGGTGGTTACCAGCTCTGGGCTGACCACAGCTGCCTGACACTCTGTGCATGGCTGCCGTGGGCTCTTCTGCTGACCCGTGCTCCTGTGCCCAGGTCAGCCCCTCCAGATGGGGCTCCAGGGTTCTGAGACTTCTGCTGGTGGCAGGGTTGGAGGGTGGCACTGTAGGGCAGCCTGGGCCAAGCTACCTGATGAGGAGAAGCCCCACCTGGGAGATGCTTCTGGGCTGGGGCATGTGCACTGGGCCCAGGGGAAGAGCTACCCCACAGGGAAAGCACAAGAAATTCTTCTCACTTTCCAAACCACTGGTGTGGAGCTGATGATCCTGGGGTGCAGACTCCTGCACATCACAGGCTTGTTCACGCACACTCACGCACACTCAGGCACACTCACGCACACGCTGGCCAGGCCTTTCCTTGTCCTCCTGGTTCAGCCTGATTTAACTGCCTGATGGTCCTCCCCCATGAGTGGCCTCCCTGGGTCCTCTCTGGTCTGACTGGCCCAGGCCCCCAGCATGACCCCTGCCAGGCTCATCTCGTTTGCCAAGAGGAGCAGGGGCACCGACGGGGGGAGGGGGAGTCTGCGAGGTGGGCGCTGGGCATTGGGATTTCCTTGCTCAGGGCAAGCTTCCTGGGTTTCTGAGCTTAGAGCTCTGGTCCCATCTTTCTTCCCAAGATCCAGTTTCTCTGGCCTGACTTTGTAGCCCAAAGGGGAGGAGGAGGGAGAAAGAGCCTGGTGAGGGAGCGGGGAGCTGGTGCTGGCAGGTGCCTGGCGTGCGTCTAGGTCTTCCTAAGACCAGGCAGGGGAGGTGCCCAGAGAGAGGAGGGACAGTGCAGCCCAGCTAGGCACTTCCCAGCCTGGCCCAGCTGCCTGTTCTGGCCCATGGGCATCTGAGGGCCCCTGAGGGGAGTCTGTCCCCTGTGGCTAGTGCTTCCTGTCTGGGAGTACTCTGACCCAGCACCCCTGTGGGCCCTGAGGGAGCTGGCAGGGACTGCTGGGGTGTGTTGTGGGAGGGGACACGTATTCTGCTTTCCCAACATTTCAATCCCAGATCTGCCGGGAGCCCAGAAGGCAACCTGGCTGTCCATGCTTGGTACATTCCCAAAAATACATCATCTTTTTGGAACCTGGGCTCCCAGCGGCTACCAGGAAGGCGGGAGGAGACCAATCGGGGAGCTGCAGCAGGCGGCAGGCTGGCGGGGTGGGGGCTCGGTCCACGCTGGCTGGCGTGATCTCAGTTTAGCTGTCCCTGGCAGCTGTCTGAGGAAGGGCAGGCCTCTCTCCCCTCCCTGCGGCTCAGCCTCCTTGCTTTCCTGGGGTTGTGCAGCTCTGAGCTTGCCCCAGGCTCACCCGTCCAGGGGTCCTGTCTGGTTCTGCTTGTCCTGGTCACTCCTACCACCTGGCCCTCTGCTCAGAGCTGAGCTACAGCATCGCGACACTCCAGCAATCACCCAACGGTGGACAGGGGAGGACGGGAGTGGGGGAACCTCCCAGCCTAGCGGCTCTCCTGGATCCTGCCATGGGGACCAGGAGGGGACTTTATTTCAGGTTAGAAAACAAAAAGGTGGGAGGAAAGCACAGCTGTCTGTGTTCTGCAAAGGGCCCTCCTGGCTCCAAAGGATGGAAGACATCAGCTGGCAGGAGGCAGAGGTGACCCAGGACCCCAGCCCCATATCTGGAGGCAGCAGGAGGGGGGCAGGCAGGGGGCCCCTGGTGCTGGTGCAGGGCATCAGAGTCCAGGCTTGGGGCCAGGCCAGAGGTCGGTGGGTGTGTGGGGTTGGGGGCTGCTGGGAGTGGGAGCAATGCTGACGCCCTGTCTCTGTCTGTGTGTAGCTTCTGCCCTGCCTCTGCGGTCCCTGTCCCCACATACTACTGTCCCAGCCGTAAGGGAATCAGCGCCTGTCTGAGTAACCCTGCTGCTGGGGCTGAGGTCCCGGAGCCCTGCCCTGGAGGGTCCTGGGATTTCTGCTCAGCCTTGCAGACAGGCCAGGTACTGGCTGGTTGGCGACAGAGCATCAGGTGGACCCCCCTCAAAACCACCAGGGACCCAGGCCAGAGCCAGTGGGGGCCTCTCCAGTCAGTCAAGGCAGAGGCAGCCTGGGAGGGCTGCCCCTTTGCAGAAATGGAAGGACCACGAGAAGAACCATTCGCTTGATGGTTCTCAGTTTCTTTCGGTGAAGGGTACGGAGGCCCAGAGGCAGTTAACAGGGTGGGGCTCCCTGGGGTCCCCACATCCACTCTGGGGGTTCTTATAGCCTTTGCTCTTTCCTCTGGACAGAGGTGGCAGGTGGTGGCCCTCATGTCCCCCTTGGGCCTGGGTTGGTGGCCAGGAGCAGAGAGTGAGCCGTTGTCCTCAAGCTGGGAGAGGACAGAAGGGCCAGCCCAGGAACTGCCTCTGAACAGCTCAGCACTTCCTGTCCCTGGAAGGTGACTAGGGGACCCTCTTTCCCCGAGGTGTCCAGCTGGGAAGCGTGAGCACAGGCGTGTTCAGGATTGGCCTTGATGAGGCCACACCCCCTGCCTGCCCCCCAGGACCTGGCTGAGGGGGAAGAGGGCTGTGCGGGAAGCCGAGGGGAGGGCTTGGGCCGGGCGCCTCGGGCTGGGCGTCTGGCTTCCTGACAAGGGCCCTGCCCAGGGCTCCCTGGCTGGTCAGCCCAGGGGAGGTGCCAGAACGAGGCCGCTGTGTCAGCCTCTGAGGCTCTGGGGCTGGCGGGGCCTGGTGAAGCTGGGAAGGATGAAGGGGTGGGCAGAAAGGGGCTCAGAGGCCAGAGCTCCCCAACACCTAGACCAGCTGCAGACCCTGGGAGGTGGAAAGAGATGCCAGCTGGGTCCCCATTCTAGGGACGGTCTCCTGAGGACCTCTGTGGCCCCTGGGGGCTAACACTTGGCTCATGCCAAGGAACCAGCCCTGGCTGGTGGGTCCCGGGGCCAGAGGTCCCTTTGACCCTGGCTTTGCCATTCCGGGCCCTGTGATCTCCGAGCGCTGCTGCCCACCTGCAGCCTCAGTCTCCACTTTGAGAATTGGGTGCAAGATCAAACAAAAAAAAAAAAAAAAGAAAGAAAGAAAAAAAAGAAAAAAAAAAAAAAGAAAGCCTGAGTTTGACATGGTGTCCCAGTGCCACATGTGTCTACATGAAGAGTGGGGAGAGAGTCAGCTGGAGTGGGCCTCATGGCTTCCTGGTGGCTTGAGGGAGGATCTGGGCCCTGTATTTTGCAAAGGGTCGAGGTCCCAGGGACAGGAACTGACGCGCATGCTGCACCCACCCGGGACTCCAGCTTCAGTGCCCAGATCCCTGTCAAGGCAGAGGGACAGCCACACTCTGTGCACACAGCACTGGCTCCTCCTGAGTGTGTCCAGGGGGCCTATGGATCTGGGGTTCAGGCTTAGAAAGCTCACAGAGGTGACAGTGCCCACCAGAGATGGCCCCGAGTCCCCTCCTGCTTTCCTGTGGCCCTGTCACTGCATTGAGCTTGCCTGTCCCTGCCCTGCAGACTGTCAGCTTCTAGGGGCTGAGGCAGGTCATGCCCACTGGTCCAGGGTGGCCAGTGTAATACCTAGCAGACGCCCATGAGGAGGGAGCTGGACAGCAGCTGAGCGCAGGCAGGGCTGCTTTTTAGGGAAGAAGAGGGAAAGACTTAGTTTCCTCTGTGGTCTGGGTCTCTATGACAAGCCAAGCACTGGTGGGCTGCAGTCTGGCGGGTTGGGGACCACAGCAAGAGGCTCACACACTGTGCCTCTGGGGTGGGGATCTGCCTCTGAGCGCCCCAACAGCCCACCCTGTCCTGCAGGTGTGGGGGACCTGCCCACATCGCCAGCACCTCCCAAACAGGCTGCCTGGCTCCCAGCTCCTTCAAATTCTGGGGGACCACACTATCAGCCCCTCTGGAAAATCTGCCTTGTGGGAGTCCTGTCGAGGGAAGCTGTGGGGTGTCCTCTCCAAAGACCCACACTGGAGCACACAGGCTGGGAGACCGCGGGCCACCTGCACCAGCTTCACGCCTCCTGACATGCACACGCAGGCACACGGCATTGCCCCAGCTCACACGCACAGGCACACGGCATTGCCCCTCTCACACGACACACCCACCTACCCCCAGACACATACTGGCCAGCAGCAGGGGCCTCCCAGGCATGGCATGGACACCTGAGGGGCCTGGGTGGGGCAGCAGCATCTGCCACATTTCAATCTCACAGCTGGTGGTATGAGCATTCTCTCCAGAAGCCGGCAGCTATGAATAAGTAATGACTAGCGGGGAGAGGGGAGGGATCAGGACACTGCCCGCTCTGCTGAGGGGACCCGGGGAGGGATGTAAGGCCTGTCTAGACCCCCTGGACCACCGACACAGTCCATGCTCGGCTGTTCTGTGGCAGCACCCTCCAGCACAGCAATACACAAACAGCACTTGCAATAATGCAGCAGTAGGCGGGGGCGGGGAGGGGTGGGAGGGAGCCGCACCTTGCGGTGGGCAGGTGGGAAGGAGGAGATGCAGCCGGAGGAGGGCGTGGGTCGGGCACGCTGCACCTTGCCACCTCAGCTGTGTCCTGATTTAAAGCACCACCAGGCAGGTTCTTCCTCTCCAAGCAGCAGTGTATGGTGGACGCTGAGGTGTGACCCTCCCTCCAGGGCCTTGGGAGTCACCTGGCCCTTCCCCTCCAGGACAGGACATTCCTCTGCAGCCCCCAACCCAGCTCAAAGCTGGGAGAACAGGCTGCCCACCCACACTGGCCAGCTGTCCTCCCTAGAAAGTTCTTCCTTTGGGCCACCTGACATCCGCCTTCCTGGGTTCCCCCAAGGACCTCAGATCTGCATCTGACGCCACACAGATCAGCCACGTTTCTCCCCTACAGCCGGCCCTGGGACAAGCTGCACTGGCTCCAGTGGCCCTGGACACCTCTGGGGCTGAGCCCCCACCCCACCTGTGCCCTTGGGGGTGAGACCCCCTCCCAGCCCATAGCTGGGACCCCCAAAGTGAACCCAAAATGAAGCCAGCATTCCAGGGGCTCTGGCCACAGCATGAGCCCCCACACCCACCTCGTTAATCTGGGCACGCACCTCCCTCATGCAATCTAAATAAGATCAGGCTCCAAGGACGGCTCTACACTCAGGGTGACAGGCCCTCCCTCACCTGGGTGTGTGGGTCACGTGTAATTATCAACGGTGCCCCACTTTGGGTGACAGGTTAGTCACCCTAATTACACTGAACTTGCCACCAAGAAAAGTCCCTAAATCTTCTTCCTGCTGTGCTCACCTAAGAGCGTTCTCGGGCCAACTAGTGAGATTTTACATTTATTATTAAATTTAGTTAAAATTTCAGCCCTGGTCCTAGCCACTAGCGATTAGTTCTTCCTCTCAGCTTTAACCACAATCGAATCGTGACGCCTATGAAACCTTCCCGTCAATCCCTGGCACGAATCAGAACCTGGAGAGGGAGAGCAGAGCCGCGTGGCCCGCCACCAGGGACCTCAGCAGCCAGCGCTCTTTGGACACAGCCCTCCAACGTGATCTCCCGGGTGGTCTGAACCCACGTGATCATGAGGTCCTTAATTAAGAGAGTCAAGTGCAGCGCCCCAGGGGGTTCACCAGGTCAACCTTCCCCATCTGCCCTGAAGGGTCCGGCGGTCCCTGGCCCCAGCACCCCATCGCCCAGCCCGTGCCCCCTCCTGCCTCTGTGCTGATGCCCACCAACGATCACCTCAGAGGGTGGGTATGTTCCAAAGGCCCCCCCTCCTCTAACACGCCTGTCAGTTTTGTGGAGCGCACCTCCTGGCCCTGGAACTCCTGGGCAGCTGACGTGACCATCTGGGGGGGTGAGGTCAGAGCCTCAGGGACAGATCAAACCCAGCTGCAGGGTCCCTTCTGCTTTATCAGCCAGTCCACAAATATGTGTTGACCACCAACCAAGATGGGGCACAGTCCTGGCTCTGGGGGACCAGCCCCGGACCAACAGACCCGAATCCCTACCCTCACCAGGGTGGACAGTGGGTCTGCCCTCTACCGGGAGGGAAGTTCAAGAACCAGCAGATAGGAAAACTATCTCCTGTTGGAGGGAAAGCATAGAGCAGGAGGGGGCTGGGAGGGATCCGGGAATGCGGAGGAGGGGGTGGGGGAGAGGAGGGTTCTGCAAGAGCAGGGGTCTTGGTGGCAGGGAGGGACCCCCACTTCCCAGTGCTGAGCGAGCAATGCTGCTCTGTAGCCACCAGAAAGGCCACCTGCCTTCCTGCCGACCTTCCCCATGGGTCCCAGAGACAGAGTCGGCTGGCGACCTCCTAAGGCAGGACCAGAAGGAGCCGGTCTGGGTGCCCAGGCTGGTGAGCTCACGACTCCTGCCCTTCTCTCCATGAGAGGGGCTGGCTTGCCCCTGAGCCGCTCACAGCCCTTCCTCACTGTGGGTCTGGCCAGTCCTCTGCAGGGCCCCACCGCCCTCTCTCCTTCTGCCTTCCTCCTCTGCCTCCCGCCGGCACATGCCCTGGGCTACGCTGTCCACGCTGGAGCAGGAGCAGGGGCAGGCGGGCAGTGTCTGAGAGAGAGCTGTGTTCTGCTCTCTGCACCGTGACCCGCTCCCGCTCCCCAAACCTGATGATAAATTGCTCTGCCCAGGCGGAGCATGCCCGGGCAAGCCTCCTCTCCAACTGTAATTAATACTCTGGGGAAAACACAGACTTGGGTTTTCATGCTTTCACATAAACACGCAGATACACGATAGACTCTTCCTCCTGTTGCCCTCCAATCCCACCTCAGATGTTTCATGTCCTGCTCCTTCTACGGACAGCACAAAACCCCCCATCTGGAGACATGCGGAAGGGCAAGGGAGCCACCTGGGACCCCTGGCGTTCCGTGATGCAGAACTGAAGAGCTCGGAGTGGACTTTCCAGCCAGTCGCACCCATATCGCATCTCAGGTGTGGAATATGCAGCTTTGGCGGAGTCAGAAATGGACATGGGTCTGGGGGGGGCCCTTTGTGGCCAACCTTTTGGGGTCTGGCTCCTCACTTTTCCATCATGACAGCCTCTTGAAAGGACCAGTCCAAACACAGGAGTGCACACATAGCAGAGGGTTCCTGACACCCACATCATTTAAGAAGCTCACAGTGGCCAGGAGACTTGCATCCCCCTGAAGCTGGACTGCCAACAACCTCAACAGCCCAGTGTTCTCCCAGGGGACCCAGAGCACGAACAGGGTGGGGAGGTCGAGTCCCCTATCTCATACTAGAGGGGCATGGAGGGGACAGGACTCAGAAACCCAGCCCAGGAAATCCACACTTTCTTACCCACCCATCAGCTCAGAGTGAGAGAACCTGGCTGACCAGGCTGTGGTCTTGCCTTGGCCATATAGAGAGTGATGTGGGTGAATGGCTCACTGGTACCAAGTCTCAGTTTCCTCATCTGCTCCTGCTTCCTGAACCGGCCTGTCGTGGGGATCGATGGGGCCATAGGCATCGCCCTCAATAGCTCATGTCCAAGCCCAGCACGCTGGCCATGCTGGGCCTGAGATGGAATCAAGAGTGGGGCTCAGGCCACACCTGGCTCGGCCAAGGTGGGGGTAGGGTCTGGGATTTGGAAGACTGCAGGGCCTTGGCCTCCAGGGGGTCCTCCTCAGCTCTGCTTACAGGGGGCCAGGGGTGCTTCCAGCACACAGGGTGACAGGCTTCAGGGGTGGACAGCCAGCGTTGCTGGGGGTCTGGGCTCCCTCCTCCTGGCTTCCTGACTCCCCCGCCCACCGCTGGGTGTTTGAGTCCTGGAGGTTTTGTCTCCCTCTTCTGAGAAGACACGGACCAGCTCTGCGACGACCTTGCAGTCCCCATGCTCCTGCTGGGTGCTCCTGCTGGGTGCTCCTGCTGGGTGCTCCTGCTGGGTGCAGGGTTCTTGTCACTGAGGACGGGGGCCCATTCTCGGTGGCATGGATTGGATGTGAGGTCGCCCCTAAAATCTCACGTGTGAGACAATGACAGAAGGTTCAGAGGAGGAATGATTGGGTTGTGAGAGCCCTGACCCCATCAGTGAACCAGTCTCCTGATGGGATTAACTGAGTGGTCACTGGAGGCAGGCAGGGTGTTGGGGGAGGTGGGCATGGGGGTGTGGCTCTGGGGTATTTATTTGTATCTGACAAGTGGAGTCTCGCGCTCTCTGCTTCCTGATCACCATGTGGGCTGCTTCCCTCTGCCATACTCTCCCGCCTTGATGCCCTGCCTCATCTCAAGCCCCGAGGAATGGACTAAAACCTCTGAAACTGTGAGTCCTCCAATAACCTCCTCCTCTTCCACGCTTGTTCTGGTCGGTCTCTCAGTTACAACAGCAAAAAGCTGACAAAGGCGATGAAGGCGTTGGTCTCCCCCATGGCCCGTGTGCTCCGGCCGAGTGCTTCTGACCCCATCTCACTCCTTCCTCCCTGGGGGGACGGGACGAGGGGCCGGCATGGCCTGTGGGTCCTGGGCTGCCTGCCTGACTCTGCATGCACAGCAGCGGGCCCAGCAGGTACCGCACAGCTGGATCCGAGCATGAAGAAGCGTCAGCTTCCAGCCAAGGTGGAGAAACAGACATGGACTCTCCCACCTGCTGCAACAGCAACTAACCAGAGAGGTCTTCAAGGCCACACGAGGCAAGAGGGGCGGGTCCCTGGAGCTCTGGAGGCCATTGCAGGTCACGCCTGGGTTGAGGAGACTGGACGGAGGCAGAGACCAAAGTGGCTGGAGTGCAAGGAGCCCTGGGGAGGAGGCAGCTGGACAGACGGGGAGCCCTAGGGATCCACAGGGGGTCCCACCAAACACCCAGTTGAGGACTCCCCAGCACTGCAGGAAACTACCCAAGGCCAAGGTGAGCACCACCTGGAAGGATTGGGGGCCACAGCCTCAGCACCCACATGGGGCTAGGGGGAGTGTGTCCTCCCCAGGCAGGCTGGAGCTGGACCACACCTCAGTTCACAGGCCCCAAGTTGAACATGGAATGTCCCCATGGCAGTAGGAAAACCAGACTTGGAATGGACACGGCTCAGGGCCTGCCTAACAGTCTCTAAAGCAAGGACTGAAATGGGTCAAACCATTCCCAGGTAACTCAGCTGCATCCCAGAGTAAGGCTCAAGGGCAGTAGTAGAGAAACACAAAGTGCCCAGCACCCCAGGAGAAACCTAAACATCCCGCACCCAGCATCCAGCCCAAGATGCCAACAGGCAGGAAAGCGGAGCCCAGATGAAAAGAAAAACCAGTCATTTGAAATTGGCGCAGAAATGACACAGATGTTAGGTTTATCAGATGAGGTGACTAAAATATTTACCATATAGTTAGGTAGCCATGGAAGATTTTTAAAAACACCCAAAATGGGCTGGGGATGTGGCTCAAGCTGTAGCGCGCTTGCCTGGCATGCATGCGGCCCGGGTTCGACCCTTAACACCACATACAAACAAAGATGTTGTGTCCACCGAAAACTAAAAAAATAAATAAATATTAAAAATTCTCTCTCTCTCTCTCTCTCTCTCTCTTAAAAAAAACATCCAAAATGAACTTGAGGAAGCAAAAACTATAATATTTGAAAAATACACTGGATGGGATCAATGGCAGATTAAACATTGCAGAGAAAAATGAATGAGCTTGAAGATTCAACAACTGGGACCGCCCCAATAAAACACAAAGAGAAAACAGTAGAAAAGAACAATTTCAAGCAGCTTAATAAACATGCAGTTGAGGGTCTCTGAAAAGGGTGGAGGACAGAAGCAATTTTTGAAGGAATATGGACAAAAACACTTCAAATGTGATGAAAACTACAAACTCACAAACCCAAGAAGGTTGACAGGCCCAAGAAGCTTGGAGAAATGACAGCTAAGCAAACCATAATCAAACTGCTGAAAATCAGCAATAAAGAGAAAATCTGAGAAGCAGACAGAGGAAAAAAAGACACCCTGGTTACCAAGGAACAAAGATGAGAAAGTGGCACACCCTGCCGCCGTGAGACCCAGGGGCCCTGCAGGACACCTTTGAAGTTCTAAGAGAAAAGGGGGCTGTGAGCCTCAAATTCTATCCCCAGCTAAAATAGCTTTCAAAACAAAGCTGAAATGAAGACTTTTTCAAACTTGCAAAAGCTGAAGGAATTTATCACTAGTAGATTTGCAAGGGTCCTTCAGGTAGAAGGGCGATGGTCACAGATGGGGACATGGACGGACACCAAGGAGTGAAGATGGATGGCGATGGACACTATGTAGTTGAATGTGGGACTTTTCATTTAAATCTCTAAGATCTATCTGATTTAAATGTAAGTGAAACAATAGCATTCTGTTATGGAGTGTACAACGTGTAGGTACAGTGCATGGTCACGGCAGCGTGACGGCTAGAGGGGAGACAGAGGAACACCACTGGGAGGGGCGTACGTCCTGGGAAGGGGGTCTCCTCCCTGCAGGCTTGCTGCAGTCACTCAGAGTCGCACAGTCAACTCGGAGGCAACTGTCAAAATCGCAGCAGAGCTGAGGGTCATAGCTAATAAGTCAAGACGGGGGTAAGACGGAACAACTAAACAATACCCAACTTAAAAAGAGCAGGAAAGAGGAAAGGAAATAAAGAAGGAATGGAGAGGGATGAAATTGATCAAATTATGCCACACACATGTATGAACCCACCCCAGCATATTCTACCTCTGTGTGTACTATAAAGCACCAATCTTAAAATAATAAAAGAGGGGAATAGAATAAATGGGAAAAGATAAGTTGACAGACTTCAACTTAATGTATTCTAGATTAAAACACGAAAAGCAGCCAATGCAATTCACTAACTTAACACGCTAAAAATAAAAAGGGCAATGATCACCCCAACAGGCCCAGGAGGAGCATTTGACCACATTCTGCATCCACGCCTGACGGAAAGCAGCAAGACTCTCAGCAAACTAGCAAGGGGAACTAGGAGTAGACGGGGATGGAGAAATCAGGCTCACACTGTTCATAATAATGAGAAGCTTCACTATCAGGATGATGCTCCTGCTCCTGCGATTCTACACTGGGGGCTCCAGCCAGAGAAAGGGGCCAGAGAAAGAAAGGACATCAGATCTTACAGGCTGTCTTATTCACAGGCCACGTGGTCACTCACTTTGTACATGTGACCGAATCTACCGGAAGCCTCCCGCAACTGGTGAGTGAGGTTGGCAAGGTTGCAGGATACAAGATCAGTATACAAGAAGTCTAGCTTATCTCCGTGCACCAGCAGCCAACAACCAGACACAGAAAAATACTGCGCAAAATAGGAAATCCTTAGGGATACATCTGACACGAGGTAGGCAAAACCCATACACGGAAAACTGACACCAGATGATGGAAGAAATTAAAGAAGTCCTGAATCCACGGAGTCAGAAAACTCAATAGTGTTAAGAGGCCGATTATCTCTCAAGTAATCTACAGATTCAATGCAATCCTGGTCAAAATCCCTGCAGGAATTTTTTTTTTCTTAAATTTACATACCAGTTCTAAAATTCATGTGGTATTGTAAGGAGTCTAGAATAGCCAATGTGACTTTGTAAAAGAACAAAGAATAAGATCATTTCCTGATTTCAAGACAAAATAGCTAGTCATTATGAGAGTGCAGTGGTACTTGATAAGATGGAAAGATTAACAGGTAGAACACGGACTCCACAAACAGACTCCCGTGAATATGACCATTGACTTTCTACAAGGCTGCAAGGACAATTGGATAGTCCCTGTCACAAGTAACAGTGAAACCCCTGCACATCAGTACACAGAAAAGACTTCAGCCTGTTACTTTGTACCAGGCTCCCGAATTAACTCAAGCCATAGACCTGCATGCAAAACCTAGAATGTGAGCATCTAGAGGAAACCTTGGAGAAAACAATCTTCGTGACTTTGGGCGAGGCTGAGATTTCTGATACAACATCAAAAGCATGATTCTGCTGGTCACAGTAGGGCACACAAGTAATCCCAGATACCGGGGAGGCTGAGGCAGGGGGACCACAAGTTTGGCCAGCCACAGCAGCTTAACAAGGCCTTGTTTCAAAATACAAAATGTGTGGGGTGCTGGGGATGTGGCTCAGTGGTAGAGCATGTGCCTGGCACACGTGAGCCATGAGCTCAATCCCTCGAGAAAATCCCCCAAACCAAATATGATCCATGAAGAACAAATTGATAAATGAACAAATTGGAAATTTTTGCTTTTCAAAAGATAACATTATGAGAAACGAAAAGACCAACCAATTAGAAGAAAATATTTGCAAAGCATGTATCAGATAAAGGATTCATATCCAGAATATATAAATAATTCCCCAGCCTCAACAATAAGAAAACAGAAAACCTGATTTTAAAAACTAGGCCAAGGGGGGATATAGCCCAGTTGGTAAAGTGCTTGCCCCGCATGCACAAGGCCCTGGGTTCAATTCCCAGCACCACACACACACACACACACACACACACACACACAAAAATAGGCCAAGGTTTGAACAGAGGACACGCGAGGAGGTCAGGAAGTGCCCATGGACTCTCGGCACCATCAGCCAGGAGGACGTGGTCTCCCACCACACGGCTGGCAGGACAGCCAAGATGTAAAGACGGGCATCATGGAGCCTGGTGAGGTCGTTGGGCCTGGCTGGTGGGCTGTGGAGCCGGCCATTTCACTCCTGGCGTTGTCCTCAAGAGAAAAGACAACGTGCGATGTCACAGAGGCTTGCCCACAAGTCTTCACGGAAGCTTGATGCGTATCAGCCCCCAGCTGGTGGTCCCAGATGTCCATCAGGGAGCAGACGGACAAAGGCACTGGGACTGGCTGAGGGTGACTGCTCAGCCTGGGCCAGGGGTGACCGCGCATGCGCACAGTAGACAAGTCTCACACCAGGAGAACCAAGGAGAAAGAGACACGCAGAGGGCTCTCTTCATGGCAAAGTCCAGAAACACAACACTGACGGCCGCCAGGAGCCAGTGCCCAGCTGGGAAAGGGCTGGGGCAGCCAGGAGGAAGGAGTGCCCGGGGCTCGGGTGGCCGTCGCTCTCTTGCATGGTGACGGTGTCCTGGCACAGACGCACATCCAAACTCACCGTGTGGCACGCTCCTTGCACCTTGACCGTACACACACACACACTGTATTCAAGCTGTTTAGAACAGTTGTGCAGAGACCTGAGTCTGCAGACAGCCGATCATCACGTCATTCCTCAGAGCAGGAGGGTCCATCTTCCTCCTGCTGGACTCACCCCAGAGCCCTTCAGAGGACGGAAGCGCAATGACAAGACGGCACTAGGGCAGGCTGTGCCCTTTTCGCAGGATGGACATTAGGTGAGTGTGAGGCCAACGCCAGTCATGCCCTGCACCACCCCCACAGAGAGCTAAATCTCTCACTGACCCACACGCGCCGGTCACCACTGCCCATGGTAGCAAACCCGAGGCCACACAAAGAGGACTCCCCGGGCTGCAGCTCTCCACCCCCATCCTGAAGCCAGCCAGTGGAGCCCCTGAGGACCAGTGTCCAGGACAGAGGCTACCTGCCCTGTCACCCTCCACGCCAGGCGTCAAAGCTCACTTCTGAGCCCAGGGCAGGCTTGGGCCCATCCCAGCACACAAGAGATCACTAAGCGGTGTGTCCTCCAGCCCCAGTGGGTCTGCTGTCCATCCGAGAAAACACTCTGCTGCCCTGGCACACACCATCTGCTAGGTTCCAATGTCCCTTTCTAAACGTGTGCTGGGGTCTACTTCCCATCCTAACAGCATTAAGAGGTGACGGGGCCAGGAGGGCCTTGGCCTCCTGCGTGGGATGGCCATCTTTAAAAGGGCGAGTCCGGCCCCCTCCTGCCCTCTCGCTTTCCGCTACAGCCGACGCAGCTCGAAGGCCCTGGCGCCTCCATCTTGGGCTCCAGCCTCCAGCACGGTGAGCCTCGCGTTTCTGCTCACCTTAAGTCACCAGCTCAGGGGCCCTGTACAGCAGCACAAGCTGACACCAGCTAAGACATGGGCCCAAGGAGAAGCCCGCCTGGGGCCGAGGAACCTGCACTCAAGTGTTCATGATCCCCTCTAGAAAACCCTGCGAGTCCCCACGCAGGAGACGGGCTGCAGGTGGACAACCAAGAATGCCCAGGTGGACGGATGGCAGCCCGTCTGGGAGCAGCATCCAGCTCCCCGTCAGGGTCAACACTGGGAACCGAGCTGACGTCCACAGCGCGTCCCCGAGGAGACCAGGCCACGGAGGGGAGCCGGGCTCTCCAGACCCCTGGAGTGCCCTGGGGTCCCAAGACCTTGCTGCCCGGGGATGAGTAACTACGCGCTGAGGACCTGGGGAAGGTCAGTCCACCCAGGGGTCCTCAGGGAAGAGAGCGCGAGTCAGGCCAGGTGGGGCACCTGAGACCAAACCCCTCACCCCTTCATCCCTCCCCTTTGGCTCCTCTGCCCCCAGCTTTCCTCCCCAGCACTGTTAGGACCCGTCCCCTGGGGGGCAGGAAGGGAGATGTCACAAACCTTCCCTCCCAGCAAACAGGAAACCCCAGACAAGGCTGGCGTTCATCACCAGCAGCTCCCAAGTTGTTCAACATGCTCACATCTGTCAAAACTATTCAGGGAAAGAAAGAGAAAGTCTTATACCTTTTATCCAGCCAATTTTCCCCGAGGCACTCTGGGCTCTCTAAGAAAAAGAGAGAAAGGAGAGAGAATCACCATCACGTAGCCATCCTGCAGGGGCTCTTGGGGGCCGGCCTGGAAGTGAGCTCCTCCCAGGAAGCCCCCGTGAGGCTCCAGCTGCCTCTGTCTCCCAGCCTGGCCTGGCACCCACCGTTCACTTAACAGGATAAACCCAGGGCCCGGGAACCTGCCGTCCCAACCCGCAGGCTCATCTCGGCCTCTGGGTGCCCCTTCCGCTTTCTCATTCTTTCCTTGGCCCCACCCACACCACCCCTCTGCCCGCCCCTGGCAGCCCCTGTAGGTCTTGAGAGCATCCACAGACACTTTGCAGGTGGTTAAGGAGGGTCTCTCCCGCCACACCTGGCTCCTCTGCACTTGGCCCTGGGTGGGCTGTCCCTCTGCCTCCCCGTGTTGGCCCTGGCGTGCCAGTAGATTTTAGTTCTAGGTAGAGAATTCTAGACCGCTTCTCCTGCATGGTCTTGTTTGGGATGAGCTGCAGCTTCCAGTGGCTTCCATCTGCAGGAGCAACTAGGGGTGAAGGACCCCGTTCACCCCATCATGGAGGGAGCCGGGCTGTGGAGCATGACAAGTGTCTCAGAGCAAATTCACAGGCACTGGGGGCCTCCTGCCTGTGCCCCATCACTCAGGAGACCCGAAACAAAGGTGTGTGTGCCAGTGGGTGTGTGCCCAGCGGGCTCTGGTCTTTACCTACATCTTCCTCATTTTTAAAGTCATAGCTCATGATTTCCTCGGGACAGAGCTTGCGCATCTTTCTATTGTGGTAAAACACACAGGATCCTATTGTCCCCATGTTCAGTGTGTACTTCTGTGGCACTCGGTGGACTCCCCCTTGTGCCGCCGTCACTCCTCCCTGGTGCCACGACGTCTCCACCCCCAGCCCGTGTGTGAACAAGCCTGTGTTTTAGAAATCCAGAGTAAAGGAGATAAAGCAAGTGGACAGCTCCCAGGGATAGAAAGGCAGCTGGACTGGGCCTCTTTTTCAGATCTGAAAAATCGCTGTGGTCACCTCCATCCACACGGCCACTCAGAGCAGGGGGCAGCGGCCACTTTCTTTGCACATTTTATATGCCAGGCGCTCGACGTTGCCTTGTCCAGCCCTTGTGACCGCCCTTAGGGGCAGGCACTGTCCCTGCCATCCCCACTTTTCAGATGGAAAAGCTGAGGCTCAAGTTGGTGAGGCACCTGCCCCCCAGGGCAGTCCGTCACACACGGGTGGTGGGGGGAGAAGTGCCCTCTCTGCCCGCTCCACGAGGAGTGAGAGTTAGAACAATGAGCGTTGGAAACGGAGCTGGCTGGCCTGCCACTGGGGTCTCTGCAAATCTCCCGGCAGCAGGGAGGGCTGTGGGCCCAGGGGCAGCTGACCTTGAACTGGGCACCGGGCGACCGGTCACTGCCTCTTTTCCCTCCCCAGTAGAGTGGCCAAGGCAGCTTCTGGGCGTTTCCACACCAGCTCACAGTGTAAGCAGGGCCTGTGCTATTGGCAGGCACCGCCCGTGGGAGTCCCGTCAGAACGAGGCGGTTGGATAAGCGGCTTACGCCGGCCTACGGAGCCAACTGCTGCCCTTGGTTGATTTGGGTTATTCTTTGTTGATTTTTTTCTTGGTTTCCTTTCATGATGTGAGTTGTCCTCCCAAATCGGTACAACTGAGTCCCATTTGATCCAGCCCCTGAGCAAACACAGAGCCAGGCCAGGGTCTGTGCAGGGAGAAATGCTGCAGGCAGTGGAGAGCAGGAGTGATGGGGGACGGGGTCGGGCAACGGGGGAGGCCTTTCCACTCTTCTCCCAGGCTCTGGGCCCCATCCACAGATGTTCTCTAAGTGCAAAGGAACTTCTGGTCCTCGAAGTCAGAGTCTCTGGGCGACATCAGCACATACCAGCTTGGCAAAGCGCCCCCTGCCACCTCCCCAGCCTCTGCCGTCCTGCCCCCAGCCACTTCTGACCTCCCTTGGGCTCTGTGAATGTTTTCGTGGACCATGCAGAGTATCTGCTGCATGCAGAGTGTGAGAGCAGGGTTGTGCCTGGCTGGCCTCAGGAGGCTTGGAGGCCGGAGCCGTCTCAGCCTCCTAAGAGCCCTGGTGTTTGGAGCACTGCACAGCCAGAGGGAACGTGGGGGCCTGCCAGCCAAATGCCCAACCAAGCCTCTGGCCCTGTCGTGAGGTCTCAGGGTCAGTGGCTCCCCCAGAGTGGCTGGATCCTCTGTCCTGGTACCAAACCTCCAGGGTGATAAAGCTCTTTCCTGGGCCTCCCTGGAACACCTGGCCACCTGGGGAGGAAGCTGACCTGGTGTGGACCAGCCACCTCAGAGACCACTCCTGCCCTGGCCGGGCTGCCCCCTCCACCCTGAGCCAGATGGACCAACTGCGGTGGACTTGGTTTGCTCTTCCCAGGTCCAGGCCTCTGTGCCCACCTTCCCAGCGGCTTCCTTGGCTTCCTCTCTGCATCCCGCCCGTCCCACCTGCCCCATCTGGGGGGAGGGGGGGAGGGAGGCCCTGGGTTCATCCCCTCCCTGCTGACCACCTGGGCATGCTCCGGGGCTCGCACACGTGGAGTGGATATCTTGGGGTTGGCAGGCACTGCTCTCAGCTGCTCAGTGGGGTGACCAGTGCAGTGATCGTGCCTCAGTGAGCCTGGGCCAGGGAGGCCCAGAGCCCACCAGGTCAGCGGTGAAGGGCAGTCACGGACACACCCTCAGTGAAGCCCCAACCACTGTCAACTGCCTCCCTGCGAAGTCTGGGGGCAGCAGACTGCCCACTCCCCCCTGGGAGCCTGGCTGGGCCAGGAGCCATTCACAGGAGTGGCTCTGCCTTTGGCAGGGATGACCCTGTCCACCCTGCAGTCTCTCGTCTGCCTCCCCACTGGACTGAGAACGCCCCCACACAGCGCCGGATCTCAGGGGTCCCGTTGTCCCTAGAGCCCCAGTGGGGCTGCCACAGATGGGAGAGAGTGGCTGTTTGCAGGAAGAGTGACTGAAGGGGGGGGCCCATGGCAAGGGGTCAGCCTGGAGGTGGGACCTGGGATCGGCTTCCAGGGCGGCGCTCGGTCCTTCAGAGCAATGCTCGCCCCAGGGGGCATGAGCAGAGCTACCCGTCCAGAGAGATCCTGAACCGTGTTCTTGCTATTGGCCACCCTTCTGTACCCCCATAACTAGACCCGCTCACGGCCTGCCCCACATCACCCCTCAAGCAAGGCTGGAACAAGGTCCTGGGGTCCCCTGCAACCTGCCGCCCAAGACCTTCCCCTCCATCTTAACTCCACCCAAAGGCCGGAGCGCCCCAAAGCTTTTGACCCTCCCACTCTGCTACCCGTACAATACTTCATTCCCCAGGTATAACACAGGGACCCGTGGGTGACCCTCAGAACAGGAGTCATCTCTCTGACTTATGCCATTTGCAGAGTGGTTATCCCAGAAAACTCCCTTCATCTGGCTCCAGGCGGCCCTGCTGCTGGCCCTTGAGCCCCGCTGCCAGTCCTTGAGCCCCGCCAGTCGGAGGAGGCCTGGACTTCCTCCTCCCGCCCAGGTGGGTGCCCAGGGGTGCCCTCCCTTCCTGGGCTCTTTTCTTTCTGCGTGTCCCTGTGCAGCAGGGAGCGGGGACTTCTTTAAGGCCGGAGCAGATTCCTGCCTTGGGAGAGGTCCCCCAGCAGGGCCTGGAAGGACCCGGGAGGGCTGGCTGAGGGGCTCTGTCCGACAGCCTCTTTGCCCGCTCTGAGCCCCGTGGGACGGGCAGGCCGTGGGGAAAAGTCCACTAACGACCTGCTAACTGCTGTCTTGTGCTGCCTTGGATTGTATTAGGCGACTCGCTGCCGACCCTCAGGGGAAGCGGAAGCGAAGGTGCGACTTTGTAAATCAACGCTGGGCTCCGGGCAGTTCAGGAGTGGCTGTCGGTGATGGCCGCGCTGATAGAGGTGCCCGTCACCGAAGGCTCTTTTCTTCTTCTGAAAAGAGACTGAGCTTTAGAGGGAGAAGGGCCCTTGGCTTGTGCCCACTGTCGGGGAGACTCAAGTTCTAGCAGGCTCAGCCAACACAGAGACCACGGCAGTGGCTCTGGGCTCTTCTTAGAGCCACACTTAGGTGTGTGGCAGGGCCGCCCCTTACTGGGCCACTGGGCAGCAGGCGCGGGGAGGTCACTCTGTGCTCCCGCAGCACGGCCTCCTGTCTCAGGAAGCCAAGGCAGAGCCCTGCGGTCACCAGTTCGCATCCCTTCAGCCTGGCTGCTGGCCCCCTCTGCCTGCATGGCCCCCGTGTGCCCTGCAGCAAGGGCTCACTTGTCCAGTACTGGTCAGCGCAGCCGGCACATGCACCGTGCTTTCCTGCCATCATGTCATCAATGACGGCATCTCGTCCCCACTGCACCCTGCGGGCCGAGGCAGGGGAGGAGAAATGAGGCCAGGTAGAAAGCCACCTGGCAGGGGGGGTTGAAGCCGGCCAGCCTAAGTCTAAGACACTCCAGGTCACCCCTGTGCTCCCCAGGTCGGTCCCCACGGGCCTCCCGCAGGCTCTGCTCCCCTCGGGCGGTGCACCCTGAGCAGCTGTGGCGTTCGCCTCCCTTGCCCTCCCCCGCCTGGTCCTGGCCTCACTGGGCCTGGTCCCCAGGCCACATGGCCCTGTCCTCACGGTCACCACATTCCCCACCAGGCCCACCCTGCACTGCTCAGCTCTCCAGAGCTGTTCTTTCGACAGGAAACTGGGCGGAGCCTTCCTCGGGCGAGTCCCATGGAGCCGCCATGTTGGCTGCCCACAGCTGAACCCTGGAGAGAAACTCTCAGGCCAAAGGGCCCCGAAAACGGTTGCTCTCTTGAGGGGTATTTCAAAGCCACGTTTTGGTTTAGTCTTGTTTGGGGGGTCATTTTTTCTTCTTTGAATTTCTATCGTGGGGTGATAAACACGATACACAACGTTTGCCACCTTGGCCGTTTCCAGGCGCTCGGTTCCGCGGCATCAGCTCATTCAGGTTGTTGTGCAGCCGCTGCGGCCACCACCTCCAGGACCTCCATCTTCCCATCTAGAATGCTGAGCTCATTAAACACCGACTCCCCCAACCCTTGGCTACCTTAACAACCCCTTTTCTGTGTCCTGTCTGAATGCATCTACTCTGGAGACCTCCACTAAGTGGAACCAAGCAGACCCTCCTGTTTCTGGCCTCTTCCACTGAACACAACGTCCTCTGGGTTCCTGGATGATGTGGGACGCGCCCGTGCTTCTCTCCTTTTTATGGCTGAGTAATATTCCACTGTGTGGCTCCCCACGTTTTGCTAGTCCATCTATCGGCTGCTGAACATCTGGGTTTGAAGCCACCTTTTAAGACAATGAGGATCTGATAGGTGGCCCCATCTCCTGTTATGCGTAGGCCACTAGCAAGTTCAGAAAGAACACTTGTGGCTCCATCTTGCTGGTTGTACTTCAAAGCCCCCTCAGTATTAGTTTCTGTCCTATCCCTTCCGTCGTCGGGCCTGACATCTGTCTGCTGACCTCCTTCCGTCTTATGTTACGTGGTCTTGGCAATGGAGAGAAAGCAGGTGCAGAGAGACCGGGCGGGGAGGGAGGGGGAGGGGGATAAGCTAAGGGGGACCGGCAGGCAGTTCTGGGCCCACGGTGGGGAGAGGCGGGTGCCCCTCTGACTGCAGTGTGGGCTCAGGGCTTGCTGGGCCTGGGGCCGGGTGGTCGGAGCTCCCTGCGCAGAGCTGCTCCCACCGGGCGAGCTCCGGGTACTCATGAGACGCACTGGCTGTGCTGGGCGGCCCTCCAGTCTGCACTTGGCCCTGCGTCTTGGCTCCTGTCCCTTTTGTTCCTTTAAAAGCTGGCGGCTCTTGGGCACAGAGCATCAGCGGGCAGCCTCACGTCCGCAGCCCTGGCTGGGCTGTGCCTCCTGCGCTGGTGAGCCTTGAGACCCTTCCAATGTCCCCGGAAGGTGGTCCTGGGGAACCTGAAGGTGTCGGGCTGGGCTGAGAATAGCGCTGGCTCACTGGGGGGTTGGCAGGTGGCTGGGGGCACTGCCCAGGTGCCTGCGACCAGCCCAGGTCGGGGTGGGGGTGGGTGGGAGGTGCGCGACAGGAGAGAGCTGGATCAGTGCGCGCGGCAGACAGCACCGCTCAGTGCCCAGACGTCAGCCACGCGGCTTCTGAGATGAGTGTGTTTTGCCATCAATAATTTAGATGCCCTGGCCCCTTTGGGAGCTGGGCAAAATCTCATTTCCCGGGCAAATCCCCTAAGAAACCAACCTGTGCACTCCTTGAAGATTTTCAGAGATTTGTCTCAATCAACCTACCCACACAATAAAAGCTGGTAACAGGCTGGGCGCTGGCGAAGCTGCTCCATCCCCAGGGGCTCAGGCAGAGTCGGGACCGTCCAGGACTAAGGATGGGAAGCATCGCCAGCTCCACCCTCCTCCTTCCTGCCTCCTGAACGCCATGAGGGGCCCCCCAAAAACAGGCCTGAGTTGTTGGACGCAGGCGAAACAAGACAGCCACGCGCAGCCCTGGAGGCAGCCACGGCCCTGGGGTCTGGCATCCGGAGCTCCTCCAGCTGTGGGGACAGATTGAGGGCCCAGGCAGCCTGGCCACTGGGCACAGGCCCTGTGTGGGGGCCACCCACAGTCCACCAGCCTGTGCTGCTGTTCAGGCTCCTGTGGGTCCCGCCGCCTCTGAGTGCCTCGGGGAGACTGGTGAGGATTACAGGTGACCTGGCTAGGACAGGGCCTGGCCCACGGTGGGGAGGGAACAGTCTCCCAGGTGGCCACTGGGGGAGCTGGTGTGGCTGGAGTAAGCGCCCTCCGTGGGCACACCTTGGCCCAGGGTTTCACCCAAATAGGGTGGCACATTCCAGGGCACAGGGGAGGGAGGGACAGCGTTTGGGACAAACCCCAAGATCTCCACACCTCTTGGCCGTGAAATAATGAAACAGGCTGACAGCTCCTGCCGAGCTGGCACTGTCCCCACGGGGTGGGGGAGGGGAGGTAGGTCCGGAGACTTTGGCTGAGTCTTTATACCCAGTGCCCCTCGCTCTGGAGGTGACTCCAGCTTATACGTCCATGAGATAAGCTCGTCCCCAACCTTAGCTGGCTTCCCTGGAAGCCAATGAGCTTTGAAATAGGACCAAGAGCATCAGGCAGGCCCTGAGCCTGGCAGTGCCCCACACTCTCTGTGGGACACCACACTCTCATCCAAAGCCACTCAGAGCCTGGCCAGGCAGGTGCCTTGGCACAGGTGACAAGCTGAGGCCTTTTGAGGAGGCGGTTCCTGCAGTGGCTGGTGGCCTTGGTATCACTCTGGAGAATGAGGAAGGAGGGCTGGGGGTGACCAGCGGCCAGTTCTGTGTCCAGCCTTGATCACAGGACCTGGCTCTGCAGAGCTTCTTCTCCAGCCTCGGGGCCCTGCAGGCTCAGCGGGCAGCCCAGGGACCATGTCCACTGCTCTGTGGGAGGGCTGCTGCTCCTGAGGTCCTCATTCTGAGTTGGGACCTGGGCACCTCTCTTCCTGCAGCTGAGAGAGGTCTCTGGAGACCACTAAACCACCCAAGCCCTGCAAACCCGTCTCTGGAGCTGCCGCAAAGCCTGGGGACTTGGGCACAGTTTCTGCTGCTGCTGGGGAGCTGGCAGCCACAGCCAGCTCAGATCTTCTTATCTGGCTGAAGACTCAGGCGTGGGGAGATGCTGAGCTGCCCATAGGCTGAGCCCACTCCCAGCCCCTCTGCTGGGTATGTCCCAAGGTCCCCTGCATTCCCAGCCTCTGGAGCCTGGAGCCTGCTGATGGTGCAGCCCCCCCACACCACTTGCCTCCTCGGAGCTGCCTGGTGTGCGCTTTCCATACCCCACCAACCCAGGGCCCACTCCCCACCTCCCGGATGGGCCCCCACCCTCCGGGCCACTGTCACCTGCCCCAGCCAATCACTCCAAGGCCAGATGCCAAACACCTAGCCAGAGCCCCAAGCCCTGAGCCCACTCAGCTGCTCAGCCCAGTCGATCCTGCTTGCCCTGCCTCACCCCGTCTTCCCCAGATGCCACAGTGGAGACTGTTGCTGCTCTCCCCTCCACTCCCGCTGCCCCGACCCAGCCTGGAGCTTCCCGGTGTGTCTCTAGGGACCCGTGAGAAGACAAACTCTTCTGTCCCGGCAGTCACTCCTGCACCTGGGCATCCACTGCACACAGAGGAAAGAGCCCCTGCCAGCCCCGCCAGCCCTGCCAGCCCCGCCCTCCTGGCTGCACCCGCTACACCTCCTGGGTTGGGCTTCCTCAAAAGGGAGCCAGTTTTAAGGGGTGACACAGAGTGATTTGGCAGGGGGCACTAGTTGGTGCTTGGTGCAGCTTAGAGGCCACCCCCAGAGCTGCCTCACTAAGCCTGTCACCCTGGGCAGCCACACTGTAGGACAAGCACATCTCTGGCCACTTCACCAGTTCCAGAGTCGTCTTCTGGTGAGCGTGGACCTGGGTCACACCCCTGGCCCAGCACATGTCTCTCTGCCGCTAACCCACCCCTGACAACAGCCGGCGCGCGGACTGTGCCTGTGTCCACGGTGCGGCTTGTCTAATAACAGGTAGCCGCACCTCACAGCTTCTGCCCACAGTCTTTCCTGAGCCAGAAAACACGACAAACCATGAGGGTGTTGACGCTGGCGCTCCTGAAGCCCTGAGGCGAGTGTCAGGCTTTAGATAAGAACAGCAGGGGTAACACTGCCCTGCAGAAGCCCCCAGTGAGGACGGCTAAGGGAGCAGACCCCTAGGTGTGGGTGCACGGGTGGCCCGGCAGGTGCAGCTTCAGCGCTGGCCAACCCCAGGTGAGGCTCTGTGCCAAAGGGTCAGCGTGTGGTGAGTTTCACACGCCCGCCTCCCTCTGCACACATCTGAGCCCAGTGACGCCCTCTAGCCAGCACCCCGAGGGCCAGGTCACTGCAGACAGTGTATGGGGCACAGGCCGTGAGCCCCTCCCAAGCACCTCTCCATCCCGGCACCCCCTGGTTCCACAGTGGCATGTGCAGATCCAGCACCCCAAACCCGAGCCTCTGGATGCTTTCGCTGTGTCCCTCGTCCCCAGTGCCTGCCCAGTCGGCCGCGGTGCTGTCTGTCCTCCGTCTCTAGACCCACTCCTGTCCACCCTTCACCACCCACAGATGGCTTGGCTTAAGTCCCCTGCTCTGCATAGACCGTTGCCCAGTCTCTGATCCTGATCTGCACCCAGAGACCCTGCAGCCCCCGTCTGTCCCCAGCTCACCAGCCAGAGGGTCTGCTGCCCACAGAGACCAGTTGTACACCTGGGCGGATGGACTCTTGGGCCTGGGGCAGCTCTGACCACTCCCCAGTATGCTTGTCCGTGTTCTGGATCTTTCCTGTCCTCACCTGGAAAGACCTATCACGTTCGCTACTCCAAACAGCCTCATCCCACCAAGAGACTGACAGCCGGGGTCAGCCCTCGGCTCTTGATCTCTCAGCAGAAGAGGAGCTGCACTCTCCTGGGTCAGCCCCAGGCCACCCCTGCTCTGGCCCTTCCTTCCCCTTCTGCTGCTCCTGCTGTGGCTGCGCCTCAGGGGCCCAGAGGCCTCCACCCTGGGCCCCTGTGACTTCGTCCATGTCTGCCTCCAGAGGCTCCCAAGATCCTGAAGGCCAGTCAACTCACACCTGCCACCGTGTCCACAGTCATGCTCGGGGTCTTCTCCTGGACACCTGGGGTTTCCTGATGGCTCCTGATGGCAAAGCCCAGGGGGCAAGTCACCCGGGATCCCTCCTCCCGCTTCCCTCCCTCGCCCGTGGCCAATTCCCTGATCTGCCGATTGACCACAGCGCCTCTGGAGTCTGCCCACATCAGAGGCCATGGACCCTCCCTGGACAGCAGCAGCAGCACCTGTGGGAGCCCTCCCTGAGCCTGGGGAGGTCGGGGAGGGACCTTGGCCGGCCATCTCTGCTGTCCAGGCACGTTGGTGCCCACGGGTCTTTCTCCCCGTCTAGGCTCCAGCTCCTGGAGCAGCGACCACGGGCTCTGCTGGCCTCGTGTTCCCAGCAGCACCTCCTGTCCTGCCTGCACCCCTTCTCCCCTGCCCCAGGCTCCCCCCAGGGGGCCACCCAGGGCTGCTTCTGCTCTATAAGCATCACCAACCCCAGACATTTGGGGTTCCCCTTGCTGGACCCCACTTCGCCCTAGTTTGGGGATCTGCTCAGCTCTGGAACCGAGGGTGTCCTCTCATCTCAGCCATCCATAGTAAAGTTAGCGCTCCTTTCCCAACGGATTGAAGAGACGCCCCAAACTTACATGCATCACCAGAAGAACACAGCAAACCTGGATTTTAGCCAGAGAGACCCACTGCACACCTCTGACCTCCAGAGGTCCTACATCCACATCACCTTAAGCCACCATGAGCCTGTCCCGTGGCAGCAGGAACCCCATACTGTCCTCTCAGAACAGCCCTGGGACCACGGAATTCGCCTCGCCACCACCCCGGCTCTCTCCCCTCCCTCCCTGCCACCCCCCTTTTCAGATTTCTGAATTCTCAGAGAAAGCCGCTGCGTCCACCTCTCTCTCTGACAGGCTGAGAAGCAGAAGGGACAGAGTGGAGCTGGAAGACCTCAGAGTCTCACAGCTGGTTCCTCCTCTGGCTGCTCCATCCCTGGGCACCCACCCGGGCGAGGGACCTGCCCCCTTCCCTGGCCATGACACGCAGTCCACCCCGAGCCCACTGTCCGTCGCTTTCCTCTGAGCCCAGAAGCTCTGCATGGTGCCCTCTGAGCAGCCTTTGCCTGTGGGATGTCCTCAGCTACCTGTGGTCACTGTCTGGACAGGAAGCAAGGGACAAGGACAGATGAAACTTTGCAGGGCATTTCTGGACACCCAGCTTCCCCAGCCCAAGCTGAACCCGGAGGTCCAGGTGCACCCAAGGAGATGGGGCTCCTGGTGTCCCCTGAAGAGGGTACTAAAGCCAGGTGAGGCCCACGTGCCCTTCCCTAACCAGCCCGCCCAGACCAGGGCCGGAGGGCGAGGTCAATTTAACTTTTAATCATACTCACTTAACAAGATTATCCAGTTGAGGTTAAAGAAAAGTCTGCCCCCTCCCCCCCGAGATGCGAGGAGCCCTTTCTTTATCTATTTATATCGAGTGTATATATAACCAGAAACGAAGATTTCTTTATGGACCATTAAAGATTTAATGTTTAATTTATAGCCACTCTCTCTGGCGGGGTGTCCAGGCACAATGTCAACATTTTTAATTAAATGAACTTTTTTTTAATCACAAAGAAAGATATATATTTTAAAAGCCACATTTGTACCAGTTACAGCATCCCCAGGCTTGCTGGTTCCAGAGGGTGCTGGGAAGAGGGGGCAGCTCTGGAATGCCAATCACAGGCTCCCCGGGCACCACGTCCGCGGTGACAGCTCTGTAGCATAGCAGGGCGTGGGAAGCCCTCAGCACTGCTTGTGGAGTGTCCGGACACAGCAGGACCATCCTGGACAGTTGCTCCTGCAGTCAACTATAATTCTCCCAACTATGGGGGGGGTTACATGGGATCAGCTCTAAGGAAGCTCAAGAGGTTGTACCCCCTGCCTGAGGTCACACAGCTGGGGTAACAGGTGAGGAGCCATGTGGGGTCCAGGTGGGAAGTCCACACTCACAGCCTTCCCTCTTCCCATGCAGTCTGCCCAGAACTGGCTCACCAAGGAGCCCTCTTCCTGCCAGGACTTCTGAGTCACCCATGGCTCAAAGGGAGCTGCCCCAGTGCCCTGTACTGGGCAGGAAGGAGTGCCCAGAGGGGAACAGGAGGCAAGTCACTGGGGCATCCCCTACACCCAGGCCCAGGAGGTGCCCAGAGGTCACTTGGTGAGTGTGAGGTCTGAGCACAGGAGGCCACTTTCCAAAGGTGCGCAGAGGTCCGGGCTTTGGCCGGCCCAATGCTGAGGACTGGGGGTGCCTGAGCTGCCCCGGGCCGTCTGTCCACAGCTCTGCCCCATGCTGACATCCAGAGTCACACTGCCTCAAAGACATTCCACCCCAATCTGGGACATGGTGCTTGGGCACGGCCTGAAGCAGCGGACCAGGCTCACACACACCAACCTCAGGACAAGGAGGGCCCCACTGGGCCAGCAAGCCCATCCCTGGCACTGTGTGAGGGTCCTGGGCATAGAGCCAGCCCTTCAGGGTGCAGGGACCTTGAACCTCAGCTGGTGCCCAGGGCCAGCTCCCAAAGCACTCCTGCTGCTCCGATGGGGCTGATGCCACCAGAGTCCCCACGCTGACTCAGTCCTGGCCATGGGCAAAGCGTGACCAGTTCTGTCCACGTGAAGCCCACCATTGCCACATGGTTCCTTCTGTAGGCAGTAGCCTGGCCTGGGAGCAGACCTGGGTGCCCCAGGGTGTGTCTACTCTGAGTGTCACTTTAGCTTGACCTTCTGAGGAGATGGTGGCTTTTGCAGACTGATGTGCCAGTGGAACAACACCCCTCCAGCTCCAGGTGGTGCCCAGAGTCAGAGCTGAGGGCAGAAGGGCCTTTACGTGGTACCAGCAGACATTGCCAACTGCCTGCCTCCATGGCTGATGGTCTCTACTTGGCCCCCTCCTCAGCTGACCGTGACACTTGTCCTCTGGCCCTGCCCAGCTCCATGTCCCTTTCAGCCAGACTGATTCCGTGCCAGGAAGGAGGCAGCCAGGTGGCCGTGTGTGTGTGTGTGTGTGTGTGTGTGTGTGTGTGTGTATGTGCTGGGGTTGGGCGTGAGGGGGAGCAGAGAGGCCGGGAGAAGACCTGGGGGTGGCCTGTCCTCCCAGTCTTCCCTCCAGAGCCCTGTCCCTGCCACCTCTATGGGACCAAGGCCACCTTCATTTGAATCAAGGGTGGAAATCAGGGGCAGCCTGAAGCCGAGGCCCGTGTCAGCCAGTGGCCTTTGATGGGGTCTCCTGCTTCCCCAGGAAGACCTGAGTCGGCAGCCCATGGCAGGGGCAGCCAGAGTTCAGTAGCCAGCGCCCACCTGGCCTCTGGGCCAACACCTGCGACTTCTCTCCCACCCCGGGCAGCAGTTGGCCTTCCCAGAGAGGCCAGGCACACGAAGACCCTGCTGGGCATCCAGGACTGGGGACTGCCGAGGTGGGACTAAGCCTAACCCAGCCCAGCACCTCTAGCTTCCACCCGGACCCCCACCCGCTGGGACTGGGCTCCTCCCCAGCTGTTTCCCCCTGGGGTCTTCCAGCCCCCGCCACCCCGCCAACTCCTAGTCACAGTCTGGTAGGACTTTGTAGAACCTCCACCGCACAGACAGGAGGGCTGGTGGACCTGGCCCTGGGGGGAAGCCCCGGCCCACGGAGCCCCTCGCGGCCCCCAAGGACCCCGCCTCTCTCGACCTTCACTTGCTGTCGAGGTGAAGAGACAGCGCTCCCTCCCGCTCTCTTCCTTCCCGCAGGGCAGCAAGCGGCCGTCTCTGGGGCTCCGATTCCCATAAACCGACTCTTCATCTCTCATGTGAAGCCACTTTAATTACAAAGCTAAATAACGAGAAGGAAATATTAAAATTAAAAAAAATCTCCACACAAAGCAAGTTTGCTTGTACTGGCCACCGGCTTCGAGAGCCAAGACGGAGAGAGTGTGGCACCATGCCACTCACTAAAAGCATGTGTCACGAAATCAATAATTCATTTACTTTAATGAGATAAGTACTTTGAAAACTAATTGCAAACCTGCTCCATTTACTCCGACCCGTTTAGCCCTAATGTAAATCACGGAGCCGCGGCTGCGGGAAGGAGAGTTTGGTGGAAGACACCATCAGCCTCTCCTTCTAAGAAAGAGAAAGAAGCTCCCCAAGGGGACAGGAGTTCAGGGACCCCACACTCCACCCCCGTAGCAGGGAGGCAGCACCAGGGCTTACGTGCCCTCTGCCAGCGGGGCAGAGTGAGCGTGCGGAATCAGCACGGGGAGCGACTGTCCTGGGCTTGCAGAGACTCCGTAGTCTCCGTGTGAGCCCTTCAGCCGGCAGGGCCTCAGGCAGCTTCTACCCAAGGGCCCAAGCCCAGCTGCAGACCCTGGTGCGGGAGAACTTGTGTGAGGGTGATTTTCAGCTCGTGATCTGCAGTGAAGGCCCAGATGTCCCAGCAAACACACTCAGGAGCAGAAGGATACTAGCTCTGGGGCACCCGCTATGGCATGGCCAGGATGGCAGACCCTCCTGAGCTGGGCACACAGCAGCAGAGCCCCGAGGCTTACCATCTACCAGTAAGTTGGCCAAAGAGCTGCCTCACCACAGGAACGGTACCCAGATCCTCGTGTTGGGCTGTGCTTTTGTTTTGGACAAAGGAAAGCACGTGGCACATCTTTCTAATTCTTATCTTGGGGGAGAGGATCTAAACACTCTCCTCTCTCTCCTCTCTCTCTCTCTCTCTCTCTCTCTCTCTCTCTCTGCTTTCCTGCCGTATTGGGAATAGAAACCCATTCCTAAACATGAGTTCAAGGCTGGCTCTTGACCTTGGCAAGAATAGCCATAGAGTTTAGAGGCTGTGCCTCTAACTATCCTGGAAAATGTAAAAGAAGCTGCTTTTGCTTCTTGGCTCGCTGCTGGCCAGAGCCCCGCACTGGATAGCGCAGGCAAACCAGGGCCTCCCTCCCACAGAGGGCCTGGGGCAGCTCCTGCCAGAGCTACAGTCAAAGTCCACCTCGGAGAGCAGCCTCCGACGCCGCGGCCACAAGGAGGCATTGACACCAATGGCCCAGGTCTCAGGCCCGCTCACCAGACTGCCTTGAGGCAAGAGCCCAGAACCCTCTCTCTGCCCACGCGCAAGACACCAGGTGAATTGCTGCAGACAAGCTCTCGCTCTCGCTCGCTGCTGGCACAGCTCAGCATTGGTTGGGCACAAGAATGTGCTTGACCCGCCCTTCTCACTGTAGTCGCTAAATGGAAGACACCTTCCTCAAGGTGGACGGAGCCAGGGGCACTGATGACTGGGGTCAGATCCGAGGACGATTAAAGGGAGATCTAGGGTGTGGGGGCAGACAAGGGAGGACGGGGTCAGGAGCTTGGCCAAGTCCCCCAGCAGATGAGGGCATGGTGCCCCTCAGCCGTGGTGCTGCTCAGGAAAGCCCGCCTCGGGCCTGCGCTGATGGGGGTGGAGCAGGGTCCACAGGCAGGCTGCTTTGAGTGGATCAGGATGTTCCTGTCCTCGTGCCCTGAGACAAGCTCAGGGCCATGTGTAAAGACGCCAGGCCCACAGTGCAGCCCCAGGGAGCCCGTCTCCTCTGTACTGGAGCGAGGGCAGCTGACTGCGCAGAGCCGATCACAGTTTGCGATTCTACTCTAAGCCCTTGCTCAAAACAGAAATGTCAGAATTCTCACTTGTAGACTCTGCACTTGAGGCTGAACTGCCTGCAGGGGGCAGGGCAGGCAGTGGCTGGGCCACATGCTGTCGCCTTGTGGCACATTTCTTCTCCCTGAAACACGGACAGCAGAGTGAGCCTGGCCCCTCCTGGCCTCTGGGGTGAGTCTGCACAGCCTGGCGTCTGGGAACTCTGCGGCAGGGGCTGGCTGTCCCCCCAGGTGGAGGGCGGTGTGGGGAGGTGGGCAGCATGGATCTGACCTGGATGTGCCCTGCAGGGCCTACGGTCACGCTGTGAGCGGGTTTGTGGGCCCAGCCCTGGCCACAGAGCAGCTGCCTGGGGGTTAGTGGGAAGGCGGGGGCCAGACCAGGCACAAGGGCAACATCTCCAGGGGGAGCCTCCCACACTCCTGGGAAGCAGGCAGGTTGTAAACGAGCCTGCCCGGGAGGCAGGGCACAAGGTGGGAAGGGAGGAGAAGGCCTCTGGGGACAGAAAGACTTCTCAGGGACCGGGAAGGGAGGAGGCTCCACTGACCCAGGCAGGGACGTGTTCCCTCTGCCAAGTGAACACACCCTAGGAGCCAGGGGATGCAGGGACACAGGTATGGTTGTGAGTCTGTCTGCTCTGACCACAAAGGTCCAGGGTGCCCCTGGGAGAGGAGCTGCCTGGAGCCTGGACGATCCTAGGGGACTGGTAATGGACGGCCCGGAGGACTCCATGCGAGTCAGTCTTGGTTCTCCAGGGCCCCACTCATGCTACCAACTCTCTTTGCAGGGGCCACCATGCAATTGGAGCCAAGGGTCAACAGGGCCGATGACCTCAGTAGCCACAGCTTTGAAAGGGCAGAACAGACGCTGCAAGCTGGAGGCCCCGGGCCAGCCCACGAGGGCTCTGGCAGCTGAATAGCAGCAGGAAGGTGCCAGGCGTCGGGGGCCACGGGATGTCCCCGATCTCAGCTCTGGCCGGCCGTGAGCCTCGGAGCCTGGGGTCCGTGCACTGGGGAGATAGACTCATGCTGCCCCTTTGCCTTCTGAGAAGCCCACCTGCCCCGAGCAGAGCTGCCCTGGGGCACACAGTCCAGAGCAGGGCACAGGAGCACAAAGCCAGCTCTGCTGTGCCGGGCGCGGGCTCCTGGCTGGCCAGCCCCGCTCTCCTCGTCAGGGCTAATGGCTGCAGCAGGGACGCTGCCCTGACCATCCTCCCTTCCTCCCTCCCTTCCCCCTTCCTACCAGGGGTGCTCTACCACGGAGCTACCTCCCCAGCCCCCCTTGTTGTTTTAAGACAGGGTCTCACTGCAAGCCTGACCTTTACCCCCATTTCCAAAGGAAACTGAGACTTGGAGGTGTCCATGGTGAGTACCAGGGGATGTGGACTGGGCAGGTGGCCCTCATGCCTGGGCCCTGGGCTCCTTCCTGTCCATCATCCCTCCCTGGGGGCAGTGAGGAGTAGGGGGACATCAAGTGTACCAGCCCCTGGCCTGGCGGAGGGTCCACACAGCACAGAGCCCCACACAGGGCTGGCACAGAGCCCTGTGGCTAGCACAGAGCCCCACACAGGGCTGCGGGATTTAGCATCGGAGGAGGACCTGATGGCAGAGCCAGGGCGGGAACCCACTGGCTTAGCCCAGTGCCCTCACTCTGTGCCCCTCCCACTGCCCAGAGCCTGGGGGGTCCCCTCCCCTGCCGAGGCTCACCTCTCCCTGGCCCTCCCCATCCAGCAGTCCCAAGGCGCCTGGCGCCCTGCGCTCCCCACCACATTGGGTCCACACAGTCTGTGGCCTTGGCCCCATGTGCCCTGTTCCCCAACAGAACCAACCGCAGATGGCACCCTGGTCTTTCCCAGTACCGCAGAGCCGGGATCCCTGAGAGGGAAGAATGTGACCCAAGGAGGGTCCTGAGCAGAGCCAAGGTACCCACAGTGACACCAGACAGAGCCAGAGATGCCCACAGCCACCTCCAAGAGGGGGACTCACTCCTGCAGCCAGGTCTGAGCCCGGACCTGAGAGACCAGCACCTGCCAGAGCCCCAGGGCCGGTCATCTGCCCAGAGAAGTGGTCACCTGCCCTGGGTTTGAGGATGCAGTCTGGCAGGGCCTTTCCAGGCACTGAGGCCTGACAGGTGTCCCCGGCCCTGTCTGCTGGACAGACAAAACAGCCAGCAGAGAGGCCATGGGAGGGGAGAAACCAGGCGTGAGGGGCATTTCCAGTCTCCACCACCTATTCCAGTCCACGCCTCCCCGGCTCTGGCTGACCACCACTGACCCCCTCACTTCTGCTTTCTCCATGAGAGACACGCTAGCCGCCTACTGCCCCAGCCTGCAGGCGTGTTCCACCTCAGGGCCTCTGCATTGTCTCCGCCTTGGTGAGCTCACTCCCCCCACAATGCAAGCTCTGGTTCTTCTGTTCCGTCTACTGATGTGGATGCGGGTGTCTCTGGAGCCCAGGACAGGGCCCAGCACCGGGCGGACACTCAATAGGCAGGTTTGGGCCAATGAAGGAGGAGGGACGAACACCCAGGAAATCACAGCACAGGCCCCTTCTCCCCACTCCCGATCCCCGGGACCTGACCTGCTCTGGCAGAGGGTGGCGTCATCAGAGCCGGCAGGATGGGGGCCTGGAAGGAGGGGCCTCAGAGTGAGGCCTCAGAGTGAGGTGGGCCCTGCAGGTGGGGTTGCTCCGGGGGTCTTCAGACCCGCAGAGGGACTCAGCAGGCCTGGGGCAGGGTGGGGCTGAGGGTCTGCACTTCCCACAGGGTCCCCAGTGAAGTGACGGCCACTGGGCAGGACCGCAGTCTGGGTCCACCAGGCAGGTAGGCAGCAGAACCCTCTCCTGCCTCCCCTCCCCAGGCCTCCCCTGTCCATCAGAGAGGCCCTGACATGGCCCCTTTGGATTTTGGCAATTGGGGACAAGGGCTGGGGGACTTCAGGCAGAGCAAATGCCACTGTGCTTCTGCTGGGTGGAGGAGGAGAGGCAGATGTGTCCCCAGAACACCCTCCTTTACGCAGCCTGGAGCTGCCAGCTGGGCTGATGAGCACCGCAGGTGACACTAGGACAGGTAGGACACCCTTGCCACCTGGGACAATCTGCTCTGGGCTGTTCTGGGTGCATGTGGCCGGGCCGAGCTGGCTCAGGCCTTCCCTGCCTGCCTGGTGACAAGTCCAGGGCTAATGAGACCATCCGGCCTTCTGTGGCCCTGGGCAGTGTCATAAAACCCCTCCCTGCCTGCCTGGTGGACGCTGGGCTGTCCTCTGGCTGTGCTTCCTCACACTGTGACCCGTGACCCACCTGGCTTTGTAAAGCTTAAGTCTCTGGAAACCCTCCGGCTGGAGCAAGAGCACTGCAAGGGCGAACTTGCTCCTGATCTCTTTCCCATTCCTCTCTCGAGGCCCTGCGTTTGGAGGGGGGCCAGCGCATCTAAGGAGCAATCCAAGTGAACACGGGCATTTTATAGGCACTTTCCAAATTCCATAGCACTTCACATTTATGCTGTTTGTTCGGAACCCTGGAGGGGTGTGTGGACTTTCTGCTGACTCGGACATCCCTCCCTGGCCAGGCTTCTGCCTGCTGAGGCACAGCCCTGTGGCCAGGCAGCTGGGAAGAGTCCTGCCTGGCTGTGAGCCGGAGAGTGGACAGGGGGTAGAAGGCCACTGACTTATGAGCTACCCCCTCTGCTTCCTCTGGGCCAGGTAAGTTTCACCTGGGGAGGTGGCCTTCCATATGGGGCTAAATGCAATACAGGCCTCTGCCCAGAACCCAAGCACCACGAGATCTATAGCATACTGCACATGTCACCCACATCCTCTTGCCAGGGGGTGGCCGGTATGCAGAGCCACCTGGTAATATGTGTTGGGCGAGAGCCTGTAGGGAGCAGGTAGACGGGTGTCTCCAAAATTGCACGTTCCTGGAAACTGTGAACCCAATCTCTTTAGAAAAGGGTATATGTGGATATGATTAAGATAAGGATCTCGAAATGGGATCATCCTGGATTAAGGGTGGCCCCTAAATCCCATGACTGGTGTCCTTGTTAGCGAAGGGAGGGAGATTTGAGAGACACAGGCAAGAGGCCAGGTGATGACAGAGGCCGAGATGGGACTGATTGGCCACAAGCCAAAGAGGGGCCTAGAGCCCTTGAAGGAAGAAGAGCAGGAAAGACCCTCCCCTGGAGCCTCTGGAGGGAGTGCGGCCATGCCTGCTTCTTCCCTTCAGACTTCTGGCCTCTAGAACTGAGAGAGAATAAATCTCCATGTTTCAAGCTGCTCAGCTTTCACCCACTTGTTACAGCAGCCGCAGCTCATACATGCTCTTTTCTGGAGCTTGATTCTGGCGAGGCCAGCTTCTCCTCTTCCCCAGATCACCCTACCCAGTTTTCCTCCCTGGCCCTCCATAGAGTCAGGCTCAGGGTGCAGACTCTGGTGGACGAGCCTCATGCCCTGCTGCGGGAGGGCTGCCTCTGAGGACAGGTGGGGCCTTGACCCCCGTGCTGTGCTTTCCTCTTGGCCCGGCCCCCTAGGAGCATTCTGCCCAGGAGGAGGGGTGAGCTGAGTGCTACAGGAGAAGCGCCCAGCATTCGTGGCCCAGTGGTCACTAATGCCCTAGGAGATGCTCAGTCCAGGGGAGGCAGGCTTAGGGGACTCTAAATCCAGCCCCAAATCCACCCAGAGAGCAGCCTGCCCAGTGTCCACCCCCAGCCGACTTGTGCCTCCTTCCCCAACCGACGCCATGCTCTACGCTGGTGACTGGGCAGATGTGGTCCTGACCCCCTGTTTCAAGGGACACAAAGCAGATGGCAGGCAGCTCCGATGACAGAGCAGCTCTCTCCTGTCTGTGGGGACGCTCTGAGGGAAACCAGGCCATTAAGTTTTTAAACATAATGGCCGTTTCCTCCCTGCAGCCCGCCCTGGGGTCTGCGATTATTGCCTGTCTTCAGGCAGCTGGGGGGGGGGGGCAGTGGCCTCCAGGGCTCTCACGGCCACTCACTTAACGAGGGCTTCACCCACAGTGCCAGACTGTCCCCTCTCCCTGGCTTTCCCTCCTCTAATGGGCTCTCGCCGAGAACCTCATCAAAAGCTTTTGAAAACTCAGGTAAATTATGTCCACCGGGCAGCCGGGGGTGCCCGCCACTGTGTTAACTTTTTAGAGCACTCTGGTGGTTAGAGAGCCGACTTCCTTTCACATACTGCCAAGGGTTGACCTTATTACCTCCGGGCACGGGCCTGTAATTTCCAGGGTCTCCCCAGCTAATGTTAGCGACTTTCCAATTTCCAGAAAGAGCTTAGTTTCCAAATGCCTTTCAAGATCACTGCTATTTTATACTTTCTAATTCCATTACGTGGATCCTCTCCCATCCTGGAGATTTACGGGGCCAGGATTTTGCAGGTAAGCTTATAAACTGCTTCCCCAGAGCCTGTGGCCAGGAAAGCTGCCCAAGGCCGGCAGGGCACATCCACCCCAGACTCCAGGTGACTCTGGACAGGTGATTGGCTTGAGATGGGAGCCCCCACATAAGTCAAAAGGGCTCACAGCTCAGGGTCCAGACCACTTAGGCTGCAGGAATCTAAGTTCTCTTGTCATCCGAATCCTGAATCCACCCATTCCCACTGTAACCGACACGCAGGGGTGGCTTCACCCAGGAGGCTGCTCCTCAGGACCGGCAGGTGAGGCTGACCAGCACTCCCAGCCTTCTGTGGGTCCTCTGCCCTCCTTCCTGCAGGTTTGACTTTCCTCCCACTGCAGAAACACCCATGGATCAAGTTTACGAGTTTCCCGTGTGTTCTGGCCTCTGTCCTTCTGACAGGGACAGCCTGCACATGTAGTGTCCATCTGTGCTAGAGGACATCTCAGAGGCTCAAAGAGAAGCCTCCCATCTTGCTCTCTCCAGTGTGACTCACCTGTCACCCAGCTAGGGGTGATTTTTGGTTTTCTGGGGAATGTTCTAGAAGCTGAGCTGTCTCTGTACCTTTCTGAGCTGGGGTTATCTCAGGGTGGGACTGTCGGCCACATTTCTAGTGTCTTTGACTGCCGGCCTGACTTGCAGGGGTACAAGTAGACTAGCTCCTGGCACGTGGAGGATGGAGGAGTCCCTGTGAGGTGACTTCTGGTGGTCCCTAGACAGCTCTGAGGGGGGGTGGGGTTTCATGAGAAAGACCCACTTCTGGAGAAGAAGGCTGCAATGTGGCACCAGCCCACCACCTGGAGAGGGGAGGGAGCTGGAGTTGATCCACCCGCCTGAGGATGATGTCCTGAGACTCAGAAGTGCTTCCTGCTGCAAGCACCGGGGGAGTGCTGGGCACGGCCCCTGCTGATCCCCTGGGGAGAGGGCTTGGGGGCTGCACGCTGCTCTCAGACTCACCAGACGGGTGTCCTTCCCCGTGAAACTGTGATTTTAAGTACAGCGCGTTGTTGAGTTTTGTGGGACCTTCCAGCAGATTAGCACACCTGAGGGTGTGGTGGGGGCCGTGAACTTGTGAGTCAGAGTGCAGCTGGCCCCACAGGTGAGGGTGATCTTGTGGGATCTGCCCTAACCCCTCAGAGTCTGACACCTCCTGGCAGCTCGTGCCTAAATCACACTGAAGTCCACCCACTTGGGTGGCTGGGGCGTGGCACTGGGCCCAGACACCCTGGGCCTGGGGCCCCTCCATCGCTCAGCTGTGTGCCACCTAAGTTCTCTGGCAAGGCCCCTAGCTTCGGGTCTTCAGTGTCCCCCTCTACCCAATAGGTTGGGCAGATCCTCCTGTTCCCAATCGCTCTGACGCCAGGCCACCCCTCCTGGTGTCACACTCAGTGGGGACATTCACCAGGGCTGGTGTCTCTTGGGATCCTGGCTGATGCCAATCTTCTGGAGAGAGAGCCCCTGGGCCACAGGGAAGTCTACGGGGTGGAAACTGGGGAGCACCGTTTCCAGGTGAGAAGGAGGAAGGAGACGTGCCCAGGAACGGAGGGCCAGGGCCAAAGGAGGCATCCCCCAGCCCACGTGGGTCCCAGCACACCTTCCACCTCATCCTGCTATAGAATTCAACCTGCACGTGGGAGAAACACCCGTCTCGGGTCTTTCCTCTCTCCTGGCTGTGTTGGACCTCCGTCTTCCCTTCATCGGTTTTCCCCTCCCATCCCTGGAGAGCCTGGTAGACCGTTTCTCTGGCTGCGCATGAGTTAGAGCGGAGAGTGCTGTTTCTTCTCCCAGTCGTCCCCTGCGAGGCTATACCGGTCATCCAGCCTGACCTAGCCTGGCCGCTGGGTTGCCTTTGCAGTGGCCCCAGGCTTCCCAGCCCCTCTCCGCCCACTCCCATTCCATTTCCTGTGACCTCGTGTATTAGAAGTTCTTTGTGGCTGGGCTGAGCTTGGTCCCCTGGTGATCTCTGCTCTGCTCTGGGTGTGGTGCTGTGGCCCCCAGGGTCAGCTTCTACCTCGCCCTCCACAGCAGACCCGCGGCCGCTCATGCTGCTCAGAGCTGGCTGCTCTCCCTCTCCCTCACAGGGCTGTGAGATGTGCCTGTCCTTGGTGCCCTCAAGGAGCCAGGCACGCCACCTCCATGTTCAGGGGGATCTAAAGCCACCCTCCTCTGTCTGCCCCAAGCATCTGGTGACCTTCTGACCCTCCTCCCCTCTGGGCACCAGGCCACACTCATGTCAGCCACTGTATGGGGCCCAAGGCTCTGGCCTCCCTCCCTGGCCCGGGCGTCTGCCCTCCTCCCCAGCAGCCCCTCTCCAGGCCCCCGACCTCAACACGCTTCCTGCTTCCAGCGTCCTCTCTCCACTCCTCCCACGGCGGGGGCCAGTCTCTGACCCCAGGAGGACAGCGTGTCCTCGTGCCCTGAAACATCTTCCTCCCTCCCTCCTGTCTCCCCACTTCCTGTCCTGCTTAGATGCTGGACTGGATCCAACAGTGCGCCCTGGTTCATGTCCACCTGGAACCCCAGAATGGACTTTATGTGGAAATGAGGCCTTTGCCATCTGTTACACTGGATCAGGGTGGGCCCTACGTAGATGGGGTCCTTCTAAGGAGGGGGGATTTGGACACAGAGATAGGAGGACACGCCCGGGGAAGAAGGCCCTGGGATGGCCCAGGCAGAGACTGGAGTGACGCAGCCACCAGCTAGGAAGGCCTGGGCCAAGAGGCCCTGCTGACACCTCGATTTCAGACCTCTGGCCTCTAGACGGGACAGAGCCTCTGTGGTCCCAGCCCCAGTTAGTGGTGGCTCACTGTGACAGCCTCAGGGGCCACAGGCAGTGCAATTCCGTCCTAAGAGGTCACAAAACATTGTCCTCCAGGCCTCAACCCCTCTGGCACACAGCAGGTGCTCAATAAACATCTACCTTTCCCATATCTCCTTGTTCTCCAGGCCGCCCCCGGGCTCCCCACTCCTGGCCTCCTCCTGGGGCTGGCCCTGTTCTTCCCAGCCCCCACTTCCCCCCCTCCACCCGGGGCCAGGACAAGGGCTGCCATTTCTCCCTGAGAGTAATGTAAGGCGCCAGGATGCCACTCTAAGGCACTGCAGGAAGGTCCCGTCCGTGAGCAGGATCAGAGGCGAGGGCCAGGGGCCCGTCCGCTGGCCCTGCTCCCTGTCTTGGCCTGGGGGTAGGGGACAGCTCTGCTGCTGCTCTGAGACAAACAGCATGTCCCCTCACACAGACGTGGTGGCCTCGGTCTGCTGGCACGTCCACGGAGGGGTCTTGTGTCTAGTGTCTGCTGTGTCCACCTTTCCCTGTTCCACAGAGAAGCCAGGCAGAAAGCCCAAGGCGTTGGCCTAAGGTCACAGACAACATGTCCGGGTTGGAATCCAGACACTTCCCGCCCTGGATTCCAGAGCTCAGGACTGACCACAGTTTTCTCGGCTCAGCACAAAATGGAAGCGCGTCTCTCCTGATAGAAGGTTAAGAGCTGACGGGGAGGCAGAGCATCAGGCCCGGGCCCTCCTGAGCTCAGGGCTGTGTGCGGCAGGTGGTGCGCACACTCCCCATGGCTCTCCACGGTGGGGGGGGGGGCTCCTTCCTGTGGCCAGACGCCCCCCCGAGGAACCTGGAGCCCCCTCTCAGGGTGGAGGGTGCTGGGCCCTGTTCCCAACCCCCAGGTCCTTCTGGTTCTCCCTGCTCCCACTCCCACTCCACTCTGGGTGGCCCTGTCAGATCCCCAACTCTCTTGGCCCCGAGTCTTTGTTATAGTGAGGGTCACACTGCGGTGCAGGTGAGAAACTGATGTGACTCCATTTTAAAAAATAAATCACAGCAGCTTCTACCTCAAGACCTGTCCTAAGGAAGGGGGCGTGACCCTTGTCCTTGGAAAAACCCACAGAGCACTCCTAGGCACATACCCACTCTGCTGAGCTGTTTGTCTACAAATAACAGGAGAGATCTGGGTGCCAGGTGTCCCTGACTCAGTCAGGCTAGATGAGGACCCATAGCAACCTCCCTGCAACCTCCAATCAGCATGAGACAGGGAAAGTACCTGGAATGCCAGATGACCCCCCAGTAGTTTATGGTGGTTGATAACGTGTTGGGAAACAATGTAGTTTAGCACGTACTCCCCTCGTGGCCTAAACCCATCAGTTCAAAGGAATCCCCTCTTGTACTAACCAATCACCCTACCCAACTTGTTCCCACCACTGAATGTGCTAACCAATGTTAAGAGTTGTTGTGTGACTTTCCCGCGGTGTGGAATGATTTGCTGTGATGTTGTGACACATAGAGTATCCCCCAAAACCTATAAAATCTCACTGGACAAAGGACTGGGACCGCTGCGTTGGGAACGGTTGTGAGTCCAGGCTCCAGCTTGCAATAGACTCTTGTGTGATTGTATCGGATTCAGCTCCTGGAGGTCTGGTGGGTTCCCACGAATCTGGCCTTACACAGGAACCATTGCAGAAACCATGAGCTTGAAGAAAGGGAGTGGCCCACCACCATGCCCCACTGGACAGCAAGGATGAGGGGCAGGTGGACTCCCAGGGGCCCCTGGGGCCCCTGAGGCTCCAGTCCAGAGAGTAGCCTTATGGTTTGGACCTGGCTTGTCCTTTGAAGTCTCATGTGCTCAGAGTGGGGCTTTGGGGAAGTGCCTGGCTCCCAGGGGCTCTGACCTCACGAGGATCAACGTACTTGGTGGCTGGATGGGCCACTGGGAGATGGGAGAGCTGGAGGAAGGAGGTCACTGGGGGAGTGCCCGGGAGGTTCACTTCTCTTTGGCACCTTCCTCCCTGCCCCTGGTTCCCGGCTGCCAGGGGCTGAGTGGCTTTCCCTCTCTTCCGCCAAGGTGCTCAGCCTCACTCAGACCACAGGCTGCAGTCAGCCGACCAGATGGAGACCTCTGACACCCTGAACCCAAATAAACCTTTCTTCCTCTGGATGGTTTTTGTCAGGTCATGTGACAGAAAGCTGGTTGACACAGGTGGCCACAGAACAGAACACACACCAGCCTCCCGCTCCGAGGGCTGTGGACTGGGTGCTGTGCTGGATTCCCTGGGTGGGCCCGGGTAGGGTCACCTCTTCTTCTCAGGTGAGAACACCAAGGTGGACAGGGGACAGGACTTGGAGTCCCCCAGCCAGCAAGGAGTGGGGGCAGAGAGGGTACACTTGCTGTGGTCAGCACTGGCTTTAGGACAGGTGGCTCCCTCTGGAAAGCAAGGTCCGTCACGGGCTCTGAGGACGAGCATGCAGAAGCAGCCACTCGTGACTGCCTCACTGCGGGTGGGGAAGGCCTGTTGATCTCGGTGGCTGTGGGTGAGACCCTCGAGGCGCATCTGCAGGACACCTGAGCCTTGTTGTCCTGGCCCTGCTGTGGGCCGGGTTGCTCAGCTGAGCTCAGACCTGGATTAACTGGCGATAGCATCATTTCCTTAAGATCATACAAGGGTGGGAGTGATCCTTGGTGTAATCCGGGTACCCTAGACCCCAGGACCTCCTGGGATCGCGGAGCCCGCCGCTGCTCAAGACCCTTAAATGAAACGGTGCAGTATTCACATACAACCTGCGCCATCCTCTGTGTACCTGGAATCATCTCTAGATCACTAATGACACTCACACAACGCACACGCTACCTAAACAGAGACTAAGACGGGAAAAGCCGCGCCTTCCGCACACACACGTGTTTTCAGACATTTCTGAGGTTGGTTGGCTCCCTGGGTGGGTGTGGAGGACCAGCTGCATTACCTCCTGGGGGGAGTCAGGACACTGATTTCCCTCTACCTGTGGATGTCCCCAGCCCGTAGGCCATGTTTGTCCCACCTCACCACCCCCAGGGGACACCTCTCCTGTCTCCCAGGAGGAGGAGCACCTTCTGGGTCCTCTGAAGGGGGCTGAACCCACCCAGGCCTCCCTGCCCTGGAGAGATCGATTCAGGGGGGCGTCCTGCTCAGTGGGGCTCTGGGGCCGCAGCTGACTTTGCATCTGACTTGTTTCTGTGCAGTCGCCCCCACGGCACCCCATACCCGAGAGGCCTCTGGTGGCAGGAAACTGGGATTTGTGTCCTGCCCCACTTCTTCCCCTCCCCTGTCCCCTGTCCTGCATCCTTCTCCAGAAACACTGTCCTGGTGATCTGGGTGACCTCTTTAGGGGCCCATGTCCCCTCCTCTGTAGCACCAGAGCAGCCCAGCTGTGGCTCCAGCCAGCCTCTGCAGCCTGCAAAGTCCCCAGAGAGATGCCCAGGATGAAGGACTGAGGGCCACCTGCACTTGTGTCATTTGTCATTGCTCATGAGGACGGCAGGGCTGGGGCCAGAAACCTGAGTGTCATCACTGCCTGAAACCTGGCATGGGGAGAATTTTACAGAATTTTGGGGCTCGGGGCTCTGAGAGACAGAGAGCACTTTGATGGGGGGTGGAGGGTCGGGGGCTGGAGAGGATGCCACAACTCTGCACGGAAGGGTTGCCATGGCCCCGATCCCTGTGCCCCCACCTCACAGAGAAGTCAGCAAGCCAGGCTCAGCTTGGCCAGCCATAAAGGTTAAGCACGACCTGGGGTGTCAATGGAGGGGGCTGGTCCTGGGGCAGCAGGAGGCCAGCCTGGGGCCCGTGGCATGTGGGTGGCTCTGGGGGGCAGAGGCACATGTAGCAGTCGCACTGGGCAGATGCATGAGCAGGACAGGCACAGGGAGGCCACAGTCCTGTTCTGGGTCTGGCTTCAGGGCAAGCAGAGTTGAGGCCAGAAGACAGAGCACACGGGCTGCAGGGAGCCGCAGCCCCTTGTGACCAGGCGGTGTCTGAGGGGGAGGGGCACCTTCTGCTTAGAGGAGCTGGCCTGGCCTGGCCTGGCCAGCCGGGAGCTGACCCAGGTCTCCAGGCTGCACAGCTTCTGCAGGCACGTGCCGTCCAGCTTGGTGATTCAGCAGCAGCATGCCCCAGATGGGCCTCCACCACCCCCAGAGCCATGCAGAGACACGGCCGAGGTCTCAGGGCCCTGCACAGCGCCAGGGTGGGCGCTGACTCCACACACAAAGCTGGCCTTCTCCTGCCTCCAGGTCCATCTGTCTGTCCATCTTTTGTTGGAGATGGGGGAGCTCTGGTTGCCAGAGCAATGGAGACTTCACTGCCTGTGTGACCGGGTGCCAGCCCCGGAGCAGGCTGCCTGTCTCCTGATCTGAAGCCCCGGGAGGACACAGCCTCCTCATCACCTGGACTTGGGGACTGGTGGACGGGGCATTTTCATTACATGGCAAGGGGCCTGGCACACACGGGGCACTCAGTGAATTCAAGGCGTCCTGCTCTTCCTCGTCCTAGAAGGGACTCATCCGCAGCCAGAAAGGGGGTGGGGCATCCTCGTCTGTAAGCTGGGGCAGCTCTGGCCCCTCTTCAGCCCACCCTTGGGGAAGGCCATTCCAAGGCCTAGGATGCTGGACTGGCCAGGTGGCACCTGGAAATGCCACCCTGGCGCAGACTGGTTATAGGTGTCTCCATAGGTTCCCCATCTCGTGTCCCCATTTATCCATCTCAAGGAATGGCCCCATGTCCAGTGGCCACTCAGCCAGAGCCAGGGGCCTCTCTTCTCCTCTATCCCCCACCCCCACTGCCACGTCCCGCCACAGGCAAGAGCTCACTAAAGGATGCTGACCTGAGTGAACAGAGGGATGGAGGAGCTGCCGGCCTCAAAAGCAGGTTCCCGGTGCCCCACACAGCCCAGCGGCCCAGGCGGTGCGTGCCCAGCACCCGTGTGCCTGGCCCCCTGCCAGGCATGTCATCATCCCCAAAGGACGCGAGAGTTTGCGTGGAGACCCTTGCTCCTACACACCTGCTAACCCAGCGTCATCAAGTGGCACTCAGGTTTGATCCAGAAAAGAGAGAGACACTGCGGGGCCCAGGACGGGGCACCATCTGAGCTGGATCCAGCTGCAGAGTTCACCCTCCTCCACCACGAGCTGCCTTGGCTCCCAGGTGTCCACCCCTGTCCCTGCCCAAGGGAAACCAAGACCCATATCCACATGCCAAAAGGTGGAAAGGACCCAGAGGCCACCAAAGGTCAGGTGGCCAGGGTCCCATCCACACCGTGGGACATTGGGTGGACCTTGAAAGCATGCTGCCAAGTGACAGAAGCAGACCCAGCTCGCCACAGGGCATGTGCCCCCACCCCTGTGACGGGTCTGGGGGAGGGTGGGGGGCTGGGTGGGGATGGCTGAGGGGCATGGGCTTCCCATGGGTGGATGGAAGGGTCTAGAGCCATCGGGGTGCCATCGTACCATGCCAATGAAGTGCCACCCCAAGAGGTGGAGCCTGTGGCGTGTGGTCTTAATGAAGCTGTTGCTTGGAGAGCAGGCGCGTCTGAGCCGCGGCACCCCCAGGCTGCCAAGCAGCCCCCGCCACCCTCCGCAGCTCTCTGTGCAGCCTCTGCTCACCCGGCAGAGGGGAAAGCCCAGGAGGGGCTTGTGCCCATGTCTCGGGGACAGTGAGGAGTGGAGCAGGATGCCACACAGGCCCTCCCCTCCCCCGCTCTCTCCGGCACAGACAAGGCGCCCTGTTCCACCAGCTCCAGGCTTTCAGCCTGCGGGCCAGGGGTGGAAAGGGTGGCGGCCAGCTCCGACTTTGTCAGGAGGACACAGGGCAGGTTGAGCATTGCATTCCCTGGGGACCAGAGGAAGCCTGAGCCACAGGCCCACTCCCCGCCCTTCTCGCTCTGGCCCATGCTCCCCAGGATGGGCCACTGCTCCTTCCGTGGCCATCCACTGGCTTTGGGACCGTTTCTCCCCGACTTGTCCCCAGCAGCCTGGTTCCACACCCGCTGCCTGCTCTGCCCGAGCCTTCAAAGGATGCCAACGTGGACGCTGCTGTGAACGCCGAGTCGAGGATTACAACCGGGTTTAATACTCAATGCAGTCAGGTTAACGCGCATTCCAAACCCCACGAAGGATCGTTAGTGGAGGGCGGTGATTGTGCTGGGGACGACTCCTAGAGTAATGTCGAGGCCGGAGATGTGCCCCACTCAGCTCCCGAAGCACCGCCAGCCCACCATGGCCCTACCCCGCCGTCACAGCCCACGGCTGCTTCGACCCACGGCCGCCCTGGGCCTTTCCCCACCCACAAGCCACCCGTCATAGGGGCTGCCATGCTTGTGGGGACCTTCTATGACTCTATGGGGTCAAGGGTCAAGGCTGGCTGTTGGTGGGGGCACCTTAGGAGGGCACTACAGCATGGGGCTGGCAGCAGGGCACAGCTGGGACCAAGCATGGCAGTCCAGGCCCGTCCCCCTTGGGCTGGGCACATGGAGGGGAGGGACTCTCGGCAGAGCTGAGGAGGGCAGTGTGGGGACTCCAGGTTTCCCCAAGTGTGTCACCATAGGAGGGTGAGGCCCGTTTGCCAATCCCCAAACCAGGCCATGTGACCTAGCCAAAGGCTGTGAGGTGTGTGCGGGGGACACCTGGCCCGCACAGCCCCAACTGCAGATCCACTCTGAGTTCCAAGATGGCAGGGGCGTGGGTGACAACGAGGTGCCCACTGACCCCAGAAGAGCTAAGGAATGGACCTGTCTCGGTGGGTAGCTGCCCTGCTGCAGTCCTGGGGGAGGACAGCGCTGGGCCCCTGGCCTGCTCCCCAGCCCTGACAGCCCCGCCAGCCCTGATGTCCCCAGGCCACAGGGAAGAGGGCCTCTGTCCCCTGTTCAGAAAGCTGAGGGAGGACCCAGCTCCTGTGCCCTAGAAGAGAGGCGAGGCTGCTGGTGCTGGCCTGTTGGCCCCATGTGACGGGAGGGCTCAGGTGCCCTGACACACCCATTCTCGGGTGGTTCTGGGGGGCAGGCAAGCTCTACCAGAGCTGCAGCCCAGCCCTCAGGTGGGGTGTGAACCAGAACCTTCTGGCCCCCCTTCTGGCTGCTTCCTGCTCCGCTGATTCCACCAGAAGCCATCTGCTCTGTGGGCCTCGGGCAGGGGTGAGCAGAGACCATCCTGGCCCCTGTGCCCTGGCTTCGCCACTGCACTGGCTGGGCCTAAACTCAGCCTGGAGCTCAGCTCAACTGACCACAGTCCTCACAGCTTGGTGACACTTGCCTATGCCCAGACTGCAGCCCTCACACCAAAGATGCTGCTGACCTGGTCCTCGCGGCCCGCCCAGGTGTGGACTGTGGCCACGTGCCAGGGAGTGGCTCAGCTGCTCTGTCATCACTCAGCCAGAGGGTGCATGGTGTCAGAACAGGGTCTCAGCCGTCACCTGGCCCAGCCCAAAGTGGCAGATTAGGAACTGAAGTCAGGGGAGGACAGGTCACATAGCCAGTGTGTGCAGGGCCAGTACACAGACCTCTCCAGGTGTGCGGCCAGCTGTGGCCACCAGCTTCTGCAGGGCTGGCAGCCTCTGCATGTCCCAGGTCCTCTGCTCTCTCCTGTGATCCTCTGATGTCCCTCTGGGCACTCACTAGGGATGCACCCATTTTACAGGTGAGCGAATCCAAGGCGCAGAGCTTCAGGCACCCAGTGATTAGGTGGCAGAATGGGGACGAAAACCACACTGTGGTGACGCGCAGGGGAGCAAGGGCAGAAGAGGGGTGAGACCAGCAGGAAGAGAAGATGGCATCGGGTGTGCAGGACATGTGTCTGCTTCCCCGGGTTGGCACTGTGGGCATGTGGGTCTCAGCGCACAGTACCTACTGACAGAGCTCAGTACCTACTGAGGAGGCCTGCACACTTGGATTGCATGTCTCCATGACATTGTAACATTCCAGCTGTGTTCTGGGATCTCTCAACTGCTGTCACAGTCCCCGTGGGAGGAGTGAGCCTCCTCGTCACCTCCTGCAGTGAATGCTTGGTGGACATCAACAGCCTGGATAAAGGAGGCCACGAGCAACCGGTCCTGCTAATCGATGCACCCAGCTCTGGCCAGCTTTTTCTTGTCACCTTGCTCTGTCCAGCTAATATTTGCTCCAAAAAAGCAACCTCACTGTGGATGCTGCCTAGCCCCTGCCACCTGCAAGACGCACCTGCTAAGGAGAGTGCTGTCCCCACCAGGCTCAAGATGCAGAGGCGAACCTCGCCTGCCGTGAGCACTGAGTCCCTCCAGCCTGTTGTGGCAGGAGGACACATGATCAGGAAAGAGAATTCAGATAGAGTTTGTCACTGAGAAGTCAAGGAAATGGACCAGTGTTGTCCGAGGGTAGCCACTGGAGGGTCTCAGAAACCCTACACATCAGCAATAGAAGACGCTGGTCCCAGAGCCGGCTGTGTGTGTGTGTGTGTGTGTGTGTGTGTGTGTGTGTGTGTGAACTACTCTAGGCTGGTAGGGGGCAGCCCAGAGGAGGGCTTGCCCGACACTGTGAAGAGTGTCCCCAGGCCTGGAGGGAAACAACACCACACCCACTGTGTCCACACAAGTCACCAGCCAACACAGGCATGCCCTCCCGGGTGCACACAGCAAGCTCTCCACGGAGACCACCCCTCCATGTACAAGACACAACATCTTATTGGGGGTCCCTGTGTGAGCGGTCAGGAGATGATACCCTAAAGAAGGGACGTGGAGGCTGCACGGTCAGGGACACACACACATAAGCAGGACCACAAGGCCTGACCCTCAGGGCGGTGGTGGCTGGCCTCGGATGTCTCATGCCAGCACAACAAGCCACTGCAGAGGGGGCCTCACACCTGTCCTGAGCAACCCAAGGCCCTGGGAGTAAGCCATACCACCCAGGGACACTGCCGGGGAGGGTCCCTGCAGGCGGGGGGCGCAGCTCTGTTTCCAACATGCTGGGCAGGATCCCCCGTAGTTCTCCAGGAGGGGAGAAGAGCAGGTGAGCTGAGCATGTGAGGGAGGGACGGAGCTGCCTGGGATGACCGCTGCCTCTCCAGACACGTCCATCACTCCAGTGGCTGATGGACCAGCATGGCAGCCTTCGGATCTCTGTGTGCCCATCGAGGCTCCCTTCTCGGTCAGTGGCAAAGTTCTCCTGGAGTAGAGTGAAGAGCCGAGGCCTGATGGGTGCCTGGGCCCTAGCAGGGGCTGATGGGTGTGTGGGTGTCACCCGGGGAGGGTCCGTTACCCTTGCACATGTTATCATGTCCCCCCAGCACCACCAGCCTGTCCAGCGCGGCCAAGCTCCCGGTAGTGGGCAACTTGGTGGATCTTGCTGGAACCCACGGAGGCTGGTGTGTGGATTTACCTGCCCTCCCAAGGGCTGCGCCACGTCAGGAGGTGTTAAGATCAATAAGTGGCCTTGAGGGTGTTTTTATTTTAAGTAAATCTATGCATATTCTGGCACTTTCGTGAGCTCACCTGGCACTGGCACAGGGTGCTCAGAGACCCTAATGAAGGGAGCTGTCACCAGGGAAATGAATAAGCATTAATCTGGAAACGGACGTCAAACACCGGCACAACCCATTAATTTGATCATTGTCGAGCTGGTCCACGGACTTTGCTGAGACAAATAGATCTGGTAAGAAAACACTGGGACGGCGGGGGGTGGGGGGGAGCGTAGGAGAGTGGCATTAATTCAGAGTTTGTGGGTTGTGGGTTGAGTTGCAGTTTTATTTGTTCCTTGAGATAGTGCTGACCAAATGCCCTACAGCTTATTACTGACCTGAGGGGCTCCGAGAGCCCAGGGGCAGGGGCCGGGACTGGGAGAGGTGGGGAGACGCTCCCACGGACACAAATCAACCAGGCGCTTGCTGGAGAGCTCGGCGTGGGGAGCAGCGTGGGGCGGGGAGGCCTCTGGCTGCGTTGGCTGAATCAAGTGCAGGAAAACGGCCGCGTCAAAATGCTCTCCCCCTGAGGGACGCGCTGATGCATTTCCTTCTTAGGAAAGGGTTCTTTTCGGCTCTCGGGAGCCTAATTTCATTCGGAATGAAAAATGATGAGAGTGAATTGGACCCGCAGCCTGTACCAGCCAGAATGCTGGCTCAGGGCGCCTCATGTTTATGTAGCTGGAAGCCCGGGCAGGAAGCTGTCACCTCCGCCAAAGCAGAAGGAAAAGGGACCCCTGTGGTGTGGACAGGGAGGGCCTCCGCAGGGTGGGCTGTGGATTCCGGGAGATGGCCGGGCAGGGCAGGTCACCTCCACCCCGGGACGCAGATCGGCACCCAGTGGCTGGATGCTGATTGTCCGGGGATCCTCCGTCAGAACTGGGCCTCTTCCAAGCCCAGCATGAGTGACCCAGTGTGGCTCCAAGGTGTGAGGGCAGCTGGTGGGCAGAGGACGAGCAGAACAGGCCCATGTGGAGGGCCTCCAGGAAGCCAGCTGACCCTCAGCTCGGCCCCTCACGCCCATACCCTCCTGAAAGTGGCTCAAGTTGAAGCCACCCACCCAAGGGCTTTGACTGCTCTAACTGTGAAGAATGGGACCAAACGGCACAGAGAAGACCACCAGCGCCACACAAACCTGGTGGGTGGTCGCGTTTTCCAAGTGGCCTGGAGGGTTTCCGCTCTCAGGAAGGCAGTGGGTGGGGCTGGGAGAAGACTCGCTCAAGTCACCCACATTCTGTCTCATAGGACAGGTGCGGCCGCCCTTGGCAGGAGGTGATTCCTTCATGGTTACCCGTTGCAGCTTCCCGCACAAATGAAACAAACCCCCTCTGTTAAGACACCGCTGTGTTTTCAGGGGGAACGTGGCCGGGGTTGGGAGGTTCACAGAATCAAGCTGTGTGCTGGTGAGAGGGCTCTCAGAGACGGCTGCAGGCAGGACTGCGTTTCTGGACCCCCATCCCTGAGAACCCCTCCCAATGTCAGCCCAAGCCCCTGCTCTTGGCGCAGTGTGGTCAAGGGCCACGAACGCTGGACACTGCAGCCTCCACCGCTGGTCCTCGCCTGGAATGTGGGATCCGACTCAGAACTGGGTACTGCTCTGAAACCACGGCTTCCCTTTGCTCTGAAATTGCATCCCTCACTTATTTCTGTCCATTTCAGTGGATATGCAGCCTCAAAGCCAGCTGCTCTCATGGGCACCAGCAGAAGGGGACGGTCCATCTCCCACGTGTGGTTGCTGTGCAGAGCTGCTCGTGAAGTCGGTGCTGGGTGGGGTTTCAGAAACTGTTTCGGGAGAGGTAGGTGTGGGTGATCGCATTTCATAACTTCCTTAAATGTTCTGTATCCCCAATTCTTAACTGTGTGTCGCTGGTTTGGGAAACAACAGCAATGACAAGAAAGTCATTTGAAATAGGCATGATCTGTCCCCTGGGGAGCTGACGGCTTGCGTGGTGGTCCCAAGGAGCCAGCCCGATGGAAAGAGGCTGGAAACAGGGACGTGCCTCCTCACTGGTCACTGTCCTGGGCTTCAGGCTGCAGTGAAGGCAAATTGGGGACTCTTTCAGCCCTAAAAGTTACAGGGAGGAAGGGCAGCCCCATGAAGAGCCTGAGCTTTGTGAATTTGAAATCCTTCGTGGATTTGAAATCCTGCAGGATCTTCACTCTCTGCGTGACACTGGACAGAGGACCCCGCTTGCTAAGCCTCGATATTATCATCTGCAAAGCAGAAGCAGTATACCCTGCCTGGCAGACAGGATGCAGGATCGGCAGGTGACACCTGGAGGTCAACTGCTACGAGGCGGGCGCTCGGCAGACAGCCACCCCCTTCCACCCCAGCCACCAGCTCCATCTGGAGAGGCTGCCAATCCCACATCTGCCTTTTATGTCCCAGCCAAGTGGACGGCCAAGGTACAATTAATGTGCCCGCAAGAACCCCCATTGCCCCCTCCTGTACTCAGGGCCAGCTGGGGAGACGGGCACATGAGGAAAAGTTCCACGCAGACGAAAGCACAGAGGTCCGTGGTCACACGGTCCCACCAATCTCACGCAGCCCCAGGGATGCTTCATCTTCGTTTCTGACCACCTTCCACGAGCGGAGCCCCCCACATGCTCTGGCATACAATTTTGTCTGCCCCAAGCCTCTCCATCAAGTAGAAAACGGTCTGCAAACAAATATTTAAATGCACTGGAGAGGCTGATTCTGAAGTCGTCCGCCAGCGGCCCCCAAGTTCCACCGCTAGCCAGGACCTCCTGTCCTCTCTCCGCCTTGATGAGTTTAGGCACCCAGCATTCTGTTCATATCTGTCCTACACAGGAGGCCACTGGACAGGGAGGCCACTGGTCAGGGAGGCCACTGGCCCAAGACAGTTCCAGGGGCCTCCTGGAAGCCGGTCCGATAGGCAAGTCTAGACCTGTTGGTGTGATTGGCCCTGTCTTACCTCGCAGGGACCTCGACATTCTGTGTGGCTGCTTTCACCAGTCAGCTCCTGGGCCACTGTAGTCACCAAACCCTCTAGAACTTTCTGCCTCCCAGGAGAGGTTGGCATTCCCTGGCTTCTCGGGTGGCTTAGACTCAGTGGGGTGGACCCAGATGCCTCTTGCAGGCACTCTGCCCCTGTCCCCAGCTGCCACCTGCAGTCCTGTGTGGACAGGAGCGAGGCTGCCCCCTTCCCTCGTCCCCTGTGTACCCCTCCCCAGCTCTCCTTCCCTGAGGCTGCCTCCGATGGCCGGCAACACCTACTGAGCAGAGAGGAAACGCCGAGGGAGGCCCCTGGCCCTTGCTGCATGTCATTAACTGTGCAGTGAGTGTGCACGTCCCTGGGCAGGTCCTCCTGACGTGGACAGCACTGTGTGCTGTGGTTCCCAGGAGGCCCTCACGAGCCTTCCCTTAACCCCCACGGGGGACTCTGCTTCCTGGCTCTTCGCCCTCAGTGTTAGGAGAGGCAAGCGCTGGCCTCTGGGGGGGAAGGTCCAACCTGCTCATTAACACAGAAGCCAGAGAGGGAGGCCAAACCCCACTGCCCGCTCCACGGGAGCCTGGGGGGTGGGGACAGACCACGGGAAGGAGGACAGCTGCTCCTTGGCAGGGGCTGGCCGGGCCTTAAGGGCGAGGGAGGCTTTCCCTCGAGGGACGTCATCTCCTCTCACGGAGGCACCTGGGAGCCCCAGGCCCTGCTCAGGCTGAGGCAGAGGGACCCTGTCTTTCTGCTCCTGGGAGCCAGAGGACGGTCAGGGCACTTCCACCTGGAGAGCCCCTACCCCACCTGGCACTCCCCAGCTGCAGCTCTGCAGGGGGACTGGGTGGCAGGGACGCGTTGGCTCTCTGGACAGGGTCGGCCCTGGTGGGGAGTAGGGGTGGGAGGGGGACCATTGGCCAGCCAGTGTGCCAGGGCCCTTGGCCTTCTAGCTCTGGGCTCCCTGACAGGCATGCAGGGGGCCTGGGCAGGAAGGTCCCCTCTGATAGGAGACCAGCTGACACAGGCACATCACACCAGTCAGGTCCCAGGTCCTGTCCCACCCTGAGGATGGGGGATGCTGAGGTGGGCTGTGCACCCTGGGCTGGCCTCGGGTGGGGGACGCGGTGACATGGAAGGATCAGCTCCTGTCCCGGGACCTTCCAGGAGACCTTGGCTGGGGCTCACCTCCCTGCGGACCTGAGCTGTTCTTGGTTGCGGGCTCCACAGCTGTGGGGTGCCCAAGGCCCACGGACCGGCTGCTGGGGCGCTGCGGCCAGCCCTCCCGTGGCTCCGTGTTTCCTCACTTGAAGCCCAGCCGGAGCCCGCGAGGCCCCAGGTCAGCTCCTGACGCCCTCCCTGTCAGCTGGTGGGTCTTGCTCCACATGGCAGCCCCCCCCCCCCCCCGAGCCTCTGCGCTCCTCGGCCAACGCTGCAGCCCTCCGCCTGCCCTCCTGGCATGTGGCAGGGCGTACGCCTCGTTTGCTGCCTGTTCCTGCTGCCATGAAAGCTCATGGGGCAGGGCTGTTGTGCATTTTGGAAAAGGTTTGCCTCATCCTACAGTGGCTTCGGCCTCCAGGGAGACCGTCAGTGGACACACAGACACCTGTCCTCCCGCTGTCACACCTGCGCTCCCTCCCCCGTCCAGCTGACTAGGAACTTCTGCTCCCCTCTCTGTTCCTCTGGAGGCCCCTGCAGCCAGCCTCAGCCCCTCCATTCTGGACCAGCTGTGGTCAGAAGACTCTCCAGCTGTGACATGTGACAGGCAGGCCCTCCCTATGGCACCTCTCTCAAGCCTCCCTGCCTCCCCCCTTCCTGAAGCTCTCTGTTCCCCTGCCTCGGGCCCCACCCCCAGCCACTGTCTGTGGGCTCCTCCCAGACTCTCCCTCCCTGGGCTCTGCCTTCAGTTCACTCTGCAGCCACACACTCTGTTGGGATGACCCTGTTCAACTCCATGTTTCAGGTCCCTAAATCTAAGGATCCCCTCAGTCAAGATAACTGACCCAGCATCGTTCCTGATCTCAGCTCGTCAGAGAGGCAATGGGGACAAGTGGAGTGCTCCAGGCAGAAGCAGCACCCAGTGCAAAGCACAAGGCCTGATGGAGAAAGGACCGGCTCCCAGTGGGCACTGTGTTGTTTAGTGAGGAGGGACGACGTCAGTGGGCAGCGAGGACGGAGGGCAACAGCATGGGGCAGGGGACAATGCTAGGCTCAGGTGGAATTGACCATGGGCATCTTCCTAGGACTTTGTTGCCTGGAAATCATGTCACAGAACCTGTGGGGTCCACTCTTTTCTTGCCCATTGTGGCCCCAAAGCCTCGCCCCTGGAGGAGGAGAACGGCCTCAGGCCCCTCTGAAGGTCTGGCGCAGTCTCCCTGCCCACTCTGCCCTCATGCCAAGCTGTGAGTTCAGGGGACAGTCGCCCTGGAGCCTCTGGTCACCCAGTCCCTCCAAGGCCAGGAGCTGAGCTGGGGAGTGTTCCTGCCAACACGGTCCTATTCCCCTGTTCCTCCCTGGAGACCAGTGTCCACACCTAGGCCCCTTTTTGTGGGCCGGCGGGCTCTGGGACCCAGGGCCCTGCTGACCCTCCGCAGCTGCAGAAGAAGCCAAACGCTCGGCCTCCATCCATACCAGCCTTCGCCCTCGACCAGCAGAGCTGGGCTCCAGAGCATCTCTGTGTCTTCTGTCCCATCTGTTCCCTGGACGTCTCTTCTGTGCTGGGGAGAGCCCAGGGCATGCCTTCCCAGGTGGGACCTCAGCTCCTGCAGAGCCTCCTGGCCTGGAGCAGACCTCAGGCTTCCCCCTCCGGACTCATCCCTAACCCTGCTTCTGGCACTCAGAGTGCCTCCCAGCTCCTGGCCTTTGGCTCAGAGCATCCCCAGAAAGTAGCGTATTTCATCTTTATGTGTCAGGATTTATATAAAAAGGGGATAGTTCAACTCTCAATGTAATGAGTTGGAAGAACAGCTCTCTGGTGGCTTCCTCTAGCGCACACGGCATCAATAACATCGATTGCTAAAAATAACTAATAACACCAGGCGAGGGGTGGCCGGGGACTGCTCCAGCCCTGCCTCACACAGGGATGCCCGGGAGACAGGCGCTCCCCTCCGTGCCTGCACTGCCCACAAGCCAGGACAAGCGAATGCCCAGGGGCCAGGGGTGGCAGGACTTTTCAGGCCCCTGAAGCACCTTGGTGGCCAGGTAGGGGGTCAGGCAGGGGTAGACAGGCAGGTGCTTCTAGGAGGGCTGCCACATACCAGCAGGGGTGCACACACACGGGAGGGGAGAATTCTCAGCCAGGGCCACCACAGGTGCCTTTGGAAGGAAGCCTCTCTGGAGTTCCAGGAAGATGACTGAACAACAGGAGAGGACATGGGGTGGCAGGACCCCTGGGGGTGTGGGTACTCTCTGGAGCAGGTCAGTGGGGTTAGAGCCCCTCAGAGCCTTGTGAGCCCGTGGGAAGCCCCAGCCTCTGGGACCCCGGTTTCCTCCTCTGGGAGATGGAGGTTCACCATGGATCAGGTGACACTCGTGGTCAGCATTGTAGGCCTCCTGCGGGGCTGCAGGATGAGCTGCTGCAGGTCTGGGTCTCACAGCATGCAGGGAGCATTGCAGTACCTGCTGGCCATTCGAGGCTCATCTCAGATGCAGCCAGGGGAGGGGCCCCCAGAGCAGGCCGTTAGTTAGCAAATGGAACCTGAGGTTGACACAAAGGACCCTTGCTGAGGGCCTGCCGAGGTCAGGCCCGAGGGAAATGATGTGGAGGATCAGGGCTTGCCTAGCCCAGAGAAGCTGTCACTGTTGACAGGCAGATGGACAGGCCTTGGTTATGTGCGTCTCCTGCACATCGGGACCAGGAGTTGTCTCCTGAGTCTGATGACGGTGGGGGGGGGGGGTCTCCACTCGACATGCAAAGTGGATTCCCCGGCGCCCTTAGCTGTGTGCGGCCTCTGCCCTGGACCGTGTGGCCATCTTCTCCCAGGGACAGCCAGCTGTGGGGCTGGGAACCTGGGCCCTAAGCCGTTAGGGCAGCTGGGCTCGGCCTGTGTGGCTCCCTGCCTCTCTAGACCTCCTGTGACTCCCAACGTCCCTGGGACTTCAGGAGAGGAAAGCAGGTGACAGGAGGAGAGTGGAGGGCTGGGGAGCAAGGGACCATGAAGGACGCCAGCCTGTGGTTCACCAGGGGCTTACTTAGCTGACCTAAAACAGCCTAAGTGTACAGGGAAGAAATAGTACATTTTAAAGTTCGTGACATAGACGTCAGCTCTGGTGGCCAGGGTCACTGGAGGATCCTTCAGTGTTCCGGAGTCTTTCCTGTTTGCCCTGGTTGTGAGGCGCGCGGGGCTCTCTCTGCAGCACCACATTTTGGATTTGGAGGTGACTCCATCAGGTGGTCTGGGGTGCGGGAGATATGAAGTTGCCTGGGGGGAGCTGGCCCTCGCGGACTGGGCCTTAACTGGAGTGGAGATCTGCAGCCCTCGGCCTCGGGGGTGGGGATTTACTGAAGCATTTGCAAAGGCTCTTAGCTGGAGAGGCTCCTCCTCTGGGCAGAGAGAATGGGGCCGAGGGCCACCCAGAGCCCTGTGCCACTAGTCCACACCCTCAAACCCAGTGGTCCCACGGCATCAGGATCTGTAGGGCCAGAGAGCCTCCCTACCCAGGGAGCAGGACACACACGAGCTTCCTCTGAAGGCTCCTTGGTCTCTGCTCTCAGGGCAGGAGGCAGAGCAGGGGAGTCCCTGCATTCTCAGAGCGCAGGTAGAACAGGGCCCTCTCCCCTGCAGCCCCAGACCCCTTCCAGGTGGCCCCCCGGGCTCCCCCAGGTTAGGAGGGTGAAAGACAACTGTCCTGCAGGCTGGACATGAGAAGCTGGGACACCTGTGACCGCTAATTCCAACAGGGCCGAACCTGGGTTCCACACACCCGAGTCTCCATCCCAGGGAGAGGCGTGGCCTTGACCACAACCAGCCTCCTCCACTGGGAGCCCCCAGAGCAGCCGCTGGAGCCCGGTACCCACCCCACCCCCCCAGTCCCAAGGCTTTCATTGGTGGCTGACATTTTGGGCTGCTCTGAGTTACGAATCTTCCAACAGCCAGAGTAGAGGCAATAGGTCGTCCACAAAAACAAAGGCATCCAGGAGCCCCGAGGACTTCAGGGTGCGTCAGAGGACAGGACCTCTTCAGGTGAGCGGAGGGAAGGACTGAGGCAGAGCAGAGGAAACCCCACGATGTCCACCCTTCCCTGTGTCCAGGGGTGTTGGGATCACTCACACAAAATTTATCACACGGAATATGGACCGTCTTGTGTCTCCCCACAACGTGACAGCAGCCAGGGGAAGGGTCACCAGTCCCTCGAGTTCTCAACCCACAGAAGGTGCTCAACAAATACTGGTTGAAGACAGGAATTAAAATCATGGCCTCCAATGCAGAACGTCTGCACTGACACCTACACACAGCCTGCACACTCGCACCCCCGTCCCTGTCCCCAGAAGGCTCGATGCTGCGCAGGGTAACTCCGGCTGCTCCTGCTCTATAATGAGAGCAGCAGGATGCCGAGGGCTTAGAAGAGATCCTTTCGCTTTCTCTCCTCCACTCAATCTTGCCACCAGAGACCTCTGACTATTGTATTCTGATTCCACCAACGCAAGACCACATTTGGGGGGAGAATCTCTTGCTTCCTTTGTGTTAGGAAACTAAGAGGCAAACAGACCGCATTTTGGAATCTGGCCTTTCTTTGGGGAGTTGGGATAAAGAGGATGCCTCCTGAAGGCTCTGCTTTGTCTTTGTGGGGTTTTCTATCTGCCTGCCATCCACCCCCTGAAAGGAGGCCTCTGAACAATATGCTTGGCTGGACGAGGGGGTCCGAGAAGGGTCTGGTCTTTTTACAGTGCCGCTATTATTACACCCCAGATCGCAGTTTTCAAAGTCACTTAAAGGTGCTTCCGCATTTGAATTTCTTCCCTGCCAGGTCAGAGGGCAGGTCTCACGATCGCCACTTAGTAGGTGAGGCTTGGGTGGGCAAAGGGGCCTGCTCAAGGTCACAAGGGGTCAGCAGGAGTTTCCCAAGCCGCTTATCTGCTGCCCACACCAAGCCACTCTTTCTTCAGTTACTCTGCTGCTGGGAGGGGGGTGGTGGTGACAGATAGGTGGGAGAGCTGCCCTGGGTGGAGGGCCACAGTGCACCGGTGAGCCAGACGGGGAGGTCAAGACTCAGCCAGGGCTGTCAGGGACTCCTGCTGGTGGGGGTCTGGGCCCCAGCTGTGGCCACAGGTTGGGAAATGACACAGGGCTGAGAAAGACCTCTCAGTCAGCACAGGCCCACCAGAACCCGGGAAGCAATGGCAGCCTCACACGGTCACCTGTCCACCCTCCAGAGCTGGCGACCCTCAGGCTGAAGGCTACCAAATCCCAGCCACAGCCTCCTGGCTGCCTTCTAGGCTCAGAAGAGCCCGGGAGCCCGGTTCCTCCTCCTCTCCGAGTCACTGAAGTTCTTATTTCTCCACACTTGGACCCCTCCGCGGAACCTAGGCATGGAGGGCAGCTTATCACCTGAGACTGGACAAGCTGTTCACTCTCGGGCACCAGGAGCTGTGCCCTACTGCAGCAGACACCGGGTGCGGAGTGGGAGACAGGGCTTCAGCACCGTGGACAGCGACCCACAGGGGGTAGCTGCTACTCCTCCTGAGGTGATGCTGGGGCCCAGGCTCGTCCCTGCTGGTGGCTGGCAGCAAGCAGCACTCACTTGTCACCTGAAAACAGCAGCCCGTGCTCAGGAAGGCTGGGGCCAGTCCGTCTGCCCTCTCTGAGTCGGAAACACGATTGCTTGTCACTTGTTCTAATTCATCTCCCTGCCAACCACCCCTTGCAAGACTTCCTGAAGTTCTGCACAAGAGGAAGAGCCTCTGCCCTGGAGGAGGTGGGAGGCTGTCATGGAAGTGGCCAGTCACACAGCCTGCCGTGCCCCCAGGATGGCCATGCACTTGTGCTTTACCCTAGCCCTGTCCTCAGCCACTCAGCCCAGGCTAGAGCCGTGACCCCCGTCGCACCCGCTCAGACTTGGGGACCTTCCGGAGGCCACCGCTTTGTCTGACACCAGTGGCTGGGGCCCGAGAGCCCAGCGTGCAGAGGACTTCTGCTGCGTGTGTCCTCACTAAGTCCATCCGGCTGGAAACGCATCTGGAGGCAATCCCGCCTGCCCACGCGGATTTTCCAGATCCTGGCAATTGGGGCGGGTTAAGGATGAGACACAGATGCCAGGTCCAATTTCTTAAATCGGGACTCATTTGGGGGGAAGGAGGGATGTTAATGCACAAGCTGGAGAGGTATGGGGGAGGGACGCCTGCCACCTGGCCCCTCGGTGCAGTCCAGAGGAAGCGGAGTCCCTCGAAGCCAGTGGCTTCCCACTCAGGAGAGGGGCAGGGGCCTCCCGTGGGCAGCCCCGGATGAGCAGTGCCTGGCCCCGCACCCAGACTGCAGCGTCTGAGAGTGAGTGCAGCCACACCGTGGGAGGTGACCTGAGGGTCGGAACACACTGGCTGTATTTTGTTCTGGATGCTTTTCCCGACTTTTCAGCCCCACTGGCCACTTCCCACTGGGTCTCTGGCCTGCTCCCAGCCCCAGGCCATCAGAGCGCTCTCTCCGTCCTCCTGCTGCTGCTTGGGTGCGACTGGGGGCTCTGGCCTCTCCCCTTCCTGCACCCTTGCAGGTGGCAGTGTTTGGGGAAGGCCAGTGTGCGAGAGGCGACCCTGCTTTCCGACAGCCCGGGGTGCGTGTGTGGCGCACACATTGGGAGTGACCCTGCAGGGCAGTGGGGAAGGGCGGCTGTTTGTAAATAATAATTAATGAGATTTAAATAATAGATGAGCCCATGTCATCCACAGCAGCCCATCAGTACCGACACCCAGCCCCATTCCCCCACTGCTTGATTACAGCTTGGAGGGAGTGGCCCGGGGGTGGGGAAGGGGCTAGAAAAGGAGAATCGGGGAGAATTAGAGAGACTTCCATTGCGTTTAATATCAATTCATTTCACACACTGCTGACGCAGCAGATCTCACAGCTCAGGATTTATGGGACTCCCTCGCGCAGACTCAAAAAGAAAATATGAAATAACTTTTTAGAAAATGACCTGCCATCAGCAAAAGATTACAATAAAATTTTAATACCCCTCCCCTCAAAAGCTACACACACACACACACACATACACACACACACGGCAGACACAACAGTTTGGTCTGGTGTCCTGCTTGGTCTGGGGACTCATCACACAAGTCACATCACCTACTGACTTTCATCACTTTACGGACAGACGTTATATCAGACAGATATGTAGAAGTGACCAGCACTGTGGGGACCACAGGAAAGGGCTCACACCCAGGAGGGGGTCCAGTCCAGTCCTCTGAGTCAGGCTGACAGCCTGTGCCCCCCCCAGGACTGACGGGGCTCCCAGGAGAGCCCAGACCAAGCTGTGTGTCCCCCGCAGGTACTGCTCTGAGCACTCTTCTCCGTGCTCGCCCCCCTCCCCCGCCCAGCAGCCTGGTTCTTTCCTCCCGGCTTGACCAGGGCCTTGCTCTGTGTTGGTTCATCTTCTGAAAGTGTCCACCAAGGCTGCCCCTGGCCCACTGGAAACAGAGGCCCCTCTGCTCCCCTGAGGGCTGGAGTCCCAGGACAGCTCCTGGGCCGTCCTGGTCGCATCCCTGAGACGCTGCCTGGTCGCTCCAGCTGTCCTGGGCCCTTGGAACAGGCTGGGCTCTGGCTCCTGTGTAGGACGGACACTGGAACCCTGGTGGAGCTGCCCTCTGACACGAGGCCAGCCGCAGAACAGGGCACAACAGTCGTGTGTCACTCACAAGAAACACCACCAGCCCCCTGGCCCACTCGGACAGCCTCGGACAGCGCTTCAAGGAGCTTAGCAGAAGAAGAGGGCTGACCCAGAGGCCCAGGCATCTCCCACCCACCCTCCTAGGACTCCCTGGACAGTGCAGTAGAAAAGCCCATTTGTCCTACTCTGTCCCCAGGACCCAATGGAAAAGCTACAATAAGCTCCAGACTCCAAACGCAGCGTGTGGACGGAGAACGCCTGCATTGGCCTCCCATTCTGGAGGCTGCTCCAGTGGACAGCCGGCCATCCGGCAGGTACAAATGGACTTGGGTCAGGTCACGGTCATCAAACACCACGGCGTGTCAGAGCGGGACGTAGGCAGGAGCCAGCACACCTAGGAGAGCCTGGGACATTGGGCTCATCTTCTCCCGAGAGAGGTCCCGGGCCAGCTTCCTGGTGGTGAGCCACTGAGCAGCATCCTCGGGAGCAGGAAGGGCCTGCTCCTAGCGCGGGGCCCACTGAACTCCCGCCATGGACAGAGATGGGTGGGGCCAGCCTCTGCTTCCGGCTGCTCCCACCCAGGAAAGGACTGGCCAGAAGGCCTCACGTCATTGCTTCATGACAGGTGGGGGCAAATCTTCCTGACACAGGGGGCAGGAGGTGGGCCTGGGGCTGAATTCCTGAGAGGGTGACCTCAGAGGGGTGTCAGAGGACGCTGTGCGCCAGCCTGGGGGAGTGCAGCGCCCCCAGCCTGCGTGTTTGGCAGAGAGTGCTAAGAAGGCCCTGTGGGCACCAAGCCGCCAGGCTGCCCTTCCCAGAACAGGGCACGTCAACAGAGCAGCACCGCGTTGCTGTCCTGGGACCCATGTCAGGAGACACCACTCAGAGCCAGTGATGGGCAGTGTCCCCAGGGAGGCCTGGCCACTCCTCCTGCTGCCCAGCCCCTGAGGATGATGGTGGGGCAGGAGACCTGAGTGGTTTTCCCCAAAGGAAGTGGAACAGGGCAGAAGCCTGTGGGGTGGGCATCGCTGGGACACAACACCTTTGTGACTTTGACCTTGATGGCCTGGAAAGACAGAGTAAACAGCCTGTCCCAGGCGGGATCCATCTGGGGGACTGCATCTGCCGCTGCCAGGCTTGGCGGGAGGCAGGGTCTGCAACTAGAGAGGCCCTGCTGTGGCCATGCTCACTGCCAAGGAGCAGCCCTGGGCACCTGACGGCCTGGGGATGAACTAAGAAGTCAGAGGCCAGCGCTGTGCGCAGGAGGCCCGCTGAACAGACACCGGAGAGCACGGTGAAGGGGGAGGGCCGTCCCCAAAGGCAACCTGCAGGCTGGTGCCCTATCGCCCAGGCTCGGCCCCCACAGTGTCAGGTCCTGTGAATTTCTCATCCCCTGGACCTCACAATGTGACTGTAACCAGAGACAGGGTCGTTAAAGAGATGACCAAGTTAAAATGAGGCGATCAAGGGTGGCCTGCATCCCCTGAGTGACGCCACAAGTAGAGATCAGGACCCAGACCCCACAGAGGGATGGCCATGCGCCTACACAGGGAGGGCGGCCACCTACCAGGCAAGGACAGAGACCCCCCCCACACTCTCTCCAGCCTCTCTGGTCAGCCGGAGACCACTCACAGCCTTTTATTTATGAGGCTTGGGAAGGAGCAGCCCTGCTCACACCTGGGTCTTGAACTTCCAGCCTCCCCAGCTGAGACGAGACCACAGGCCCCATGGCGCAACCCGGAACCCAGCAGAGCTGGGGAGGGCGGAAAAGACAAGTGCAGTCCAAAGAGACAAGACATACTCCCGCTACGCCGCCGCCTGATCGCTAGTAAACACGACTTCTATTTCTTAAGAAAAATGAGATAAATATGCACATCTTGGGGGAAACCTAGGGGGAAGAGGGAGCAGGTGGGAAGGATAAGTTCTGAGTGTGGAGGACAGGATGACCGCCCACCCAGCGGGTCAGGGAAGTGAAGGCTGGACAGCATGCACTCCGGGGAGGGTTTCGGGGCTGTCACAATGACGACTGCAGTTGTGATTGACCCCCTGGGTGTCTAGTCTCCAGGTCACTGGGGAAACACCAAGAGGCAGAGAGAGCCACCAAGAAGCCCCCGAGGGGCCTGATGCCCAGGCGTCCCCAAGGCTCAGCCGTGATCAGCCAAATGCAGGCCAGGTTCACGGAGCGTCTGCATGTGTGAGGAGGGAGGGCAGAGGTACAGGCCACACTGGACAACAGGTTTCCTGGTCAGCCCCATGTCCAGCACGTCCAGATGGATTAATACAAGTGCCATCCACACATGGCCACTCTGCTCTCAATAGCAAAGGTGAAGCCCAGTGTCCATCAGAACACGGTCTGTGAGTCCATACACTGGGCTACCATTCTGCCTTAGAAAGGGAGATCCCGGCACGTGTCACGGCACGGGAGACTCCTGAGGATGCTGTGTGCAGGGAGATCAGCCAGACTCCAAGGACAAGCACTGAGAGGCCCCACTTCTAGGTGGTCTCTAGAGCAGTCAGACTCAGAGGCAGAAAGCAGAGGGTGGCCGTGGCTGGGAGGTGGGGAGAGATGGGGGTCAGTTGAATGGGTCAGAGCTGCACTTTTGCAGGTTCTGGGGGTGGACGGTTCATGCCACTGCACTAGAAATGGTCAGGAAGACAACTCTTTTAGGTGTAGTGGACCACAGTGAAGAACAGACCATACACAGGTGCATACACCTATGGTTCCGCCATGGGAGACGGCCGTGCCTCCCACCCGGCCAGCCCCTCAAAAAAGACTCCTTGTCCCATCTTGTGGAGAGGAAAATGCTGAGAGTTCGAGCAAGCTTCCAGGTTCATTTGCCGCAGGAGACAGAGCCGGGGTTCAAGACAGGTGCTCCTGGTGCCGAAGACCAGTGCTGAGAGAACCCGGGGCGAGTGGGTGGGCGGCAGGGTCTGTCTGCACCCTTGAGCTGGCCCTGGCTCCTGGAGTCCTCCTGTGGGAGTGGGGGGAAGGCTGGTGGCGCTGGGGCAACGTGCAGAGCAATGAGACCTGAACAGAACGTAAAACGCACCTGAGCACGCCCTCGCTTGGGCATGAGGGCAGGCTCTGCGCTTAGACGGAGCTGGCAGTCGCATAACGCCATCCTTGGACTAAAGCCACTGAATCGTCACCTGATGTTTACATCCAGGTCATGCAAATGTCCACACAATGAGTTATTTTTAAAAAATGCCTGCACCTGAACTGAGCATAAGGGTACCAGCACCAGGGTTGGGGGCTGGGGACCTCATGGACGCTCGCCTGTGGGGAGTTCTCCCGAGGCCTCTGCTCCGTCCTTCTGGCTGCACGGGGTGGGGGGGAGGTGGTGGCCTTCTGCTGGCTTGTCAGGGCAGATGCGCTGGGTGCTGATGACCCCACCTGATGAATGGCGAACCACCTGGCGCCCCATCATTGTGCCAACCTGCAGGGCTTTGGGGTTTCCTTTCAACCTGGCTTCATTCAGTGCCTCTAAGCATTTCCTCTTCTGAGGTGTGTCTGCCTGTCTTATTAAATGGTGAGTCACACGTGCTGGGCCACTGACCTGCCCAACCTCATCAACATCTATTTCCCTTTATCTTTTAGAAAGAAGTGACAGTTTATTCCCTCGCAAGGGCTGGCTGGTAGCAGCAGATCACCTGATAAATAAATGTGATTAATAAGGAATTAAATTAACATCAGCTTTCAGCTGACGGTGGGGACGAGCTGACAGCGCCCAAATGCTAGGTGCGCCTGCATATGTGCATGTGCCTGTGTGTGTGTGTGTGTGTGTGTGTGTGTGTGTGTCTGTGCCCGTGTGTGTGCCGTGTGTGTGCAGTGCTCTGTGCACAGGTGTGTGTGCGTGCTTGTGTACCTGAGGGTACACAGGTGTGTGCTGCCTGTGTGAACACAATCCCTGTGCTCATGTGTGTACACACGTGCACGTGTGCCTACATGGATGACTTAGGTACACATGTGTATCTGCCTGTGTGCAGGCCCATGTTTGCACATGTGCACACTCCCCTGTGTACCCAGGAAAGCCCTCCATGAAGGGAGAGGAGGGGCATGAGGACAGATGCACCCCTCGGTGCCACTGTGGAGAGTGGGGATCTTACTGTGGTGGGCTTTGACGCCTGGGGGAGCCCATTTTTCGAAGAAGCTCCTTGGAGCACATGTTTGGATACTGCTTTATTATGTGAGTAATCATCTCCTAATTCCTATTTGGAAAATTAATCTTATGGCTTCTCAAAGTGTGGCGAAGAGTTTTGGAAAGAGGGTCAGTGGTAATGCCTCTCTAAGTACTTGAAGACAGACCTGCGGGATTAGTTAAGTGAATTGCTTCTATGCCACGAAACAACCTTCACATCACAACTGGAGGGATGTCAACTTAGAAATGTGTCCCCGAGAACCCTGGTCAGCAGCGGCGGCGACAACAGGTGCACAGCCCTGGGCACCCACGGCCCGCCCCGCTGAGCGCTCTGCCCGCCCCTGGGGCAGAAACTGCCTGGAGTGGCCCAGGGAGGGGCGAGCCCGGGCTCCAGGTGTGGACTGGGGGACTGGGCTTCCTTTGCTTTCCTGTCCACACCTCCTAGGAGAAACGTCGATTGTTGTGTGCTGATAATCTGAAGACATGAATCCCTAACGCCAGGAATGAGAACGATGATTATCAGGAGAGAAGGAGGAGGACAGGCCCAGCGGCCCCTATTCCTGGCCTGACTCTGGAGTCATCCCCAGGTGCTGGTGGCACTTGGGAGGCGGCAGGAGGTTCTTCCCTGAACTGGGGCAGCGTCTCCGGGCAGGACTGGGCTCAGGCCTGCACCTGGATCTGGGAGAATCCACCCCCCACCTGCTGCGGCTCCTCCCTCACTCCCAGATGCACTGTGATTCGCTCTGTGGACTGTCCAGACCCCCAGGGCTTGGGGGACAGGGGAGGTCCCAGCATGGTCCCTGCCTTTGGGGGTGCAGATGGGACAGGGCTGGCTGGCAGAGGCAGAGTTGGTTGGCTGTTTCATCTGTCACTGACCCCTCCCCAACTGGCCCTCAGTGGCTGGGTGGACCAGGCAGGAACTGTGGAGGGCCCTTGGCAGGTGTGGGAAGGCCCAGGGGCCCAGCAGAGCCACAGCCACCCAGCTGAGGGGCAGAGGGACCCATCTGGTCCTGTCTTTGGTTCGTTTTGTTCCCTTTTCCCTCTCACTTCCACAAGATAGAAACAGGCAAGAAACCCTAAAACTGTCCACAAAACCACAGAAAGCCCACAGCGATATGGAGCTGTGCCGAGGGCCTTGCCCTTGGTTTCAGAAAGACGTGGTCTGCCTCTGCTGCCTGGCCCACAGCTCAGGCCCACAGCTCAGGCCCACCTGTCGGCTGCCCCGGACAGAGCAAGTTGAAGTGGGCCCTGCAGCCCCTCCAGCTGGCCCGGAGCTGAGCACAGGGAGGACCTCGGAGAGGCCTGTCAGCACTTTCTCTCTTCCCACTTGGCCGTGTGTCCGGGGAAGGCCTGGGTGGGCTGCAAGTCTCTGAGGTAAACAAGCTCCTGAAAGCGCAGGGAGTCTCCACGGCCCGTTATTCAGATTTTAATTCCACTGAGTAAAACTAAAAAGACCTTTCTGTTCGCTCAGCTCCAATTCCCTCTGCCCTGGGCAACAGCCTCCCACCAAGGAGAGCAGAAAAGCCCGCAGGGAGAGGGCGGCCCTGCTCACTGGCCAGGGTCCTGCCCTCGCAGAGGCTGTGCAGGCCGCAGCCGGAGGCCACCCAGGCTCTGTCACTGGCCACCTGCTAGGGCTCAGCGAGGGCTCCATTTCTTGGAAGCACCAACATCCACAGTCTGACCTCCTCTCCCAGGAGGACTCTAACAGGCCGGCCCACTCTGCAGAGGACTCTCCTCAGACACAGGCCGGCGGGGAGGGCTGCTGCTGGCCTCACCCCAGGCTGATCCCGCACCCCACCGTCTTTTCACCACGCTGCCAACTCGGTCACTCAAGCCAAACCGTCCCTGCCGCGGGCTGAGGAGAAAACCAGAGAGGGCTCTGGCTCAGGACCACCCCAGGGCTGCCGCCTGCACTGTCCACCACACTGAAGGCCACTAGAAGGACACATGGAGAAATGGTGCAGGTGGACGGGAAGGCACGAGGAAGCGGAGCTGCCCCTTCCTGTCTGCTCACAGGGCCAGACGAGGGTAGGCCACCTGAGCCCGCCTCCACCCTCCTGCCCCAGGGCACCACCTCCACCCTCAGCTCTGTGGAACCTGGGGCAGCTCTGCCTCCAAGGACCCCCAGACCCGCCATACAGGGATGGAAGGCCAGGGAGAAGGGAACCCTCGTCCATCTGGGGCCTCGTCAGCCATGACTCTTGGACAGCCTGGGAGAGAGCTTGGCCCGGGGCCCTCCAAGGGAGTTTTCTTTATATTTATTAACCCACTTTCTCTCTTGGCATCAAGAGCAAGGAGGGACATCAGCCAGGGCTATTAATAGACTAAGGCCATCCCTGGGGGGAGGGGGAGCTCAGACCTACGCACAGTGCCAAGTGTGATAAAGGTCCCCAGGCGGTCTGAGGAAGGGTGACGGCCACCTTGGGATGGAGCAAGCACCGCAGCTGAGCTAGCTCCAGCCTCCCAGCTGCAGCCCACCTGCCTGTCTGAGCAAAGCCTTCCACCCCCTGTGCCCGAGGTGGGCCCTGTGGGGAGAGGGGCCTGCGGTCACGCGCATTATTCCACTCTAGGTCAGACCTGGTGGGAGCCACCAAGGAGGCGGGGGAGGGACTGGCATCATGACATGCAATATAAATGAGTCCTGTAAACAGAGAGTTTAATAAAAAGGCAGTGAGGGAATTTATGGGCAACCCAAGGATAATTAAAATTATTTATCTACTTACCTCCCTTGCTGGCTGATCAGTCTATTAATTATCTATTATACACTCGCTGATTTGCATTTTAGTAAGGGAATTGGGTAAAGGCAGGTGAAAAACACAGAGGGGGCCCAGGAACCAAGCAGTGGGGCCCTCTTCTCCGCAGCCTGTGACTCCCCGTGCTGACGCCCATCGGCACATTGCCCCCAAGCTGGGGCTCACTCGGGCCTCTGAGAACCAGCCGGGGCCCAGCAGAAAGCACTGCACAAGGGGGCACGCACCTGTTTGCAGAAGGGGCTGCTCCCGGGACAGGTTCCCACCCAAGGGCCTGCAGACCAGCTCGCTGGGAGGCCGGCAGGGTTTCCTCCGGGGTTCTGACTTCACGCTGCATTTTAAAAAGAAAACAAGAGGAAAAAATCGTTTTCAATCTCTGAGTGTCCGGAATGCATCAGACACACGCTGTCCTGTGCTACTTGATTAAAAATATCACAGGACCGAGCGTCATGGGAACAGTGTCTTTTGAACATCTCCAACGAGAAATTGTCAGGCGGCGAGAAGCTTCAATAGCTTCAATGAGGCGCCTCTGTTTACACCGCACGGCGCGATGAATAAATAAATGAAGTTGCTTAAAATCCTTGAGGAATCCTCAAGGCCTCAGATTCTGATTACTGGGTTCTGGGCCCCTTGGAGCTGGCTGCACCCCTTTCCGGGCCTGTCTGCCCAGCCCGAGCCTCTCCCCTTCCCCTCGCCCTATCCCTGACTGTGGCTAACCGCAGCCTGGCCAGAGCAGACCCTGTGGGCCACAGAGCCTGTGGTCGCCGTCTCCAGGTTCCCACCACCCTCCTTGTCCGCACCTTCCCAGGTGCCCTTCCTTATCCTCCCAGCAGGACAGCCCCAGTATCCGCCCACACCCCGCTGCAGAGGTCCTACTGCCCACCTGGTCAGACCCAGGTGTTCTGAGGAGGGCTCATGCTCTGCCACTCCAGGGCGACCCTGACCACCAGCTCCAGGCTGCCCCAGCCATATGCCATCAAAAGCTAATGAGAGCCAAAGGCCCATTTTCCACAAAGGAGGCAGAAATGCGGGTCCTGATTCCAGGGTTTCCCCAGGCCCATCTGTTGGTATCTGGGGATCTTAGGGCATTTGATGGTGGGATTCTTCACTTGGCCCTGCCATCGTCCCCACGTGATCCAGCCCAACAGGGAACGAGGTTCTGCTGTGATGGTATTGGGTGACTGGCATTAAGAATTGGTTCAGTAGAGATGGGGCGAGGGCTTTGCCCAATCAGCTAAAGGCCATGAGAGCAAAACAAACTTCCTGAGCAAAGAACCTGCCTCCGGTTCACAGATCACCTCCTGCCGAGGACCCGACCTGCCCACCCACCCTGCGTGGGAACCCCTTCTGTAGGCTGTCTGTCTGCCTGTCTACCCACCTATGTAGCCATGTGTCTGTGAATCTGAGTGTGTGTGTGTCTGTCTAGCTATCCATCTGTCAGTCTACCTAACGTTCTCCTTTAGGTTCTGATAGTTGGGTGTTTCCCAGAGTGGACTCCTAGAGCTGACCATCAATAGACCACCTCTCCCTCTGCCTCCACCCGGCACCTACACCTTGCTGGGGCTGGGGAGCAGAACCCCAGCCGTGGCACCGTGGGCCAAGAGGATGGGGACAGCAGGGCCCCTTGCCCAGCTGGGGGACAAGAACTGCACCGTCACCAGTCTGGAAGCTCCTGGCTTCCTGTGAACTCGGCGGGGCTGTGTCCCGGACACCCCAGGCCTGGCTTCCCCTTCCTGTCAGCACCGGGCTCCCTGCCCTCTGGTGCAAGGTGGCCTCCAGCCTGGCTTCTCCGCCCCACCGCCCGCCTGCTTCCTCCTATCACTTCCCCATTCTGACGATGTATCAATAACTGCAAAGGAAATCGTCAGAGTTAGCAGTGCTGCTGCGACCAATGGCCTTCGGAATCGATTCCCAGGGTCGCAGTGCAGCGAGCCGGGGCGCTTCTCCACAGCTGCCTCGGCCTCGGGAATTGGGCACACCAGGCAAGCTCCGAAAGACAGAGGGGCCGGGAGGGAGGGTAGGGGAGCACAAGGAAAGGGCAGAGTTTTCAAGACAGCGCCGCGACACGAGGGGGTCCTCAGTGACGCAGAGACCAGCCCCGACCTGCCTTGCCAGGGCAGGCATGGGCAGCCAAGGCCCCAGGCCCCGGGGCCTCTGCTGAGAGCCAGCTCTGAGAGCAGCAGGCTCTCAGCCAGAACTGCTGCCGGAGCAGGGGCAGAGACTGCGTCCATCCAGGTCAGGTCACCAGGCCCGAGCAGGCCAATGTCCCCAGATGGGGCAGATGGCACAGCTGGCTTTCAGGTGGAAGGTGCCCTCCCAGGACAGGGACACAAGAGAGAGGTAGAGCACTGTCCACCCACCTTTCCATGCACACGAAGACTCAGGCACAGGACACCCTCAGGGTCCTCTGAGCACATAAAATTGCCCCAGATACCTCTGGATTTCATACACTTAAGACTTTATTGGCTCCATAAACTGCATTGCTACAGCCCCCGAGTCTTCCTGGGGACTCAGCGCACGTGACAGTGGGCTGGGTGCTCTGCTGCTCGAGTCTCCTGCAGAGGACAGCAGGCGGCTCTGACCGGGCCCCCTCCACAGTGCCTCTCAGTGACCCTCACGGTGATCCCGGGGGGGAAACCAAGGCACAGCACCTGGAGAAGTGCTCCCTGCCCAGCTCTGGCCAGCTGGTGACTCAGTTTTCCTCTGTCCTATGAACTCTTGAATGACCATTGCCTTTGCCTCCAACATGGAGGGCATGGTGTGGTGGGCAGCAGGGCCAAGGCGGGCTGGCCTTGCCCCCGGGGCTGGCTTAACAGAGCCAGAGGTGGGACGGTGTGGCCTTAGACTTCCCGGGCACACAGCCTGTGCTGGAGCTCTAGCAAGTCCAGGACAGGGCCTCCACAAGCACCTTCTCTCCTTGGACACCACACCCTGGGCCTGTCAACCTAGAGTCCTCCCATCCTGGGTCCTCCCCCTTGCAGACTCCCGGGTAGGGCTGTCTGGGCTCAGGCCAGTGCTGGCCTCTGTGGATGTAGGGGAGTCCCTGCACTCCCCAAGGGTCCAGGAATACCCTTGGGGCAGAGAGAGAGGATGGGGGCTGGTGGGGCTTGTCTTTCTTGCTGAGGCCAGGTGGCCAGGAAGGCCTGGTGCTCAGGGAGGCCTGGTGCCCAGGGAGGCCCAGTGCCCAGGGAGGCCCAAGTCTGCTGTCTGCCCCTCTTGTCCGGAGCCTCTGCTTCCTACTACAAGTCCCCTGGGGGCTGGGGCTTCGGCTCCAACATCCCAGAAGGCTGCTTGTGGCAGCAGCATCTCCACCTTACCCCAAGCTTCAGGCCACCAAGCCTTCCTCACAGCTCAGGGACTCCCCCCCCCCCCAGCCTCCAGGAGCTATTTTGCATCCTGATGCAAACCCAGTTGCCTTGGTATCCGAGGGGACTGTGGCACAATCCCCACAGACACCACCCTGTAGACGCTCAAGTCCTGAGCATGAAATGGTGACATATTTGCATATGACCTACACACATCCTCCTGCACACGTTAAGTCCTCCCGGGTCACTCAGGACACCTGGCAGTGTGGGTGCTGTGTGCAGAGCTGCTATGCTGCGTTGTTTAGGGAACAGTGCAAGACACAACGTGCACCTGATCAACACAGAAGCAACTAGTGTTTCTGAATATTTTCAATCCATGGCTGGTTGAATCCACAGATATGGAGGGTTCGCCTCTGGGAAGACCCACCTCCTCCCCTGGATTGCTTTGGGAGTCCACAGTCTGCCAAGATAAGCCGGAGGGGCTCAGGTGCCAGACTGCCTGGGAGAGGACGGTCCTTGTCACAGGATCACGGTGGATTGTGTGGACCACAGGCAATGGGGCCAAAAGTTTGTGAATGGTTTAGTTCATCTTAATTTTTTTTATGAACTAAAATGGTTTCAAGTTTGCCTTAAATCTTTCCTAGGTACAGGCTGATTTCCTGGTGGGGGAAGAAAGTGGAGGAAGAGTCCTGTCTTCTTGCAGATTAACAAGAAAGAAGTGCAGGGAGCAGGCAATGCCAACTGTGGTAAGATGCCATGCCCAGCTCTCACGTGGGCAGTCACAAGTGTCAGCAAAGACAGAAGGACGCAGGGACAAGGACCAACAGCTGGTGGCCACATAGCAGGTCCCAGTGCCTTGGAGAATCAGGGCAGAGCCTGGAACGTTCGGAGACCCAACCACCCCCTGAAGGTGCACACGGGCACAAGGAGACAGGTACCAAGCATCCTGGAGGCATTCTGCAAGGTCAGCACACTGCCCACGACCAAAATGCTCTTCAACAGAGAAGGGGACGGGTCTCCAGGACAGGCCTACACAGCAGCGGTCATAGGACCCATCAGCACAGAGGAGCCCTCGGGTCACAGAGCTGGACAAGGAGCAAGTCACAGAGAGCCCATGGGTGTGCACGTGAAAGACACCTGAGTGGGGTCTGTGAGCACGCATACAGGAAGAGAACAGACACCAAACCGCCGCTCAGAGCTGCGCCTGGCGTGGAGCAGGGATGGGGCACTCTGTGTGCAGACGGACGGGGAGCTCATCTGTGTCGCTCTGTCTCTTCTTCAAGACTCAGGATGGGGAAATGTCCACCGCTGTTGACTGTGGTTCAGAGACACAGACATTTTTGCCTCGATTATCGAAACCCCCAAGTGTTTTTGAGGGGAGTGTGTTTGGATTGCAAACCCCTGGAGCAAGGGGCCTGCCTGTCACGGGAGCCCACGCAGCCACAAGAGTGGTGTTCTGAGCCCTTGTGGTACAACAGTCTGGCAGGCCTGTGGCCTGATGGACACATGCATGATTACGTGAGTGATTCTGGAAGGAGCCAGGCAGCCCCACCCAAGAGGGAGCGGAAGCCATTGCATCCCCAGTCAGGCCTCGAGATTCTAGGCCACTTGTGTCCCCAAGATCCCAGGCCTTCCCAACATTCTTCTTGCTGGGACTCAGGCCTGGCCTTTTGACCCTCACTGAGAAGGACACTGGAAAGTGCTGGACGCTGGCCTGGCTTCTTCCTCCCCTTGTCCCACCAACAGGGAACCACAGAGCCCGCACAGAGGCTGCCCCTTCTACCCCTCGCCCACAAGGTTGGGGCTGCAGGGTGGGGGCGCACCCCTGGCGGAGCCTGCAGGGCCCGCTGCTCTGTCCTAGGAGAGCTGTGCTCTGCTCCTGCTGGGTCCTTCCTGGCTGCTGCTCCGGCTTGAGCGGCCACGGCTGGGTGGACATGAAGCCAGCTCCTGCTTTGATCTCACATGACTACGCTTCCAGTGTTACAAGCTCACCAAAGCCGTGTGATCAAATTCCAGGTCATTACTCAAGGAAAGGGACCCCTCTGTGGTTGACAGCAGCAGTTTCAAACCAATTAAAATAAGCCTGGCCTTCCTGCGGGCTGCCACCGGGCCGCCACCCCAGAGGTCTCGGAGCGCCCGCGCCTGCGATGAGCAAGATGCACGAGATGTTAATGGAGACGCTTAAATGGCACGCGGAAGGGATTCTGGTAAATAAGGCCAGTGGAAGAGGCTGGGGAGAGTCTCCTGAGCCAACCCTGGAGGGAACTGCAATAAAGCGAGATTGGCTGGAAACAATTCGCACCACGAGGGGTGGGTCCACTGGCAGAGCTGGGAGGGGTCTTCGGGGGAGGAATGCTATTTCATTTCCTATTAGTTCCACGTTGCAAGTGTCTGTGCCCCCTGCCGCCTGCTTCCAAACCTGCCAGGGCCTGACAGCACCCACTGAGCCGGCTGGGAGGACCTGGGTATAATTTGCCAAGTAAAAATTAGAGGGAGCATCGGAGGCCAAACAGACCAGGTGCGGGTGGCCTAGCCTTGGTGGGACTGTGGGGGGACCCTGAACCCAGAAGGCAGACAGAGCCCCGTGAGAGGGGGCTGAGACGTGCATCATAGCTGTTGGGCAGCTGGTCTCTGCGCGGGGGTCCTGTCTAGGGAAACAGATGGCAGAGGTTCAAGAAAACACCACACCAGTGCCCAGGTCAGTGAGCAGATTGGGCCACAGCCCAGCTCAAACTCTGGGGCCACCTGAGCTGTGGCTACTGCCTTGGTTCCCAGCCGGGGACACGGCCCAGGCTGTCCGCAGCTCAGAGGCCCTCCTGTCCTAAGAAAGGGAGGAGGCTACCAGCCCAAACAGCATCTGGGGCGGCTGGGCTTCCAGCGCTGAGCCAGGACGTCAGGCCTTCTCTTGAGCCGCCCTGCCCCAGGCCCCTGCCCACCTAGTCTTGTGCATCTAGCTTTACAACTAAAATGCTGTTTCAGCTAGAATCGCCAGATTTAGCAAATCAAGGCTGCAGACATCCAGTTCAAATTGAAAATCTTAGAGCAATGCCTTCGTAGCTTTAGTGTAAGTATGTGCCACAAGACATTTGGGACATACTTACACTAACAATTATTCATTGTTAATCTGAAATTCAATTTTAACAGGGACCCGGTATTTATTTATTTTTTGCAGCCCTGCTGACAGCTGTCTGCCCAGCCTAAAACACACACACGCACGCACACCATGCGCTGTCACCCTTACGTGCATACACAGCCCTCAGAGAAAGGCGCCAACACTTCACAAAGACCAACCAGGAGCCTGGCTCTCCCTGTGCTCACTCACCCCGACCCTGTTTCCTCCGAGATGGGCCCATCATTCAGACCAAAAGACCAGCCCTAGATTGCCACTGGTCCAAGGCCACACAGTCAGCGGGTAGCCAGCTGCAACTGCAGCCCCAGGTTCCTATTCCAAAGTCTGCAGCCTTTCCACCAAACCAGACCCAGTGCATCAAATTTTAGGAAGTCAATATTGATTCAGCAGCCGGGTCAGTGTGGTTGGCTCAGCCCCACATGAACCTCGGAGCAATGCTGCAGCTTTGCCCAGCAGAAGTCCTGCTGGCCGGGTGCTGGGTTCACCCCACCAGGCCACACACGGGCACACCTGGCTTCCACGGCTGCACCCTGGAGTGTCCCACTGAGAACAGAGTCCAGAGCACAGCATCGAAGCCGTGGCAGGATTTACAGAGAGGGCTTGAAGACTGGACAGGGCAGAATACTCGTCCCTCCTTGGACTTTGAGATGCCTCACAGATGCGCGTGATTGGCCAACTGGCTTCATCTGCTTCCCCCCTCTAATTAATGAGTTGCTTTCCAGGTAACCAGTGGGTGGTTTAGGTACTTGATGGGGGGGGGGGTTAGAAGCGCAATCTTCAAAACACCTGTAAAAGACTCACGATCCTTGGTGGGGACAAGGCGCATCACCCCAGGTAGCGCATCTCCCCACCTCCTGGGCCATCCTCCCAGTGGGGAAGGAGCTGAGACTGACTGACGAATCTCGCTCTCAACATCTCGGCTTCCCTCGGTTCACAAGGACTTTCCTGGGAGTGTGAGTTCAGCTCAGCGCTTCGTCATTTCCAGAAATGTCTTTTTTTTTACACCCCCTCCCTCCCTCCCTTTTAAAACAATTGTCACGCGGCTTGGGAAAAGCCTTCAGCACACTGTCAGCCGCCGGTCTCCTGAGCTGCTCGCCTGCTGTCTGTCGGCAGAGAGCATGGGTATTCCGGGCTCACAATCGGAGCACTGTCAGCCGGAGCCGGAGCCCTGGCTGTGGCTAATTCCTATCAGGAGTGAAATAAAAGCATTCTGAGCCTGAAGATCCGGATACTCCAGGTGTTATTTGCTTAACCAGTGGCCAAGAAGAAACCAGCCCAGGAAAATTAAAAAAAAGAGAGAGAGAGGAAGAAAAGGAGGCCAGGGTGGATCATCAGAAATTCCGACGCAGAGGATGCCGCTAATCAAATGTTAAAATCCAGGACACGGAACTGCTGAGGGTGGAGGAACCTGTGAGCTCTACTAAATAAAAACAGCACGCGTCCCCAGCCCTGCCCCAGCTCCCCATCCCGATGTCACGCCCTTCCGCACCCGCTCTGCACGATGCTGTCATGATGGAGTCCCAGGAGCTGCACTTTGAAATCTGGCCATGGGCGGGGGGGGGGGGGGGGGGCGAGGGATGAAGGCCACACCTGGCTTTGGGCCCTGCCCGCGGTGGCCCCTGGAAGGGCAGGTTTAATCACAGTTGCGGCGGTGGAGGGGTGAGGAGGGAGAGGAGGAACACTGGGGAGGCCGTACTGGTGGCTGAGATGAGGCCCGGTACAGGGAGGTCCCCCTGGGCCACCTCAGTGGCAATGGCCCAGGACACCACCCAGGACACCACTGAGGTTCCAGCTGAAGATAAGCTTCCTCTGCTGGTGGTGATGTCCTGTCTTGCTGGACCATTTGAGTGGTAGGGGACTTTCCAGAAGGCTCTGGTGAACATGCCTCCTGACCACGGCTCCTGTGACCCTGAGGAGTGGCTGGAACTCACTCCTGCAAGGTGTCCCTCTCGGAGCCACCATAGGGATCCCTGGGACGAGAAAGTCCCACCGCTGGGGCCAGGAGCCACAGCCAGAGGCAGAAGCCCCCACCTGGCTGCTCAGCAGGACTCCCGTTTTTCCTGCTTGAGGAACATGGATGTGTACGCAGTCCATTATCCCGCCTCCAGGCAGGAGCCCTCCTTAACTGACCTCAGACTGTAAGAAGCAGTGATTTTTTTAGTGCTTCCCATCAGGAGCTCCTGTGCCCTCCCTCCCTTGGCAAAGCTTCTCCTCACCACCAGAAAAAAGTTCTTCTTCTGATCTATCCAAAATCCTTCATGCTGAGCCAAGAGTCCATCCCCATGTTTGTCCTTGGTGGGCTTGGGGAACAACCGCTTGTCCACCCCTGCTGAGTGGCCAAGAGCACCCTGGACACAGAGCAGTGATTCTCAGTGAGTGTCCAGCTTGCCCCTGGAAGCCTCAGAGCAGAATTCCAATGTCTGCAGCCAAACGGTTTGGGGAGCCACCTTGGGTTCGGAGCTGCTGCTGGCTCTGGCCATTGCTAACAGGTAGGCTGCAAAGGGGTCTCCATCTTCAGAAGAGCCACCTACCCGGCAGAAAGGATGTGGCAGGCTCTGCCAGGAGCAACTGGTGGCCCAGCTGGGGGAGCCGTCCACAGATGCAGAGGGTCCCCGGAGAGCAGACCCAAGGCAGCTGAGCCCGCAGCCAAGAGCCATGAAGTACAGCTCCGGGCTTTGATGGATGGCCTCGGTCTTGCAGATTCGAGTGGGCTGGGAGCACAGGTCTGCTTAAAACAAAGGACATGCTGGAGCCAGGGTGTGGGGACACCAGGGTCTTCTAAGCCAGGTGGCCTTGGACCTCCCACCTGTGTCTTCCCATGTGAGACGCCAACTCCTCAATGTCCAGGCAGAGCCCAGGACGCTCTCACGGACTGCAGCTCAGCAGCCAGGACCCCTGAGCCAGACGTCCCTCTCTGTCTCCTCTGGACACCCAGCCCCCCACTCCTGGCTCCGCTGGGCTCAGAAGCACTTCCAAGCAGGACATAAAACGTGAGGGTCCGGTTTTCCCATGGAGCGCTGGTGGGAGAGTCCTCATCAGAGCTGTGGTGTGTGGCTCTAACCCTTCCTGGTGCCCTAGAGGGGAGAGGGACAGGCAGAGGCAGTGGGGAGCGAGGAGGGAGAGGGGAAGAAGGCAGTTGCTGTGGGCCTGCCCAGCACTCCAGGTGGACAGCAGGGAACACACCGGACAGAGGCTTCCTGGAGCCCCCTGCTCACGCAGGAGGCAGCCCTCATATCCTGGAGCTGCCCGGATGTCGCCCAGGAAAACGTCAGAACGCAGGGAAAGAAGAGATGGGCATGGAGGGGGAGACGGCGGGGGTGGGGGGTTGAGCGACACTTTGAAAACAGCGGGGAATGCGGGGGGGGGAAAGGAGCAGAGAGCACCTTGAGAAAAAGCAGAATGAGAGCAAGAAGCAGCTCTGCAGAGCAGCCGGTGTGCAGCCAGGAGGGGCGGGCTGTGGAGCCTGCGCAGGGTGGGCAGAGGAGAGGTCCAAGCCACGAGGCGAGATGGCGCCGGCCACGCACCCAGGTGAGCTTCCAACCACAGAACCTGGCACCCGGCAAGACCTTGGTAAAAGTCAGGTCTGGCTTCTCCCTTCCCCACACAGAGCACAGCAGATTGCAGGCAGGGGATTGCAGAGCTGAGGACCTGGCTGGAGAAACCGTTTTCCTGGGAACCATGAGCTGTCATACGTGTCCAAGGGCAACAGCAGCTAGCAGGACCCCTGGTTGAGAGAGAGACGGCCATCTACCCAGCCACGCAGACAGGCATGGCTGGGCAGGGGCTGAGGACGGAGCGGCCTCTGCAGCCTTGGAAACGCGAGCTTTCCCGTGTCTACGGTCTCGTGTGCTGGAGGAAGAGCAGCAGGGTTGCCTCTGGGTCCCCAAGCGCGGGCGGTCTGTGATGCTCTTTGAGCTCGTTGGCAGGGTTGTACCTCCCAGGGTCCCTGCCAGAGGGTCTCCCAGCTCTGGCACTAGCTCTGCCCAGCCCCGATACACCGAGGAGCTTGCAGGCCTGGTGGCCTTGGGTCTGGCCTACTGGTCTGCACTTGTCACAGGTGTGAGTCTGAAGTGTGAGGCACAGGGAGTCGTGCTGGAGGGGAGGTGGGGCCTGTGTGGAGGGGTCCCTCTCTGGTGGCCCTGCAAACCTCATGGCCTCTGGCTGCCTCCCTGGGGAAGTCACACTGGTGACTGCTGTTCCACCTCACTGTCATGGGGACTAGAAACGAGGCTGGTGAAAGGCAGTGGTTGTGTACCCGTGGATTTGCCATTGCTTTCCGTAATGCTAAGACTCTGGTTAGATGGGCCTCTCAGTGTGGCCCGGGGCTCTGGAGGCTCACCTCCAGGGCCACTTTAACTGTTGCTGCGGTATGGGTGCAGGACGGATGCCCCGATTCGTCACAGTTCTCAGGGTGGTTTCCTGGGATGGTGACGTGAGAGCTGCTCACTGGGGGTTGTGGACTGAGTCCTGAGAGGCCACTTTCCCAGCCCAGTATGGTGGGCGTGAAGGTAGTGGGGTGGCAGCTCAGGCCCGACAGATGCAGGCACTCACTCTGCAGCCCCATCTGCTGGCGACTGGATGTCCTTCTTCCTGTGTGTGGTGCCGCCAGGATTGCTGAGGAGGTGGCAGCCCTGCTCCAAGCATGAGGCCCGCTGGCTGCGAGCTGGCGAGAGAGGAGCGTTCTGCCCGAGGCCGGTGGTGAGCGGAGCAGTGCACCAGCGCGAGCCCGCAGCATGGGTTCATTACCATCAGATGCAAGGGGGTGACCCGAGACCAGCTGTTTGGATGGACCGGTCGCTGTGGAGCTGGAGAGGCAGGATGAGAACTCAGGGTTCTGCTTTGCCAGGCAAATTGCAAATCTTCAGGTGCCCCTCTTAGGAGGGGCTGGATTGCTCAGGGCTGCTGTGCTGTTGGGGGCAGGCTGTGCGGAGTGGAGAGGGGAAGCCCTCACACTGGGTGCTGCTGTTGCTGGGAGCTGGCCAGAGCCACCCACCAGGCTCCTGCTCTGTGGCCCCGGTGGGTCAGGCCTGGGATGCAACCCTCTCCCGGCCTCCCTGCAGGAGAGGGCTGGGGGAGGAGGGAGTCACCCACCATCCCGCAGACGGCTTGGAGGGAACTAGCTTTGGGGTTCAGGTCACTGTCACCCAGGAGGGAGTCACAGTGCTTCCTCTGCTGCCAGAGCAACCCGCCACAGGCGGGTGGCAGCCCTGAAGCTGGCTGACATCTGGCACAGGATGGAGGGAGCAGCAGGAGCTCCCAGAGCATGCACGCCCTGCTCCTGGAGACCTAGGACACCGCTGGGGGCTTAGTGAGGAGGACCCTCAGCAGCAGGGCCTCCCACTGGCAGTGCCCCTCTGAGGGGAGGATCTGGGGCCGGCCTCCCATGTCCTTGGGGGCAGCCCCTCTGCTGGGGAGTCAGGCAGCGGATGCCGATGATCTGCAGGTGCCTGGCCTGCAGTCCCCAAGCCAGGCCGCCATGAAGGCACCATCCCCACCCCCGAGTGCAGAGGAGGGAGGGAGCCCTTGGCATGGGCACGAGGGGAGGGGAGAGCAGGCAGTTTCCCGCAGCTACCAGGCACCACCTGGCCATGCCAGCGGCACCTGTAGGGACAGGTGTTCATCTGTCACCTCGAAGCTCGGCCTTGGCTTCCTCTGCCTCGGCCAGGAAACACTGCCCACAGCCCAAGGCTCCTACCTGAGGACTCTGCCCATCCAAGGGGACCGTGTGCTTAATCCATCCCGTGTTCAGCAACCCAGACATGACAGCGTCAAGGTCCGTCAGGGATGATGAGGCCACCATTGTCCCTGTCCCCTTTCCTGCTATGTATCAGAGCCTGGTCAGGGAGGGGCAAGCAGAAGAAACAGCTGAACAAAAATGGCATCCACCATGTCCCAGCCTCCCACGGGAGGACAGAGGGGTGGGCTCACTCCTGAGGCTCCCCAGGTAGGTTGGCAGCCCGCACATGAGGCGCTGGGAGAGATTTGGGACAACTGGGGCCACCTCTCCAAAGGAAAGACTGCACCTTGGGAGGGGCTTATCTGAGGAGGCTGGGAGGGGTCTGCTTATTCCCAAGTGTCAATTTTCTGTTGCTCACATTTTCCCAACAAAAAGCCCCCTCGACCTCAATCCTCCTTGGGGAAAGGGCCTGAATGGGGGTTCCGTATAGAGGCCACTCAAGAGCCCCCTCTCCCGGGGATAAAACCACCTGTTCTCCTGCAAATCATAAAAATAAATAAAGAACCTATAAAGAGCACACCAAAATTGTAAGTACTCTGCAGAGGCGCCTCCCTCGCCCAGCCCCCGGTCGGCCTGCTCTGCCTCCTGGCTTTGAGCTCCAACCTCTGGATATTTATTGTCCGTCCCCGCTAAATCACTCCTGGCGGTAGGGCTGCTCACACTCCATTACAGGGAGAGGCTGTGCCGTTCCGTTTAGCTTGCAGAAAAGGAGCCTCAGAGGAGAAACCGGCCCGGGAGCTGTCCGGTGCTGAACTCCAGCATGATGGACGATTATGGACCATCTGCACTTTCAGAGGGGGATAGATTTATGAGCGGGAGAGACAGCTAGAAGAGTGTCCATCGCCATAACTCACAGCCCTCTTCAAAGATATTCTAACCAGGCATCTCCCCCAAAGACCGAGAGCCGGGGTTGAAAGGCAGCGAGAGGGGAATCAATTACATGTTTCTGGGGGGGGGTGTCCCCAGAGCATTGCGGTCAACAGTGCTGGGGGTGAGGAGATCAGGCTGCTGGGTGGGGTGGCGGGTGCAGGGGCCCTCAGCCTGGCAGGGCAGACTTCCCGTCAGCATCTCCCAGTGCTGCGCCTTGCTCTGCGGCTCTTGGTTTCTTGCAACTGGTGTTGAGAAAACAGGAGGTGCCAGGATGCCCGCCCAGATCTAGCTGAGATTTACTGACAGCCCCAGATCCTGCAGAGGAGGCAGAGGAGATATCTGTGTCTTCCTGGAAGCCTGTGTGCCTTGAGACTTACGCACAGGGAAAGACAGCGGGTGACCCCTGATGGACGCCGGCCCCGGGTCGGGGGCTGTGCTCAGGTTTCTGTGTTGGCACAACCGTCTTCCTGTTCCAAGGTGAGAATGGAGGCCTGTGGAGCTGCACCCCAGTGCCCCACAACGTGGCGACTCCTGGGGCTTCTCCTGTGGGCATAGGCCTCCTGCACTCGGCCTCGGCCTTGGTGTGCAGATATGAACAGGAGACCCCCAGGCTCTGTTCTCTGGGGACCCTGCCCCTAGAAATGACCCCTACAAATGAATAAGCAAGCAGACCCTTCCACCCCATGTCACTTCAGAGACCTAGGGCATCTTGCCTCAGCTCCGAGCAGATCCCATTCCGGTAGGTACAAACAGGCAACGCTCATCTCCGTTTGAAAGAAGAGGGCACCAGAGCCCAGAGAAATTAAGTGGTTCCCTTGAAGCCACACAGCCAACCAGCAGCCAAACAGGGGTCATGCTGGTGCCACCAAGCTCTGCACTGGGGCCCACCTGGCCTTGCTGTCTACTTCCTGAGAGCCGCTCTGAACACAGTCACCTAAGACCCTCCCTCCCTGGGGACCAGCCAGGGCTCCATCTCCCTCTGTGACTCTGTCCCCGCCCCCAGGAGCCACCACCTGGCTCAGCCAGGCAGAGAGCCCTGGAATGCAAGTCATGAAGCCATGAAAAGTGGCCACCTTGCCCTTGAGGGTCTCCCTGGCCTGCACCCCTCCCGAAAAGGGAGGTCGCCCAGCTCTGGCAGGGCCCAGGTGCAAGCTCTGGGGCTCCAGTCAACACCACGAGCGCCCGGAACGCCCCGCCTCCTGCCCAAACCCCACGGTTCTCCAGGATGCCAGGTCAGCAGCAGTGATGGCGGAGCGTCCTGGAGCCATTCTTACAGGGCAGGGTCAGGCCGCAGCTGAGGACCGCACAAGCTCAAGGCGTCTCTCTTTGCTTGTTCAGTTTTAAACATGACAGTCCTTCCTGCCTGGCCTGGGAGCTCACCTCCGGCCTTTTCACCTGGACTCAGCCTCTGTCCCTGCCCAGCCCCCTGGGTGACAGTCATCTCTTCACTCTGTCACCTGCCCCTTGGCAGGCACGTGGAGGACAGGCCCCTGCCCACTCTGGGCATCGGGGAAAGGCTGCTGCCGGAGGCTACACCGCGGAGCAGGGTCTCGAGGGGCATGAGAGGGCTGTGGAGTTGGGAAGGAGGACGGGAGGGCCCAGCCTTGGGGGGCAGTCGCAGCAGGAAGTGCAGCAAGCCGTTCTGTGTGGAGGGGAGGGCGGGGGACGCGGCAGGACAAGCACTGCCCTCTATAAACCTCAGCCTCTTGGCCCGAAGAAGGAGCTGCTGTCTGCTGAGGGCATCCACCCACCCCAGAGGGGCGGCCTCTTCCTGCAGACCACCATGTCCAGTAGGTGGTGAGACCACGGCTGTGCCTGTGGCCAAGGGGACCAGCTCCAGAGCCCTCGCCACATGTGGACTTCCAGTGCTTGGAGGCTTTGTGGGCTAGGGAGCCCAGGGAATGGAGTTTATAATTGCATTTAGGTCAGAATAGCCACTGTGGCTAATGGCTACCAGATGGAACAGCATGGCTCTGGACTGTGGCTACTGGCCATGGACAGCCCCGGGGTCTCATGCTGCCTGACCCAGAGGTCACTGGTGGAGTACAGGACCTCAGTGATCCCAGCCACGGGAGAGGGGGTCACCCTCTGCCATGAGAGCCCTGACACCCCAGTCGGGGTGGGGGGGCACCCTCTGCCACGGGACACTTGGCTTCACCTGGAAAAATGGCCTCCCCTTGATGAGTGGCCAGTTTCTGTACTTTGTGAATTAAATTCCCGGCTTGGACCAAGCGGCGTGGGGATAGCCGTGGCTGCCCAGAGCCAGGGGCTGGGCATCGGAAAGGAAGCCAGGCAGCCAGGCTCAGGCTCCAGGTCCTGGCAGTGGCCACATGTGGGACTGTGGGGACAGGCCAGAGGACGCAGCCTCAGCATGCCCAGAGGGGCTGAGCAGGCGCAGGAAGGAAGGGGCTGCCTGCAGGAAGGAGGGGAGGGGGCTGGCCGGGAAGCCCCTCCCCACATCCTGTCCGGGCACGGTCACAGCAGTGAGAAGGTCCCCCAGAGAGCCGTTCCGTCACTCTGACCTCCCCAGGAGCTCTCCCGTCTGGGACACAGGAGAATTTACGGATCCCTATTATTTCCAGCCAACTCTGCTCTCCACGGAAACAGAGCACGCTCCTGCCTCGTTACGATTATGGCCTTCATTAGGCGTGATGCCACGCGGAGCCCATCCTGGCCTTCCCAGGGGCTCCTGGAAGTGGTCCTTTCCCCAACCCGCCCTCCATCCCGACCCAAGCCCAGCCAGCAATCCTGACCACGGGAGGGAAGGACGATGGTGCCTGGCCAGACGGCTCCCCACCATGGTGACTCCTGCTGACCGTGTTTTATGGCCACACCGTCAACCCGGATGGCCTCTGAGAACCACCTTCACTAAACCACCACTACGTAACCTGGCCATCAACCCGAGCCCCACGCCTCTCTTCCCTCCCCGAAATGGGACTTGCAGACCCCACGGGGCTCTGAAGAACACCTCCGGCCTTGCCTCTCACCACTGGCCAGGTGCCGCCCCTTGGCACTCCTTTGGGTGCAGAGAACGAGAAGGACGCAGAGACCCCTGGCCCAGCTGGTTGTGATTCACCCCTCCCCTCCTGGAGGCCCCTGCAGCCCCACCCTGGTTCTTATCAGTCCTCTTTAAAGAAGCAGCTGCCCTCATGCTCCAGACAGGCCAGTCAGCAGGGGCTCATGAGCAGTCCAGCCCCCTCTGAGGCCCTTCCTGACCTCTTGTGCTGACCTGTCCAAGCAGAAGACTTCACAGGTTCTACTGCCCCCCCCCCCGCACCAGGTCATTTACAGCCAGGTCAGCCTGGACACTGACCATCATCAGAAACCCCTTGTGGGTCTGCATATGTGTAAATGTGGACGTGTACACGTGCGCATGTCTGCATGTGACCATGTGTGCCTGTGTATGAGTGAGGACACTGTGCATGTGTGTGCACAAGGATGTGTGTGTGTCACTCTGGAATGGACAACATCTTCCCCTGGCTCCCAGGCACCTAATTAGGATCCCAGGCAGTTGACCCTCATTTCGTGAAAGTAAAGAGTTCAGGGTCTCAAGCTGGTTCTGCAACAGGGTGGGGGCTTCACCCCTTGCTCTCGATGCTTCTGGAATTGCCGTAGGACCACCCAGAAATCCCGGGGCTCTGCCTGGCTTTGCCCCAGTAGACCCCAGCGTCCGCAGGGCTCCCTGCTGCGCTGACCACACCCCTTCCGTGGTTTCCTCTGCTCTCAGGACCTTCATCCTCCTCAGAGTCTGAACAGAGAGCAGGCAGGTCCCCACACGTCTCCTGGGCCATGCAGGGGTTTCCAGGTGGAAAGGTCATGACAGCTGCCCTGCCCTGTCCTCTGTCCTCTTCGTTCCCCAACGCTCATCCATGCCTGATTCTGGGGATCACAGCCAGCAGGCGGGCCACGGGCCGCGAGGCTGAGAAAGGCTGTGCCGGTGGGTCCTTCCTGGGTCGGGAGCTCTCCAGCCACTCCCTGCCCACCCAGGTCCCGCCACTCATCCCCGGCCAGGTCCTTTCTGACCTCTGCCACCAACCGGACGCCTAGGGAAGGCTGGTCACTTGGCCTGTCTTGACTCTGCTGTCCCCTGGGACCCCATCCCCATATCCAGCCTTGGTCCCCCTACGACTGTGTGACTTGCCTCATCTCAGCCCACGGCTCGTGTGGACAACAAACACCTCACCCCCAGAGTCAGCTCTGAGCCCCTGTAACCATCTGCTGGGTGTCCACTTGGAAAAGACCCCTGTCCCCGAGCCCAGGAAGCACGGCTCACCCCTGCGACAAGCTGGAGCTGTGTCCACACTGCTCCCTGCTCCCTGTCAGGCCACCGCGCCCTGCAGGCACTTGCCCCCCCTCGGTGCCTCAGACCTGGGCCTTGCTTTGCAGGTGTGACCTCTTCACTGCCACCATCGGACCCTGGTCCTCACCTGGACAGTCCCTGTGCCTACACCCCTCACTGCCCCTCTCCTGCGCCTTTGTGCACACCACCCATATCACCCCACTCCCGCTCACGAGCTCCTGGCGGCCTTCACCCCCAGTGTGGGCTGCAAGGCCCACCCCGCCCGCGGCTCCTGGACTCGGGGGAACCTCTCTCCGTCCCAGGGCTCCCGCCTCCAGCTCCCTCACTGCGATTGGCGTTGCTGAGAGAGACATGTCCACGAGGGGTCCTGCCTCCCAGAGTGGCCAGCGCTCAGAGGACAGGCATGGTGTCATGCCCTTCTTGTCCTTTAGTGCTGGTCCCAGGGTGGGCCGCGAGCACCCCGACTCCCGCTGTGCCGAGACACACATCTCCAGGTCATCAGGGAATGTGACAGGGTGGGGGGGGGGCACAGCTCAACTCCCTTGGTCACTGCTGTGACCAAAAGACCTGCCAAGAGCAATTTTAGAGGAGGGAAAGTGTATTTGGGATCTAGTGCTTTAGGCCCCAGGCGAGGCAGGACGCGGAGGCGGGAAGCAGCTCAGGACTCGCCAGTCAGCAAGCCCAGGGCCTGCTGCCCTCAGCAGGGCCGGCACAGAGACCCAAGGCACCCCCACCCCGTGACACAGCTGCCACCCAGCTAATCCCCACCAGGTGCTGATGAGGTTGAGGCTCTCGAAGCCCAACCGCGCACCTCTGAACTTCCTCGCATTCTTTCACATGAGATCTGGGGTCACTTGTGACACGTGGGCCATCTTTCTTAATGCCGTGAAAGTGAACGGCTCTGATCACAGGGGTGGGAGGAGGCCTGCAGGCCGGCTCCCCCCAGCCTGGTCTCCTCCGCTGAGACGTCCACTGTGCCCAGGGCTGCCCTGTCCTTCTGTCCCTTCCCAGGCTTCCCTCAGCAGCCAGGACTTCAGAAGGTCGCAGCTCCCACGACGCTGGAAGCCTGTGCCTGGCTACTCCTACGTGTCCCCGTCCACAGGGTCACCTGAAGGCCAGAGCAGCTGCCCCCAGCACCCTCCCATGGCCACTTCTGCCGTCTGGGCTCGATTTCTGTCTCTGAATTGGAGATCACCCCAGGCTCCCAGGGCTGGAATTGGAGCCCGCGGAGGGATGGAGCCGAGCTGGAGCCGAGTGAGCTGAGCACAGCTGGCGGGAGGTGTTTGTGATCAATCAATGCCCTGCCTGGGGTGGGAGTGGGAAGGGAGGGTAGGGAGCCCCAGGGTGCCGGCAGGAAGGGAGACACCAGGCCAGCAGTGGGAGGGGAAGAGACAGGCCCACAGGGGCCTTCACCCCAGGAGCCTGCAGCAGGCCGGCCTCAGTACAGGCTGCACCCATCCAAGAGGCGGGGGATTTTTTTCCTCCTGAAGCATTTTCATGAAAGGAAAAGAGGTTGTCGCCGACTGAGCTGCCCCAGCCTCCCCGGGCAGGGTGCACCGAGGTAGGCTCACTTTCTTTGTTCCAGAGACACAGGACTGTTTAATTCTCATCCTGTAAATCGATACCTGGTGTCATGCCATCTGAGGACATTATTTTTACACCAGAAAAAATGGAGACGGAGTTCAGTCTAAAGAGAGAGGCAAAAGCCACCACCGAGGAGGTGAGGAGCGGAACCCTTGCTGAGGACCACCCAGCCTCCGCACCCAGCCTCTGCACCCAGCCTCCACACCCAGACACGGGCTCTGCACAACCCTGGTCCTTGACGGTGTCAGGAGGGGAAGCAGATGAAGAGGAGGGCCTTAGGGAGGAAAGTCTATGGCCCTGAGGGTTTGTCTGACAGCAAAAGAGGTCTCCCAAAGACCAGGGATGAGCCTTGGGCCCTCTCCTCCAGCTCCCGGCCTCTCCTCTCCCTGCCCCGGCACTCCTCCTCCAGGCTCCTCCCCTCAGCCCACGGCAGGCTCCACGTCCTCCGTAGTGTCTCTCCTCCGCACTCCCCTCGTCACCCCTCCTCGTCTCCACCTCTCCCTGGGACACCCCGTCACTGCTGGCCCCTCTCCCGACACCCTTCCTGTGTCTACACAGCGCCCCCTCCTGGGAGCCCCAGCCCTTTCCAACGACTCCCTACATAGAACCTCAGCCCACACCTCTGCCCGGCGGAACCCCCGGGAAGATCCCACGGTCTGACGGGCGCCCACCTCTGCTTTCCCTGTGAGGACATCGCGGACCCGGGTCCCCACAGTCAGGACCCAAGACAGGTTGCAGCTCCCACGATGGATGCTGCACCCCGACCACACCTTGAGTCACGTTACACCCTAACGGTCCCCTCTCCTCAGCTCAGGGGCCCTGGGACTTGGGGGGCCGGGCCTCACACTTCTCCACCTGTCTCTTCAAGGGCTCTGCGCTGCGTCAGACGCTGCCCCAGGAATCCTGGGATCGCATCCTCCGTGGCCGGGTCTGTGGCAGCTCTTTGGAAACCCACAGTCCCCACCTTTCCTATGGATGAGCCTCTGAGCTTCTGGGGACCCATAAGGGACCTGTTCCAGAAGAAGGCGCACCTGTGCACAGACACTACGTTCTGCGACCTCTTCCGGAGGTTCAGGACCAACAGACTCCACCCCGGGGCTATGGTCTGCGGGACACAGGTGAGTTCTCCAGAGCAGCCGAGGCCAGGGTCCTGTCTCCTGCTCGATCCAGGGTCCTGCCCCCTTGAAACACGAGAGCGATAATGGACTCGTCTCAAAGGGTGTCTCTCTGGAAACCGCGGGGAGCCATGCCCGGGCCTGGCACACAACTGCGTCGCCCCTGGCCCTCCCGGCCCTCCTGGCCGCCCACCCAGGGCGCTGGGCTCCACTGCCCTCAGGTCTAGATGGTCCGTTCACAAGGCCCAGCCGACTGCCCCTGGGCATCCCCAGCACCACCCTCCTCTCCAGAGCCACCCAGCTCACTGCACCTGCACCCTTGGGTTCTGCCTGGAAAGGCAGGTCTTGCATTCCTGTGTGCGTCTACAGGGAAGAGTCATCACACATCAGATTGGAAAGCAGCCCCCCAAACACACACACACACACACACACACACACACACACACACACACACACCTTGCTGGTGCCCACAGTGATAGGAGGGAGGCCCGGGAGGCAGTGTGTGAGGCTGTCTGTGGCACTGTGGCAGGCAGAGGGGACGGGTTAGGCAGGTTTGTGAGACTTCTCCCCTTTCGTGGAATCTCGGGGAGGGTGGGAGAGGCGAGGTGTCCAGGCTGCCTGGGATCCATTGCCTCTCACCTCCTGCAGCCTCAGCCCACTCCCGCTGCCAGAGAGCTCCGTTTACAGAGGGATCCTGCCCATTGGCTGGGCTTCCAGCAGCCGCACTTACTTACAGGTGGAAATTCACCACCCAGGAACAGAACCGACGAGGATGCCGTTCACCATCCTCTTTGGAATTGACGTGGCTACACATGTCCCCAAGGGTTTTGAAACCCATCCAGGGAGAAGAGGAATGAGAAGCACTTAGCTTCGCTTTGGAGGAGAGCTCGCTGGGCGGCTGCTTCCCCCAGCCCTGGAGACAGATAAAGAGCTAGTGGGATCACTTTGCCCCTTTCCTGTCCCCCCTCCCTCGTCCTCAGGCTATGATGCATTTTGGCTCCGTGAGGACATTCGTACCAGAATCATTAGTTAGAAGGAGGGGTGGTTCTGTAACACTCTGATTCAGGGCGGCCTCCTCTGACAGCAGCGCCAGAGGTTCTTGTTCACAGTGAAGCTTACAAGACCCCTGGGCTGGGGTGAGCATCATCACAGCCCATGTGCACCCCCAGCACCACCTGGGAGACGGGCGGAAAGCAAACATGCAAATTCGAGCCACCCAGGATGGGGGCTCCTTAACACACAGACCGCTGGGCCCACCCCGGAGCCACTGACACAGTCCCCTGCCATCTGGGGATTTGCCTCTGAGCCAGTCTCCAGATGACTGTGTTGCTGCTCACTAACACGGAGGCCACAGTTGAGAAGAGCCACCCAGAAAATCACGGCAAGGGTTGGGGTCTGGGCTCTGGTTTTGCTCCTACTCCTTCTGCTCATTTGCTTCTGTGGGCGGAACCCAGGGCCCCACGTGCCAGGGAAGCCGTCTACACTGAGCTCCATTTCCCTGCCCCGGGTTCTAACTCCTGTGTGCCTTTATACAAGTCACCAAGTTTCTCCTCTTTCTTGATTCCTATTTCTGGTGTGTATGAGATGAGACGACTGGATTGAGGGCGACGGTCCCTTCCAGGCCTGCTGAAACGCAGCGGTGAGTACCGGCTAACCAGCCGCAGTCACAGCAGAGCCCTGCCCACAGCCCCGGGTCTGCTGCCCTGCTCCCTTCCCTGCTGATGTCAACTTCTGAGCCCCCTGGAAGCTGCTGGGAGCTGGGAAAGTGCCACGGTGAGGCCCCCCGACACGGAAACATGCACTCGCCCGGGGGGGGGGGGGTCTCCCTGCTGCAGCCTGAGCGGCCAGCTGAGATGCTCAGCATCCAGGTAGAGCTGGACTGTGTCCCTCCCACCTCCCGGTGGACCCGGCAGTGTGACTCTCTGGTGCACCCTGAGGCATCTGAAGAGTGACACAATTCTGGGTGATTAAAGGCAGCCAGGATATCTGATGAGGCTGTAATTATCGCCCGCTTCGTGACACAGGCCTGGCGCTCGGCATAGTGGAGACGCGAGCGCTGGCAGTTTTCCATGATGGCCTGACTTTATTTGATGAGTGGGGGGAAAAAAGTAAGGAAAAGAAAAAGATGGAAACATCTGTAAGGAACATCTGGGTTCCGTTGCCAACCAGGGAAGCCGATTCCTCCGAGTCAGCATGCCGGGAGGGCCGGGGGTATTTATAAACAAGTGCGGTATTTAAATGGGGAGACGCCTGGCACCTCCACTTCCTGTGCGAGCGGCTCTCAGAGCAGCGAAGCCCTGAGCTGGGTTCTACGTCTGAGCGACGACAGGCGCAGCCGCACCTGCAAGCCGGGCGCTGCTCACACGGGCTTGATTACAGCCTCTGGGTCTTGGCAGTTGGTTCCCCAAAAAAGCCATTTGAAGAAAGAACTAGATGTGCTTCAGAGGGTCTGTGGGTGTGCGAGGAGTCACGCACGTGGCACGTGGCAATGTGGCCATAGCATGTACAGCCTGACGGGGAACAGAGTCTGTGAGCGAGTCATACACGGTGCACGGGTGTGGGCGCTATACCTGGTCATGTGCACAGGGAGGCAGGCGCGGGCACACACGCGTGTGTGCCATCCTAAGATCACACGTGTGTGTGCACAGATGTGTCCCGAGGAGCGTCACACTCTGTGGCCTGTTTCTGCCCGGGGCTTTGTCTCCTGTCCCCAGGCTGTGCACATTCAGCCGCTCCCCGGCTCCCTGGGGTTGGCGGGTCTGTCACGGAGGTCTGCTGTGAAGGGGAGTGTGTGCAGGCTGTTGCTGGGGGTCAGGGCCCAGGTGCATTGGGGAGCTGAGCTGAGCGTGGATGGTGCAGCCGTCCTGCCCCACACTACCTGTGCGCACAGAGGCTCTGGGTCCCCTCAGAAACCATCAGGACCCCTTCTCTGCCCGGAAGAGCAGGGGCGCCCCTGGGCGCACACATGGGAACAGCCCTGGATGCTGTGTGCTGCCTCCTCAGGGTCCCTTTGGAGTTCTGGCCTCTTTGCGTGACCATCTAACAGTCAAGGAGTGGACGGCCTGCCTGACCCCTGACCTGCACCCTCTCCTGCCCACCAGGGCTGCGGGGAAAACAACCCACTGCCCCAGGCCCCTGGTGCATGGACACAGCTCTATCAGCAGACGCAGGTGACATCCGAGTGCGAGAGACGTCGGCCCCTGGGGTGGGGACAGGAGGTGTCCTCGTGGCCTCCCAGCCTCCCAGCCTCCCTGCCTCCCAGCACTGGGGGAGCCCTGCCCCTCCCTGGCCCCAGTGCAGTCGTGTTTGGAGCTGGCTCTTCAGATCTCATTCTTGCCTCCTCACCATGTGGTTTGTTTATGGGGCTCTCTCGGGGAAGTCATTTTTCAGGCTCTGTGGCCTGTCAGGGCGAGTGCGGTGCCTCTGAAGTCAGCCTGGCAGGCCGCCTCTCTCTTCCCCGACGAGGGCACTCTCAGAGAATTTATTTGTATTTTGTGGGGTGTTTGTTGTTTTTCTCTTTTGGCTGCGGATCTTGGTCCGCGTCAGTCTTTTCTCTCCTGATGAAACGGGCGGCCCTCGTTCGCTGAGGAGGCTGAGGTGCCGAGCAGCAGCCTGGAGAGCAGGCCCCACGGAGAACCACTGTCCCCAGGTCCCTCCGCGGGACACACCAACCACAGCCAGCTGCTGCGGGGGACGGGGGGTGGGGAGAAGGGCCAAGGTGGCCGGGGGCAGCCGTGGGGATGCTGATGGCTCCCTGGGTACAGCTGGTGGGTACGGGGGTGGGCTCCAGAGCCCAGTGAGGATAAGGGACACCTGATCCCAAGCAATTAAAACCAAGCAAATCCGGCGGACTGTGGCTTTAAGTAGACTTAAATAAGGAGATCCACACTTAGAGAAGACGCTTCCCTCCAGCGGCCCTCGTGTTCCTCGGGAATTCTAAGTGCCTTTAAAATGTGGACCTTTCCGTGACTTCTCAAGTTTTGTTAAATAAAAGAAAAGAAGGAAGGAATAAGAAGGGGGAGAGGAAGAGAGAGAGGGAGGAACACAGGAATAAATAAGGGAGAAAGGAACTTAGCAAGAGAGCAAGGCCCACAGCTGGGTTTCTGTTCAGAGGCCACGAGGTCCTCTGGCCACCAACGCCTGCCCACCCTGCCTTTCAGATCAATGAAACGCACCAGGTATGCACAGTGGAATAGTATTCAGTCATAAAAAAGAACGCAATTCTGTCACTTCTGACATGAACTGGAGGTAATTATGCAAAGTGAAACAGCCAGGCCCAGGAAGACAGTTCCCACAGGGAAGCTGAAAGGTGGATCTCAGAGCAGGAGGCTGGGGAGGGAGCCTGGGGAGAGGAAGGTGAGTGGGTCTAGGGTGGAGTAACAAGGATTCCCAGCAATTAACGGTGTCTCTCAAAGTAGCTGGTAGAGAGGGTGGGAAGGTTCCTGACACCAAGGGCTGATGGCTGTCTGCGCTGATGGATGTGCCAACTTCCCTGATCTGACCATTCCACGCTGTGTACAAGTACTGAGAGGCCACGCTGCACCCCATCGTACGTGTGATCACTACGTGTCAACTAAAAATAAAAATATGTTTAAAGAAAGGAAGGGGAGGCGATGGGAATGGAGGGAGGAGCCGTGCTGTGTTTCAGAGGGAAGCTTCCTGAGTCTCTCTCTCTCTCAAGGAAGGGGCCTCAGAAGACCTCACCAAACTGCAGCCAGATGCGAGAGTCCACCACACCTTGCTCCTTTCACCGAGGCCTAGTGCCGGCGATTCCTCGGCTGTGAACCCCAGACGGTGGCCTCCTTCCCAACAGCACGGAAGTCCAGTGGCTCTTCCAACACTGGAGGAAGAGAACATGATGGAGCTTCCTGGCAAGAGGCTTGACTACCACCAGACCCAGGACCTGCTTCGTCCCCCCGGTCCCTCTGGGTCCAGGACACCTAGGTTTGCTGCGCATCCACCCGGAATGATGGAGGCCACATTTGTGAGGTTGCATATGATCCCAGGAGCGAACCAGAGGTGATCTCCAACCCCATGGGACAGATGTCTCCGCCCACCTTACAGACGGGGAAGCTGAGGCCCAGAGGGGCCAAGGAACAGCCAGACGGCTCCCAGGAGTGTGGAGCAGAGGTGGACACAGCCTGCACTTAGCTGCTCTGCACTGTTGGGATTGCTGCCCTGTGCGGGGTCATGGATTGGGCCGGTCCTCCCCAGAGACAGCCACGGGGTGATGACAGGGGATGCCGGGAAGCAGCCACTGATGTCCTCATGTCCATGGTCATGTGGTCACCTGCAGGTGGCCAGTCACATCTCCAGGAGAGTTGACAGCTGGCTTAGAGAGCTACCTGAGCTCAGTGGAAGGTGTGCACAGGTGGGACGGAGGGCTTGGGCACCAGAATGTCCCCACCCAGCCAGGGCTCTGTGCCTTGAGTCCTGAATCTGATAACCACCCCCCCCCCAGACTTCCAGGAGTTGGGGCCCAGTGCAGAAGTGCCATATGTTTTCTAGAAATGTCCTTGATTTTAGTATTCTCAGCCAGCTAATTTGAGTCTGCATAAATTTTTTAAAAAATCCCAGAATGCCAGTAGGGGCCTCCTCGGGAGCCCCCACTGCCCACAGCTGTCAAGTGGCCTCCAGGGATCCAAAGCATTAGTGAAGACAGGGATGGCTCCATCACGACCTTCCCGAGAGACGCCCTTCCGTCTGCTGTCCGCACACCCCAGTCTGCCATACCACCCCGTCGAAACTCCTGTCAAGGTCACCTTGACCTCCTAAATGAACAGTGGAGGCCACAGTCCTGGCCTTTCCTCAGACTCTACTCCCCCACCCCCACCCTCTTGCCGGAAACAACCTTTTAGATTTCATGACACAGCACTGCCACTGTCCCATGCCTTGGGGCTGGCTCTTTGCTTTCTCGGCCTAAATCTAAATGTCCCTCGGAGGCGGAACACCAGCCACCCTCTTCTACCTGTGCAGTTCCCTGGGCAGCGCAGGGTGTCCACCTTGTGTCTCTGAGGCACTGGTCTTCTTATCCAAGGCACCGAGGAGTGTGGGCAGGGTTCCCAGGAGGTGGGGCTGCAGGGTCTGTAGTGGTGGCCCTGATCCACTCCCATCACAGGCGACCTGTGTCTTTTCTGTCTTGTCTTTGACAGTGCTGCTCGAAGCTGACCAACTTTGTTGTTCTGTTCAAAGAGCCAGCTCTCCATTCCATTGATTTTTCTTTACTGCTATGATCATTCCAATTTCAGGTACTTTATTGTTTCTTTCTTCTGTTTGCTTTGAATTGATTTTGTCCCCTTTTACTTTCTTGAAATAGAATTTTAGATGATCCATTTGATTTTTTTCTAACATAAGCATTTAATGCTATAAATTTCCCACTCAGCACTGATTTAACTACATACCACAAATATTTTTTATTTTATTATTATTTTGGGGTTGGTACCATGGATTGAATTCAGGAGCACTTGACCACTGAGCCACATCCCAGCCCTACTTTATATTTTATAGAAAGACAGGGTCTCACTGAGTTGCTTAGCACTTTGCTTTGGCTGAGGCTGGCTTTGAACTTGTGATCCTCCTGCCTCAGCCTCCTGAGCTGCTGGGATTACAGGCGTGCGCCACTGTGCCCAGCCTACAAATATTAATGTGTGGTGTTTTCATTTTCTTTCAGTTTTAAGTTTTTTAAAATTTTCCTTTCAGACTTTATCTTTGACCCATGAATTGAAAAGTACATTTTGGGCTGGGGATGTGGCTCAAGAGGTAGCGCGCTCGCCTGGCATGCATGCGGCCCGGGTTCGATCCTCAGCACCACATACCAACAAAGATGTTGTGTCCGCCGAGAACTAAAAAATAAATATTAAAAATTCTCTCTCTCTCTCTCTCTCTCTCTCTCTCTCTCTCTCTCTCTCTCTCTCTCCCCTCTCTCATTCTCTCTTAAAAAAAAAGGAAAAGTACATTTTTAAGGATTCCAAGCATTTAAGGATTTCCCAATATCTCTTTCTTGTTGATTTCTAGTTTGATCCCATTATGTGAAAGAACATGCTCTATGTGATCTTAATTCTCTTACATTTGTCAAGTTTTATTTTATGTCCCAGAATAAGGTGTATCTTGGTGGACTTTCTTCTGAAAAGAATGTGTATTCCTTTGTGGGAAGTCAGGGTTCCATAAAGGTCTACTGGATATTGTTGGTTAAAGGTATTGCTTGGTTCTCTTATTTCCTTGTTGATTTTCTGCCTAGTAGTTTTATCAATTTCTGAGAGAAGGATATTGAAGTCCCCAACTACAATTGCAGATTTGCTTATTTTTTCTTTCTATCAAATTTTGCCTGTGTATTGTGAAATCCCAGTATTCAGTGAACGCACATCTGGGATTTCTGTGTCTTAGTGCTCTGTTCACCCTTTCATTGTTATGTAAAATGTCTTTTTGTTCCTGATAATTTGTCTTACTCTAATGTCCATTTTATGTGATAATAATATTGTCACTCCTGTTTTTCTTTAATTAATGCTTACATCTTTCCCGTCTGCTTCCTTCAACCTGCCCATATCATTATGTTTGAAGTGAGCCTCTTGGAGAGTACATTATAATGAGGTCAAGATTATTTTTTTTTTCTAAATCAATTCTGCCAATCTATCTTCTAAAACTTCCCATTGTTTTTAACTTTATAAAAATAGTAGGATGCCCAAGTTAATCTTTGGAAAGTTCAGTGCTCTATTTTGCTTCTTGAACTTGCCGTTGTGTAGCTAAAATTGGGCTTCCACAAAGTGCCGTTTCTCCTGCTTGTGATGGCCACACACAGCTGACCACTACACACTGACCTCTCAAGCTGAAACTCTGAAACTGAAAATGCAGTCTGTTGAGAGCCACAGCCCAAGGGGCCCCAGCAAACTTCCAGCTGCCAGCTGATTGGCTCCTCTGCGGTGATGCTCATTGGGCTGTTTCCCCGCCCTTTCAGACCACGGAGCTGCTCATTGGGGGACTCTTTTGGCTCAGCCCATGCAACCCAGCCAATCAGCCTCAAGAGCAGGAGGAGTGGGGGAGGTTGAGAGGCTGGTGGGAAGCCGGTGGTGGCAGTTGGGCTCTGTGGGAATTCCTGAAGAGCTGGGTGGTGTGTGGTTCTAAAAATAAAGTTCGTTTCTTTTGACAAGTGGCTCCTGAATTGTGCCCAGCCAGACTGCGGCAGCCGTCCCTCCACCCAGACCCTCTGCTTTGACGACCCGGTAGAACTGACTCATTAAAATCCTTATCTGTTTATACACAATGGAGTATTACTCTGCAATAAGAAATGACAAAATCATAGAATTTGGAGGGAAATGGATGGCATTAGAGCAGATTATGCTAAGTGAAGCTAGCCAATCCTTAAAAAACAAATGTCAAATGTCTTCTTTGATATAAGGGGAGTAACCAAGGACAGGGTAGAGACGAAGAGCTGGAGAAGAAGAATAACATTAAACAGGGATGATAGGCGGGAGGGAAAGTGAGAGTTAAGGGAAATTGCATGGAACTGGAAGGTGAGCCTCAGGGTTATACACAATTACATATAAGAGGAAAGGAGGAGTAGGAGAAAAATTATATAAGTGGAAGAAACGATTTATAGTAGAGGGGATGGAGAGAGAGTAGGGGAGGGGACGGGAGGGGAGGGGTGAGGGGACAGTGGAGAATGGGATAGACAGCAGAATACATCAGTCACTAGAAAAGCAATTTGTAAATCAATGGAAATGTAACTGATGTGACACAGCAATCTGTATACGGGGTAAAAATGGGAGTTCATAACCCACTTGAATCAATCTGTGAAATATGGTATAATAAGAACTATGTAATGTTTTGAACAACCAACAATAAAATAATTAAAAAAAAAAAATCCTTATCTGAACACCTGCAGCCCCCCTCATCTCTCTGCCTGTGTGTCCCGTGACCCCGCGGCCGTTTTAACCGTTCTCGGTCTTTCTGTGACCTACTTACATACTGTTGTGTGAAGTGCAATGCGTGACTTGTGTGTTTAGATGTCAGAAACTAAGATTGGGATAAAGAGTTTTCTGTCCCACTCCTGACTCTGGGTGACCCACAGGTGTTCCGTGAACGGCCACTGATGGAAGTGGGGTACCTGTGAATTCATTGTCACTCAACAAACTCTGACACTGTGGAAAGACCCGGAATGTGTCGTCCATGTTGATGACACAGAGTGCTCATGACACCAGTGTCCCCTCAGTCAGGGTTCTCTAGGGCAACAGGATCCACAGGAAGTGTAATTATAAAGGGGGCTCACTAGGTTGGCTCATGGGACCAGAAGCTGGACGGTCCACAGTGGCCGTCCGCAGGCTGGAGAGCTGGGAGAACCAGCAGTTGCGCAGTCCAAGACGCCGACGCCACAGAACAAGAGAGATCAACGGGGCTGCCCTAGTGTGAGACCAAAGGCTTCTGGAGAATCGTGGCCGAGTCCCACATCCTCAGACAGTCGAGCAGCAATCAAGAGCCCGTTCAAGAAGAATGGAGCTGGCAGCCGCTGCTGCTCCTGTAGGTCCCACCTTTACTCCCAAGCCTCGCCCTCTTGGTGGGTGCTGTCGTGACACTCTTCATGGGCTCTGGGTTGTTTCTTAGTGTTTGCTCCAGGGACACTTTTGCACCTGTCTTCTGCTGTGAGACACAGGCCAGTGTGTCTCCTGTGTGCTGGGGAGAGGGTGACCTGGTCATAGGGTGTGTGAGGTTTAAACTTAGGAGATGACACCCTCTGTCTTCCAAACGGTTGGACCAACTCATGCTGACCTGCAGTAAACAAGAAGCCCAGTGACCCTGGCCCCGAGGGAGATGGAAGACACAAGGTCAGGCAGACCGGAGGCTCACAGGGAGGGCAAGAGCAGGATCTCCAAACCCCCAAAGCTCCACCAACACGCCCACCTCCGCGCGCCAGGCCTGTTCCCCTCCAGACCTGAATTCCCACGAACCTTGGAGCACTGTGAGTGCACACAGTGGGGCCACATGCAGTCCTGGCTTGCACACCCTTTCCCGACTAAATAAAGCCCAAGGAAAAACACTGCCAGAGACCTGTGATATGGGGACATTTTGAACCTTATCTAGATAATGTCAACCTAGAGATTCTGAAAAGAACCAGACCCCGGAGAGCCCCGTGCCCCTCGATTAAGAGAACAGAGCTCAGCGGCCGCGTCACCCCCACCCCCCACTTCCCATGTTCTCTATTTACTATGTTTCCTTTAAAAGAAGAGCCCGGGACCCCAGAGGAGCAGCTCACCCTGAGATGCCTGTACTCTGTCCCCTCCAGGGTTCCTCGCCTTCCTGAAATCCTGCTTGTGCCTCTTTCTGATGCGTCCTGAAATTCTGATCCATGGTGCGTGTCTGCAGGGGCCTCCTCCAGCCCCTGTCTGGTGACAATTGTTCTGACATTTGGATATGTCGTGTTTTAAAATTTTTGTCAATCAAACGGAAGTTGAATGCCACCCATTAAGGTCTTAATTTTAATGATGTCAACATCTCTTTTTGTATTTATTGAAATTTTCTTCTATATGAAATTCCAGTGTGTCTTCCGTCTCTTCTCTATCGGGATACTTTGTACTTTCTTCCTGACTGTAGAGGTTTGTTACATGTTCTTGACACTAATCCTCGAAAAACATTGCTAATATTTTTTTCTCCAAAACTGGTCTTTTCACTTTTGAAACATCTTTCACTTCTTGCATACCTCTCCATATACTGACTTTTTCAAGTCTCTTAATTTCTGCTTTATTTTCGTGTACTCAAATCTATCCATTTTTAGAATACTCATTTTTCATGCCTTAAGATGGTTTCCTCTAACAGATTTTGAACATTCAACTCCATCCACCTGATTTCCAAAACATGGTGTGAGGTAGGGATCCACCTCCCACCTCCTACAGGACAGCCTCAGCCCTGGTCCTCCGGCTGGCCTCATTCACGACCCTTCTCCCGTCAGTGGGTGAACGCAGCTGCGTCTCTAAACCAGAGCTCCGTACACACATGGGGCTGCTTCGGGAACAAGTGGCCTGGTCAGCGGGTCAGTCCTGGGGCAGCCCTACATGATCTTGAACACCAGCCCCGAGTGGAGCTAGGACCTGGACCCACTTCTCTTTAGGAGGGTTCTGGCTACTTTGGGTCCCTTGCTCTTCTCTATGATAACTTTTCCAAGTTCCGTGAAAACCTCCACTCGCACACTGACCACACTTGCTCTGGCCACAGCATTTCCCATCAACCTGGAGAAAAGGACATTTTAATATTATAGAATCTTCTCATTCATTTATTAGAGACCCTCCACCTACTGAGGTTTACCATGTTTCCTTCATGAATCGTAGACATTTTAGAAGGAGCTTATACTTGCCTGACATTTCCTGATTCTACCATAGACGATGCCTTTCCTTCCATTACACTTTCTAGTGTCTGCACCACTGGTACGTGAACATACCTGACACTAACAGTAACCAACCTGATAAGCTCTCCAGTTTCTAGAAGATTCTCTGTGTAAGTTCAGGGGTTCTATGTACGTGACCATCTCTGTAAGCAAAACACTTTTCCTTCTTTCCAACCTCAGTAGTCTCCTTATATATGTAGGAAAGTGTGGAACGGGAGGTCTTACTCCACCTCCAGTTCGAATGTCCGTGGGCCGCATATGAAACCCTCCGTGAGTGGGAATGTCATTGGTGGTCCTCCTGCCCCTGTGCTGCTGCTGGTCCTCCCGTCCACCTGCTCCGTGTCTCCGTGTGAGTCCTTTCAGAACCCACCTTAGTTATTCTTAAAGGTCATCATACGTGCGCAGGATTCTCCCCCTCCCGTCTCTGTCCATCTAAACATTTTAATCTGAAAACTTCATCTTTTTTAATTCCAGAGATGTTACCCCCACATTTCCTGCCCTCTTGAGATTTCTCCCCCTCTATTGGGCATCTATTACCCAGATGTTCGACTCCCACTTCTTTCCCCTTCTGTGACAGCTTTACTCTCGGAGGGTCCGGCAGAGACCTCCGGTTGGCCCCCCCATTCGCCCCCGCACTCCTCAGCTGTACTTATGCCCTGCGTTGACACATCCCGCTGACGTGTGTCACTCAGTATCCCAGCTCCGCCCTCGACCTCCCTTGTTCCTGCCCCGTGTTGCTCAGTGTCCCTTGTCTCATTCACTGTGTTTATTCAGCGGTTTCAAACCCCAGTCTCTCTGTCTGCTGTTCCTTCTAAGGGGATCTGGAATCGGCAGCCGACTTTTTGTCTTTTTTTTTTTTAAATGCTCGTCCTTCTCAGGTGCCTTTTCTGCTCACTTCTTTCTGTGGGACATGAACCACTCCACCTGCAGTGTGTCCGCGGGAGGGAGGCCAGCCCAGGTGTCCAGGTGAGCTTGAAGGTGGCAGATGCCCTCTGGGTGGAGAGGCTCAGAAAAACGGCACCCAGCATCCCTCCTTCCTCTGAGTCAGGTCGGAGCTTCCCCTTCCCTCCGGAGAACAGCCACACTCGGAGAGACCCCTCCCCACCCACGTGCACAAGTGCAGCCTCTGGGCTTCCCCGGGAGCAGGGTGAGCGTCATAGCTCCCAGCTCTGCACAGCCACAGGCCTGGGATGAGGCTGCAGGCCTGGGACGTGGTGCTGTGGTGCCGGTGTGGGGCAGGCACTGCCCCAAGGCAACGGCTGCGCTCAGCCCACCCTCCTCCTGCGCATTCCACAGCTGCCCTCACCACCTCCTGCCCCCAGCCCCAGCCACAGCCCCTGCTCAGGCACTTGAAGCTCCTCCTCCCCCTCTCATTGGCTTCTCTCTGTTGTTCCCCAGGAGGTGACTTCAGAGCACATCACCGTGTGCTAAGCCTCAGAGCCAAGCTGGCTCTTCAAACGTGACCTGTCCAGAGCAGCCGCCTCAGAGGCCCACACCCTCGTCTAAACACTGCCCCTCCAGGCCCCTGTGGTGGCTCCCAGCCAGGGGCCAGCCTAGCCCCACCCCGCCATGCCAGCACCAGCAAGGCCAGGAGGCCCCGTCCCGCAGGCACCCACCACTCGACTTCACCGTGACCCCAGCCCTACAGCTACCTCCCCTCGGCCTGGGGACAGTACTGCTCGCTCCCTGGGCGGCCGACTCCCCCCTGTCCGGCCTCCGCACGCCCCTGGCGCCAGGGCTGCCCCGTCCTCTGCACCCACCACGCACAGCTCTCTCCCTCCGACCGCTCAGCTGTACCACTTCCTTGGTTTGGGTCCCTATGACCCACCGAGCTCTGCCTTCCTGGGGCCACTGCAGGTGCCGCTTCTCTGCCTGTCACCCTCCTCCCTGCTCACCAACCCCTACACACCCACCAGGTCCCCACTGAGATCCCCCTCTCCGATAAACCTCCTGCCGTACCCCGGCCCACGCAGATCCTGGTGATACCCCAGCGCACCCTGCACTGTCCCCTGACCTGCGGACCCCGTCTGGGGTTCTTCTTCATCTGCGTGGCCATCGTCCCCCAGGCCCGGCATGCTGCCCAGCAGGCTGCTGCTCCCCTCTCCCACCCCTCTACCAGGGCCAGCTCTCCCAGAGGCGCAGTGGGGTCTGCAAATCAGAGCAGGAGCAAGAAGCCCCCGCTCCACCTCCAGCCGGGCCTCGTCCCCTGGGATGAGGGGCTCCACCATGACCAGGCACCAGAGATCCCTGGGCTGTGAGTACAGGACCCACCTGTGCCTTGCTGCCACTGTGCCAGCCCCTGAGGAGTCACCGCCCGTCCCTGGTGGGTCACTCCCTGCCCCGTCTGCACACAGGGACCCACACTCTGTCCTTGACCTTCAGCCTCCCGTGGGTCGGCCGGTGGCGGCCCAGGCATGAGGAGAGGCCTGGTGTCTTGCCCCTTTGTGCTCTGTCCATAGCTGTCTCCGTCTGCCCCCCAGCTCAGCCCAGAGGCTATTCTGAATGTGTTCGCTCTGTGCCCCACTGACCGTCCATGCTCAGGGGTCACAGCCCGGCTCTCTTCCCACCCACCCCAGGTATCTGAGTCTCTACAGTCAAGTCTCTCTCCGAAGCCCCTGGACGAGTCCCTCCTCCTGGGGGACCCTGGCGCCTCCCATGACTGAAGGTAGCAGTTTTAGGTTAAAAGGAGTTTTACTTCATGGAACGGGTCTCTACTGATCCTGACCAAGTGTCCTGCTTGGTCCTGGACGAGCCTATCATAGAAGTGAAGGAGTACCTGCTGGACGCCATCCATGCTGGGCACGTCCCACCATGAGGGGTGGGCAGGGTGGGGACCCCGGTGCTCCACTGTCCCCAGGGGAGCAGGAGGGACCAGGCGCACACGCCTGGGTGCGCCCCCATGGCTGGCACCTGCGGGGAGAGAGCCCTGTCCTACGGGGGCTCTGGCAGAGGCCGTGACCAGCCGGGGGCCAGGCAGGGCTGACGAGCCTGGAGTGAGTTGGGACGTCAGGGGGGTTGGAGGAGAAGCTCCCTGGGCATCTGCGGGTCAGGGCCCCCCTCAGTCCTGCTGTCCCTCTGGGCACACTCTCCAGTAACCTCTAATGTGCTTTCTGCCTCTGAGCTGGACTGTTCTAGGTCCCCATAGGGGAGGACTCGTGCGCCATCTGTCCTCTGTGTCCAGCTTCTTTCGCTCAGCACTGTCCCCCGGGGTCACCCGTGTCGTGGCAGGTGTCTGAATTTCCTTCCCTCTGTGGCGGAGCTCCTCGCATGCGTACCCGCCCCTGAGTGTCGCTCCCCTGTTGATGCCCGCGGCTGCTGCCGACTCGGGGCAGTTGAGCATCCTGCTGCTTCGGCCGTCGGTGCGCAGGGTCTGACTTGGTCCCTGGTTTCAAGTCTTCTGGGCGACGACTAGAAGTGGAGTTGCCGGGTCTCGGGACGATTCTGCGTCTGGCTTTGAGGAACTGCTGCGAGATTTTCAAAAGTGGCTGCTTCATCTGACGTCCCCACCCGCAGAGGGGAGGGCCCCGCTTTCTCTGTCCCCGCCACTCCTCCGTCCCTCCTGCCGGCTGCTACGTGGACCCTCACCGTTGCTCTGTTTTGCTTCTCCTTGATGACGAGTGACCTGGACCAGCCTTCCCGATGTCTGAGGGTCATTTATAAACTTCTATGGGGACGGGTCTATTTAAGGCCTTGCCTGTTTCTAAAACTGAACTCTCTGCTGTGCAGTCCTAGAAGTCTTTATCTGTCTGGGTTCTAAACCCCACGATGCCGCGCAGCACCTGCTGCCCCTCTGGAGAGTCTCTTTCCACTTCCCGCCAGTGCCCTTTGATGCCCGGGGTATCCGGGGCTGATGAAATCCAGCGTGTTCACTGCCCTCTCCTGCTGCCCGCCAGCCCCCCACCCCTTTTAAGACTTCAGGCAGGAGTTTTCCTGGAGAGTCTTTTAGGGACCCCTGGGCCTGCGGGAAATCAGGAGGGGTCAGCACCCCACAGGCCTGAACACTGTCCTCCCAGAGGAGGAGGAGCATCCTGAGGAGCCTGCCCCGGGCACCTGGCCTCTGCCAGCACCTGCTGTGTCCTGGCTGTTCCTGGAGTGGGCACAGTCTCCACGTCCCTCCTGCCCCCTGGAAAGGCTCAGCTGCGTCCCCACCACATCCCTGGCCCCCCTGGTCCAGTCACTCTGAAAAGGCAAAGCTCCCAGTAGAACCCCTCGGGCTGCCTGCGTCCCTGGGTTCCCCTGTGTTGTCCTGCGTGAGGAAACGTCAAGAGCAGGGCACAGGAGGCAGGAGGCTGGACCCAGGAGCACCCCCACCCTGCTGGCCACCGGGGGACGGGCTGGAGGGCAGTCGGGTCACAGTGGGACGAAGCCTGGTGGGCTCTGCAGCCCCGTCCAGCCACACCTGGGAATGACCCTGCCACACAGCACCATGTGGGTCCCTGTCCTTGAGGGTGGAGCCTTGCACCAATGGTTGGGGGCACAGGTGTCCTCGTCACCCCCAAGGGCCTGGGAGCACCCTCAGGGAGCAGGAGAGTGGGGCTTAGGCAGGGGCTGTTTGGACATCACACCACACAGAGGACATTACCCATGGACAGCAGAACCACAAGCCCCCGTAGAGTGGACTCTCGCCCTGAACATCCTGGGGGCCAGGCGGCAGCTGACCCGGCCTCCATGGCGACTGTGGGTTCCGCCATGACGAAGGCTGCTGTTTCAGTGTCTGTGTGACTTCCACCAGCCGCGCTCTGCGGTGCCCAGAGCCACCTGCACCCTCCTCCGCGACCCCTCCCTGCTAGCCCCGGGGCTGAACCTAGTATCCACTGACCTTCGCTGACAGAATTTCTGGGAGAACTAAGAGTCGAGCTTGGATGTCGTGACTGGGACGCAAGGCCGCTGAGAGGAGTCCCACCCCTGCGATGCCAGGGGGCACCACCCTCCGCTGAGCCCCCCAGGAGCCAAGCGGAGCCGGAAAACTCTCCCCAGGAAACCCACGTCCCGGGGCCTGAGGCCCACCTGGCCTCCCAGGTCTCACTTAGCCCTAGCTGGGCAGCCGGTGAGGGTGGAGACGGAGCGGGCAGCCTCTGGGGTGGGAGGGCCCCCACGACACTCACTGCCCTGCGGGTGAACCTGCAGGACCCGTCTCACGGATGAGGTGTGCGACCGGCTGTTGGCAGCATCCAGCGTGATCACTGAGACACACGTCCTCGCACCCCTCCAGAGGACTTTTGTGTGTCCTGAATCGGGAGGAACCCAGAGGCCTGCATGGGCTGGGTGAGCGCTCTCACTGAGCTCCAGCCCCAGCCCTTTTTATTTGATGGAGACAGGGTCTCCTTAAGTTGCTGAGGCTGGCCTCAAACTTGTGATCCTCCTGCCTCAGCCTCCTGAGGAACTGGATTGACAGGTGTGTGACCTCGTACCTGGCTCAGACTTAATTTTTTTAAATATTTATTTTTAATTATAGGTGGATACAATATCTTCATTTTTATGTGGTGCTGAGGATGGAACCCAGTGCCTCACGCAGGCTAGGCAAGTGCTCTACCACTGAGCCACATTCCAGCCCTCAGACTTAATTTTTTAAAAGAGGGATTTTAGGCTCACAGTTGTTCATCTGTCAACACAGGCACATCCTCGGCCCCCTGAGCCCAGGGTCTACATGCGGGTTCACTTTTGGTGTTGGACATTCTGGGGGCTTGGGCAAGTGTTCCATGACGGGGGTCCACCTTTACAGTACAACGCACCGCGGCCCCGGTGCACCGCCTCCGATGCCTCTGGGAACCTCCGACCCCTTCACTGTTTCTGTTTCACTCTCGGTGTCTTCAGAGTCTCTTGGTGGTGACTAACTCACAAAGCCTTGGGGTGGATGCGCTCCCACTATGGGATGAGGGTGGAGGGGGACCAGCTCCCCAGGTGCCTGGGAAGGGGACAGAGGGGAAGACAGCGAGGCCCTCGTCAAGTGCGGCACGCATCCCCTGAGTGCCCCCCATGCTCCCCCAGGTGGGGGGAGTCAGCACAGGTGCCTACCCCACCCCACCACGGGCTGACTTCTTCAGTTCATTATTAATCGTGAATGTGATTATTTTAGTTCCAGACGACTGGAAGACGTTTCATACGCTCTGCATTCTTGCCAGGTATCCTGATCCCTCCAACGCAGGAGTCCAGGACATAATTAGCTCATTTCATAGAGAACTGCTCCTGGTTCGTGGCCACCTCAGGGCCCCTCCCCTCCTAGCTGCCGGATTATTAACGGATGTTATTGCTGATAGACCACCCCTTTAATGAGGGCTCTCCCCAGCCCCCCGAGTGAGACCACTCTGACTCAGGGATTCCGCTCTCACTTGGCGTAGAACAGCCCTGGGATCAGCTTCCGTGAGCTCAGCTGGAAGCCTGCAGATGAGTGGCAGCCCGGGCATGCAGGTCAGCAGGACCTGCCTGGTGGGCCGGGCCCAGCTCAGGGTGGGCTCTCTCTGAGAGAAGGACACCAGGATTTCCCTGACTCTGATTCTTCCGGGTGCCCTGAGAGCTTTGGAGAGACGCAGGTTGGCAAAGCAGCCTGAGTCTGGTTTTAGGTGCCCAGCGCAACCCCTGGGGACCTGGCCAGGTGGGCATTTCCTCTCTCTGGGGGGCACCAACCTCTTTCTACGCTTGAATAGAAGCTCAGATCTGACTGCTGGCAGGAAGCACGCTCCCCTCCAGCCCCCGGGTCCTTCTGCCTGCACTGTGGCACTTGCTCTTGGACCCTGAGTTCAGCCCGTGACAGCCGCCCCAGTCTGGTGACACCTCTTGTAAGCACAAGCCAGCTCCTCGACAGCCAAGCAGCCAGAGCCTGGGTCGGAGTCGGCTCCTCCTAACTCCAACACTGCTGAGAGCCTCAGACCCTCCCTCCCCCTGAACCTGGGGATGTAGCTTTGGAGCCTTCGAGTCTGAAAGCGTTCTCCACCCTTACCCTGACCAAGAACCATGTCCTGCCTGCGGCCCGAGTGCTCCGGGAGCAGGAAATGCAGGACAGTCACTCACCAGCTGGGGAAGAGCCCTGGCCCCAGGTGCCTCTGCAGGGGGACGTGTGGCTTTTACCCTTAAACAGGGAAGTTTCAGAATTTTTGATGCCACCGGAAAAGGACACAATTCAGGGGTAGGTTTGAATAACTACACGGAGAGTGTCCACTTCTTTCCTAAAATGTGACCCAAGAGATGAAGACCAGAAACAGACCCAAGTTGGAAGCATGGCGAGAGTCAGTCCCTGGGGCTCAGTTAAAAAGCGTTAAAAGGGCCACCAAGGCCCGACTCCTTTTTCTTGCAGCTCCAGTCCCTCCTGCCTGGTAAGGCCCCAGCTGAACTGAGACGGGACTTCGGCTACTTGTCCCTTGCTTGAGAAGCTGTCCTCTCAAGTGGCCAGCTGAGCACTCCCAGGGCAAGGCGGCGATGTCTGGGAGCCAGTGGCCCCTCGCGGCAGCCCTGCTCTCCCAGCCCTGCCTCAGCCCCTGGCCTTCCACTGCTGAGGAAGGAGCATCCACCCAGTGCCATGTGCCGTAGAACCCGCGTGTGCCTCCCCTGAAGGGCAGGGCAGGCAGGCTGCGGACCGTGCTCGGCGCGTGCGCTCACTGGCCCTGCCCAAGCCCACCTGGAAGCAGAAGGCCACTCACCAATTGCCTGGAACAGAACAAAACAAACCCGAGGGGGGATCAGAGGCCTGATCCCCATGTTTAAAACTCCAGGAAAGAATGTTTAACCCCAAATGGGCGAAGAGTTAAAAGAGGAAAGGGAAAACATGAAGGGCTTCTGGTGGGTTTTTAAAAAGAGAGAGATTTATCCACTCTAGGATTTTCCTTTATAACTAACTGCTTTCAAATTCAGTAAAAAAGTGTTTTCCAACTAGCCTCATTTTTAAAATCACTGCATTGAGGGGCTTCCTCCTGTATTCCAGTAACTTCCACATTCAGGGTCCCACGCGAGCTACTTCTCATGGGGATTCAGAGACAGGCCAGGAGGGGATTCTGGGCCAGACACGCCCACCCTGCAACTGGCTAGGGTGCCCCCACTCCTGCCAGAATCCTGCCTCCAGGGGCCACTTTGCCCCTCTGGCCACCCTCCTACCCTCTCCCGAGCTCCAGCACATTGTCCCTGGAATGCCTTTGCCCGCAGTCACACCCCCAGGCTCCCCAACTTCTCAGGAGATCACTCCAATCCCCACCATGCCCAACAGTGACTTGGGGACCTAGGAAAAAAACCTGCCCTTGCCTCTTGTCCCCAAGCACTGCCAGAGAGCTGGCACAGGGCAGCCACTGCAGGTGGCCAGCAGCAGCCCGGAGCTGGTGGCTCAGAGCAGCTTCCTCCCTCCCCCCCCAGGAAGGATGGAGCTCCAGAGGCTTTCACAGAGGAGTCTGTCTTTCAGGCAGCCCCAGGCGGGTGCAGCCATGGCTCAACATTTCCTCCTCTCAACGATTTCATTCCATGAGTGAGGAGATGGAGATTTGGACGGGATGGGTGTGTTTAAACCCAGTTCAGTTCCTGACGAGGATCCCCAAAGGCTTGGGGAGAGAGGGGAGGGAGGGCGTGGCTAATGGTCAGCACCATGCTGGCCCCCGGGGCCACCAAGCTAGCAAACGAAAACAGGTGCCCATCCAATCTGAGTTTCAGACAGAAAGCAAATAGTTCTTCGTGTGAGCGTACCTCAAATGCAACAAATAGTTCTTATGCTAAAAATAATCCACGGTTTATCCTAAATTCCAACTTCACCATGTCCTGTTTTTCATCTGGCCATCTACTTTCCCCATCAACCCCAAACCCAAAGACCATGGTTTTTTTCCCAAGGGAGAGACACTGAACCGAAGGAGCAGATGGTGCCTGACCATGTCCTGCCTCATTGCCGGCATCTCTGCTCCCCAACGCTGCTGCCCACAGGGAAGGAAACACGAACTCCCACCAGACCCAGGCCGGCAGACCGGGCTCAGGCCAGCCCCACCAGGTCACCCGTCCCACAGCTGGCACCTCCAGCCACTTCCATTTCTTATTTTTAAAATTCATTATATTTAAAAAAATGTTTTTAGTTGTAGATAAAGATAAGACCTTTATTTTATTGATTTATTTTACGTGATGCTGAGGATAGGACCCAGGGCCTCACATGTGCTGGGCAAACTGTTTACCTTGAGCGACAGCCCTGGCCTGATTCATTCCTTCCTTCCTTCCTTCCTTCCTTCCTTCCTTCCTTCCTTCCTTCCTTCCTTCTTTCCTTCTTTCCTTCCTTCCCTCCTTCCTTCCTTCCTTCCCTCCCTCCTTCCTTCCCTCCTTCCCTCCTTCCCTCCCTCCTTCCCTCCTTCCTTCCTTCCTTCCTTCCTTCCTTCTTTCCTTCCTTCCTCCCTCCCTCCTTCCCTCCCTCCTTCCTTCCTTCCCTCCTTCCCTCCTTCCCTCCCTCCTTCCCTCCTTCCTTCCTTCCTTCCTTCCTTCCTTCCTTCTTTCCTTCCTTCCTTCCTTCCTTCCTTCCTTCCTTCATTCCTTCCTCCCTCCCTCCCTCCCTCCCTCCCTCCCTCCTTCCTTCCCTCCCTCCCTCCTTCCTTCCCTCCCTCCCTCCCTCCCTCCCTTCCTTCCTTCCTTCCTTCCTTCCTTCCTTCCTTCTTTCCTTCCTTCCTTCTTTCCTTCCTTCCTTCCTTCTTTCCTTCCTTCTTTCCTTCCTTCCTTCCTTCCCTCCTTCCTTCCTTCCTTCTTTCCTTCCTTCCTTCCTTCCTTCTTTCCTTCCTTCCTTCCTTCCTTCCTTCCTTCTTTCCTTCCTTCCTTCCTTCCTTCCCTCCCTCCCTCCTTCCTTCCTTCCTTCCTTCCTTCTTTCCTTCCTTCCCTCCTTCCTTCCTTCCTTCCTTCCCTCCTTCCTTCCTTCTTTCCTTCCTTCCTTCCCTCCTTCCTTCCTTCTTTCCTTCCTTCCTTCCTTCCTTCCTTCCCTCCTTCCTTCCTTCCTTCCTTCTTTCCTTCCTTCCTTCTTTCCTTCCTTCCTTCCTTCTTTCCTTCCTTCCTTCCTTCCTTCCTTCTTTCCTTCCTTCCTTTCTTCCTTCTTTCCTTCCTTCCTTCCTTCCTTCCTTCTTTCCTTCCTTCCTTCCTTCCTTCCTTCCTTCCTTCCTTCCTTCTTTCCTTCCTTCCTTCCTTCCTTCCTCCCTTCCTCCTTTCCTTCTTTCCTTCCTTCCTTCCTTCCTTCCTCCCTTCCTTCCTTCCTCCCTTCCTTTCTTCCTCCCTTCCTTCTTTCCTTCCTTCCTTCCTTTCTTTTTTCCATGTGGGTACGCACTGTCCTAGGAACTTCTGGACACCCAGGACATTGGTTCCAGTGGACAGCATAGTCCAAGGACCCTCACGTCCTCTTTATAACCTGGTGTGGTATTTACGTGTGACCTAGCCCCTCCTCTCATGTACTTTGGACCATCTCTCCATCATCACCAAGACACGGAGCACAGGGCAAACCCTGGTCAACAGCTGTGGTTCTGTATCATCTGGGGAATGATGAAAGAAGAAAAATGTGCGTGTCTAGTGCAGACTTTCTTTTTTCCCCAGATATTTCTGCTCCATGGCTGGTTGATGCAGAACCCCTGGATACAGAGGACCAGTGGCTCTCAGGACACAGGACAACTACGTCAACATCAGCAACAACACAGTGAAAGCAAACAGGGTGCATCTTGGAAGCCAAGAGAGTGGCAGTCGGCCCTGGCCAGCAGGGAGCCCCGTGTCCTCTCTGCATGCACAGTAGGGCTGCACCAGCCACCCGCAGGCACTGCGGAGCCAAATCCCGGGGCTCCCACCAGCTGATTTGTAAAGGGGCCTGCGCAGGGCGGGGATGTGACCGGCTTTCTTACAGCTACATCCTCGCCGAGCTGAAATGCATACCGCCAGCTTGAGGGACCATGAAGCTGGATAAGCCCTCAGCAGCCCCAGTGGAGGGAGTCCTGGCCTGGACTCAAAACCCCTATTACAAAATCAGACCATTAAAAAACAGCGAGGAGGAAGCCAGAACTCCCTCTGCCACCCGTTACTTTATAGGGTCACTGGTGTCCGCAGTTTAGGAGAGATCCGATCACACCACAGCCCGACTCAGAACTGAGCCGCGGAGGCTCAGAAACGTAATCACAAGTTCTAATTGAGAAAAATGGCCCTGGATTAAATTCCTGATCTCCCCCCACCACAAAGAAAGATTACATCATGCTGGGGGCAGGGCGTGGCGACCTGAGTTCTAAACGCACTGTGATCCAGGGAGGTGTGACCGTGAACTCATCTGTGGGTTGGGTATCCTGAGTGGTTCCTGGGTGCGAGCTGTCTGTCGGGGAAGTTTCCACGGAATTCCACATCGTGCACAGGAAGGAGGTGGGCTCTGGGCCACAGAAGCATCCTCCTCAGACGAAGGAGAGGAATCCCTCCAGGTCAGGAAGAGGCCTGGAGAGGAGTCTGGCGGCTACCCCCTCCCTGCCCTACTGCCCTCTCATTGAGACCCACCCAGGGCATGGATTGCCACAGCCCCCACTTCTGTCCGTGCAGGGACCCACCTCCCAACTGGGTCTCACCATCTGTGCCAACCAACAGGCTCGCCCACCCACGCAGCCAGCCGAGAGCTCCACGCACCGGCCCACTTGGCTTCCCCAGGTCCCCCTGCCGATATCAGAGCCGAGACGAGGTCTCGAGGTGCCCCAGCTGAGGGATGTACCAGGATGCCCTGCACCTCTCCAGGCCCCGGGGCCACCCTGCCGGCCCCTGAGCCCTCGTGGCTCCAGGGCTTCTCTGAGGGACCCTTGTGCCCAGGTGTCCCTCCTCTCCCTCAGGCCCCCTCCTTCCGTCTAGAGCTGGTAGCACTTCATGTCCTCCTTCACGTGGCCATGTGCGGGGTCAGGGCCTGCGCTTGCAGCCCTTGGGAAGCCAGGGCCGTGGGGGTGGGACTGGGTCTCACCATGAGGTCTTGAGCCAGTCATTTTCATACAGCTCGCCAGCCACATGCAGATCTCTGTTTCTTTATTTGTTCATTAAAACCTCAATAAAAATGTATAAAATGTCTTATTTTGGTAGTTAATTGCCTTTTCCATTTTAACATGCAAGCGGAGTCGGCCCTCCTCTGAGGTTCTCCGGGACTCTCAGTAAATAACACGCTGTGTTGGATGCAGGCTCCCTGCCTCCCACGTGTCCGCTCAGGTAACACAACTCTGGACTCCAGAGAATCCGCTCCGTCGATCTCACGCGGGGCCACCCTCCATGGCCAGCCCCCACAGCGGTCTTCCAGCCCCATGCATGCCCGGAGTTGTTTCCCTGGTTCCCAGATATCCTCCCAACCTCAGGAAGATGAATGGCTCGCCCCGAGTTCCTCTAAAGCCAAAATTGTCAGCTCATCACCAATTTAAAAGCGGCCCTGCAGGACTTGGCCGAGATCCCCAGCCCAGAGTCTGACTAGGTCAGCAGGAAGCTGAGGGCAGCATCTCCGAGAGCCAAAGAGGGTGCAGGCCTCTGAGGCACAGGCGGCAATGGCAGCCAGGGACCGGGGACGGGGAGGGGCGGGCGTGGGTAGCCACGGGCTCTGGGCGAGGAGCTGGCTCAGGAGTGCTGCCTGACTGGGGCTGAGCTCCCGGAAGATGTGGCAGGGCCGGCCCAGCACACACTGGGTGGGGGCCTATGGCGCCCTGCGTGTGCGGGTGCCGGAGTCCTCTCTGCAGGCTTGAAGACCCACCGTGTGCCACCACACCCTGTGACTGGGCTGCTCCTGGCACACACAGAGGCTTTGTGACCTGCTCATGGCCCTCATGCTGGAGTCTTGCCAACGCTATGGGACAGGGGTCTGTGGGCGCGTCTCACACCAGGTCGCTCAGAGAGAGGCTCCGTCGGCCAGTGTGGAAGCACACGGGAACCCCGGCAGGCCCTGACCGAGGAGACAGGCAGGGCCCACTCCCCACTCCCCATCCTCACTCCAGAATGATGGAGCCGCCTCAGCTCCCCTCGGACCCTCGAGGACGGAAGCACAGTGGGCGCCAGGGCCACTCACCAGCCACTGTCTTCCCTGTGGCAGAAAACCAAGCCACGAGGAACGGAAGTTCAGGGTGGTCCAACAAGCAGGTCCTCCCAGGCCCAGGAGAGCCGCAGGGAGAAGAGAGGCCGTGGAGCCCACTCCTGCCTCCAGGGGTCTTTGGAGAAGGTCCCCGGTTCTGCAGCCCCGTGAGGCCAATTGCACAGGAGGGACGAGGGGTGACATTCAGGGTGAGCCCACAGAAGATGCAGGGCCTTGAGGGGAGACCCTCCCTCTGCGGACTCTGTGGGCAGGACGGGGATTCCTGTGCTTTTGGGGAAGATGCTGTTCTCTCTGGAAATGGGGCCAAGGTGGCCTCGTCTCAGCCCTGGCTTTAGTGGCTCTCCCATGTCAGTGGGGCTGAAGGGTCCCAGCCCGGACCCAGACTCTCTGCCTCAGCCCTTCCTGGAAGCCCCACGGGCATCCTGAACTCAGCCTGCCCACGCGAGACCTGCTTCCCCTTCCTGTCCTCTGTGCCTCCCTCGGTCTCTGCTCAACCCAGGATCTGGCAGTCTCAGATCTCTGTGTCCCTTGCCGCAGGCATTCGACACACAGCAGGGTGTCAGGGTCCCTGATGCCTCCAGAGCCCCTGGATTGGAGGCTCCTCCCCACCCTGCAGTCTGGGTCCCGCTTAGAACAGACGTCAGCTCATGTCACCACCCTGCTCAAGCCCTCAGCAGCTGCCCGACGCACCTGGAACAAAAGACCAATGGCAGGGCTCCTGCGGCCCCCACCCTCTGCTCCCACGGCCCCGGGACGTCCGCGATCACCCTGGCCCTTGGCTCCTCTGCTTCCTGGGCCCCTGCAGCTCCTCCAGGCCCCAGTTCAGATGCCCCCAGAGAACCTGCCCCAGTGAGTGTCCACCAGCACCGACCCGGGGTCTCGGGCAGGCACAGGCTCCGTGAGACTGGGCTCAGCTTCCTCTCTGTGTCTGTCCGGTCCCCAGACAGCATCACCTGACTGAGAGGACAAGAGGGTCCCAAAGCATCTGTGGCTCCTGGTGTGCTCTGCTTGGGACCCTCGGGGCAGGACATAGGTCTAGAGGTGATTCTCAGATGACGTGGGCTGGTGGAGCGGAGGGCCCACTCGGGTGCAGCAGGACTTGCTCTGCAAGGGCAGAGTGATACCCTCCACGTGGGGCCAGGGCCACTCACCCAGGCCATGCACCAGCAGGATGGGAGCCTGGTGGTGGGACTGTCAGGCAGTCAGCAGGTGTTAATAAGCATATTGAAGGCACAGAAGCCCTATAAAGCTCTGAGTGGGCAAAGATGGACAAGAAAGGGCCAGGCATTGGGGAGGTGGGGGCCAGTGTGAGCATCCCGGATAGCCTGCTGCTGGCGTTCTGGTGGGAAGCCAGGTGGCACTGGTGGTGGGTCCAGAGGACCACACCATGGCTCAGCCCCACAGCAGAGCCCTGGGATGTGTGCACCAGCCCATCCCCCCCACACACACTGTCCCCATGAGTGAGGGCCACCTGCCAACAGGATGCTAACTCCTGGTATCAGGGGGTGGCTGAGGCTAGGGCCACCCCATGGCAACTGTTGGCCCAAGGCTCAGAAAGGCTCTGCCCAGTGCAGAGCGCAGGGCAGCCCCTGAGACCAGGGACGGCAGAGCCTGGAGGGAGGGTCAGGTGGGGGCAGGCACTGAGGGACCCAGAGAGGGAAGCAGGACAATTAAAGACTGAAGTAAACCCCACACGATTCTGCCAGCCTTGCCACATTAGGTACCTGTGGGGGTTACGGGGAGGCTGCCTCTGGGTTTTGTGGGCGCTCTGCTCTGCCCCTCCACCGCACACTGACCCCTTCTCCGACAGGTGCCCGCACAGCTCCTCTGAGGAAGCCTTAGCTCCTTGCTCTCCTGAACCCTTTTTGAAAAACCACTGTGCTTGCTCTGTGTGAACAAAACAGTCACCCAGCAGAACTGAGAGGCTACTGCAGCCGTGGGGGACCCAGCGTCCCCTCTGAGGTTAGGCCGTACAGCAAACTCCCAAATGGAACCGCGCTAAGAGAAAACGCAATGGAAGGCTGCCTGGACAGGGGACCTCGCGGACGCACAGTTCAAGAACAAAACTGGTAAACGTCTGTGATCACGCTCTGTTCTCATGGTACAGTTGATTGGTACTGGATTCCAGCGGTGCCCACAGTGGCACCCGCGCTCCCACATGCACCCCAGATAAATGGATCACAGCAACGGGGAGACAGTGAGCCCCTGCGGGAGTCAGCTTGGCGGCAGGTGGAAATGTTTTAACAGAAATCCCACATAGGACTCGCGGCGCCTTTGATGAGACCTTCTCCAGAAGAGGAGGGTCTCCCCCACCTGACAACGGGGGTCCAACACCCCATATGCTGCGCTCACAGCTGCTCCCTGATTGAGGACTCCTGGGCGTCACACAGGAAAGCAGGTCAACAACCTGGAGAGCGGGCAGGGGGCTGGCCAGAGGGCTGCAGCCACACCTCCTGGGGTCCTGCAACCGAGGGACAGCAGCCCTCTCTGGGTATCCTGCACTTGCCCCAGAGCGGCCCTCGCACCCTGACGCTGCACAAGTTCCGCAGGCGCAGCCTGATAGGGAGCGTGGGCAAGAAGGGCAGTACTGGGGGGGTCCCACAGGGACCCGCCAGAGCCGTCTGCAGGCTGGTTCCTCGTGCTCTGAGAGGGCACTGTGCCACGCCGGGAGCCCGGAGCTGAGAGCGCGGGGGGGGGGGGGGGAGGCAAGGAGGCGCAGTTTGACGGCAGCAGGACCTGTGGCAGCACAAAGCCACGCAGCCCCTGGCAAACCAGGGAGAGCCGGTCAGGAGGAGACCCGGGGCTAGTCCGCAGCCCAGACACTGACCTGGCCACATGCTGGTCTCCTTGGCAGGCGGTCAGCCATCCTGGGCACTGTCCCTGGTGAGGCTGATGCGTCCTGGTCAGGATCAGCACTGCCCGGCCAGCACCTCCCTGTTAACATCCGCATCAGCTCTTCCCTTTTCCCCTTAAAGTATTTATTTAGTTGTAAATCAGCGTTCTCACAAGCGTTCACAGCCACTCCCATAGCCACCTGCATTACTCGCTCTGGACGCCCATTAGAGCCCAGGCACATGTCACTGGGCCACTGATCAGTTCCCGTGTCCCCATCTGAGAAGGCCTTTCAGATCCTATGGCTCCTGTGCAAGGAACATCCCAGACTTTGTCCCCTGGTCATGTCCCTCCTGCCCCCCTTTCTGTCCCAAAGAAAGCCCAAATGAAGAAAGAATGGTCAGCGGAAAGCGGTCATCCTGGGCAAGGACAGCAGCAGAGCCATGATGGGGGTTCCTCTTGGAGACAGGCGAGGCCCCTTTCCTTGGTGGGCAAGGCCCGGGCACCGCCCTTCCTGATGCTCCTGCCAAAGTCCCCTCCTTGGTGTCATCAGTGGCTCCCATGGAGGAGCCGCAGAGCCCCACGCCAGGGAGCAGCTAGATGGTGCCCGCCAGCCGGGACACTCCCAGGTGACTTCCCAAGGAAGCCCACGCCGGCCTCGCTGTGTGCAATCGAGACCCAACGTCGGCTGCCTCAGTACTGGCACCAGGACGGACGCCAACCACGTGCACACATGGTCACGCACACGCACACATACTAGCACACGTGCAATGTGAGTGTGAGCTAGAACACACTCCTTTTCACACTCCCTTGCTCACACCTGCTCATATGCACACGTGTTCACACACATGCTCGCACACTCACACACTCTTCTGGGTCCTCGGTGTGAAGACCGGGGACCCCAGGTGTGGCAGTGGTGAGCTCACCGTGGGGTTCTGGCACAGCACTCCTGAGGGGAAGCCTCTTTCCTCCCTCCCCAGGCGTGTGGCAGGGGACTTGGGTATGGAGGGGCAGCAGCAGCAGTGGGGCTGCCTGGGCCAGTGGGCAGCTGTCCTGTCTGGGTGTTGTGGGGCTGCGTGCCCTGGCCCAGCACCGGGGACTTCCAACTCCGTCTCCAGGGCCACTTGGTCAGACGTGTGGGCCCTGCTGGACAGGGAAGCCCCTTTCATCTTCCTGGGCACCTGTTGTGGAAGGTGCTGTTACATTCCATTTAGAATGGGCTTGTCCAGGGGTTGTGAATAAGTGACCGGTCACTCCAAACCAAAGAAGGGCCACCCAGCATGACCAGATGCAGGGAAACGCAGCTGCCCGTGATCCTCGACTGCACGCCCTGGTTCCCTCACTTCCTGCTCCCTGGAGGGGAGTCAGTCACACGGAACGGGGCCAAGCCTCCTGGTGGGCCAAGGGGTGCACAGACCTGCCAAACACACAGGCTGGACCGAGACGCCCAGTGGTCAGGGGCCGGTGCCCAGCATGGAGCAGAGCGCACCAGGTGGTGTTGTGCACGGCTTTGCCCTGGTATGATGAGTGCTCCCGTTCCCAGGTCCTCCATGCCCCAGCCGCAGTCAGGATGCCAGCCCAGCCCTGCCCCCCAGAGGCCCTGGGACTTCAGGCCCCGCCATGCCTTCCTGGAGACTCACTCCCACCCACAGAGCAAGGCAGGAAGGAGGGGACCAGACACTCCAGGTTGAGCTGTGCTGGCCCCAGAAAAGGTGGGACAGGATGGCACAGAGTGTGGTGCCTGACTGGTTGGCATACTCAGATTCTGCCTGTGCTCGACTTCTCTCTGGTCGGAGTGTGAGGTCTGGATGAGGCTGTGAATCAGCGACACAGGAGCTGCGTGGCCGCGAGCTAACGTGTGGCCGGCAGGTGTGGAAGTCAGGGTCCTCGGGCGGTGCCAGTCTTGGTGGCTTGCAAGGCACCTGGCTTGTTGGAAGGGGTCACTGAGTGTGGCCTCTTACCAGCGAGGCAGGGCCAGGGCTCCTAAGCTGCAGACTTTAGTGACAGGGCACTGGGGGCTTCCAACCTGGTTCCCAGGGATATCAATGCACCGGCAACCCAGCCGTGTCCCCACATCCCCCCGTGCTCCTAACCCACCCCACAGCCTCCACAGCCCCCAAATCCTCCTGGTCCCCACCTCTGCTTCCACTCAGAGAAAAAGGCCCAAAGAAAGGGGGCTGGCCAAGGACTCAGCCAGAGTTCCTGGCTCACCACAGGACCCAGGATGTGCACGGAAGCAGGGCCTACCCACAGCCCCAGAGGGATGGACCGGCAGTGACCTCAGCCCACCTCTGCTCCAGCCAACACACTCCTAGCATTTCCTCAGTTCCCTGCAGAAGGGGTCAGAGGGGCCAGAAGGACGTGGGCTCTTCACAAAGCTCCGTCTGAGGACTGGACGTGCTGGCCTGATCCTGTCAGGCAGGTTTATAGCCCAGAGGAGGTTCCGCAGAGCCAGCCTTGATTCAGATGTGGGAGTTCCACAGGGTGAGCCCCCCCAGGGAGCAAGGCTACCACCTGCAGAGCAAGCCCAGTGCCCGGGAGCCAGGCCAGGGAGGAGGCCGCCCTGTCTTCCTCCAGGGTCCCACCCACCACCCCCATAAGCTCGCGGGGCGGCCCTCCGGGGGCGCAGGGCTGGGGTGCTGGGGTGCAGGCACTCGTGTCCGAGTGGCACAATGCCAAGCCCGCTGCTCTGGAGAGGACTGGCCTTTCATGCAGAAACAGGATTTCTAATGGATGAGAATTAAGAAAACTCATTAAGCTAATTAGTTGCTGCATAAGACTGAGGCCAGCAAATACAAACTGGCAGGGAGGGCCTCTCAACATTCGCTTTAATTTAAATTGAACTGGAGCAACCAGGAGATGCAAGCTCTGGCTGCACCCAGGCTCCCGCCAGCCAGGGCTGGCACACGCACCGCCCTCACCCCATGGCACACGCGCTGCCCTCACCCCGCCGCAGCCCTCCTGCATGATGGGCTTCTTGTTTTTACTTGTCTAGGTGTGACCTGCCTCAAGAATGCTCCATGTGCAAACAGATGCGCTCAAGATGCTTTGCATTGAACAAAAGGGTGGGATTTTGGAAAAAATTTCTGGCCAGTTTTCTTTACAGACGGAGCCTTCCCTAGTGCATTTAAAATACGATTCGGTGTAAGGAAACTCTGTGAATACTCAAGATTCCACAGCCCTTCCTCCTCCTCAACCAAGGACTTCCCTCTCTCAAGATCCTAGCTACTGAGCTTTCCTCCTCCAGGCTGCAGGCTCCACGGCCCCGCCCACCCACAGGCCCTGCCCACACGACTCCTCCCACCCTCAGGCCCCGCCCACCCTCAGACTCTTCCCGGCCAAAGGCCCCGCCCACCCAAGGCTCCTCCCATCTTCAGGCTCCTCCCACCACAGGCCCCTCTCCTGGCTGCCTCAACCCCTGCAGTTCTGCCTGCCCCATGTCCCACTTGCTCTCCTGCAATTCAGCTCCTCCTCCTCCCCTCACTAGCCCCCTTTTCCCAGAGGGAGACACCCTGAGTCTCATGGGGAGGCGCTGTCCTGGAGTCCAGGCACCTGCCCTCCAGCCCTGGTCATTCAGTCAAGACAAGTTTCCCCTGAGGAGATTCCTGAGATTGGAGAAAAATCGTTTCCCAGAGAGTCGGTCAACTAGTATTGATTATTGATCTGCTCACTCTGCAGAGAGCTGTGGTGGGCTGAGGGGGTGAAGAGGGGACCGAAGGAGGAGACCGAAGAGGGAGGAGGTCTGTCCCTGCTTCTGTGAAGCTGCTGGCCAGGTGGAGAGAGGGAACACTGCTTCCCAGAAGCAGCACAACCAAGTGTCCGGCATTATCAAGAGCAATCAGAACACCCTCAGCCCGAGGGAGCCCAGAAGCAGGGGAGGGCGCCAGGCCCTGGGGAAGCAGGCGGAGCCCCACTACCTCGGCGCCGTCCAGACCCACAAGAGCAGGCCAATGCCTGGAGGCCTCCCTTTGGCCACTGGCTTGGGCAAGCAGAGGCAGCAATGGGGCTGGTGGCCGGGTCTGGAGTCAGAAGCCTGACCTAGCTGGCCTCCTCACTGTGTCCCCCCCAGCAGGCTGGCCTCCTCACTGTGTCCCCCCCAGCAGGCTGGCCTCCTCACTGTGTCCCCCCCAGCAGGCTGGCCTCCTCACTGTGTCCCCCCCAGCAGGCTGGCCTCCTCACTGTGTCCCCCCCAGCAGGCTGGCCTCCTCACTGTGTCCCCCCCAGCAGGCTGGCCTCCTCACTGTGTCCCCCCCAGCAGGCTGGCCTCCTCACTGTGTCCCCCCCAGCAGGCTGGCCTCCTCACTGTGTCCCCCCCCAGCAGGCTGGCCTCCTCACTGTGTCCCCCCCAGCAGGCTGGCCTCCTCACTGTGTCCCCCCCAGCAGGCTGGCCTCCTCACTGTGTCCCCCCCAGCAGGCTGGCCTCCTCACTGTGTCCCTCCCAGCAGGCTGGCCTCCTCACTTTGCCCACAGCCCTGGGCAGTTCCCACTGGACCCCTGCCTGCAGAGGGGATGCTTGATTCCACTTTGTTTCTTTCCCACTTGGGCAGGAGACAAAGCCAGCTTCCCTCCTGAACTGCCCTGCATGGCACCATGGCACAGGCCAGCAGGACTCAGAGGGAAAGCAGAGGCAGAGGCTGGGGCCTCCAGCACCAGAGCAGACACCTCTCTGGGTGCTGGGAAAGGAAGGTGGTGGGCCCAGGTGCAGGACCCCCAGCCCGTCCCACAGAGCCGCACGTCCCTTCTCAGCTGGGTTCCTTTGCAGAGCACTGGAAGAGAAGTGAGAGTCCCCTGAGAGCAAGTCGACTCCATCAAATCACGGTGGCCTCTCCGGCCCCACTACTGTGCTTGCTCAGGCAGGGGGCTGCCAGGCTGCAGAGGGCCAGCAGGAGGGGAGGGCATCAAGGTCCCCATGCCGTGGCCTTCAGCAGGCAGAGGCAGGACACTCAGATGGGGACAGGGGACTTGCACTTCTTTCCTGCCCCCCCACCAGGAAGGCAGCCTGGGAATAAGGAGAGGGAGGCTGCCGGGGCTCATTTCAAATGCAGGGACTTGGCCCTTCCTCTCCTCTTGCCTGCTCCCTCCCTCCTACGAGAGGACCACAGCCCCTGCTCCTTCCAGCCAGGCTGCTGGCCAGGATGCTGCAGGGGGGGGGGGCAGTCAGGCACAGAGGATCCTGCTTCTGCACACTCCTGACCTACGAGGCCATCTCCGTCCCCATGGGGCTGCCCCACACTGTGTCCTTGCCGGCCTTGGGTGTGCGTCCACAGACCCGTGAAGACACAGACACACGTGTAAACAGAGACACGTTTATGAAGAGACACGAAGACCCAGATGTGGGTGCACACGGAGACACAGTCACATGTACACTGGACTCAGGCCCCTCACCCGTGCACACCTCTGCACAGAACACGCTTGCACGCCATGCACAGCGTGTTGGTGAGGCCCCTCTGTTCCCTGGCCTCCTCAGGAGAGTTGTAATGCAGGTTCCAGAGGTGAGACAGCCGGACCTTCCCTTTGGTACGAGATGGGGCTGCACTCCAAAAGCAGCTATAGACAGGGCAGAGGACAGAGGCCTCAGACTCAGGAGACACCCAGCCTCAGCTTCTGGGGGCCGGCACGGGAAGGGCTCTGGTCCTGCCCCTGTCCCTTACGTGTGCAGAACCCGAGAAAAACTCCTCAGCTCGTCCCCCCTCCTGAGCAGTGGGGGGCTCAGGGCCCCTCCATGGAACCCCCTGGTGAGCCTCAGAGGCCCCCCACCCCTCAGGGTGGTGGCAGAAGCGGCTGGCACCTGACTTCCACTGAGACGCGGGTTCCGTCAGGCCCGAGGCCTGTGACAGCCAGAATGAATAGACCATCTTTCAGTTCAAGGAAAATGTTTCCATACCTAATAGTAAAGTAACTGTCTCCACCCCGCTCGGTGCCCACACAGCCTGTCTTCATGGAGGAGGGAGACCATGGGCACCAGGGCCCCGGTGCCTGGGAGGCCTCACATGGGCCCAGTGTGCACCCTCTCTGGAGGGACACCCCAGCCCCACCGGCCTCCACAGCTTCCAGAGGCCTGGAGGGTATCGCTCTGGCCAGGAGTCTGCCTCCACCACCACCCGGGAGCAGTGCCCGGCTCCATCGCCCCAGCCCAGGAAGATGAGTGGCTGAGGGGCTCAGGAAGGGGCTGGGGGCTGCTCCCGACCCTAGGGTGCAGGGATGAGGGAAGCCTGCTGGGGAGACTTCACGGTGTGTAAGTTCTTTCCCTAGAGCGGGTGGGGCTGTTGGCCTAGCAACGCAGACCCTGAGAAAGAACCCCTTGGCCAGGCGCGGGCTGCCCGAGGCCACCCGAGCAGCCCGGCTTTGGCGTTTCCCACCTCCTGGGAAGTGAGAGTGTGGGGCCCTGGGAGGTGGCCCTCCCTGCACTCCCGCACCCACCAGTCCCTCTGGGCCGACTGGGTCATCTGCTGTGTCACTGTGTTGATGCAGCTATTTTACACGGTTACCCCAAGTTCTAGGGTAGAGACCTACTAGGCAGCATTTACTAATCAGCGCATCGCTCCCCGGCCTTGCCAGCGGAACCCTCTCCCGCCGAGGCAAGGAGCTGGGGAGAGTCTGCACCCGTGAGGGCTGGTCCCCTCTGTCCCGCCCAACCCTGGGGAGGGCCCTGACTCCAGGTCCCTGCTCAGAGCCTCTCAGCAACCATGACACCTGTGGGAAGGGACTTCTCACCTGAAGGAACCATCCCACACCTGAGCACACCTCCTCCCCCACCACTTCCAGCTGCCACCCTGACCCCCCCCCCCGGTGATCACCGCCCCATCGTGGAGGTGACGAAATCCTCAGTATGAGCACAGAGGTCGAGAGGTGCCCCTATAACTCTGCCCCTTGTGCTCCTCTGAAGTCCACCGAGGGGCTGAGTGTGTCTCCGTGTTGCAGATTTTCTACCCTAAACCTGGACTGTTTCAAGCCGCTTGTCCCTTGGCTGGGGAGAACGACACGCTGCCTTGGGATCAATGGACACGGGGCTGTGAGCAGGACCCCTCCCAGGGCAGGGTCCCAGACTGGTGCTGGCTCCACTGCCCTCTGCCTTCGAGGGAACCCACACAGCTCTGCCCCAAGTCCCCAGGGGTGTTTGCTCCCCAGGGGAGATTCCTGGCTACCAGGAAGCCACGGGCCCCATTGTGACCAACCCCCTTCCCAAGTTGCCCCCAGAGCATGGTCCTCAGGAGAGCGGGGTCTGCGCAGGCATGTGGGCTCCTGGGAGTGCCTCCCCCTCCCCCGGGAGAGCACGTCTGCCCCTGCCCCCACCTGCTGTCACTCTGCCTCCCTGTTCTGACCCCACCCCTCCCTCTTGGAGTCTCTCCACTAGTTATTCTCTGCACTCCATGACCCACCCCTCTCGCTGAGTCCCACTGCCTGTCCCTGCCCTTCCCCACGTCCCCAGCACCTCTGGCCCTCCCATCTGGGCCCCCACCTACCGCCAAGCCCATCTCCAGCTCTCAGGGCAGATCTTACAGCACAAGGATTTAATTGCATGTCAAAATTAAATCTCTTTTGATGAAGAACAATTCAACTATGGCTCTGCCTAATCAAATTAACAAAGTCTTTTTTGATTTTCAATTATCTTCTTCACAGGAACACTTTATCCGAGGCTCCTGCGATGGTGTCCGACAGTCTGCGCATTCACAATGAGAGGCCTCATCTGGATACGCTGACCAGAGCCCACCCTGTCCCTCACCCTGGACCCAGCGAGGGCTCCACAGAGCCTCCAGGTGAGCTGGAGGTGCGGGCTGCACCAGCAGGGCAGGGGGTGCTCTGTGCAGGACCTGTCCTTTGGACATGGAGCCACATGAGTGGGGCTGGGTCCAGGAGAAGGAGCTGGGGGGTCACTGAGCACTAGCGGTGGGCTTTTTTTTTTTTTTTTTTTTTTTTTTGGTGGTGCTGGGGTTTGAACCCAGGGCCTTGTGCATGCAAGGCAAGCACTCTAGCAACTGAGTTATATCCCCAGCCCTAGCCACGGGTCTTTTAAAGGCACCCCACCCAGCTCCTGTCTCACCTTCTGCACACCCCAGTGAGCACCTGGATCCTCTCCCTCAGTCGACTGGCACCTGAGATTATCAACAGACTCCGTGCCTCCAGACCAGAGCCGTGGATGCAAATATTCTTCAAGCACCTACGTAGCATTATATTCTAGTAGTCACATCAACAAGGCAAAAAGAAACCAGCCAGGTGAACGTTAATACGGCATTCCACCAACCCAACATGCCACCAACGTGGTCACTGCCAAGATGGAAGTCTCCCTCAGGGCAGGCGGTTCTTTCTCTGGACCAAGTCTTTGGATCAGTGTGCAAGCCACACTCACGGCCCTCTCACTGCCCTTGCACAGCTCTCGGCCCGGCCCTAGCAGTACAGCCCAGAGCTGCTTGCCGGTTGGCTTCAGTGTTCCCATCCACTGTCACAGGGCTTGGCACCCAAGAGTGCTGAGTAAGGGCTTGTCACGGGATAAATGGCCACTTGTGCAGATGTGGCTCCTTACTGAAGTGCACGCAGGGTGGGGTGGGAGCAGAATTTTCCTTAGGGAACCGTCCCCTCTTTCCCCAGAAGGGGCCCAGCAAGGCTCAACTCCCGCACAGCAGAACCCCACAAAGCCCGAGACCTTGATGGGTTTTTAGTTTGTGCCCAGGTGGTCTGGACACACATGGCCCCTGGGCGTGGAGACTTGTGCTGTGCATCGGAGCCAACGGTCATTCCAACAGAAGTGATGTGTGCAGTGGCCCCGAGACACCTGCTGGGGGGTAGACCAGCTGTCTACATGGCCCCCCTCTGCCTGCTACTGGAGACAGGAGCCCTGGCCACCCTGCCTGTCCTGTTTGTGTCCCACCTGTGTCACCAGAGAGCCTCTGTGACGATGGCAAGAAAGCTGGACTTTCTTGAAAGCACAGTTGGTCAGCCAAGGCTCAGGGGACTGTGGCAAACCTGCTTCCCATGTCCCCACAGTAGGGACCTTGGCCAGGAGGCCCAGCACAGCAGGACACCCTCGCCATCGGGCTGTGGAACCAAACCCCATGCAGCCACCAGCGTCCCGTTCTCCTCACCCAGGACCTTTCCAAACTGACCATGGCCACCTCCAGAGCCACCACCTCCGCACGGCCGTTCACCCCTCGTCCTGGCAGCACTGCCTACCGCCACCCCTGGGCCTCTGCAGCCCCATGTTCCTTGGACATGTGCTGGGGACACCAAGTCAGGGGACAGGGGGCCCTGCCAGGTGTTCTCAGTGCTGCAGAGACTGCAGAGGGGGGGCAGGACTGATTTCGGTGGCCGGGGGAAGTCGCCTTCCTGACGGGTTGGACCACTGGGAACCACGTTCTAGGACACAGGCACTCCCTCCGCCTGCTCCCGGTCCTGCAGCCCCCAGCCCTCCTCCTCTCCTTCACCGGTGCCCTCCCCAGTGTCTGGCTTTGGCCCGGGATAGCCATTGCCCGGAAGGCCCAAGATGGCCAGCCACATGGCCACCCTGCCCACGGGGCTGGGGAGGGGCCACGGCGCCGTCAGCCCTCTGCAGAGGCACCCCGTCAGTCACGGCCACCAACTTACGCCCGTCAGCACACACACTTGTTTGATCAAAGACTCAGTCACTTTCCCTCCCGTCCCAGCACCAAATCCAGGCTTTCTTGACAGAATTAATTGCTGCTGATTAAATTTCATTGCTGAAGGACCAGGCTCCCTGGAGGATGCCCTCCCCCAGGCGCTGGCTCCTGCCCCAGCTTGGGAAGAGCTCCTTGTGGAGCCGGGCTTGGCCCCCCGGGGTCTGGGGAACCCGCCCCAAGTGCTGCAGCAGGGAGCCCAAGCCTGTGGTAGGAGGGGACGGCCCAGGGCTTCAGGCAGCGAGGGTCAGGGTGCCCACATCTGTCTGGGACCACCCGGGCCTCCTGCACCCTGGGTCCCAGCACTCCCGACCTCCGATTTCAGAGGTGCAGGGAACCCCAGGATCCCACATGTGGAGAGTCGGGGAGTTTGGAGGAAGCAGGGCTGGGTGAGGGAGGCAGGAAGGCAGCCCGCTGCCCATCAGTGAGGAGCCAGCGCAGGGCCTGGCACCCAAGCTGGGCACAGGGCTAGACCTGGTGCTCCCCAGCAGCTCAATTCCTGGGGCAAAGCAGGGCTCAGCCAGAGTTCCTGCAGCTGCCGGAAACCTCCCGGCCCAACCAGACAGAAGGCCTTGCAAAGTGTGGCCAGCGGCTGTTGTGGTCCAGGTCAGCCAGTCCAGGAGCACACAGGTGGAGAGGGGGCTGAGCCTGCAGGCTCCTTGGCGCATGGAGAGCCCAGGTGAGGTGAGCAAGGGAGGGAAGGCTGTCTCCCAGGGGGTGCTCACTGGGGCCTGTCAAAGTTCCTGGGGCTGAGACCAGTCCACCCACAGGACCTTGACCTACCACATCCCTGCTCTAAGCTTGTAGGGGGTGGCCTCAGGGCCCTTCGGTCATCACAATGCCCCTCTGCAGATCTGAAGAGACAGCTTCCCAGTCCATGAAGAGTGTTGTGTAGGAATCAAAGGGCAGGAGCCAACACTCGAGCCTAAGAGGGCCACGGCAGACCAGGGCCAGGCCCAGCAGGCCACCACCAGCCCAGCAAGTGGGGGAGGAGAGAGAGCGGGGGGCTGTGCTGCCCACCCAGCTGCTGGGACTCCCTGCACCCACCGCCCAATGGAGAGCACCTGGATGCTGGCCAACAGTCCAGTGGCCAGAGGACTTTCTGGGGGATTTTTTGAGGGTGGAGGGGAGGCCCACCCCAACTTCCCCAGCCTTATCCGGACAGCGGAGGCTGCTCGCCAGGACCCTTTCCAGGGGCCTTGTGAGGGGGCCTACCCAGGCCGTCTCTTCCAGGCCAGGAGTGCCCAGGCCCCTCAGCCACCTGCCTCCACCCCCTGTAGCTGGTCACAGCGAGGACGTATGGGAAGATGATAGCAGGGGCAGAGCCCAGGAAGGGAGTCCCCTGAGCCCCACAAAGGGCAGGAAGGGCTGGCATCAGGCCCTGCAGATCAAACCCAAGCACCCACCAGGGGTGGGGCAAGGACCTGCCTGACACAAGACGTGCCGCAGGGAGTCTGAGCCCCCTGGAGGGGACACAGGACAGAGAATCAGGGAATCCCAAAAGAGCGTCCTCATCCATCCAGGGCCGGAGGGCTGCGGCATCAGAGCTGCCGCGGAGAAGGGGCCCTGAACAGCTCGGGGCCACACTGTGGGCACACACAGCCCCTGGCCCCTGGAGATGCCCTCCCGTGGCCTGTCACCTCCTGGTTACAGACAGTTTCACTCCACAGGAGACGGTCTCTCTGGTCAACACCTAGCAAACGGCAGAGCTGAGATCTGCCCAAAGCCAGACCCTCACGGCGTCACCACGACATGAAGGACACGGCCTCCTACCCCTGGGGACAGAGGAGGGGAGGGCCCAGGTCACACTCCCCACAAGGTCCCTCGGAGCAGGGAGCCCTCTCCAGGGCCTGTGGAGATCTGGGCCCCCCAGGGACTTCCAAATGTCCCCCAGCCTGCATCCCAGTCCCCGCCTCTCTCCCGACTCTGGCTGGCAGAGAGGACTGTCCCCCGCACCAGTGCGCGTGGGTGACGTGGCAGAAGCCCATGTTTTGAGCTGTCATTACCTGTGAGGGGAAGAAGGAGGAATCCTGCTCTTACATGGTGGCTTTTCACTGTTTCCTAAAGGACCGCCCTGCCCCGCCCACAGGCCAGGACCTCTGCACTGACCAGGGTCAGGGAGCAGGGCGTGGGGGCTCCAGGACTCCTCCAGTTCCAGAAGCTTCTCTAGTGTCACAGCCTCGCTCACATAGTCTTCAGTGGGCGGCAGGGATGAGTGTTTGTCCCCCACACGGGCCCACGAGAGGGCTGTGGGGTCTGCCTGCGTCCCCCGTCACAGAGTCACTCCCTGAAGGAAACCCACAGGCCAGCAACCCCAGGCCCCAGGCAGGACACGGTGGCCAAGGCCCTGTGGACGTCCCAGGCCTTCACAGGCCTGCCCAGCACAGTCCCGCCCTGGCCACAGAGCACCCACTGAGTGGGGTGGGCCACCTCAGGCAGCCCCCGGGGGCCAGAAGAGGAAGCCGAAGCCCAGAGGGGACAGGCGTAAGGCTGAGTCGGACCCACTGAGGGCTGGCCGCCTGGCCCCCACCAGAGCCCAGCACCTGGAGGCGGGCACAGGGAGCTGCTGCTTCTGGTAACAGATAAAGTTCCTCCCACCCTCACAACTCCAGCAGAGGACCTGGGTGCCGGGAGCCAAGGGACGCGCCCACTCCTGCTGAGCCACACCAGCCCAGGGCTGGACCAGGCCACGTCGGGTGGTGGTGAGCAAGCCCGTGCTGTGTCCAGGCGTGTGTGTGTGTGTATGTGTGTGTGTGAGGGGGGGGGGCATGTCCTGTGTTCACGTGTGCTGCACATGTGTCCTGCACGTGAGTGTGCGCCCCCTCTGACCACAGACCTCCTGCTGCTGTCCCTGGACCCTGGGCCCCCACTTGGCCCACCTGCCATTACGGGAGGGCTCTGTCGTAGGCTGGACTTGAGAGAATCACGCGCCCAGGCAGGGCCATGGCCGAAGGAAGGTACCAGAAGAGGGAGAGGCCCTTGCCCAGGGAACCTTGTTGAGCTGGTCACCTCCCAACTCCCGGAGCCTGCTCTTCACGTTCCCAGAAACACAGAGGGTGGTTTCCAGCTGTGTCCACACGCCCGCCGCCTGCAGGCGCCTTCCGTAGCCACCCAAAACAGGCGTTTTCTAGGGGGGATCCGAGGGGCTGAGCTCAGATCAGGGTTGGCTCACCCAGCAGCCCCAAGCTCACTCCTTCCCACCTTCAGCCTCACTGCCCCAGTGGCCAGGCTGGGAGGCCATGTCCCGCGCCTGAGAATCCCATGTGGCCCTAGCAAGACTCCCTTCCAAATCAGCCAGCTGGGAAGACCCTCTTGGCACACGGCCCCTTCGAGATTTTCCAGAGGATGGTGTGGGGGCGGGAGAGTGCAGGCAGTAGGCAGCTCAGGGTCGGCTGGGGCCTTGGGGACCACTGAGGCTGGGCAGCCCTCTCCAGGAGGCTCTTCCCGCCCAGACACCAGGGAGGAGCCGCCTTTCTCCAGTGGAGGTGCGACCCTGGGCCTCTGGCCACCAGCTCTGCTTCCCTCCTGTCCTCAGCCAGTTCCTGTCACTTCTGCTTGGCAGCCTCTCTTGCTGGCTCTGCAGATCCTCTCCCCACCGGCTCTGGTCAGAGCCTTCAAGCCTGCTGTCCATGGCCTGTGGTCCCTTCGAGCCAGGCTCCTGCCTCGGCCTCCAGGACAGAGCCGGCTGTCTTCCCACCCTCCTCCTGCACCATCGGTGACCCCCACTGTCGGGGAAAAACCCAGATCCCCAGCCAGGCACCGAGGGGCCACACCTGCCTCATCTCACCTCCAGCACCTCTCCCCCAACACTTGCCCAGGCCAGAGGGGGGAGAAAGGAGGGTCTGAAACCCAGCACAGCGGCAGAGATTCAGCTGCCAACCCCCATGGCGGTGAGAGGCCGGCTCTAATCCACCTCCCCTGAGCCTCAGTGTCCGCATGCCAATCCTGGGGGTTTTGATAACGCCTCCTGCATCATTACGTCCGATTTCAAGTTCATGACTTGTCTGCCAAATAAAATGTGTACACACGTGTGCCCGCGTCCCCGTAGGTGCCTGCATGTACCTGAACCTGTATGTGGGTGCCTGTGAGTCCGGTGGGGTATGTGGAGACATCGGGCCTGTGGGACAACCACTGTGCTTGTGTTTGGGCAGCACCCCTGCTTTCGGAGCCTGCTTCTTTATCTGCAGACAGGAGCTGGGCTGGAGAACCCAGTCCCTCCCTCCCGGATCCCGGGCTCCCTGACTGTGGCTGGGAGGGTGCGTGCTGCCGCCTGGTGGACGGAATGCGCATAGCAAGGCTGCCCACCAGTGCTGGTGATGGGGCTGCCACACAGAGCCCTGGCCCCTGGTGCCTGCTGCCGATGGCTGCCCATCCTGGGTCTCAGCCTCGCCATCCCCCTGTGAAGTGGAGCTGTAAGGGTGCGTCCTGGTGGGCTGCTGTTGAGGGTGAACGAGATCTGTAGAGGAGCCCTGGGCCTGCGTGGCTCGGCCCCGATGGGATTGCTGAGCTGTCTGAGGCGTCCCAGGAACACAGAGCTCCCCCAGGTGGCCTCGGGGCTTTGGGCTTTGTTCTCTTCCCCCTCCCATGTTCACCTCCTCTGGCTGCACCCACGTCAGGTCGTCAGGTCGGGAAGGGCCCCGAGAGGCCCATGCAGAAATGTGGAAGCTGCTGGGCCCTGGCCCGACCGCTCCTCCTCTCGCCAGTGGTCACTCGTGAATGCTCGATCAGGCAGGTGGGGAGGCGGCTTGAGGTCCCAGCTCTGGCACCCGGTGGCCTGTGCTCCCAGGCCCGCTATTAACCCTCTGTGCCTCCCAGAGTGGAGACAGTTCAGGGACAAGTTGGTGCAGAGCTGAGCTCTCAGCCTGGCCCTCGCAGGTGTGTGGTCACACCTGTGCTGTCACTGGGGCTGTGCGTAGCCTTCCAGCTCCTTCTCCTGCCTTCCCACCCACTCCAGGTTAGGCACCTCCATGTGACTCGCTTTGGTCCTTGAGCCGGGGTTGGGGCTCTGTTGCTTCTGGCAGAAGTTTGCAGAACGTGGGTTCAGGGACTACATTCTCTTTCCTTCCACCCAGCAACCAGCCCCTGAGCCCTAGAGTGGAGGCCACACAGGGCAGACTGGCCAGCCACCCACAGTGAGCCAGAAATCAACCTGAGTTTTAAGCAGAACTTGATTTGAGGCTGTTTGTTCCTGAGCACAACTTGGCATATGTTGACGGCCTCATGTTCTTACCCTCCAGAGTTCTCTGAAGACAAACATCTCCTTCTCACTTGTCTTAACATACACTTACTAAATAGGAATCAACGACACACGCGCTCCCTTTGTCAAGTCTAGAATGCCAGGCAGGAGTACCGTAGAATCTGCAGTTCACAGTGCGTCATGAACTGAATGAGCAGGAGGTAACGCGCAGCTCCCAGGTGTTTCCCTCCCGCACTCAGAACCTTTCCGGAGGCCGACGGGCTTTCACACGCTGGTCCTGGTGCCCACTGCAGAGCTGCCTGCCGGCGGCAAAGGGGCAAAGGCGGGGGCTGCCCCCTTCCACTCGTGGCTCCTCGCCACTCCTGGGGGCCATCTCCCTTGTTTATGAAAGACAAGGTGCCTGGAGGGAAGCCCAGCCAGGCTCTGCCCGCAGCTCTGGGTGAGCAGGTGAGGTACCCAGGAGAGGCTGGCTGCATGGTCCCTGGTGCCACCTAGTGGTGCTAGTCGGCACTGCTGGGAGCCCCTTGGCAGGAGGCGCCTGCCGTTTTCTGGCGGGCAGAGTGGCCAGCAGGACCTGGGCATCTGGAGGAAAGGACAGAAGGCACGGGGGGAGGAGCACCAGGCGGCCTGGGGACAGCAGCATGTCCAGGTGCAGACAGCCTCGGCCGGCAACAAATCACTTGCACTCAATGGTAATGCAGGGCAGGCCGGAGGCCAAAGCCCAGCCACGCTGGCCACACCCCTGGGATGGAGCCTCTGAGTGCAGGTGGGCTCCTCTGTCCACCCACAGACACTCACTGTGATGTCCACCCAGACTGGTACATAGTTGCCCAGCTAAGAAGGGAGTCCTGTGTCCACTGCAGGTGGCAGGCGGACCTCCCAGGGGGTGACAGAAAACAGACCACAGGAGACAGGCAGGGGCACGTATCCATGAGTGTCCCCACCCGTCCAAGTGGCCTTTTCTGAAAGCTGTGACCATGCCACTCCCTTCCTCCAAATCACTTAGAGATGGCTTCTACCCAAATGAGGAGCTCGCCCCGCGCTGCCTCAGGCACCGCCCCCAGCCCCGGGCACCACTGCTGGAAAGGGCCAGGCACCAGGCACCTCTCCCTAAGTGGCCGGGGAGCCGAGCAGTGTGGGGCAACAAGCCAGGCGCGAAGTCGGAGTCGGGAGAGGGCGGCAGACAGGGAGACGCCACGAGCCTGGGAGCAGGAAGGACCCAGGGGCTCTGTGAAGAGGCCATGAGCCTCCAGGGCCTAAAACAGCTGTCCAGAGCACCCTGAGGATGGACGGCCCATCCCAAGAGTGACCACGGCCACCCCGGTGACCGGGCTGACAGGGACCCTGGCTCCCTAGGCAGACTGTCGCTTGAGCCTCACGCCAGCCCTGCCTGGGGACCAGGGCTTGGCAAGTGACCAGGACCAGACTGTTGGTTTGTTTTATTTTCAACCCCCCGGGCTGACACTGGACACCGCGTGGTCCTCACCCCCTCAGGGAGTAACTCAGAGCCCTGTGCACATGAGGGGTCCACTCGTCCCTGCTCAGGGGCACAGCAATGGCAAAGTCCAGCAAGAGTCCCGGGACCTCAGTGTTCCTGTGCCCCTCGGGGGCTGGCAGTGAGCAGCCCGAGAGAACGTGAGTGTCTCCAAGTGCCCGTCGGGAAGCAGGTCCCCTGCTGGGCATCCTCCTGGGGGAGGCAGCGCTGTCCACGCCCTCTCCCTGGAGGGGCCGTGCTCACAGTCTGGCTCTCCCTGGAGTGGCGAGGAGCTGGCCAGGTGGTCGGCACTGCCAGAGGATCTGGTCCACTGCCCTGGTGGGCAGCTGTGCATGGGGACATGTCCCTGAGTCCTGACCCCACACCCAGGACACAGCTGGAGCTCAAAACAAGCAGGGTGGAACGGCAGGGTCCAGGTGGGGCTCTGCAGGTGAGAGGGGCCCCCCACTGGGGCTGGGATGCCTGAGGGGTGCAGGTGGGGGGCTGGTGGCCTGGTATGGAACCGGTCCCAGCAGAGCGGGCAATGGCCACGTGCAGGGGCCTCGTCAAGAACATCCTAAGGCCCCTCCTGAGCAAACCCCTTGCCTGCCTTAGGGGACACCACTAGGGACAGGCCATTCTGATTGGACAGAGCATGATGGCCCCCAGCGCCTGCGGGAATCGCCCCCCAGGGGCCACTACACGCCTCATCAGTATGGTGAGCTGCACCCTGCCCAGGGTCCCTGAGGTCCCCTGTCCTGTACCAGGCTCATCGCCTGTGCCGAGCCCCAGCCATGGAAAGTGAGGTCCCCTCGGCATCAGATGGCCACAGCTGCCCCTCCACAGGCACTGACCGTGGCCCCCTGAGGCCCTCTGGTTCTCCTGCTCTGCAGAGGAGGACACTGAGGTGCAGGCAGAAGGGCCCTGCCAAGGTCAACGGCAGAAGTGGCCAAGCTGTGAGGTGAACACAGCCCGACCTGGCCAATGGGTCTCAGCACAGGCAGCCCATGGCCTGGTCCTGGCTGTGGGCAGGCTGCCCTGTGGACACAGCCCCTCCTGCGGGGAGGAGGCCTCGTCTGCTGAGCCTGCTGGCAGTGCTGCAGGCCCAGGTGGCCCCCTGCACCAGAGGAGCCTCGTGGTCCCAGCCTCTTACACCAGGGAGTCCCAGGGTCAGCCAGGCCTGAGGGCCGACAGGACCCCTCCCCAGGACTGGAGAAATGGGCCAGGGAGCAAGGCCATGTCTCCACCTGGCCAGGAGGGTCTGTCCACCCCCCAGCTCCCTGGTGGCAGCCCTGGGCTCCTGGGGCCTCCAGCAGAAGGGAAAATCCCCTCTGGGGCAAGCGGAGGCGGAGGAGGCCAGGGAGGGAGACGCTGCCATCAAAGCCCCTGGGCCTGCACACTGAGGGCCGGAGCCCCTTGCAGCCCCACAGTCCCTGCGGTCCCCGGCCCCTCGGCTTCCTGCTTTCCTGACTGCACTCTTTAAAGTGCTGGGTTCCGTGAAAAGGGGCCCCCCGCCCCAGGATGAGCCTGGGCCTCCTCCGCCTGGTGACTCCAGGGGAGCCCAGGGCTGCCCTTTCCTAGTGTGGAGTTCACCCTGACCCCCGCAGCCCCCTCCACGCTGTTCACCCCCAGATGCTGGGGACAGGCCCCAGGGGACACTTCTGCTGCTTTCCACGGGACCAAAGGGTCCAAACTCAGGAGGCTGCAGTTGGCTAGCAGCACCTGGCAGGCCCACCTGGTGCTCAGGGGGACCGGAAGCATCCTCCCTGGGCTCCTTGGGCCCCAGGCTGGGGGCAGGGCCAGCCTTTCAAGATGGCATCGCAGAACACCAGCTGCGCAGGGTGCCTTCGGAGCGCAGTTCGCCTGGGGGAGCTGGTCCTGGGCACCACCATCTGTGTGTTCCAGCGGATTGCCATTCTCCTAAGGAGGAGCTGACCCTGGATGGGATCAGCCTGTGGGGTCCCCTTCACACACCAGGTTCCCCTAAACCGCGGGGACAGAGCGAGCCCCGGCCGGTCGGCTGGTCGCGAGTCTGACTTGGGGAGGCCCCGGCCCCCCCTTGCCCCTCTTCCTTAGGTGTGGGTCCAGCTGCTGGGAGAAGAGCAGACAGAAGACGCGGCAGGAATCTGCCTTGCCCGGGGCCCTGTCTCTCTGGGCGCCTCCTCCCTGGGCAGGACGGGCAGCCAGCACCTCTGCCTGTGGAGGTGAGATGGCAGATCAAGGTGGCAGGTGCTCTGAGCCAATGCCGGGAGCCACAACCCCGGTCCAAGGCCCTGGGCCCAGAAAGACATTGTCCACCAGGTAACGGGGGGCTGTCGGAAGGCGTCCAGTCTCAGGGCTGTAGGGACTCAGGTCTGGGCTCCTGCAGCCCCAACCATCCTGGGGTGTAGACGCTCTCTCCCAGGTTTAAAAACACGGCTGCATGGAGTCTGACCCTGGCTCTGGGGACCCCGCAGTCAGGGCTCCGCAGCCGAGTGACCAGCAGGGCTCAGTCTATGGCTCCGCAAACCATTGTTGTGGGGGCTCTGAGAGCCTCCTGGGGTCCTGGGCTGAGCCCAGCACATGCCACAATGTCCAGCCCGGGGACCCCAGGCCTGGACCGAGGCCTCACCACCACTGGAGAGGTGGCCGAGGAGGAAGCCGTCCTGCTGTCCAGCGCGCGCCGAGGCCAGCGGCTGGCTGTGAACCCTGTGGCTGGCAGGAGCAGTTTGACTTCAACTAAAGCTGAAATGACACTCAACCCGAGCCGTGTCCGCGCTCTCAGCCAGGAGCCATTGACCTCCCGGGGACCTAGGCAGTGTCTGGAGACACTGTGGATTGTCACACTGCGGGAGCGACTCCTGGTTCCTAAAGCAGAGGCGGGGACACACCAAGACACCCCAGTGCACAGGAGGTGACCAGCCCAGAGGCTGAGGTGCTGCAGGTCAGGTGGCATCTGCCCACCCTCCCCACGGTACCCGCTTCACCTCCCGCCGCACCTCAAGTGGGCATTCGGGGTACACTGTGTCCCCCGGAGATGACGCTACGTTCCGGCCCCAGAAGCTGTGAACATGACGTATTTGGAAACGGGGCTCTAGCAGATGTCCTCAGGCAACGCCAAGGGGCACTGCACCCCCCAGGGGGTGTCCTTAAGAGAAGGGGAGAATGTCACGCGAAGGCAGAGACCCACGTGGGAGATGCCCCGTGGCACTGGGGGCTGGGACCAGGGCCGTGCGCCTACAAGCCTGGGTTACCAAGGACGCTGGCAGCCCCAACCCAGGGCCTGGGGGTGCGGCCGGGCTGCTCCCCTGACCACGGACTTGCGGCCTCCCAAACAGGGAATTGTTCATGGAGCCTCCCAGTGTGTGGACCTTGGTCACGGTGGCCCTGGGCTTCTGTCTGTGGACAACACTGTCCCCACTTACACAGTGGGACAGAGACTGTGAGGGTGTGGCCCATGCTCCCAAGACGGTACCTCCTCAGTCCCCCTGCAGCCGGTGCCCCTGCTGGTCAGACCCCGAGCATCCCGTTTAGCTCCAGGACAGGTTTCGCGGGCTCAGAGATTCCAGGGGGCCTTTGGTGGGTTGCGTCTTCACTGCGGTGGCCCTGAGAGACTGACCAGTGGGGCCATCGCAGTGGCCAAAGCCCTTCCTAGCGGCAGATGAGGCCGGCAGGTGAACACCCCAGCAGCGGAGCCAGCGAGGGAGGAAGCTGCCTGGACGTGGTGGGGGGACATGGCTGGACAGACCGTGCCCAGGAGCCGGCTGGTCTCCTGTGTCCTTGGACGTGGCCCCTTTGAAGCCAGATTTAAAGTTAGGTAGTCAGTGTAGTTAGGTAAATCGGGTCTAATATCCAGTGAAATCTAAAATGGAGGCCATGCTGAGAATGATTCCGGGGAAACCCAGGACAACTCATGGAATGTTAATGAAGTCCCGGAAAGGCCCTAGGCCAAAGTCCACCCTATAACAGCCCCCAACAGATTTGGAGATAGCCCATCCCAAAGAAGTGATAATGAAGTCCTTCCTGCCCAGGTTACTTGTTTGGCCCACCTGTGTCCCAACCCTTCCCCCTTCATCAGCAAAACTATAAAAAGGGGAGACAACTGCACTTCCACGGATTCCACCTCTTGGGTCCCCTTCTTCCTCCGGGAGAAGTCTTTTCTGCTGTCCTTTAATAAACTTCTAATTTCTACTCTGACCTTGCCTCGGCGTGCTTCTTTGGTGTTATTCTTCAACATCGGGGAAGCAAGGACTCGTCACCGGTCAACAGCGGTATCACCTTCTCCCAGGGCGACCTGGGCAGACGTCCGGCTGCTCCTGGCTGAGCTCTGACTCCCCCACCGAGTCTCCCTGCCCACCCGCCCCACCTCTGCAGCCCAGAAGCAGCCGGAGGTGACTGGAGGCTCCGGGCTCGCCAGTCCTCCCCCCGACCCCTGGTCACTGTGTGGGGCTGAGGCACAGGACAGTGGGTCACAGGTGGCATTAGGAGTGGAGCAGGATTTCCCGGGAGCAGAACCAGTCTGGCAGTAAGTGGACAAGCCAAGGGACCCTAAACTCAGGCTGCACAGGGACTCGGGCTCCCTGGGTCACCCTGTGGTGTGGAGGGGGTGCGGGTGGGCGCCCAGGAGGACACCCAGGATACAGGACCCAGCGGGCTCAGACGCACTGGGACAACGCCCCCTAATCACCCCCACGGGTTGCCACACAAATGCCTGTTGACTGAGGACGGGGCCCTGGCCCTCACCTGGGAGGGCTCCTGCCCAGGGCCAGGCCCCGGGGCCCACGCTGCGGAGCTGGGCTGGGCCTCTGGAAGCCGGCTCAGAAGGAGAAGGCCGGAAGCCAGGGCCCGGCTCACTGGCTGCTCCGCGCCACCCAGTGGTAAAATGTGGCACTACGTCCCCAGCCCTCGGGCCTCGGGGGAAGTGGAGAGGCTCCTTCACAGGCCGCCGGGCATTGTCCACCCGCCACCCATCAGGCAGTCCTCGGCCAGTCAGGACACAGCCTCGGGGACCCCGAACGCACACGTCTCCCTCAGCCTCCTGTGTGTGTCCCCAGGTGCCCGAGAGCCCACGTTGGGGGACGGGGGGACAGGGAGCGAGGGGAGGAGGTTCCCTGGCACAGGGAGGATCCGGATGTCCCCATCCCAGTTCCCGTCCCCACCACCCATGGCCTCTGGGCACCCTGACAAGCGCGCGGCTGGGCCCCTCTAGAGCCCACAGCTTCCGGGGGTCGGCTGTGGCCAAGGCCCCTCAGCACCGGGGGCTGACAGCCAGGCCCAGACGCCGTGGCGATGCCTGGCCTCCGTGAAGTTTCCTGGGACCCTGGAGGTGCCCACACGGGGCACCAGGGGGTCAAGACCTGAAGGGAACGTATTCACCCCCGTGGTGGCTTGGATTGTGCCACCGTCCCCAAGAGCCGTCTGAGCCCCAACCCCAGGATCCGCGGATGGGACCTCCTTTGGGAAGAAGGGCTTTGCGGGGCTACAGTAGCCCCGTCCTGGGGCGCAGGTCCCACGGCCCCTGGGTGCCTGAAACCTGGGTGACACCAACGCGGTGCCCGTTTCCCACACAGGCCTCCCTGCCAAAGACCCCCAGACCAGAGAGGGGAGGGGACTCCACACCAGGACCCTCTGAGGAGGCGAAGGCCCTGTGGTGATGGGGGGCAGGTGTCCAGGGACAGGCCTGTAGGCCAGGGAACGCCAAGGGACACTGGTGGCCGCCACCTGCAGGAGCAGGTGACCCCGATGGCCACCAGAGCCCAGGGCAGAGGACCTGAGCAGGGCCGTCCCCCAGTGCCACTCAGGAGGGAAGGGTCCCCAGAGAGAGCCGAGGGGACAGGCCGTGGCAAGGGATGCGGACCTGCCTGGCAGCCGCTCAGGTCTAGTGTGCAGCTCCTTTGCAGCGCAGAGGAGAAGGAAGGCCCTGCAGACGGACCAGGCCCGGGATTCATCACCCGACGCGCCATGATGGCTTGATTATTTTTCTAACTGGGAGAGACGCTTTCTGACAGCAGGTGCAAATGAATTCTCCACTGTTTTAGGGAGTGATTGGCCCAGGACAGGCGGAAAACTGGGAAACCTAATTAAATCTGTGGAATAAATGGAGCAGGAGCTGCTTGCTGGCTGCTGACGGGTATTAACGACGATTCCCCCAGAAACCCGAGGGCTCCTGCCGAGAGTGCGCAGTGGGACCCCGCGTGGGGACGCCGAGGAAGGAGGAGCCCCGCAGGCTAGACCCCAGGGAGCTGCTCAGGGAAGGGTGGGCTGGGCCTGGACGCTGGGCAGACCCCAAATGAGGGGGACCTGCCGTCATGGGGTTGTTCCCGCCATGACTTGTTATCATCTTTGGCTCTCAGTTTCCTCATCTGTAAAGTGGGGGGTGGGGGGGACCATCAATGACAAGTGACCGTTGGGCCAGGTCCTGAGATCTGACCCTGGAGTGCGGGTCAGACCTGGGCCCAGTGCACCTCCTGACCTGGGTCTGGCTTGGGTGGCCTCTGTGAGCCTCAGTCTCCCTTTCAGTACTATGGGCCCAGAAGCAGCTCCCACCCTCCAGATGCGGTGGGCTGAACCGTCAGGGTCCTCAGCAGAGCTGGTGAGTGGGACCCTCCAGCCAGGATGCCCCCGACCCCTTCTCTCTTGCTGACAGAGAAGACAGCAGCTGAGGAAAGAAGTCAGCCTCTCCCTTGCCTGAAGCCCGGATCACACCTTCCCTGGTGCTAGCCCTCGCCTCACACCCTGAAGACCCCCCTGCCCCAAGGACCCGTGGCTGCCCCCGGCCTGCCGGACCACCCCAGGAGGCCCCCGATGGCGAGGCTGCACTGCTGGCCTGCGCCTTCCTCTCCAGGTGCCTTGGAGGAAGGTCTGAGGAAACCCGGGGAGGGCGGCCGGCAACCACCACCCCTCCCAGGCCCCGCCCTGCCCAGACTCCAGCCAGGCCGGGGCGCAGGTCGGGCCAGGGCTCGGAGCAGGAAGCCAGACTCCAGAGCCCTGCAGAGCACCCAGCACCGCTGCGTTCCCTCCCTGTCCCCCCCGCCCCTCCTGTCCCCCAGAAAGAGCCCTGTTTGAGATGGACTTTGCCTCCAACGTTTTGTAGGGACATTTTCAGGTACGGCGAAGTGGTAGGGCTTGACAGGCGCACCCGCTGCCCTGTCCCCCCCCCCCCCCCGGGGTGCGCCCAGCAGCCTTTCGGACTGTTTCTGAGTCCTTGAAGGTAACCTGCGCCCCCCTCCAGGTGCGTGGGTGTGTCTATTACCCACCATGAGCTGTGCGTTTTGTTGGCTCCAGTTTTTCTTTTGAGGTAAAAGTCGACACACATCTGTGCAGCCCTCACCTCTCCAAAATGTAGACCCCAACCCCCTGGGAACCGTCCCTTCCCAGTCTCTCCCACCCTGGGGCCAGCCACAGTTTCAATTTTTTCCACTTGGATTAGCTTTTCCTGTTCTGGAACTCCCTGAGAGTGGAACTACATCTTTCCTTTGGGGTTTCTTCCACCTGAAATGGGCTTCGTGTCTCATCCCATCACTCACATTATCAGGACTTTGCTCCTTTTCACTGCTGTGTAATATTCCCCAGGTCTCACAGTTTATTTACTTGTGTCCCTGCTGATGGTCACTTGGTGGCTTTCACTTTGGGCTCTTTGGAACAGGGCTTCTGTGAACATCCTCCCACGTATCTTTGGGTTATTATTCACCTTGAGGAGCTACTTCCTCTTCCTCTGCATTGTGTTTCTTCCAAGGGTAGAAACCAAAGAAGAACAGACTCTCCTGCTTGCTCTCCCAGGGACAGGACTGGGTCAGCACCACCTTAGTCCCCAGATGCCCACCTCCGGGCCTTGCTCACTCAGAGACCTCAGCAAGTGCTTCTGCCTCAACTTCCCATTTCCTCACAGGAGCGCCACCTCCTGGGGCCATCGTGGCTGCAGAGCACTGAGCCACACACCTGGCCCAGGGGAGTGCTCCCCGGTGACACAGTAAGAAGTGCCCCCCCGAGGAGGAATTTACCACAGGGAGGACCTGCCGTCCCCAGACACTGAGCTAGGAGGTGGTCCACAGGGTGACGCATCCCAAGGCTGACTGTGAGGAGGCTGCGGAGGGCGCGGTGCTCAGGGGCACCTGTGGGGGGGGCTCTGTGCAGCAGCAGGAGCCACATGAGTCATGCAGCCAAAGTCCCCCAAATCTCAAGTCCCCAGGGTCACCACAGAGGGAACCCAAGCTGCCGGCATCCTCCTGTCTGTCTGGAGTTGGTGGCTGGGGCCGAGGGCAGGGCCCCCCTCTTTGCCGCCCGTATGGGCGCAGCCTCGCTGCCCAGCCCCCGCACTCCCAGGTCCCGCCTCCTCGCGGTCCCCTTTGAGTTCATTTTTGTCTATTTATTCTGACTGACCCGGCCCCCACGGAGCTCATGGCCAGTCCCTTCTGTCTTCTGTTTGGAGACAGGGCCTGGCCGCGTCGCGGGGGCTGGACCTCGGGGGCCGCTGGGATGGCAGGTGTGGGCCGCTGCGCCGGGTGTGTTCTAGCGTCCACTGGCTGAAGTGTCCTGAAGGGGCCCGGTGTGGGCACCTGCGAGCACCTCACTGGCCAAATGCAAGTGCTCCTGGCCTGAGGGGCTGTGCCGGCCGCGGCAGTCAGTTCAGAGCACGACTTCGACGATGCATGGACAGCAGCTGCCCACCCAGCGCCGGGCTGGACAACATGGGCTTCCCCTCACGCTCCTGGGACTGACTGGGAGCTGCAGCTCACGGCCCCTGCCCAGCACCTGGAGAGCCTGGCACGGCCCGTGGCTGACCCGGACGGAGCAAGCCTCACAACTCCAAGCGCAGTCTGCTGGACCCTGTCACTGTCACGCCATCTTCTATGGAGAATGTGAAGCCATCGTGAGCTGGGCCCTTCTGTACCAGAAGCTACCACACCCCGTTCTTAACGGTGGCTACCCGCAGCCACCCAGCGCCCCGTGGGGCCTCTGCAGTGCCCGTCCAGCCAGGGCAGCTGGGGTCCTGCCCAGGGCCTCTTCCTCAGCCCTTGCCGACCTCTCTCCTGATACAGGTCAGGCCCCCCCTCCGCACGTCACCACATGCCTGCGGGCGCTCCGCGTGTCCACCGCCCAGGAGGCTGAAGATCCGCGAGGCCAGGCCACGGGCTCCTGCTCTTATCTATCCCTAGTCTTCCACGGCGCCTGACGGGCAGCCTTCAGTCACCCTTCAATTCACACACAAACATTTATAGAGCACCTACTACATGCCAGGCCCTCGAAGAAGCCAATGCCCAGATCTCGGGGGCAGTGTGAGCTCAGGGCGTGTTTGCTAAAGACACGTCCCGCTCAGCCCAGGGCAGGAGGAGCAGAGACACGTGTGTGTGAGTGTGTGTGTGCACGGGTGTGCATGTGTGTGCCTGTGTGCCAGGCTGTGTGTGTGTGGCCATACCTGTGAAGTGTGCAGATGTGCGTTCACGTATGCACGCGTGTGACAGCGTGGGGTGCCTGTGAGTGTGCTAGTGTGCGGGGCAGTCTGTGCACAGTGCACACAAGGATGTGTATCCCACATGTGTGGCACGTGTCCGTGCCGTCGTACGTGCATGTGTGCAAGGTGAGTGGCTGATGTGATCCTGTGACGGTGCAGGAGGAGCCACGGGCCCTCCTCTCTCCACGGGATCCCAGGAGCCCTGGGCCAGCCAGAGGAGGCCGGCCACCCCTGCTGTCCCCTTCCTGTCCTGGGAGCAAGAGCCTGGGCACTCTCCCGAGGGCTCCCCCTCCCGGGGGTGTGAGCTGCCTGCACGCCTTGTCCAGAGGAAGAAACCGTCAAAGAGACCAAACCTGCCCAGCCCAGCCGCGCGGGAGCCTGCAGGCCCTCCCGGCCAGGCCCACTCCTCCGCAGGAACCCGCTCTGGCCGCCCAAGGCCTGGGCTTCTGCGTCTCCTGCCCGAGACTCATCCAGGGCACAAAGGCGCCCGATCACAGGTGCACGGAGGAGTGGCTCAGGCCGGAGGCCGCACCAGGTCACCTGCCCTCCGGCCAGAGGTCAGGGCCAGCGGCCCCTCCTTCCTGGGGACTGGGGACCTGGGCAGGTATTCACCAGAGTGTGGCCAGCGCAGAGCCAGCACCTGAGGGAAGAGGCCCCGGGCTGCGAGCCATGGCCACGGCCAGCCCCTCCGCAGGCCCACGCCTGGGTGATGGCGGGTGAGGATGCTGGAAGCCAGCCTGCTGGCAGCTGTGGCCAGTCCGCGGAGGCCGCGGCCCAGGGCCCTCCCACCTGCACGCCCAGCCTGGGCCGTCCTTCTGGGGGCCTGGCTGGCATCCACGCGCATTGGCTTCCGCCAGGCAGACGGCTGCCATCCCATCTGCACCTCAGCTGGCGACCTGGGTTCTGTGCCCAGCGGCCCCCACCTGCCTGGCACGGGCAGAGGGTGTGGGGACATGGGAACCCTCCCCACTGAAGTGGTGTGGGACCAGGGAGGGTGCCATAGGCACGGAGGGCCACACAGCGTCCCCCTTGTAGGAGGAAGCTGGGAAAGCAGGACGTGGACAGGCGTGGGAGGCTCCCGAGGCTGCAGCCTTGCTGTCCTCTGGGGCCGGCTAAGGCCCACGGAGGCCCAGGCCGCCTCCCGGCCCCCTGCCTGCCTGCAAGGCCCCTCTGTCCACAGTAGAGACTTGCCTGCAGCATTTTCTAATAAAATGCAAATTAGCAATCGCCTTGCTGTAGCATGAGAGGGAAAAAAATCACTGTAAACAAAATCTCCGTCGCCATAGAGACCATTAAAAATAGATCGCCTGCCCCCCCTGCTTTCTGGGTAATGTGCAGCTGAGTTCCTTCACACCACATTATTATTACTTTTTAATTATGAATAATTTCCTCCCTTCCACGGGAAGATGGATTAACACAGAGCTTCCCCAAGGAAGCCCCTCAGGATGGATCTCAACAGGCAGATGCAGGTGGGCCGCGCGTTTGCGCCCTGGGTGGAGGCCCAGTGCTAACGGGTCCCACCTGCTCCCGGGCCCTACCTCTGTCTGCCTGTCTGCCTATCCCTCCACCTGCTGCCCACCGGTGCAGAGACAGGCCCTGGAGGAGGCCTTCCTGGAGTCACTGCAGAACTGCTGGGCAGGGAGGCAGAGCCCGCCGGGGACAGGCACCCTGAAGACAGCCAGGCCCAGGGCAGGGCCCAGCACCCCGAGGGGCCCGGCTGGGGCTGGAGCAGGCTCGGGTGGAGTCCTCGACGGGGCTCCGTAGCTCCTTACTGGCATCTGTCCATTGGGCCCAGATGACCACTAGCTGCCCCTGGCTCAAAGTCCAGCCCTGCATTCCCAGAGTGCTCCCAACCACTGATGCCCGTGCTGTTGACACCCTCCCATCAGCCAGGAGAGGCGGGGCTCCTGGTGACAGAGAAAGAGGATCACAATGTCCCAGGCCCAGCTCCACCCAGAGTTCTGAGTCTGGGGCTTCAGGGGCGTGAGCCCAGATGGCTCAGGCTGCCCCGTGCCCCACGCCCCATGAGGGCTGCTGGCCTGGAGCTGCCTGGCTGACGCCCAGCAAAGTGAGACCGGACCTTGGTGTCACCTTAAGCCCAGATGGTCCCGAGGAGCCGTGTCCTGGGACACAAAGCCCCACCTCAGGAGATGACTCCCTGTGGCTGGGCCCTGAGGGACCCCAACATGAGCCTGAGGCCTGAAACCCCCCAAGGTCCCTCTTGTGTTCCTGGGGCCACTCAGGGACATGTAAGAGGAAGGGGCATCGGGGCAGGGAACGGTGTGCTGCTGCTGAAAGGCCCGTGGACCCGGGGCCCAGACCTTCTCAAGGGCCAAGAGGACTCCCCCGCCCTGCCGCCATCCCTCCTGACTTGTCCCCAAATCCTAGCTGAGAGCCACCAAGCCAGGGAGACTCCTGGGAAAGTGACGGGGCACCTGGTGCCTTCAGGAGCAACACGGTGGAAAACAGCCCTGGGGCAGGAGGGGGAGAAATCAGAACCAGCACACCCTGCTGGCGGGGTGGGAAATGGCTCCTCTGACAGCCGACGCAGCAAGGGCCCCAGCAGTCCCAAGCCCCGCGCCCCCGCTCACCCCATTATTCACAAAAGCCAAAAGGTGGAAGCAACCTAAGTATCCACGGATCAGCCAAAGGGGCTCCCTCCATGCCATGGAATACTATTCAGCCTTAAAGAGGAAGGGAATTCCGCCCCTGCACGTGAGTGCACCTCGAAGCCACCCTGCTGGGCGCAGTAGGACACAGACAGGCGTCCCCGGGATGCTCCTCATCTGGGGGCCCTGGAGCCCTTGAACTCAGGAAGGAGAACCGGTGCCCGGGGCTGGGAGTCAGCGCATCAGCATAGGAAGGTGGACAGTGGTGAGGGCAGCACCACGTCACACGTGCTTCACCGCAATCATAAGTGACATATACAAAAGTCACTGGGGTGTCCCTCGCTTCATCCGGCTGGCACCAGCGCCCCTGTGGGCTCCTCCCAGACCCGCCCTCGCGCACACACCAGGCACATTTACGACACTCTCTCTGCAGCTAGGGGAGACGCTGGCCCCGGGCCGCCCCACACACGCTCTCCTTCAGCGCGGTGGGTCCACCCTACTCCAGGCTGATCTCGCCACAGGAGGGGCTCAGCAGAGAAAGCTGCGCACCTGGACGGGTCAGCGGGCAGGCCGAGAGGACAGCCAGGAGAGTGAGAAGAATGACTAACCAACCCCCACACTGGCTGGGCCAGCTGAGCTCCATCCACCCCAGTGTCCCAGCCTCGGTGCCTCCTAGGGGAAAGCGAGGAGCTGGCCAGGGCGGAGGCGGGAGGGGGCCGTGCAAAGGCCCTCAGCATCCCCGCCCGCCCTCGCAGACCTGCGGCCCCAGGAGGAGGCTGGGAGCAGCACTCCCGCCCAGCAGCGAGGGAGTTTCCTGCACGACCAGCAGCGGGGCGGGGTGTCTGCAGTCCAGGGCGGCAGGGTCAAAGGAGACGGTGCCACCCTCTGCACTAACTCCGATGGGGTCACAGCCCAGCCACAAATGCTGCCTGATTTAATTTAGAGAGATTATGCTCACATTCTGCTCGAGGAATAGAGCTTACGAGCCCGCGGTCAAATGTGGATGATCATGGCTGCCGGTGTCCAGGGACATCGCCCAGCCCTGGGGGAAGAATTCCCTCCCAGGTCCTCCTAACACGGCCATCGGCAGGGACATTGCCCTGGTGGCTGAGCAGTTCCCCGCCACTCACTTTCCCTGTGCCACCTGCCTGTGTGCCACTCTGCCACACGTGTGAACGCGCTCCCAGCACACGCTGCCAGGCACGGCTCTGGGGCTCCCCCACCTTTTGAAGCCTGTTCTGTGTCGGGATGCCGCTCTGCCGCACCTTGGACTGCCCACGTGAGAGCAGCCACGGGTGCCCCCAAGGCAGAGTACCACCACCCAGCTGCCTGCGGCCCCGGCCAACCTTCCTCCTGTCACCAGAGGGGTCTCTGGAAAGCAGAGGGCACCCCAGAACTGCAGACCTGCACGTGTGCGCCCTTCACGCAGATGCAGGAGATCAAACTGGAGCTTCAAAATGCACAGGAAGCCACCATGCTGGCCCGCTGCTGCCCACCGTCCCTGTGTGTGCACATGCGGACCTGGGTGCAGAGGCCCTCTGCGGCCTCGAGGGCACAGATGCACGCGGCTCTGCCACCGAGACAACACAGTCCTGGGGAAGCCCTCTACCTGTGACCTCAGGGCCTTCACTGTCAAGAGAACAATACCACCACCCCTGAGCCCCACGTGGGAGGAAGGCGTCCCCGCAGACACAGCGCCGAGGGAGTCCCGGGGCTGCTGGGGGGGGGGGAGCTCTGGCGGCCCCGGCTCCTGTGTCCCCTCCTCTAGTCGGATCAGGGGAGGCACGGGGGGGGGGGGGGGTGAGCAGGTGAGCAGGTGCACCTCCTTTAAAAAGCACAAATCAGCAGATGAGCCACTGTCCAAGGTCCCCGTGGTGTGGCAATAGAAAGTGTCAGAGTGCATCTCCAAGATGCAGCCATTTGATGAGATACTTGTTTATCTGCGTTGCCCAGAACGTGCGTGCCATGTGCAGTGAGGGGCTCCCTAGGAGAACAGCCTCCCGTGCAGAGGAGCGTGGGAAGGGAAGCTCGGTGCGCGTGCCCAGGACCGTGTTGGCGGGTGGTGTCCTCCACAGGCCTGGAGGGTCTGCTTGGACCTTCTCCCCCCAGAGCCATCACCGGCCCAGGCCAGCAGTCCTCCTGCCTCTCAGGGAGTGGGGACGTGGGCCTGCCCAGGGAGAGCTGCCCGGGTCTCGGGGGCTGTCCATGGCACAGCAGTTAGCAGGCAGGGCAGGAGGGAAAGGCCAAGGGTCCCCTGGTCCTCCATCCCTCGCTCTGCAGTTCAAGGCCATGCTGCCCTCTCCAGGGGCAAATGAGGGGCCTGGGCAGCGACTTCAGCATCACCCTGGAGTCCTGGGCCAGCCACAGAGTAACAACGGGACTTAACTAGGGGCTCTGAGCCACACCAACAAGGTGACATGGGGTAGGGCTTGGGTCACACACTACCAGCTGACCTATGGGGATACTAGAGGCCAAGGTCAGCCTCTAGTGCCACCGTGATGGGTCCCAGGAGGACTGTGGTCACCGAGACTGAGGGAGTGTCCCTGACTGGTGCTGTTCCTTAATGGTTGTCACCGTGGGTGCCAGGAAGGTGCCCCTGTCCCAACCTCTCAGAAGCGGCGGAGGGGACCCTGTTCTGTACCTGCCCAGGCTCAACCTGCTGTGATCGCCTTCAGCTGACCCCCATCTGTACCTGTCACTGTCACAACATGGCCATGGCCACAGCTTCCTGAGCTCCGTGGGTTCTTCTAGCAAGTAGGTGAAACCAAGGGTGGTCCTGGAGCCTTCTGGACTTGAGGCTGGGGCCAGGAGCAATGTGGTCAGGTGTGGATGCCCCTGATGTTAGAGGCTGAGCCACCCCCACTGGCCCAGCCACAGAGTCCCCACTGAGTCTGCCTGTCCCCCCACAACATCCCTCCCATCCCTCATCTCTGAAGAGAGCACATGGTAAGTGGGAAGGAGGGGGGACAAGACCTCACCTGGACATGCAGCAACAGGTTCAAACTATGCACCACTGGCATTGGGTAACAGGGCAGGGTACCCAGGGAAGTTGGGGTCACAGGATGTGGGCCCCTCACCCCAGCATAGGGGCTGTTAGAAATACCGAGGTACTGCAAGAAATCAGGCTTGGAAGTGGTCAGTCAGGCACAATTGTACTTCTGCAGAAGGTGTGCTGGGCAGGCAGTCCGCCAATATTTATCCCTAATGAGGTACTGCCCCTCACCCCTGATAGGAAGAGCTCAGAGGTACAATCTAAGGGATTATCGAATTTAAAATTTGGAGGTGGCACAGAAAAGGGCTACAGTTATGATTAGATAATTTTTAGGGAATTAAAAATGGTGCCCCTCTGGTCATGTGATTCCCTAATTTAAGATGGCTCCATTCTGACCACATGGTTCCCTAACTTAAGATGGCTCCATTATGCAGGTGAAAATTGTCATAGCCATCATGCCTGCGATGCATTACAAGGGTTTAATTTTGATAATCTTTCAGGGCACCTGGTGGCACCTCCAACGTGGTTCCCAAGGACCAAGGGAGACATCACAGGCCCCAGGCAAAGCCCAGGCCTGGGCAGCAGCAGTACTTTCCCCTCCTGTGGGAGGTCACAGACCAGGGGAGCCAGCAGAGCAGGAAGGGGAAGAAGACCCTGTGGTTGGCCCAGGAGGCTGGTGGCTTCCCAGGGTTTCCTCCGTGGCCCTGCCCCGCCCCAGCCTCTGCAGACCACTCCCTCTACAGGCGCCCTCTCCCGCAGTCCTGGACGGAGCGCCAGGGGCCTCGGGCAGGGCCAGGGCAGTGGGAAACTAAGAAGCCGAGGAAATGGCCTTTTCCAAGGTGAAGCGCATCTTGTCGTGCCGCCCAGGGATGATGGCACCTGGGGCCCAGGCGGGGGGCTCTCCTGAGAGCCCCTCCCCTCCAAGTCCCCTCCAAGGTCCCTGGGGCTGGGAGGAAGGGGCGGGCTGTGCCGTTCAGACCCACTCCTGCCTGTCTTGGAGCCATCGAAAGCCATGGCCGCTTGCCCCATGTCCCCAGGCTCGTGAAAACCCTGCCGGGGTGAGACCAGCAGGGCATGCTGCTGGCTTCCTGGGAAATTCTGCCAGCCTGGTGGGAGGCCGTGGGGGAGAGAAGGCCTGGGCTCAGAGGTGAAAGGCAGGACCAGGAACTCAGGGGCCCAGGCAGAAGGGGCTGCAGGGGGGACAGGAGGGGGACAGGGACACAAGGAGTGTCCAGGAAAGCAGCCGTCTGGAGAGGAGGAGGGGAGACAGGAAGCAGGAAGCCAGGTGCCCTGGAGCTGCCAGCCCCTGGGTTGGGCATGCAGCCCGAGGGCTGCTTCCCAGCAGGGCCAGGCCGCCCAACTTCCTTATGAAATTGTCCCACCCACCTTGCTGCCCCCTGGGGTTGCGACTCCCACCCTCACACACACTTATGACTGCCCCCCTGCATCTCTGAGCCCCAACCTTCCTCCATTCCTGTTCGGTCCTCCCCTCCACATGTGCAGAGGGCGGCCCTTGGCCAGGCTGCTGCCTCCCAGAGACCAGGGAGGCACCTTCCCTGAGCTGGCTGCAGGTGGCTCTGAAGGGTCCCTCCCAGGGTTTCCTGGCCCAGGCTGCCCCGCTCACACCCTCGTTCTGTCATATAGAAGCTGGCCAGGGAGGCTCCTCAGGGTCGCACAGAGACAGGCTGGGCCGGGCTGGTTGGGAAGACGCTGCGCGTCCCCTACCCACCTGAGTGCCCGAGCTGGACCCCAGAGTTCTTCCAGCTCTTCCTCCGTCACCACCTGCTGTGGACAGAGCTGCCCCTGTTCACATGCCGAAGCCCTAACCCTCCAGTGACGCTGGGGATGGGACCTCCAAGGAGGTAATTAAGGGTACACGAGGTCATAAGGGTGGGCCCTCATCTCAGAGGGTGAGTGCCCCCTCTCCCTCTCCAAGTGGGCACAGATGCAAGGTCAAGTGAGGACACAGCGAGAAGGAGTGCAGAAGGGGGCCCTCACCAGGCACCCAATTTGCCAACACTTTGACATTGGACTTGCAGTACCCCATGCACTGCCACCCCCCCTCTTTCTGCCCCCAGCCCAGATCACCCCCACAAGCTCGGAATCCCAAGTCCAGCTACCCACCAGGGTTCAAAGGCATCTCGAAGTCCATGCATCCAAGATCACACTTGAATGGACACCGCATCTCTGCAATTTATCAGGCAAAAGTCCTTGGCACTGTTCCCAAGTCCTTGACTATCTACCCGGGTCCCTCGTACCCTCACACCCTGTGGATCCTGCCGGGGGTGCTTCTCCAGAATCCCTCCATGCCCACTCCAGCCCACCCCCCCGCAACCCCGCTCCAGGGTCTGTATCCCCTGCCCCTGCCCTCCCGTCCTTCAGCACAGCAGCCCAGGGGTCCTTTAAGAGGGAAGTCCTTCACGTCAGTCCTGCTCTCTCGAATGTCGCCTTCTCATGAGCCACGGCCACCCTACAGAAGGGCACAGCCCACAGGGCTCTTGGTGACCCAGTCCTGGACGGCCTCCAGCCTCATCCCACCACAGCTTACCAGCCACACTCAGCTGCAGCACCGCCCAGAGCATACGGCGTCCCCTGGTGCCCCCCAGACCTCTGCACCTGCTCACCAGGCACCTCCCTCCTGCTTCTTGAGATGGGCTGCTGGCCACACCACAATCCCAGCTTAGGTACCACTGCATCCAAGGCTTCTGGGCCCACCCAGGTCAGGAGCCCTTCTAGGGCCCCTCCCAGGTCCTTGGTCCATCATGTAGCACCATGGGGCCTGCCTGTCTCCCCTCCGACCACGGCTCATGCAGCAGGAGTCCTGTGCCCACCCTTCCCCAGAGTCAGAATCCTCCATGCCCTTCTCTTTGGATGAAGGAGGCAGTGAACAGACCCACGGGGCTTTCCACACCATGCACACACACACACACACACACGCGCGCGCGCGTGCGTGCACCATGCAGGCACACAGGGGCACAGCACACCGTGCACACAGCACACACACATACACACATGCGCACACCATGCAGGCACACAGCACACACACACGTGCACACCGTGCACACACACAGGGACACTGCACACCATGCACACCGCACACACACGTGCACATGCGCGCACACAGGGACGCCAGCCTTCTTGAGGATGCCCTGCCTGCAGCTGCTCCTCCGGCAAGACGGCCGCTGGCTGCACCGAGGCCCCAGCAGCTGGTGCTCGGCTGAAGCTCTGCTGACACTTCACCCTGATGGGGCTGCCACAGAATCACCGTGTCAATCCAGACCTCCAGTGGCAGCACCACACGGCCCCCTCCTCCTGTTATGGGGTCTGGGTCACTCCTCCCCCTTGGCCTGAGGAAGGTGGCCGTGGGGCAGCCACGGTGCAGAGGCCAGCTTGGCTGCTGGGAGGGCCTCCTGCTTCTGTGCTGGCCACCCCTCCCTCCCCAGCTCCTCCTCCCGCCACCCCCTGCAGGTGCCTGGTCTGCCTTAGGGTGCCCCAGCCTGGCACAAGCCACCTGTCTCCTGTCACACCTGGAGCTGTGGTTGACACTGAGCCCTGCTAAGAGCCAAAGGGACACCCACCCTGAGGTGCCCGGGGCTGGCAGGGACAAGGTAGCTCTCCTGCGAGCTCGCCTGCCTACAGCAGCTCCCCACTTCTGGACCTCATGGCCAGGACACAGCCACAGGGCAGGGCCCGCTCCATCCCAGTGTCTGGCACCTGCCCAGTTGTCCCCAGCTCTCCACTTGCCGCTGTTCCCCAGTGGCACCAGGGCTGTGCTGCCTGGGTCAAGGGCAGCCGCCCTGCTCTCCTGCACTGGCTGCAGCCTCGCTGCGGTTCAGGAGGGATGGGTCCAGAGAGCCTCCTCCAACAGGTCGTGCTCGGGACACTTTGTCTGCAACATCCGAACCACGTCCGTACCACCTCCTCCATGACCCGTGGTGGCCACGTCCACAACACCTCATGTCCCTAGCAGGGAGCAGCCTCGTGCCCTCCCCAGCTCAGGGCACAGGGCAGGCAGTGCCTCCCACCACTGCAGCTCCTCTCCCAGAATGAGGAGACCGAGGAGGCACTTGCCCTAAGCCTCCAGGTCTCTGAGCGTCCTTCCTGTTCTCTCCTGTCCCATCCTGTGCCATCTGCCACCCAGCAACTGTCTCCACCACTGTTAACGCCATGGACGCCTCTTCCCAAGCAGCCACAGGGCCAGCACCCCTCTGCACACACGGCCCAGAGCACGTGCTCTCTGGCACTCACTCCCATGTGCCCCCAGCGTGAGCTCCCAGCGACCTCCAGGTCTGTCCAGGAGCCGCAGCCCCTGCCGGTTTTCCTCTCTCAGGAGGAAAGGGAGGATTGAAATATTGAACAGACTGAGTTCTACCCACTCCGATTGACCCAGGAGCCTTGACCTCTGAGATTCCAGAAGGGAAGGTGGGAGACCGAGGACGTGGGCCTGCAGCTCACCAGGCCATCCGAGCAGGAAGCCACCAAGACCCACAGTCCCCGGCCTTGGCCCTAGCTGCCCTGAACACACAAGGACCAGTCGGGCCCCATCCTGAGTGTGCACGGGGCTGGCGTGGCTGTAGGACGAGTTCAGAGAGACAGCATTTGGCCCCCAGAGCGGCCCCGTCACTGGGAGACACTGTTCACAGAGGAAGTGGGTCTGACTCTCCCCCAAGGAGAAGACGTGAAAATAGGTGCGGAGAGGCGCAGAATAACGACCTGGGCACATGTGCTTCAGAGCCCTTCAGCACACCGACAAGTGGAGAGGACCACATCTAGTCCGTCCTCCCAGCCCGTAGCCATTCAGCTGTCCTTTCCAGGGGTCTTTTAATCAGAAACGTGATTTCAAAATCAAACATGCTTGCCAAAGTACCTCTGGTCCCAGAGTAAGCTGTGAATACAGTGCCCCCCACGCCACACTCAGCAAATATTATTTCTCATCTGCCCACAGCTTTCCTCATAAGATCATCGGGCGTGAGGTCGAAACAGATGTGCCATGCACGCACGAAGCCCTAAACTCAGTGGCCGCCTGCAGACAGCAGCCTGTGGACACGCTTTTGCTGGGAGCATGCCTTACGGGTGCCGAGGATTGGAGACCCGTTGATATCTGTGGCCAGAGGAACACCTTGAAATTTCCCAGATAAAATCAGAAAATTGCTCTTTAAAATACGAAGACGTCAGGTCAGGCTTGCACCACGTGCCAAGTGTCAGCACCGGAGAGGGGACCCAGAGCCCCACTAATGACACAAAAGGCGCAAAATAGAAACCGGTCCGCCACACAGTCCTGCTTGTGACCACAGCAGCTGCTTCTATGGCATCCCACCCACCCCACCTCAGCAAACCCTGAGCAGCGCTTCCCCGGGAGCCACCAGCCAGGTTTCCTGAGCATTGGCCTCTGCCCACGGATACACAGCCCCTTTACCCCAGGGTCTTGACCATTTCTCAGGGTGCCCTTCCCGACGTCCATCTTCAAAACCCCTTTTCATCACCCCAACTGAAACTCTGCCCCCATCCAACAAGCCCACTCCCCTGTGCAGGAATGGGAATGTCCCCCTGGGAAGGTGAATAGGACACCCCACGTGTCCACCTCTCCGCTGTCCATGCCACCTGAGCTGCTTCTGCCCTTTGGGGGTGCAAGCGTCCACGTGAACTCCTGCTCTGGGTGCAGTGGTTGCTGGGACGACACCTCTTTTCTTTTCTTTTTCAATTGGTAAGAATAAGCATCTACCCAGAGCTCCACTTCTTGGGCCAGGCTGCCAATGCCGGGCATCAGCTCCTGGAGGAACCGGTGCTGTGCACATCAGACGTCTGGGGCGGAGGGGCGTCTAGAGATGCCCGCCTGCCCATCGGGAGCCCATGTTCATCCTTTAATGGTCACTAATGGCCTTTTATTGGTGGGCAACCTGTTCCATTAAAAAAATCACCTTATTTGTTTGAAGTGAAAATAAAGGACATTAATTAATTTGTTAATTCCTCTCCCCTCCTTCCCACACACGCTGGTATTGAAGGCCCTGGAGGGGATGGGAGGGGAACAGCTTTCTTTGCTGCTGAGGAGCCAGGGAGCTGCCTGAGGCGGTGGAGGAGGCCACGTGGTGCCAGCCTTCAAGAGACCATCTAGTCGGGAGGCTCCTGCAGACCTGCAGCCCCCTCTTCCCAGCACGGCGGGTCTGCCCAGCAAGGCCTGGCGAGAGGCCAGGTCCTCCGCCTGGGCATCATGCTCAACCCAGAGTGCAGAAGAATGTCCCTAAGAATGTGTCCGTCGCCCTTACTTTCCCCCGCCTCTTGCTCCCTGTGCCGCAGTGTTAATTAACTAGCCCGTTCCCTCTCTCCCAGCGCAGTGCCAGGCCACCCACGTGGGGGACAGCTGTCTCGGTCCCATTGGGTGGGTGAGGCTGGCGAGCTTGCCTGTTATCAGTGGGATGAGATGTCTCTGCAGAAACACCGCCGGTCACTGTGAATTTCCAGCAACAGGGACAAGATGCCTGACATAATCCACCTGAAAGGAAGAAAGGTTTGCCGGGCTCTCGGCCTCGTCTCAATCCACAGGTGCCCGGCCCTGTGGCTTTGGGCCTGTAGGGCTCCAATGCACCACAGCGGGAGTATGTGATGGACGAGGCCAGTTAATTCATGCAGCCGGGAAGCAGAGAGAGGCCAGGGCCCCAGGGACACTCCAGGGCCCACCCCCAGCGACCAGCAACCTGACTCCCTCTAATCCCCATGGCTCCTGGTAGCAGCTTGCTGAAGGCCACACCTTTAACAACAGGCCTTTAGGGAACCTCCCACATCGACATTCCGTCCTGCCAGGACTGGGGGACCCAGGGCAACCCGAGCAGCTGTGGGGCTACCCCACTGCCACCTTCCATTCCTGGGACATCCTCAGAGAGACTGCCCTCACCTCCAGCCAGGGCTCCTCCCCACCCTGCAACCCAGGTGTGGGTCCTCTGGCTCGGCCCTCCTGCCCACATCTCCACCTCAAAGGTAAAATGTAAGTGTCCATGGTGTGGCCCCAACCATTCCACCTTGCTGTGTGGCTTTGCAGAGTCTCCCACAGAGCAGTGATGTCACCCAGCTCTCGGGGGTGGCCTGGAGGAGACGCACTGGGACCAGCAGGCTGGTGGCAGGGCGGGGCTCCGATGCTTGTGGGGGGCCTCTTGTGCCTCTGCCACGGCCAGGAGAGCCAGACCAGAAGGATTCCCCGAAAGCAGCCCCTGCTGACCTGCCGGACCCCTGCCCCGCCCCGCCCTGCCGACTCACACATGAGCAAGGTACAGCTGCTGTCATTATCCACTCAGTTCTTCCCGTAAAGTCGCCGTGAACACTGAATTAGCAAATACTGAACCCGTGCTCCAGCCGGAGCAGGGCTGGGCTCCCTGAAGCCTCTGGTCACAACCGTTTTGTCAATATGTGACCTTATTTTCACCGTGTTGCCTTATTTAATACAAACTGTTGGTTTTCGAGTGTTGGAGTCATGGCCAGCAGCCCTCTGTGCTGGACCCCAGAGGACGCTTCACTCTGGAAGTCACTCCACAGCCTCCTTGTGCTTAAGATCAGGGGACAACCCTTCAGCACTGCGTAGGGGGCTTGGTAAAGAGTGAAGTCACCGAGGAAAAACACAAATCATGGAAAGCAGAGAAGTAAAGAGACCCTGGAAAAGACGGTCACTTTCAGGATTCTGAGAATCGGAACAGGGGGTCACGGCGGTCACCCAGGCCCAGGAAGACATGCACCAGGCTGCTCAAATCTTGGGCTCCATGTGTCCGTGAATGACCACAAAACTGCTTCTGCCATTGATCTGAGGGTTGCCGATGAATTTAACAAATGGGGGAATTTGAAAAAACAGAACCTGTGAATGACGGCTACTGACTGTTTGCCGTAGTGACTTCTGGGGAAGCTGATTGTGCAGCAAGAACTGACCTGGGCCTCAACTTCCAAGTGGAAAAAGTCTGGACTTTTGAAACCCCAGGACAGGCTGAAGGCCGAGGAGCAGGCCAGGGTTCTTATCCTACAACGTACTAACAGCCCAGTGTTTCTGAGATCCGGGGGCTCTCGGGGACACAGAAAGGACCCTTACTAGATGGAGCCCGAGATCTGTGAGCATGACCAGTACTGCCTGTCTCTTTAGTTAGGTGAACAAAACCACCAGGGAATGCTTGCAGCCAGGTTAACTGAAGCCAGAATCTTATCAGAGAGGGTGTCTTCAGGTCCCATGTGCCCACAACCGACCCCCGCCTGGACTGCTGACCAGGAAGAACCACCCTGAGCCCCAGTATTGAGCGGTCAACGTGGGGTTTGAGTCTCATGAAACTGGACTTTCCTCTCCAGGAAAATTCCATGGACAGTCAGAGAGCGCAACCTGGGGGTGTGGCCCATCTCCTCCAAGAGGAAGGGCATCCGCACCCTGGCTTTGGGATGCCCATGTCCTTTGCTTGTGGCTTGTTCTGACATGACCTGAAATTCGTTTCAGCAGCAAAACTCAAGAACCTGCCTGGGGTGAGTTAAGGTCCCACTGCCTCCTTGGTAGACCTCCTTGAACCCGCGTCTGGTGACGTTCCCATCACAATAGGAAAGAAAAGCCCAGGAGCCCTCTTCCAGGCATGAGAGGCATCTGGGGGAGTCCAGGTAGCTCCCAGCCTGGGTGCCAGTGCAGATGTGGGCTTCCCCTCAGGGTTCCAACAGCCCAGGCGTTGCCTTGACAACTAGGCAGGGGACGCCCGGTGGCTGCTCTGCTGTGCTTCAGCTCTGGGTCCTGTGAGCAGGATTTCAGAACCTGAGGAGGGGGGGTCCCCAGAGTTCCCGCTGGGTAGCCTTCCAAGGAGCACAACCAGGCTCCTCCTCTCTCCCCTTTGGCTCTGCCCTGGGCCCCGGGAGAGAAGCCAGGCTGACAGCAAAGCCCCGTGACTCTCCCACCATGCGGACTGAGCACAGGGAGCTGCCCCGTCCACTCAGAAGACAGAGCTGCCCAGAGCCCGAGGTGGAAGGCAACGAAGGCCGCGGCCTTGCAGACAAGCCCTCACAGAACTAGCAGCCGTCTCCACTGCCTCGGTGACCGCACTGCAGTCTGATGTCCTCTGGAACAGCCAGGCCACGCGGAATGGGAACAGCAGGGAGGACCCGGCCGTCTTCAGCGCCCACAGTCTGACTCCACAGAGGAGAGTTGGCCAAGAGGGAAGAGGGCCACCTGGGCCTCACCTAGGAGGGCAGAGGCCACTCCCCAGCTTCAGGCCCACGGGGAGCTGCTCTCTAGAGGGAGCGGCACTTCCTGAGCTACACTGGGACAAGAGTGCTTTCCTTCAGATATGGACATGGAGCTGGGGGTCAGGTAATGGCTGGGCACAGCTGGGACCCTGGGGAAGGGGTCAAAACTCCCAGAGAAAGACCACCCATGCCCCCAGCAGGCTCTCATCCCAAAGAGACGTGCAAGGCCTAAGTCAAGAGGCACAAGCCTCCGTGTCGAGTGCTAGGGATTTAAATCCTCTGCAAAACGAGAAGGCATACCTGGCTACTCAAAGTGCCCCCAGACCGTGCAGGCTGCTCCCCGGCAGGGGACCCTGGGTGTCGGTGGCAGCGACCCTCCCAGTGCTCCCAGACTTGTCTCTTGGTCCCCGAGGAAGCCGTTCTGGGGTCAACCTCCGTCTCACCAGGCACAGTGTCCCAGAGGGTCTTTGGCTCAGGAACAAGGGTCCCAGGTCTGCCTCACCTAGAGCCAGGACCCAGTCACACTTGTGACCTCCAGCCAGTGGCTCCTCTCTGTGCCTCAGTTTGCCTCTCTGCGTAGCCACAGTATCCCCCTCACGGAGTGGTCAGAGGGAGACTCAGGGCTCAACACAGGGGGATGCCTGGCACCAGTAGGCACCGGAGACGTCAGCCCCCACCGCTCCCGTCATCGGCCTCCTGGGCACGGCGTCCCATTCGCTGGTACTTGTTTGTTTACAGGTGTCTGTGCAAGTGGCTCTCGCTGCTGGCATGCAGCCTCTCCATGACAGCCTCTGAGTCCTGTGTCTTCTCTCTGCCACCTCACACATCCCCAGGCGCCCCTCCCACGCCCGCTCTGTGTACTCAGCGAAGGCAAAACAATTTCAACATTGTTCTAAGCCAAACATAATCAGGAAGGTAAATCCACAGCAGCCCCTAAGTCCCACGACGCATTCCAGCCCAGAGGGCCTTCACTGGGGGTGGCCCAGGTCTTGGACCCTCGGAGGCACATAAGTGACACCATGTGCCCCTGGCTGTGCTCATCCTCCCACTGCGGGAGAGCAGTGTGGCTCTGGCCTTCCCTGGGTCACCTGGGGTTCTCCCTGCTGGGGAGGTACCTACGGCAGGTGGTGCTTCTAGAAACACTGGGGAATGCTCACTCTGCAGGCAGCTGCAGGCATCTGCCATGGGCTGGCCCTGTGGACAGGCGGGGGACAGGGGCCACCTGCAGAACACCCAGCCTGGGGGCAGGCAAACCCCCTGGGGATGCTCGAGGTGGCGTCGTGGGACAGAACAGGGCCTCTTCCAAGCTGAGCCAGGAAGCACAGCAGCCTGGCACCAGAGGGCAGCCTGGACTTCCAGCCCGTGTGGCAGGAGCCAGGGGACACATAGACAGGGCTGGAGGGCAGCTGGAGAATGGCCAAGCCAGGACCCTTGGGAGGAGCTGTGCCTGCCGGTCATCCAGATCGATGGGGACGGGACGGGTGGATCTGCACTGGGAAGGAGCACCGGTGGCAGTGGGGACCCTGAGGGGGACCAGAGGGAAAGAAGGCCAGGGGGCTGGAGGCATAAGCGGCTCTCGCTCAAGCCAGGAGCGAGGACGCTGCCTGGGCACTAAGGGAGCAGGAGAATGCAGCGCCAGCGGTGCCCGTTCCCACGTGCAGCCATTCAGGGGACGTCAGAGCCACTCCAGCCCCCGGCTCCCATGGGACCAGGCCACCCCAGCCTCGGCCGCTACTGGGACAGAAGGTTCATCTGTGATTTGAGAAGCCTCCCTCCACCCAGCCCCTCCCTGTCCTCCTGGGCACCTGGCAGGGCTCCGACTTCCCCAGGGAGGGTGGCAGAAGACCCCCCGTGGAGGCTACAGAGTCACATTACATGAGGGCCCACGTGGGATATCTGCCTCCCGGCCGCCCAGACTTCCCTCCCCAGCAGGGGCCTCCAGACGCTGGGTGGTCCCCTGGGTCTGCTGCCCTCTCCCAGGATTTCTCACACTCCCCAGGAACAGGCCCGACGTTGGAGCCCCTTCCTCTGTCTGGGGCCACCTGGCCCTGGCCCAAGAGGTCTGATGGTGACCTCCAGTGCAGGCTGGTCTTGACTGACAGCTTCTCGTCCCGAGCTCCTTTCCAAGGCTCTGGGTCCCTCGCCTCACGCCCTGCTCCCGTGACACGTCCAGAATCATGAAGACGGGATTAAATAAATCATGAGAGAGGGGCAGCTGAGAGCCAGCGCCGCCTCTGCCCTGCAGCTGTCAATCATAGTCGCCCCATCCCGCCATCCTGACACCGGCTCTGGGGTCCCGTTGGCTGGCCCTGAGCACTCTGGAGGGAGGAGCCCCTTCCGACACCCAACTCCCAAACACCACCCAGGCAGGGGTTTCCAGGGGACGTTTGGCTTTGGGTGGTGTCTTTACCTCTTGGGAATCTGGGAAACCATTTGTTCCAGTGTGCAACACACGCATCTTCAGGGAGCAGACCTGAGAGACACATGTGGGCACACACAGGCACACACACTTGCACAGGCACAGGTATACACACACACGGTCACCACCAGGGGCTCCAAATGGAGCCAAAGGGAATGTCATATTTAAAAGCAAAGCCAGCCCCTTTGGTGCTGTTGGAAAGGGTCACAGGGGGCTCCCCTTGCAATGGACCCTGAGACAGGCTCCAAATCCAACAGGGCCCCTAGGTACGGGATTCCTGTACTATCTCCCTGCCGAGCCTGACTGGCTCCTCCACAATAATAAATGTCAAGTAAAACCGAGCTGTTTTCCATGGAAGGATCCAGAAGCGACCCATCCTCCCTCCTCTCCAAGGTCAAAGGCAAGCTGCAGCCTGCATGTGGCTCTGGGCCCAGAGCCCCCTCTACTTCCCCAGCCCTCAGCACGCACCAGGTCCCCTGGACGGGGCGAGAGCCGGAGAACCCTCCCCAGGCGCGTCACACAGCCAGGGCTGCACGTGGGGTCCTCTGCCCTCGGGTGGCTGCTCCTCCCCCTGGGAAGCCTGGGCCACCATGCAGGGGCAGGTAAGGGGCAGGCTGGCAGGGCCATTGGGGGCCAGAGAGGCTGCTGGCCTGGCCGGACCCGCACCTGCCACCGGCAATCAGACGCAGCTCAGATTCCCCATCCCGCCCAGCAGCTCACCTCCTGCTTTGCTCCTTCTTTTCAGCCATGACTGTCACCTCTCCTTCCTCCAGCAGGGAGGGACCCCTGCCCTGGAGCAGGGGCCGCGGGAGGGGAGGGGCGAGGTGGGGAGCCTGCCCCAGCACTCCTCCCCGGCGCAGCCATAAGAGCAAATGGATCTGGGTGTGAGGTCCCCACTGCTCAATATTTTGGTCCTTCCATACGTGGGGCAGGGAGCTAGAGAAATATCTTTCCTTCCCTTCTTCCTGAACCCCCAGCTTCTTTACAAATTCCCCAGTTCCCATGATTTTAATTTTACGGTTCACATTTTCTCCCAGCAGAATCCCAGGATGACAAGGTAGAAAGTCTGCCTTGATTAACTGTCCCTCTGACGCTCAGGCAGGGCCTGGCGTGATAAATAGCAGGAATAAAACCGAGAGAGGCGTGTGGCAGGCAATCGGCAGGCCCGGCTGTAAATCCCAGCTCTGAAGGGGCCTGAGATGAGCTGGTTACTTCATGGAGGGGGAGAGCAGCTGGAGGCAGAGGCGGCTCACAGAGCAGCGCCCCCCACCCCGGGCTCCCCCCACCATGCTGTGGATATTGTTTAAGTAAGATAGAGTGGAATCGCTCTGTCGTGTCATTGATTTTTAATAAAAACAGGTAACATGCTGCAAATCTCACAGTTATTTCATTTCTCCTCTCCTTCCCCGAGATGTCCAGTAATGTCCCCCAAGGGCTCCATCCAATGGGCAGCGGCCATGACTGGCGTGTCTGGCGGGGGCGGGCCCAGGGCTTTGAGAGGTTGCCAGGAGGTCTGGGCTCTCTTGCCTCTGTACACACATGCAGAGGCAGGCAGTGCTCATGAGCACAGATGTGTGTGCACAGAAGCACGCAAGGCACACGTATACACAGTGCACAGACACTGCATATGTGTGTGCACTTGTGACCACGTATGCACATATAGGGCCTGCATGCGCAGCTTGGTGCATGCACATAAGCCCCTGTGTGCACATTTGCATACATGTATTCATACACATGTGTGCACTCACATACACACATGCGCACACACACTAGACCAGCCAGCAAGGAGGGACAAACCAGGCCTGAGCTCTCCTCTTGACTCAACTCGACTCTGCTGACCTTGAGTCTGACATGAATATGCTAGAACATTCCAGAAGTAGGAAAAGATATATAGGTGAGGACAGGAAAGCAGATTCAGAGAACGCTTAGCAGGGGAGGCTCATAGGAAGAGATGGGTGTGTCCTGTGAGGTTCATGAGGGCCTGAGCCACACACACCCGAGACAGGTCACTCGGGAGGGAAGGGCTGGGCAGCAACAAGAATGCCAGCCACCACTAACAGCCAGGCCCCCCCGGGGGCTCCCTGGGGTCTCTGAACATAGATGGTGCTCCACTCACCACCAGCTGAAGCAGCAGCTGTCTCCCTGCATCTGATGAGGAGACAGCCCCGTCCTGAGGAGCCGGGCAGCACTCCCCACGTTTTCAGAGCATTCCCATAAAGAGCAGTTCCTTTTAGTGACACATCACTGTCCCCTGTGACTACAGAGAGGCAGGCACCATCATCCCCACCTCACAAGCCAGGGGCCTCAGCAGCTTCCTGTCTGCAGAGTTCTACCTGCTGCACCTCGAATTTCTACCTGGGCTTCCTGGAGCGCTGGGCGGGGTGGGGAGTCGGCACGTCCTCCACCCTCTCCCCCCCCAAGCTCCCTCCATGTTTTCATCTTGGCCTTCCCCACTGGATTTTTGTCTTAATCAAAGAATACGCAGCTAAATCACATTTGGATCCCGGGACCATGTCCTCACCACATGTCCCCGCGCTCAACACGGACACAGCGTGGCCCAGGAGGCTGCTCTCTTCCCAACACAGCCCACTACAGAGGCCCTCCACCCTGGACCCCACCCTACAGACACACTCCCCCAAACCCACCCGCACTGGGGCCGAGCCCCTCCTCATCAGCATCCAGATCCGGGCTTCCCTGGCCTTACATGAGCTCAATGCTCACAGGCCTGGTCTCTTCAGGCTACTGAGACCAGACTCAAGATGTCCACCATCATGCTATGGCTGGCTCCTGCCCCAGGCTCAGTATCTCAGGCTGGTCACGTACCTGAGGGACCCAGCAACGGGGGATGCCGAGTGGACCAGGGGAGGAGGCAAGCAGAGGCAGAGGCAGAGGCAGAGGGTCCTGGGGGAGAGAAGTGACAGGGAAAGGCCCCCAGGAGTGGGAAGCAGAGGGGACAGAGACCATCTAGGCATGGGGAGGGCTGGCAGGGCTCTAGGCAGGTGGCTGGCAGGGCCCAGGGTACAGGCTGGCACCACGTGGTCTTGGATGTGTTGTGCCCCTCTGGGAGCCTTGAATCTTCAAGAGGTTATAGTGTCCACTTAGGATCATGCTAAAGGGTCCCTGTCCAGCTCAGGCCTGTTTTCAGAGCACTCGGAGCCCAGCCAGGCCAGGGATGGCAGGGTGCATGCCACCAAGGACCACTTCACTCACGACAAGAGATCTGACCCCGGAGCTAGTGGGCTGGGCCAACCACCCCCATGAGGTCAGCACACCCTGATCTCACCACTCCCCACTGAGCAGAGGCCCACCCTGGAGTCCTCACTGCCCCCCAGTGTGGCCGTGGCCCTGTGCCTTCCTCAGGGTGTCACCCAGTCCGGCCTTGCACACCCGTGTCCGGGCGCGTCCGTCACCGGCCTCGCTGGCTCCTGCTGAACCAAGCGCCCTTCTCAGCAGTGTCCACAGCTCCTACCTGGAACACACCAGCACCACTGGAGGCCGTCCACCCCGGCGGGCCGCTCTGAGGGCTGGTGGAGGGGTGGGTAGAGACCGGCCTGCTCTGGACGTTCCTTACAAGGGGATCCCACATGTTGCCTGGGGGTCTGGCTGTCCCCACCGACAGGACTCCCTGTGGCTGGACCTCCGCTGGTGTATTGACTCACCACTTGATGGACACTTGGTTGCTTCCACTTTGGGGCCACTGTGACTTGGTGCCATGAACACGGTGGACACGTGTTGTTTGGGCATCTGTGTTCATTGGCCTTGGGTGTACGGGGAGAGCATTTTCCCGGGGAGAAACACTGCCCAGGGGGTGGAAAACATATTTCTAAAGGGGGTGTGTGTGGCAGGCCTCCGATGCTCTGGGGGATGGCAGAGCCCGGTTCCCAGAGGAGGAAACTCATTCCTACCAAGACTCCAGCCCCAGGCCTTGGGGAGGGGGCAGCTCCATTTCTGGGGCTGCTGACCCCTGCCCACTAGCAGAGCCTGTTTCCACGGGACCCTGTTTGGGTCCCGGTGAAGTGAGGGCAGCAGGTCTGAATACCAGGGTCAGAAGAGTCCATGCAGGGTCATTCCTAAGGCCACCCAGGCCCTTGAGCTCAGAATCCCAAGAGGCCGCTTAGCTGGACATGGTCACCTTATTACTGGAAACTTCCCATTCAGCTGGCCTGCTTGACAGGCCCCAGGACACATGGCCTCGAGAGGTTTGGCTAAGAGCAGGAGCTCTGTGTGTCTGACGGGTGGCCCATGGTGGTCTTGCCTGGGTGGGATTGCCCTGGGCCATGTCACTTCAGATGTTTCTGGTTGTCACAACAGGAAGCCAGGTGCTATGGCTTCCAGTCAGAGGAGGCCATGGTGCTGCTGAATGCCCAGGATGGACCCCGCACAGGAGTGATCTGCCCAGCCCACCAACAGTGCTGAGGTTCAGAAGCCCACCCTAGAGGCACCCCCTAGGTTCAGAAGACCACCCTGGAGGTGGCACCCCCTCCAGACCCCGAAGCCTTAACCCACCATACCAGGCAGGATGACACACAGGACACCGAGCCTGAGGCCCTGGACCACACTGCCCCAGCCACCCCTGTCCTCCAGGGACACAAAAGACCACTTTCAGGAAAGTTCTGAGCCAGGACACATGTCCCTGGTTCCTCTCCAGGTCGCGCTGTGGCAGACCCCTGCTCAGGCTGCAGTCAGGAGGATTGGGGTGCAGTCATACCCCAGGCCCCACACAAACCCCACACTCACACCCCAGGCACCGTCAAGCCCAACACGGGTGAGGGCTGGGCCTCCAAGCCTGGCCTCCCTTCATGTGCCTCCATGGCTCTCGACAGCACCTGAACAGAGTGCAGAGAATGTGAGTCTATCTGCAGGCACCTCTAACTCAGGGTTCAGGGGCTATCTCCCACTTCTGGCTGGTCCACCCTCTCTCAGGCAGCTGGGGCCTCTGCAAGTGGATGGAGCCCAGGCCTCGGAGACTTCTGACAGGCCCGGGGACAACTCTCAGGGCTCGAGCTTTGCAGCCTCCCCAGCTGCCTCGCTGCCTGAGCGTCCCCACGAAGTGCCTCTCCCCAGCAGCAACGCACTCCCCACTGGGCGCTCTCACCCACAAAGGCCCACATTGCAGGCACCGTGCACCTGGATTCTCCTGTCCGCTGGGGCAAGGCCAGTACTACTGCATGTCTGCCTTCTACAGAAGGCCCACTGAGGCACGGAGAAGTCAGGTAGCTGCCTGAGATTGAGCTGGGGAGGGCCCAGCGCTGGAACTCAGGACCGCAAGGCCCCAGGCCTGGGCCTACTCCTCCGTCCTTGCTCCCACCAGGCTGAGCCTGTGGGATTTCCTGTGCAGACGGCCATGGGTGTACCTGAGGCTCCTACCCATCTGGACTCTGTGCTGGCCAGATGAGCTTTGCCCAGTGCGCGAGCTGTGGCCCACAGGGGAGGAGGCCACATGAGGACGGAGACAGAGACTAGAGGGATGTGCCCACAAGCCAAGGTGCTCCTGGACCAGGAGAAGCAGGAACTGGCGGGAGGGGCTGGGCGCAGAGGTGCACACCTGTAATCCCAAGGGCTCCAGAGGCTGAGGCGGGAGGACTGCGAGTTCAAGGCCAGCCTCAGCAGCTCAGTAAGGCCCTGAGCAACTTAGCAAGACCCTGTCTCAAAATAAAAAATAAAAAGGGCTGGGGATGTGCTCAATAGTTAAGTGCTTAACCCCTGGATTGAACCCTGGGTTCAATCCCTGTACCAAAAAGAAGAGGTGGAAGTGTCCTCCCCATAGCCTTCAGAGGGAGCAGGGTCCACCTGACTCCTTGATGTCCGACTCTGCCCTTGGGAACTGTGTTTTAAGCGTCAGTGTGTGGACCTCTTCACCGGCAGCCCAGGGGACCCACCCAGACGTGGTGGAGGGTGGGGGTGAAGGGCCTGGAGAAGCTCTGGGGAAGGCGGCCAGCACCAGGCACTTGCTCTTGCCACAAGCCGAGAAATAGCCAGCCCACCTTCCCTGGCTGGATGGCGGCCCAAGGCCTCCGTCCTGGAGTCCCTGACAGAGAGGGCCAGGCTGTGTGGTTCTGCAGGTGCCCGGCTGGGTTGGCCTCCTGGCAGGGTTCTTCTGCTGGCCACACACCTGCCAGAGTCACCCCGTGTCCACCTGCCTCAGCCACTGGTTGAGCCTTGTCCAGGCTGGGAGTGGGGAGGTGTTGCTCAGAGCCGGGGCCATCTCCTTCCTGTCCCTGAGGTCCCTTCTCAGTGCGAGCAGGGGAGCAAACGAAGCCCCACGTGGTTCTGAGGCTGGGAGACCGGAGGGGACCGGACGTGGGTCACATCAATCACCTGTTTCCTTCTGTTTCCGCGGCACGAGGGGACATTTAATTACGGTGGGAGCTGAAGAGAACCAGTTCTGGAGGGGGCTGTGGGCTGTCACTCGCCTGCCCCTCCCCTGTCCACCCTGCCCTCCCCTTCCCCTCCACAGCCCTCCTCCCTGGCACTGCCTGGACCCTCTTCCTTGCTGGCTCAGGTCCCTCTCTCAACCCTCCTCAGGGCGGGAATTCCCAGAGCCTTTCCCCAACCCTCCCCAGACCCTCCAGCCCAATTTATCCGACAGAAATCACTCGGCACCCTGTGACATCTTCGATTTGAAAATATTGTAAAATTTTGCATAATTGCCAATTAAGATCAGTTTTCATCTTTCAATTACAAGTAAATGTTCCTAGTGTGTATTTGAAACAGGCGCACACGAACGCACGCATGCCTGTGGAATTTGACCACTGATAGATGCTACAGAGCGGTCCCTTGGTGGACAGCGCCCGCGGATGCTGGGTGGGCAGGTGTTGTGCGTTGGGGCCACCTTAGCTCTTTTGGACAAAGAAAGGGGAGCGGCCGGGCAGGGGTGGATGCCAGGGTTAAAGGTGGGTGGCTGCTCCCCTGGGTGTTGCCGGCTGGGTGCCCCTGCCACCCTTCAGCAGGGTCGGCGCTTGCATTGTCTCACCAGGCTGCTTGTTAATTACTCACTCATTAGAGGAACGCAGCTCTCTCACTTCCCACGGGGGGGCGACCATGTTAGTAGAGTGGAATACCAAGCCCCAAATGCATCTGACGGGTCTGCTGAGGCAGGAAAAGCTGACCCCCAGTGCCCATACCCACCCACCACAGAGCAACAGAAGGCATGTGTGAGTGGAAACCCGCTGGACGTGTGTCTGACCCGTGAGGCTCAGAGTTGCCTGCAGGTGCCCAGACCCTGCAGGCCACCCTCCCGTCCTCCTTCTCTGGGCGAGTCGGGCAGGGGAGGGAGGGAGGCCTGTCCAGTATCTGTTCTCATCAGTCCCCTCCTTGGGCTGTGAACTGAGACCCAGGCTTGGAGAGTTACTTGGGGTCTAGGAAGGTTAAAAGAGAAGGGGCGGGGAACCCAGGGGTGTAGGAACACCTCACTATCAATACGAGAAGGCACACGCCAGGGTACTGACCAGAGGTCCCTACTGGCCAAACCCTGGGCTGGCGACTCCCGGGCAAGGAATCACCCGCAAAAATCCAATGGGAACTCCAAGTTCACCTGGGAATCCATGGCCCCCAGGAAGAAGGAGAGAGGAGAGAAGCCATCAGCAACTCCTCAGGGTCCCAGGCTCGACGTTGGCAGGAACCTTCATCTGCTAGAACAGGCCAGGGCACCAGGGCCACCACCCAGGGGACGTCAATCACCACGCCCAGGGCTAAGAAGACAGATCCTGAGAGGGGGACTGAAGCCCTGCTGAAGGAGCAAACTGGAGAAGGAAAACCTGCTTCCGAGAAGGGCAGAATGGGCCTTGCCGAGCAGGGTCAGCCGCCTTCCGCTAGAAGCCGGTGGGCAGCCTGTGCAGCCGAGCTCCTCCCACAAGTCCCCGCCCACAGACATGCTGAGCCCCCTGTTGCCTGCCTCACTTCATTAGCACTATTTGCTATCAAAATGTACAATTATTAGGGGACATAATGATGTTTAGGTACATCATTTGGAAGAAATTAAATCTAAACACCTGGGTAGTAAATGAGAAAGAAAGTACATTAGGAAATCTGGTTTCACATGTTTTATGCTGATTTATTCAGCTCAGTCAAGTGCAGTCAGCCCTGAACCCCAGGGACTGTCAGTGTGGGTGACAATCACGAGCGATGACGTGCAGGGAGGAAGTCGTCACCCTGGCTGGTCTCCGGGGCCAGAAGACAAGCATGTCAGTGTCACAGAGGCATCATCTTGGGGACAGAGGAAGCTGGGGAAGTCTTCCCCCTGGGGACAAATCTCCGCCTTGACGGCGATCCAGCCGTCCAGCCTGAATCACGGGCAAGGCAGACCCTCAAATCAAGGCAGCAAGAGGGGAGCCCCGCAGTCGGCCTCCAGGGCCCGGGCACCAGCCCCGGAGCAGCCTCAGCCAAGAGGCAGCGAGGAGCCCGGGGGTGGCCCTGGGGTCAGGCTCCGTCACTCACCAGCAGGGAGAGCCGGTCAAGCTGACTGACTCCCAAACCTTACATCTTGTCCTCTGAGGAACAGTGACAATCACAGGACGATGTCACCAGCTTGCCATGGGGACTGTGACAGGGCGTGGATGTGTCAGGTCTGGGTACCATCCTGGCAGATCACAGGGGACTTGTGGTGGGGACACGTCCACAGGCACCTTCCTCCAGGCCGAAGCCCCATCCGCCCAACGTGGGCCACCCACCGAGGCTCTTGGCACCATGGAGCTAAGAGGGCTCTCTGCACCACCGCCTGGACCCGGGGGCTCCCAGAGGAGGACCCGAGGAGGCCGCATTCCTGATGCGAGGGGAAGGGGTGGTGAGAGCCAGGCAGGCTGAAGTGTGGAGGGGGAATGGGCAGTGGTGGGATTCGGCAGGGGCCTGGAATGACCAGGTGGGAGGAGGGAAGGGGGTGCAAAGGCAGGTGGAGTCAGCTTGTCCCCGACAGGACCCGACCCTCAGAGAGCAGGCCGAGGCTCGGTGGGCTCTGCAGCAGCCTTGGCTGGAAAGGAGTGTGACCGCCAGGCGCACCGAGCAGAGGGCAGGGTTCGCTCTGCACACACGCTCTGGAAGCACCCGCTGCAAGCCTCTGGGCACTCAGCTGTCCTGGGCAGATGCCCCTGGGTGTGGGCGTGGTCTGCCATTGCTCAGGCAGAGGCATGGGCTCTGTCTTCTCCCGGAAGACGTTGCCCTGCTCTCCTCGGCACAGGGCCCCTGGGAAGGTCCCCGGGAAGCCCCCTGCGAAGCCCCCTGTGCACTGCTGCACAAACGAGCAGGGTCTTTAAATAGGACGGAGAGAGGAGGGAAGAGACCCATGTTAGCTTGGCAGCCAGGACTCTGGCCCTAGGGCAAGTGGACTCAGGAACACAGGGCCATGGAGGGACACAGGGAGCGGCCAGGTTCACAGAGGAAGCAGGAGCCTCCAGAGAAAGAGAAACCATGTGGCAGAGAGGGTATCGCCACGGGGCACCTCCCAACCCAAACTCTTAATTTCTCCCACACCTCTTCCCCTACCCCAGCCCTCCCATTCAACCAGGGTTCAAGCTGGTGATCCCTGCGTCACCCTTACCCTGTCCTCTTCCTCCGTGACCTGCCAGTTCAGCTCCTTCTCCCTCCAGGGCTCGTGGACAGGGTGCCCTGGGCATTTGGGGCTGGGCCATTCTTTGTGGCAGGTCCATCCTGTGCACTATAGGGTGGTCACCAGCATCGAGGCCTCGGCCCCAGGAGCCACCAGCCCACCCCACCATGACAACCCCAGGCAGTGCCAAATGATCCTGGGGGTGGCAGTGGCCCTTGGTGGGGCCCAGCCCCTCTCACCTGGACCCCACCATGGCTCCAGCTGTCCCCCTCCTCTGACCTCGCTCCCTCCCATAGAGGACATCCTTGTTAAACACTAGTGGGCGCCGTTCAGAGGTGCCGCTGTTGTAGAAGGACTCAGACTCATCCACAACTGAAGCTGAATAAACATTTGTGCAAAAAGCCCTAATCCAGAGCGGGCCCTTTCCCTGTTGAACAGCCTCGGGCGAGTCCCCACCGCTCTCTAAGTGACCCCCACGCCCCCGCGGCCTCCCTGCCCCTCACGGCCTGGCCTCACCCGCACCTGGCTGGTCCCTCCTCGTCTCACTGAGCCCCTCACACTCGGCTCTCTGCTCTGAGGTCTTAGCACAGCTGGCCCCCGCACCCCGTCCCCAGCTGCGGCACCGAGCAGTCCTACCCACCACTGCCCGTGCCCCTCCTCCAGCGCCCTCCTGACGCTGTTCCGGCGCACAGTTACGGTGCACAGTTCCGGTGTGTATTTTAGACACAGGCTCAGGTCTAGGCCCAAAGGTACCCAGGTGGGTGACACGGGTACAGACACGGTTCGGTTCGGTGGTCCCTGCTGTCCATGGGGGAGGGGACCCAGAACCCCTGAGGATGCCAAGTCCTCAGTGACGCGCTGCAGCATCTGCTCAGAGCCCACCTGGTGACGTCACACTGTACCGTACAGGGGACAAGAATGAGCGCAGCCCGCCCAGGCTCAGCTCTAGGTTCTCAGCATTTTTTTCCCAGCAATTTCTCCCCAATACTTTCCTCCTGTGGTTGGTTGGCTCCACTTTTGAGAACCCACAATCCCGAGGGCACCTGCACACACGGACACGGGACAGACAGAGACCTGCTGGTGTGGCCACCCTCCTGGCAGGTGCCCAGCCTGCGAGGGCTCGGCCTGCCTCCTGCCCACCTGGACGTTCCAGTCCGGCACAGAACAGGCTTCAGGGTGCTCTCTGGCTGGGGGCCAGAGCCTCAGGGGGCAGGGAGCACCTGCCCATGGGGACAGCACGTGACTCCTCACAACGGTGTGGGGAGGAGGGTGGCCTTAATGCACCTCATGACCAGGACAGCCTTTCTAACCTCCGCAAATGTCATGGACGTCCAGAGGGCCGTGAAACCGCCTGACCAGCCACGTGGCTGCTAACTGCCTCTAATGCGCACTCGTGTCCCCTCCTCATCTCGATGGCTCCTCCTGCCCAGGCTGTGAGCTTCCCCTCCACACGGCACCTGCCACCCCAGGGATGTGGCAGCACCCACACAGAGGGCCATGGCTGGCCTCTGCTCCGGAACAAGAGGCGCCGAACAGGCGCATCCTGAGCCTACGGCGTGGGGGACAACCCCTGCCCACGCACGACAAGGTCCCCGTCCACAGGCCGTAGAATCCGGAACACAGGGGGCAGCAGGTGACCCTGGCAGCAATGCCCCCCTCCCATGAAACAGCGCATGTCACATGCAGAGGGCCTGGGTGGGAGGTGTCACAGGATGAGCACCTCGAGTGCAGGAGGACACAGGGCAGGGAGCCCAGGGGTCCCACCACAGGACAGCCAGGCCCCAGGGCAACCCACCTGGCCAGAGCAGCAGGTGGGTTTGTGCCCTCGTCCCCCTAAAGAAGTGGCCGTGTCCACAGTCTCTGCAGCCGAGGGACCTGGAGACACAGCAAAGCTGCAGGCTCGGTGGCTCCCAGGTGTGCCAGAGAGGGAAGGGGGAGGTCACATCCTCCTCCCCAGCCCCAGGAGCCCTGGAGCCTTCAGACGGCCCTCAATACCCCAACAGGCCAAAGCCCCCATGAGGCCCCTCAGCCAGCCAGCTCTTGGGCCCGACCCTGGGGTGTTGAGACGGGAGGGGGCCATGGGGAGAGGCTGGGACCTCACTCAACAGACATGCAGAGTGCTAAGACCCCCCCCGAGACTGGCCGCCCGGGGTGAGTGGACACACGGGCGTGTGCGTCCATTTCCCCATCCAGAAGAACAGGGCCAGAGACCCCTTGTGGCGAGCGACTGAGGGCAGACCCCAGGGGCACACAGCGGGGCGGATCCTGGAGAGGAGGGAGGCTCACCCCGGCGGCTGGGGATGGACCGAGGGGCCGTGGTGGGTGTGGGGTCTTTCTGGGGTGGGGAACCGTCCTGGAGGGCGGGGAATGGCTGCGCAGATGTGAGGGCTCAGGACCTCCCACTGCAGACGGCTGAGGCTTCATTTTACGCCACGTAAATTTTCCTTGGATTCTTTCAAGGTCGGGCCTCTCTCCCTCTCCGGCCCAGCAGAGTCCAGGCTGTCCTCCTGTCCACCCTGCTCCAGAAGCAGCTCCCTAACGGGTCCACGAGTGTCCAGATCTCCCCTCTCATGAAGGGGGGTTCACTGTCGACTCCACGGCCACCACGGCCAGCTCACTGGCAGGACGGGACACACCTGCCTTGTGTCCTGCACAGCCAGCTCTGGCCAAGCTGTCCCCTGCCAACGGAGCTCGCCCTGCTCCTCCCAGCTCGCCCTGCTCTGTGTGCAGTTCTCTGCTGACCTCTCCTCCCTGACACTCCTATGCGTCCTTCAAAACCCAGCTCAAGGCCCTTCACGGGGCTCCCACAGCACTGGCCCCGCCTTCATACACTGCTGCCCTCCGCGGACGTGTCTCCTCCATGAAAGAGAAAGTTCCCCCGGGGAGGGGACACGTTGGGCTCCTCTGGAGTCCCAGGACCTAGCATGATGCCTATACAAACATGGCCAGAGGCTGGGGCCCAATGAGGGATGGACAGAGGGTGACTGGTGAGGACCCTGGACTGAGAGCAAGCACTCCTCTCTGTTCAGACCCTTTCCGCCCCAAGCCCCCTGCTCTCTCTGGCTCAGTGAGCTGAGAGGGGAGATTGGGACACTCGAGATAAAGAAATAAGGGCCTTGTGAGGACAGAGCAGAGACAGAGCCATGTGGCCACCAGCCCAGGAACACCGAGGGCTGCTGGCCACGCCAGGGTAGGAAGAGGTGGCCCCTCAGAGCCCCCCAGGACCAGCCCTGACACACTCCATTCCTCACTCTGTCCCCTGGGACTGTGAGGGATGAGACTCTGTTGCTCCCAGCAGCACAGATCGTGGTGACGCGCTGTGGCAGCCTTGGGGACTGACCCACTTGCCAACGTGCCCCTCAGATCCCTGCCACTCACAGGGACGCCCGTCTCCATGAAGGCTGGCTTCTGTCTGTCCTCCAGGGGGCCCAGGCTCTTGGACAGCGTCAGATGGGCAAGGGGCAAGGCCACAGACACACGGCTGCCTGGGTCCCTCTCCAGCTCCAGGCCACCGACGCACAGTGCTGGCCTTGGGCAAGTCCCCAAGCCTTGGGAACCTCAGCTTCTCCTCGTGAGGCAGCATAAATACAGCAACTGGCCCAGGAGCTGCTGCCTGGATGAGATGTCCCCAAGCCCCTCACAGCTCCCCAAGAGAGCACCCGTGTCTCTCGCGTTTGGACACAGAGCCACTCGAAGTACAGGCTGTGGTCCCCAGGGGGTGCACATGGGACGTGGAGCAGTGCCCTTAGCTGGGCCCACCGAGGCCAGTCCAGACCCCGCTGGCCGTCACGTCTTGCCTGGGGGACTGTACACAGCCCAAGGGGGCCCGCGCTGGGGACGCTGCTGCACATCCTGTGGGGCAGAGCCAGCTCCCCATGCCCACAGTGCGCAGGAGGAGAGACCCTCGCAAACACAGCAGAAGGCTTCTGAGGGAAAACAGCAGCACGTGGGGGAGAAGTCACAGGCTCCGTGACCTCGCCGTGCCGTGTGTCCAAGGCCAGGAAGACCAAGCTGCCGGCTGCCGTGTGCCAGCCCCCATAGACCCCAGCCAAGCTTCTCGGGGACATGGGGCCCACTCCTGCCTGGTGGGTTGAGGACAGGGCCGAGCCTCTCTTGCTACCCGCCATTGCTCTCAGCACGCCCCTCAGCAGCAGCAGCAGTGGCAGCGGCAGCAGCTCCCCGGCTCCTCTGCAATGACCGTCTCCTCCTGGCTCAGCCCTGAGCGCCTGGCAACCCACGGTCCTGGGGAACTCGGCTGCAGGTTTGCTGGACACGGACCAGGAGATCCAGATGGGAAGACGAGGAGCACAGAGCCCCTTGCTCTCTGTGGAAGGCTGCCACAAGACAGGGACCCGTCACAAGACCTTCACTCCCCCTTTCCACCCAGGGGACCCTCCAGGTCGTCTCCTCCACACCACTTCCAACAGCCTGCCAGGAAGACGTCCTGGGGAACGTGGGCAATGGCCGGGAGGAGGGGAGCCTTGGTGGTGGGCCCCAGGGGCCACACCATAAGACCGTGGGTCTGGGGAGGATGCCCATCGAGGCCGAGCATGGGCACAGTGTGCCCCATGAGCCTGGCAGAGGTGCACATCTAGCGCACGGAGGAAGGGCGCCCCCGGGGAACAGGGGACATCTGTCGGGGGCCTGAGGACTGGCGACAGGTCCCTACACAGACATCTGCCTTAGAGGCAGGGGCTGTGGTGCGGCCCGGGGGGGGCGGTGGGCACTGCGGGCTGGTGCTGCCTGCCGAGGGGAGGGGGAGGGGTAGGCGACTCTTTTTATAGCAAACAAGCAAACAAACAAACTGCTTTGCTTTAAGAAGCCAAAACGGAAAAAAGAACGAGAATATGTCACTGCCGGCTGTTGGGAGAGTAATGAGCGCCGTCCCAGCCAGCCAAGGGGACGCAGGCAACGTGCCAAGGACTCTCTGGCCAGGGCCTCCCCGCGGCCGGCGGACAGCTGGAACAAGGCCGGCCCTGCCACATGGGCACCGGCGGGCACTGGGCACGGCGCCGGCCTGCACGTGAACGGCTCCTTGTGCTGCAGAGCCTAGTGAAGTCACCCGCGCTGCCACCCACATCTGCAGGTGAACAGCACAGGACTCCTCTGGCTACTGAGGGGCACCGGGACGGGGCCAGGCTCCGACCGAGGGTCTCACCCTATGGCCTGTTAGTGGGCTAGTCAGAGGGCGGGGCTGCGGGCCTCACCCGCCCGCCCATCTCCCACCCCTCGCTCCTCCTCTGGCCTCGGACCCCAGCCCCCGGCTGGCCCGCGACCTTGGTCTCCTTGCCTCGCTGGCCCGGGGAGGCTGGCATTGTGCATTCTGCTCAGCTCTGCCTTTGTTCATGCCACCGAGCAGCCAGGGCTGCTGGTTGGAGAGGAGAGCTCCATCCCATAATAAGCAGCATGAACTATTTATAACCCTGAAAACATCTTTATTATTATTTTTCTTCCCTCCAGAAACAATCTCACACAATCCTGTTAAGTACACACCACCAAGGACTGGAGGGCCGAGGGCCGGGCGCTTCCCCCGGCCCTGCCCAGCCGAGCAGATGGCGGCGTGGGCGTTAGGTACCAGCCTCCTGGCAATCCGAACATCTGTTCCCGTTAGAAAATGCTAATTGCCATCAATCAGGACAGCACCTACCCACATTTACATGCAAGCACACATGCAAAAAAAAAAAATACATCTAAATTTCTCCGAGCGCAGCGCTCTCTGCATGTTAACGAGCCGGGCAGCACCTGGCCGCCCGGGAAGCTGCAGCCAGGGCCGCACAGCCCTCTGGACCCACCCTGCACCACGACAAGGAGAGTACCAGGGAGCCTCGGTGGGCCTCCCAGTGGCCCACCAGGGACACACGGGGTCCCGGACTCCAGGCAGCACAGGCCACCGGATCAGAACGCCTCCCAGGGTCTGACGCTCCTGTGAGCACCTCCACTGTGCTGCATCCTGCCCTCCCTGTGGCCCTGTCCCAGCAAGGCTGAGGCTCCCTGAGCTCCCAGACGGTAGCACTAGGTGCTCAGCCCAGGTAGCACTAGGTGCTCAGCCCAGAGTCAGCTCCACGCCTGCCCCTGAGGGCTGCAGCCTCCCTCTGCCGACCTGTGGGGGGCAGCCAGGGCTGGCCTCCTCCGCTGTTTCCTACCCATGGGAGCTCCCCCAGCATCTGAGACCATGCCCATCCTCCGGCCCCAGGTTCCTGGGCTCAACGAGGCCCTTGTCCCCCTCCCTGGACCTCTGTTTGGTTGATAGTCACTCAGCTTCCCAAGTCCCAGTGTTCTGGGCTGGCCCTGGAGAGCCAGAGGTGACCGCAGGGTCCCAGAGCAGAAACTGGGCCACCCCTCTGCTGGGAAAGGGAAGAGAAGGGGGTCACCGGCTCACACTCATGCTCTGGGAGAAAGGAGTGGAACCCCACCTTCTCCCTTGACTTCTTGCAGTCCGACCCTTCCTGGAGGAGCCGACCGGCTGCCCAGCTGGACCAACAGAGCAATCTGCTGCCCCCAGGCACCCCGCCCATGTGTGCAATCCCAGGGCCTCCATGTTTCCAGAAGGGGAGCTCAGGAGACTGGCCCATTATGTAACGAGAAACAATGATCTCTGAGTGCCCCCACCGCCACACACACCCTCCCCAAAAGAAAGCGATTTTGCTAATTTTTCTCCCAGGCACCAGGCACCGTTGCCAGCCTCGGTTGCTATGGGGCCTGTGACTGGTTCGAGGTAAATTCTGAGGATTGGAGGAGAGGTTTCCATGGGGAGCCACAGCACCCCATCCCCTGGGGCCACAGACAGCACTGGGTGGCAAAGAGGGCCTCTGGACTGACCAGGCAGGTGGCCCCGTGATGTGACTGGAGGGTAATTCACGGGCAGCTTTGCCGTCTGTGAATATTGTGCAGGACTATCTGCCGGCAAAGTATGGCCCGAGTCGTGCACAGGAAGGGTATGTTCCTATCAGAGGCTCACCAGCACTGTTGCAGGGCAGGCCTGGGAGGCTGGCAAGTGGCTTCCTTCCCCGGGTAGAATGACCTTCTCTGAGACAGCAGGTGCTACATGAGAACCCAGGGGGTGCAGGGGAAGGCGGAGCCCGCCAGCCTTGCCACATGACCCTCTCTGACGTATTCCTCTTTCAGTAAGAGCCTGGCTTTCCACCAGGGCAGTGGCAACACCTGTGACCCCCGGAGCTAGGGAGGCTGAGGCAGGAGGATCACAGTTCAAATCCAGCCTCAGCAACTTAGCAAAGCCCTAAGCAAGACCCTGTCTCAAAATAAACAATTAAAAAGGCTGGGGGAATGGCTCAGCACTTAAGCACCCCTGGGTTCAATCTTCAGTACCAAAGAAATCCAAGATCCCTCCCTGCGCTGGACACTAGGGAAACAGACACGGATGTCAGGGATGCAGGGCCACAGAGCGTCTGCAGAGCCCACCTGGGACACGCCTGCCCCATGCTCTGCCTATCCTGAGGAGAGGCTTCAAAACCCACAGCAGCTCCCTCCCAACTTGCTCTAACTGCAGCGACACCTGTGTGGGGCTGCCTCCACCTCCAGCCAGGCCCCACATGTCGGCCCCCCGCCTCCCTAATGCTAGCCCAGACCTGCTTCCGGCAAGCCTCGCCAGTGGGCACATTTGCTTCCTGAGTTCCACTGGAACAGGGCTCATTATTGTCTTTGTTCAGAATTCGGAGAGTGTCTCTCTGCTAAGGGCTCTGGGTCTCCAGGGCAGGGGTCATGAGCGAGGACTCTAGGGGGCTGTCAACCTCCCACAGCCCCTCCCATGCCCTGACAGCCCCCAGCGTGGCCTGACTCCCGGCTGAGGCACGTGGCCTGCAGACTAGAGGCTGGTCCTCCAATTCTAGGGCCCGACACCGCCCCCTTCTCTTACTTCCCTCTTCCCAGCCTTGCTGAGGCTCCAGGTGAGTATGAGGCTGCAACACAGGAGCGGGGCCTGGGTCCGGTGCCCTTCCCACCCCAAAACACCAAAAGAGGAGGAGGCTTTAAAAATAAAGCTCGTGATAATGGTAGGAATCAATGGCTACGAGAGAGAGAGAGAGAGAGAGAGAGAGAGAGAGGATGAGTAGATGGATACGTAATACATACATGGATGACATATGGGTGGATAAAGGATAGAGAGCTAATAGATGCATGGATGGAGGCAGAGATAATCAATAATAGATAACAGATGGATAGATAGATGCAGAAACGAGGGTCCCTCACTGAGTCGATGAACCGGCATGAAGAGCAGGTACATGGCACATGCATCTAGACGCACAGATGGGTGGATGATAAATATGTAGACACATAGAAAGATAAACAGTAACAGATGCGTGGGTGGATGATGGACACACAGCCACTGACGGCTGGATGGAGAGAGGGATGGTAGGTGGATGGAGAGGGATAGTAGGTGGATGGAGAGGGGGATGATGGGTGGATGGAGAGGGATAGTAGGTGGATGGAGAGGGGGATGGTAGGTGGATGGAGAGGGATGGTATGTGGATGGAGAGGGATAGTAGGTGGATGGAGAGGGGGATGATGGGTGGATGGAGAGGGATAGTAGGTGGATGGAGAGGGGGATGATGGGTGGATGGAGAGGGATAGTAGGTGGATGGAGAGGGGGATGGTAGGTGGATGGAGAGGGATGGTATGTGGATGGAGAGGGATAGTAGGTGGATGGAGAGGGGGATGATGGGTGGATGGAGAGGGATGGTATGTGGATGGAGAGGGATGGTGGGTGGATGGAGAGGGATAGTAGGTGGATGGAGAGGGGGATGATGGGTGGATGGAGAGGGATAGTAGGTGGATGGAGAGGGGGATGGTAGGTGGATGGAGAGGGATGGTATGTGGATGGAGAGGGATAGTAGGTGGATGGAGAGGGATGGTAGGTGGATGGAGAGGGATGGTATGTGGATGGAGAGGGATAGTAGGTGGATGGAGAGGGGGATGATGGGTGGATGGAGAGGGATAGTAGGTGGATGGAGAGGGGGATGGTAGGTGGATGGAGAGGGATAGTAGGTGGATGGAGAGGGGGATGATGGGTGGATGGAGAGGGATGATGGGTGGATGGAGAGAGGGATGGTAGGTGGATGGAGAGGGATGGAATGTGGATGAAGAGAGGGATGGTGGGTGGATGGAGAGGGATGATATGTGGATGGAGAGGGGGATGGTAGGTGGATGGAGAGGGATGGTATGTGGATGGAGAGAGGGATGATAGTTGGATGGAGAGAGGAATGGTAGGTGGATAGAGAGGGATGATGGGTGGATGGAGAGGTGGATGGTAGGTGGATGGAGAGGGATGGTAGGTGGATGGAGAGGGATGGTAGGTGGATGGAGAGGGGGATAGTAGGTGGATGGAGAGGGGGATAGTAGGTGGATGGAGAGGGGGATAGTAGGTGGATGGAGAGGGGGATGGTAGGTGGATGGAGAGGGATTAGGTGGATGGAGAGGGGGATGGTAGGTGGATGGAGAGGGATGGTAGGTGGATGGAGAGGGATGGTATGTGGATGGAGAGGGGGATAGTAGGTGGATGGAGAGGGATTAGGTGGATGGAGAGGGGGATGGTAGGTGGATGGAGAGGGATGGTAGGTGGATGGAGAGGGATGGTAGGTGGATGGAGAGAGGGATGATGGGTGGATGGAGAGGGATGATGGGTGGATGGAGAGAGGGATGGTAGGTGGATGGAGAGGGGGATAGTAGGTGGATGGAGAGGGGGATAGTAGGTGGATGGAGAGGGATGGTATGTGGATGGAGAGGGGGATGGTATGTGGATGGAGAGGGGGATGGTAGGTGGATGGAGAGGGATGGTGGACATAGGCAGTCCAGTTGTAGCAAAGGCCCACATTCCTCTCCCCTCTCCATTATGGTTCACTTCAGGGACGTGGCCAGGGGCTCTGAGGCTGAGTTGTGGCAGACAGGCCCAGGGCTGAAGCCAGACTAAGGCTCACAGGGCACAAGGCAGTCAGACGCCTGTGTTGGGTAGGCCCAAGCCCAGCCCTGTGCCCGTCGCCTCTCCGTAGCTCTGGCCCCTCCTGCCCCAGGACTGCCCCTGGTCTGGAGTGGGGTGTGCTAGGGCCACCTGGTCCCGTCTGACACTCTGGCCTGGATGACAGTTCCCTTGGCACATACTTAGCCCCTGTCTCAGTGTCCTGCCAGTGAGGACCTGGCCACTTGCTCTCGGGTCCCCCAGCAAGAAGGGACAGGGCTGACCTCTTGGTGCGCACGTCCTCTGTGGCTGATCTTCCCCAGTCCTACCTGACCGCCCTGTAGGCTCTGCACTGCACTGTGGGGCTGGACTTCCCCTGCACCTCAGATGGACACAGCTGTGACCCCAGGAAGCAGAGCCCTTCCCAGTCCCGCCTAGTGGGTCCCCCTCACCCTACCAGGACAGGGCCATCTGAGCCAAGAAGTGGCAGGAGCCTGGGGTAAGTGCAAGGGCAGTGGGTGGGTGAGGGGTCTGGAGGGCGAAGGCTCTGCTCACTGAGCACAGAAGCAGGCCTTGGCCCCCCACCTGGGATACAGGTCCCTGAGCATCCTGAGGGCCAGTTGAGCCCAGCGAGTCAGAGAGCCACACCACACACGCGTGTTCTCCTGCTCTTCTCAGAGAACCTCTATTTGTCCCATCTCTGCATCCCCCGCCATGCTCAGCCCCAGGCCACAGCACCAGGCCCACAGACTGGAGGGGTGTGTGCTTGACTTCATCCTAATCCAGAAGGTCCCCAGGGTGAGACGCCACCCCTGGCCGACATGCAGCGTGCCCACTACCTGACAGAGGGGAAAGAGAGGTGCAGATAAGACGGCTGGTGAGGCCGTGGGCTGGGGGGCCGCCACTCCACAGCTGTCACAGGGTCACCAGGCACCTCTGAAATGCCCAGCGTGGCCTTCATAAAATCTCACAGCAAGACGGCATTAAAACTCACCTCGTGCAGCCCACCCTCGATGCCCACTCTCACGTTGGAATAACTGCAGCCCTACCAAGTGCTTCCCAAACTGGGGAACCCCTCCTTAGCCCCTCGAGATGCGTGGGGATGGGAAGAGGAGCCCTGGGCGTCCAGGACCCATCGGCTAAGCCTGCGCCTCGGACGACAGCACCGGTTTTGTCTGAGCAGTTCAGGGGAATATTACGGTTCTGTCGCAGCCAGCGGGGCGCACTGTGGATTCAGTGTCAGATGTGTGTGAATTTTTAAGATAACAAATAAGACTTCAAAGAAATGTCATGCTTTCTCTGGCCCCCTTCTGGCAACAGACGCCCGGGTCCCCAGGGTGCAGGCTTACTACTCCCTCTCTTTGGAGCCTCGGGGAGAAAACTGCACACCCCCAGTGCAGTGCCGGGTGCCCTCTGTCACCCGGACGGGCCACTTAATCTCCTCCGCCGGAGCACAGCCCGCCGTGCACAACACACACTCTGGGTCTGTGTCGCGCCACCGTGTTAGAGAATGAAAAAATAAATAAATAAATAACCAGTCCTTCCTCCACGCTCAGTAAAGGAGAAAAACGCTGCAGAATCAACTCCACAGACAGACAAAAGGTTTCCGCCGCCTCAGCAGAAATACTCAGCGTCTCCATCTGCAGAGTGGGGGTGAGCATGGGCCTGTGGCACCCCGAGCTGAGGCCGGGAGGAAGAAGCGTCTGGAGGACTGGCCCTCCCTGGCTCTCAGCTTGAGGAAAGCAGAGAGACATGGGCGGTCCCTCCGTCACGCTGCACACACAACCACGACCCACGTCCCCAAGAGCAGGGAGACCTCAGAGAGCACCCTTCAGGGGTGCTGGTCAGGGTGCAAGGCTCGGGGTATTTGCCGTGAAGTGAGGGTGTGGGCTGGTAAGTAATTAACACATGATTATGGGCTGGGGCTGAGGCTCAGTGGTGGAGCACTTGCCTAGTACATGTGAGGCCTGGGCTCAGTTCTCAGCACCACATATAAATAGATGAATAAAATAAAGGTCCGCGAACAACCGGAAAACATTTTTAAATAAATAATTATGACCCGGGCTCAAGAACCTTGTGAGCCAACAGAGTGTCCTATGGCAATGACCACGGTGACATTCTGGCCCACAACTAGGAAACAGCCTTCAAATGCCACCACTGGTCAGGTCTGCTCTTGTGCCCAGGAGGACACTGGTACCCAGCAAGCAGGGCTTGTGCATCGGACCAGGACCAGGCCCTCTCTGCGGGCCCAGGTCTAAAGGTCGTCAGCACCTGAAAGTCCTCTGCTTGAGGACGAGCTCCCTTGAGAGGGCAGTGCCGCTGGACGGCAGCCCGGAGCATGGCTGTACCAACACAGGCTGCCCCAGCCCCCATCACGGGCCATACGCGACCACGATCACTGTGTCCCAGAGCAAGGGAGACTTCAGGAGGGTGACCAGGCACTGTCCAGACCATGACATCAAAGGCGCTTTGTGCAAAGCCTCGCAAGGACCCTGCCACAGCCGTGGGGAAGACAGAAGCAGCAAACCTGTGCCACTCAGAAACCCGAGAGGGAGGAGCCAAGCGGCATCGTGGCAGGCGGCACAGGGGCAGCCCCGCCGCACTCACTCACCCGCCACAGCCACAGGCAGGCTCAGAGGGCCAGAGGCAGAGAGCTGGAAGGGCAGCATCCGGGCCAGGCCACTGGACACCCAGCCCAGGGAGCACTGGCTCCAAACCCAGGTCAATGGGCCTGCCTGCTGGGACTCCATCCAGACCCACCACAGTGGCCGTGCTGCCCGGAGGGACTTCCTTTTAAAAATAACCATTTATTTTGAAATGATTTAAGGCTCATAAGATGTTGTAAAAATAGTACAGAGATTCCCATGTACCCTTCTGTCAGGGACTGAACTGTGCTGAAAAAAAAAAAAAAATGTGATGCTGAAGTCCTTACCCTCGGCACTTTAGCATGTCCCTGCTTTGGAGACAGGGCCCTCGAGGAGGTGAGCAGGTGAAATGAGGTCGCTGCGGTGGGTAATCCGTATGAATGGCACCTTGTGAGAAGGGGTCAGGACGCAGGTGCACAGGGAGGCAGGGCCAGCCACCACAGAGGCCTCGGGAGCACCCACCCCTGCGGGCGCCGTGGACCCCAGAAGATTGATTGCTGTGGCCCAGCGTGGTGCTCAGCTCGGGCTGAGCTCTCACCCCTCCCGGGCTGCCACGGTCCCATCTGGGGGCCGGCCCTGGGCTCAACAGAGCCCAGGCAGACATGGACACTCCATCTGCTGGCTCGAGCCTCCTCTGTGGCTTGACCCCCTGCTGCAAAGGAGGCAGCCCTGATTTCAGATTCACTGTGGACCTGACTTTTGTTTTAAAAAACAGCCGCAAAAAAGAACTTGCTAGGAACCTGGAACGAATTTACCAGAAAAATAGAACAAAAGATACATGTAAATCACAAAGCCCAATTCCCTATTAGATTCACAGACCTAAAATCACTCTTTCAAATTGCTATGAAAGACGCATTGCTATGGCTGGGATCCGGAGTCAGCGTGTCCCCCAGGATTCACATGTGGGGTACTTTGAACCCAGTGTGGCAATGTTGAGAGGTAGTGGAAACTTCCAGAAGGGTAGCCTGGTAGGAAGTCCTCCAGCCACTGGGCCCTGAGGTGGAAATGATTAAGGCGGTCATCCCAGAACACTGACTTAGCTCCTGCGAGAGCCCTTCCCTCTCTCTGGCTTCCTGTCTGGCCACAAAATCTCTCCCTCCCCTGCCAATGTGGTACCATCTACCAGGAGGTCTGCACCAGAGCCAGGCAAATGCAGGCTCCATGCCCTTGACCCTCTAGAACTGTGAGCTAAGTAAAGCTCTTTTCTTCATAAAGTTATCCAGCCTTGGGTATTTTGTTATAGCAACAGCAGACACTCTAATGCAGTTGCTCTCGAGTTCCATATTCAATCGCAGGGACCAGCAGCAGCAGCTCACAGATAGGCACTGGTCTGTGGACCTCACTTTGAGTAGCTTCGATATGGATCATCATGACACGTCTCATGTGAATGTCTAGAGAATTGCCAAGGGATCGAATTCGGAATGGTCCTGTGCTCATCGTCTACCTGTGACTCTTCCCAGGGAACCCAGCTCAGCGTTGTGAGGATGAATGGGGTGATGACTCATGTGGACTGGGGACGATGGCCGTCTCAGCCAGGAGGACCATGCTCGGGTGCCCTCAGGTCAGCAGGTGTCTTCACGCGGGATGTTGCGTGATGAGCGTGCGGTTTGACCTCTGTTCATCCTGGGCTTACCTTTGATTGCTTCCAGGACTTCCACAACGTCCACATCCTGATTAACCCCCACCCAGAGCTGCAGGTGGCCACGCCCTGCGAGCTTCCTGCAGTTTCAGCCATGACTCAGCAATGCACAGCGGCTCAAGGTCACCTAGGCACCATCTGTCCACCTCCCTCCCTCCCACCCCAGGGAAAGGGGAGAGATTACCCTCCACCCCCTCTCCCTCCCTCACACACTGCCCTCCCTGAAGCAGGCTTCCTGGCTCCATCTAAATCACCTGTCTCCCGGGGCCTTGGCCAACATGCCTCTCCTCTGCTGCCCACTCCTGCCCACAGATGTGGCGGACAGCGCCAGGCCTGAGGCTTGGTGCCTCCCGCAGATCAGAGGAGAACTGGTTTCTCCCCATCATAGGAGCCCTTGCCGTCCACCAGGCCTTGGTGGAGCTCCCTGGCCACTGCCTGTGACGCTGGACGTGCATGTCCCTGTGGGAGAACAGGGCCAAGACACTATAGGGCAGACCCAGGACCCGCCTGGTCCTGCCAAGAGTGAGACCGGGAGCTGGGTGCCGGCCAGGGCCTGGGCCCTTGTGGCCTCCATGACAGACCGTCTGCCTGGAACCAACAGATGGACACGGTCCACGCTGAACCAAGGTGCTCTCTGTCCAGGACATCTGTGAGTCACTAGACCAGCCCTTATCACTGGGTGGGTCATCATCCCCAAAGAAGAAGAGGGTGCATTTCCCCAGACACTGCTGACCGCTGGCCACCTCAGATGGGTCCGTTGCAGAGCAGCCCACACCGTTTCTGCACCAGCTCCCCTCTGCCCCAGGGGACTACTTGTTCCTTTTCCTGGCGTCCTCGTGGGTGTGGACAGTTCAGATCCTCACCTCCCCTGTCCCCTGGGCTCCACTCCTTCCCCCAGTGCACCCCGCCAGGCCCCCTCTGAGGCCCCCCAGCCAGAGCTCTAACCCGCTCCCCCCCACACACACAGAGGTGTGTGCCCAGAGGCTGCCGAGTGAGCCGGTTGCCCTAGGCTTAGATTCGGGGTCTGCCCTAAACTTCTCAGCTGGCTCTCGAGGTGGCAAGTCTGGGGGCACCAGAAGGGGTCTCCAGAGCCAGGAGCCAAGTAAACTTCTATTCTTCACAAATCATTCTGCCTGCATGTTTTGCAATAGCAACAGAAACCTCACTGAGATTCCTCCCTCACAGCTCCTCTGCTGAGTAGCCAAGGACCTCCTCACCTCCTGCCACTGTCCCGAAGCCCACCTTGCCTGGTCCTCTTGACACCATGTCTGCTAAGATTAGTGCTGTGGGGCTGGGTCAAGACCACAACGCCAGGGTCACCTTCCTCAGTGGGGTACGGAGGGCAGGTAGGTAGAACTGTGTCCCCTGGGAGACTGCTCAAGTCCTAGCTCCAGAGCCTGTGACCGTGACCTTATTTGGAAACAGGGTCTTTGTAGGTGCCATCAAGAGGAGGTCCAGGGGGAGCAGGGCAGGCCCTGGTGTGATGACTAACACCCTCATGAAATGAGGAGCCTGGGACACACACACACACACACAGGAACGTCCCACGAAGACACAGGAGGAGAGACTCGGAGGGGAGTGGCCACGTGAGCACCCAGCAGAGCCTGGACAGACGCATCTGCACGCCCAGGAACGCCAAGGACAGCCACCGCCACCATGGGCTCCGGGCTGTGTTTTAGGTCACCAGTTCCAGCAGCCACAGGACCCTGAGACCAGCTCTGAATCTTCAGTGTGCCTGCCAGAGCGCCCCCTCTGCCCAGGTGCCACACCCCCGCCCCTGCCCCACCCCGGGCCCTCAGGCATCCTCCAGGGGGCAGCCAGCAGAGCCCCCGCGTCCCCAGGCCACTCTGGCGCCACATCTGGAGACTCCTCACCCTTAATCGTTCTTAATGCTCTAATACACGATGACTAATGGGCTCTAATCGGCAGCCTCGTGGGGAGCGGTGGCCTGGGGAACTGTTTCGTGCCCTCCGTGACCCGCACAGCCTCCTTGCCACGCCCTCCCGGGGCTCCAGAGTCACCGGGACCTCCTCACCTCCTGGTCCATTTTTCTATTTTTTAAAAAAAGGCCACAGCAGTGCCCACGAGCCACTGTGCCCTTCAACCACCAGAGACAGGGCGAAGGAAAGGGTGGAGGCAAAGCAACCAGATGGGGCAAAATCTCACAAATGCCACCGAGGTCTGTGACATCTGCCGGAGACACGCAGGAGGCCTCTTGGAGCCAGCCCAGCGCGAGTCCATCAGGGAGCGGGGAGACAGTCTGGAAGATTCCAGCCCAGATTTCCCCTTGAAGGGAAGCGACAGGGCATCTCTGATACCTGTCCTTCCCAGACTGCAGAGAAGGAGCCAGAAGGTGGAGGGGCCACGCAGAGTCAGGCTGACAGAGGCGGGGACCCAGCAGAGAGTTCAGAAAAGCTGAGGCACCCAGAATCCTCAACTGCTGGGGGTCAGAGAGACAGAGGAGGAGAGGGGCAGCCCGCGTCCAGGCCCTGTCTCCTGTCAGCAGGGCCCCTGCAGAGACAGTCCTGGCAGAGCTCAGAGGAAGGAGTTAGAGAGGTGAGCCGGCCCTGCCCAGTCTTCCTCCCAGAGGAAGGAGGAGAGGAAGCCCTGGGGTCTTCAGACGGATCCCTGTTTCCAAAGGTCGGCTCAAGCTCAGGGCTCACGTTGAGCTGTCGGATGCCACCAGGACCTGCCCCACACCTGGGGATGGCGACCACAAGCGTCACAGAGACACCTCCGTGGCTCCCGGTGCCTCTAGGTAAAGCCCTGCTGTCTCTCCCCACCCTGGGAGACCACCCCTCAGACAGTGCCGGGCACACCAGCCGCTGATGTGGGCAGTGGAGCCTCAGCTCAGCCGGGTGCCAGGGGCCCTGTGATGGATGCTGGTTTAACAGCTTTTAAAAACAAGCAGACAAGAGACGGGCGTGATGGATGAGTGCGGGAAGCAGCCTCATTTGGGGATGATTTATGAGAGTCGCGTGTTGCCGCTCATGGGTGCAGCCCCGAGGATGGGTCTGGGGAGACGGATGGGCTCCAGCACAGAGCCCCTGAGGGGCGGAGACCGCTCACTGTGCCCCACGGCACGCTGCTCGTGCCTGGCCAGCTCGTGCCACCTGGCCATCAGGTGGCCCTGGCTTCCCAAGGACAAAGGTGCTCCCGCCCCGAGAAATGTCTGGAGAAGGGACAGCCAGCCATGCCTTCAGCTCCTGAGTGACCCCAAGACTCAATGGGTTGGGAGAATTCTGTCCCCTGGAGTGGCAAGGGGGAGGCCCAGGAGGGAAGAGCACGCAATGCCCACCAGCTCTAGTCCCCAAAGCTGTGGCCGGGTCGTCTCCTCCCACATGTGAGGGACCGTCGGCCCCAGGCCTCAGCCACTGCACGTAGTAGACAAATCTCATTTTGCTGAGATTAATTTCCATCCATGTTTTTAATAAAGACTCGTAATTTACTATATGGTAAGATCCAAATTGGATCCATATTTAGAAGGGAGAGCTTTGTAATGGGCTCTTACCCATGGGACCCTTTGTCAGCTGAAGGAACGTCTGGGCAGGGGCGGTGGCCTGGGAGGAGACCGCAGGCTCCCCACACCTCTCCCAAAGCCGGGGGTGTCAGGGTGAGGGCCACGCCCAGCGGCCTGCACGGCTCGGCCTTTCCTGAGCCCAGCAGCCTCGGCCCACTCAGGCTCCTGAGGCTTTTCTGGCCCTGACTTCCCCGGCCACCCCTGACCTTGAGGCCACTCTGGGCCTTTCCTCCAGTGGCCTTCCACTGCCCCAGAGCCAGGCGGGCTGGCCTGCAGGACTCAGGTACAGTACGCCCGCCCCAGGTGAGTGAGGCAGCCCCCCTTCAGAGCCACAGCTGGGTCTCGTGAGGCCCTGGGGAGGGTGTGTGCAGGGCTGAGGAGCACAGCTCCCTGGCCACTGACCTGCTGGCCTGGGCCCCTCCTCCAGAGACCTCCGCCCACCCTCCCAGAGCCCATTAAAAAAAAGAGGGTCAAGGCCATGCTCAGGTGGCTGGGGCCAGAGTGTCTCCCTGTCCTGTGAGCCTGCTGTCTCCTCGGCCTCCCCACACGGAAGGGCAGGACTCTCAAAGGCATGGCACGTATGTCACCACTTGAGGGCAGGCCCTCGGAGCGCAAGAGGGCAGGGGGTGAGCCGGCTCTGGTAGAAGGACACTGGGCAGTGGACCCTGGCTGCCCACCCTGAACTTCCCAGACCTGCTGTCGGGGATGAGCCCGTCTTGGGCTTCTGGCTTTGATGGCCCCAAGGATGTACATACGCACCTTTGGGGGAGGAGAACACCTAGTCTCGACCCTCATCAAGGTGAGGCTGGGCCTTGCTGCCCCCTCAGAGGAAGCCATAGGGACAGGCTGCTCCCACCAGCTGCCCACAGGGACATCCAGGTCTGCTATCCTTCCAAGGACAGAGCCTCGCACAGCTGCTTGGAGCCAGGAGCTCAAGTCTCTGAGGACAGAGGTCCTGAAGGCTTTCCTGCCCCGTGCTGAGGTCAGGGCCCAAACAGGCCTCCAGCATCCCGGCAGTGACAGGCCCTGGACCCTTCACTGCAGCACAGCGGAGCCAGGTCACCAGGAGCGAGGGCTGGCTAGAGGCTCATTCCACGGCCCTCGCCCGGTCCACGGCCCAACCAGCCCTCCCAGACAGAGCAGCCTCGTCTTCCTGCTCCGACTGCCCCACACAAGAGGCCAAGCCCGTCAGCCCCTTCCCAGAGACCTCAGTGCCTCCCAACACCCCCACAAGATGAAATCCAAAATCCTTAATCCCTGGGTAGAGGCCACTAACCCCGGCCAGGGACACCCGAGACCTCGTCTCCTTCCACCCTGCTCTGCCATTCAGCCCACCCACCCACGGCTGCCTCGGGGCCTTGGCACCACCATGCCCTGCCGGGACAGCGGACAGAGTCCCTCTGGGTTCTCCCTCCCCACCTTCATCGCTCTGCTGGGCCCCTGAGCCCTGTCCACCACCAACAGCAGTGTCCTCCCCTCTCCATCGCCTCGGTCCACTTCGTTTCTCTCATAGCCTCTCCTGACCTGACATGACCTTAAACATACGTCTGCTGTGGTCCACGTCCACCCTGGAATACAAAGGCTGTCAGGGCCGGGGCTTCTGCTCCTGCACCTCCAAAGCCCCAGACAGGGCTTGGCTCAGCTCATGAGAGGTGTTCAAAGGTAGGAGCTCCTCAGCCGGTGACAGTGACGTCCCGAGGAACCCACCGTCCAGCACCCTGACCTACTGAACCTGACAGCTCAGCAGCAGCGCGCCACAGAGGAGGCTCAGCCCAGCGTGGCATGACTCAGATCGCCCCTGGGGAAGATGCACTCCGGATGTGACGTCAGCGTCCCTGGGCCACAGCACTCTCACACCATGGTGAGGCACAGCCGTCCTAAGTCAGAGACCGTCTGTGTGGTGGGTGAACAAACACAGATCAGCCCGGATCAGTGAGCCCAGGCAGGAGGGAGTCCCCACGGCCCCGAGGCAGGAGGAAGCCAGCACCGTGGAGCAAGGACAGTGAGCACCGGGCGGAGACGGAGCTGGGCGTGGGGATCGGAATCAAGACCTGGGAAGGGCCTTTAATGGGTATCAGAGAGGCCAGCCTGCGTCTCTGCGTGGGGTTCTCGTTGGCATCGCACAGTTAGTCCAGAAAGCCCACCACAGTGCGCCCACAGCCAGCCCTCCCCGCCTGCCGTGACTCTGCCTGGCCAGCCTTGGCTGGTCATTGGCCGGGAGCAGGGCTGTGCTGAACTCCTTGGTGGCAAATAAAGAATCCCTTGGGTTCTGTCCCTGGCTCCTGGGCAGGGACCTCCAGAAGCTTTGGAATCTGGGAGGCATAAGAATGTATTTTGATATGTGTAAAGAGCCCCTTGATCAACTGGACCGTGGGCCCAGGGGGCTCCTAGTGGGCTGCCCATGGTGTGGGGGGTGAAGCTGGCCATGCACATGACGAGAGGCTGGACATTTCCCTCCACCCCTCCGGGAGGAAAAGGGACTGGAGACTGCTCCAGCCCACGGCCAAGGATATAATGAGACCCCGAGGAAACCCTGGACACCCAGGGCTCGGGGCATTTTCTGGTTGGTGAGCACCTAGCTGGGCCGGGCTGGGAAGGGGCCGGGAACTCTGTTGGGACCCTGAGCCCGAGCCCTCGGTGCTCTGTATCCTGAACCCATCAGCACAGCCTTTTCCTGAGACGCGTGAACCACTCTAGCAACCCATCAAACCATGGTCATGGGAACCCGCCAGGTGTGGCTGGTCTGTGACAAGTGTGGTGGCCCAAGGCCCGTGGCTGGTATGGAGCCAGGGAGGTCTTGTGGACTTCGCCCTAGACCCGGGAGTCAGATGCCAATACAGTGGTCAGTGTTAGAACTGACTCCAGGGAGCAGGCAGCCATCGCCCCCTCTGCAGCTCGCCAGGTCCAAGTTCAGCGCCTCCCGTGGGGATGCAGGGCCACCTGGGCAGTGATCAGAACATGGACTCCACCCTGGACTCTGCAGCATCTCATGCCAACACCAAGCAGTGAACCCCTCTCCCCATCTGCCCTCTTTCCCCAGGCCAGGCTGAGGGTTTTCAGGGCTCAGAGAACAGCCGAGTCTCCCCCACTTCTTCCCTGAAGCCACAGAGACCCAATGCTCTGCAAACCAGAGACGCGCACAAACCCCCGACCCTGCAGACCCTGGACCCTGCAAACCCCCATCTCCTTCAAATGCTTTTCCATTGCAAATGCCGACTCCAAGGGCGCGGCGGCGGTGGGCAGCCTTACCTGGTAGTGGGAGGTGAGGGAGGCTTCGCTGGGGCAGGGAGGCCCGGGAGGTTCTTCCTGGAACTCCCCTGGGCAGAGCAAGTGTTGCCGGGACGAGCTCTAGGTTCTCAGGGATAGATTCTCAACCTGGAGGAAAAGAGAAGAAAGTAAAACAACATCAAAAACCAAATACCCTTGAAGCATTCTCATTTTGATTTAAAACAAATACTGACATTAACAGATGAGCGGGGACCAGGGTCCAAGAGGCTGTCACCATGGATCAGTGTCCCTCCAAAAAGCACTTTGCATCTTAAGCCCCAGGAGAGGAGAAGACTCCAGGGGGAAATGGCCACCAGACCCTACTGCCAAGCAGCGGCACCCAGGGCCACTCCACGGCTGGCCCCTCTCTCTCGCTGCCCACATGCTCAGCTCCGCAGCCTGGTGAGGGGGGACCCCCTGGCAGCCCCACTGTCTCTCAGGCCGTCCTGCTCTTTCCTGCTCCCTCCAGCCTGGACTCCACTGCCAGTCACTACCTTTCCTCCCTCCCTGGGAGGCCCCTCAGGTGACATCGTTGCGCTGATCACAACCCTCAATGGTGTCGTGCTTCATTTTGAGGAAACACCCTGCTTTGATGGCTTGGTAAGTCCAGCTCTCAGACCCCTGAGGTTTACAGGACTGGGGGTCTCTCTAGAAAACCAGGCCAGGGGACAGAGGCAAAGCTCAGACGCAGGCTGTGGCACAGGGTCCCCACGTTCATGGACAGTGTGGTGGTAAATCCTCCTCTGCCTCCTGGACCCTTGCAAGTGGCCTCTTCTCCTACTGCACTCCCTGGTCCCCCTGCAGCCCTCCGGCCCCTGGCTGCCCCTCAGGCCTGAGCACACCTCCCCCACCATGCCGTGCCTCTGTACCACATGCTGCACCGTGAAGTGTTCTTCCCCACATACGTGGCTCACTCTCCACCCCCATCCCACCCTCACCCCAGCACCCCCAGGAACGCTGCGCATGTGGCCATCTCCCATTGAGGGCCCCCAGGGAGAGAACTCCCCATTAAAAGCACCACTACCCCTTGGCACTCCTGACTCCTTGTCCATGAAATCCCCCCAGGAGAATCTGAGATCTGAATCCCCAGAGCCTAGAAGAGCCCACTCACGCCTTGTGAGTGGGTGATCTCCCACTGATACTCTGCCCCACCGATGCCTCTGGATTTACATCGCACAGAACCCCACTCTCCAGAGTCGGGGTCCAGGGACAGGAAGAGGGTGGTTTCTGGTGGTTCCGTTGGTGGGGGCTGGTTGGGGGCCATAGGTACCTGGGCCTCGGAAGACTTCTGTTTGGTTATTTTATTTCGACCCAAACAGTGCACCGTCCAGCAGGGAGGAGGCAGAGGCCACTGTGGAGAGCCACTCTGAATGGGCCTGGAGACTGGCTCTGGTTAGTTATGACTCTTCAGTCAGGACTGGAGGAGCCCCAGCCTGCCCCACCAAACGCACGACTGCTCATCCCCAGATCTCTTTAGGATGCCACGGCCAAGACGAGCAATTGTTTTCCTTTTCCTAAAATCCAGGCAGTTAGTGGAGCATGACCCCCATCCAAATGTAGGGATGACAACACAGAGAGCCCGGCCAGCTCCAGGGAAGGCCCAGCGACGCCTGCCTGCCCTGTGACCACCTCTGCCAGGCACAGGTGGGGCACAAACATCAGGCTCCAGGGGACTGCGCCTCATGGGAACAGCGGGCGCATCGGAACCCCCTGTCCTATCTCAGTGGACAGCAGGCAGCCAGGGAGGAGCTGGGGGACGGCATAGGGCAGAACCCAGGTGGAGGACTAGGTGGAGGAGGAAGGGGCACAGCCAGGTGGAAACGGCCCAGCAGGTGACCTGAGCTGGGGGGCGGAGGGGCAGGCTGCTCTCGGACAAGGAGCCGACAGGCCCTCCAGAGCCAGAGGTCCAGTGGCTGCTCTGGGAGCCTGGGGCATGGCCCTCAGGGCCAGGTCGCAGCCAGACCAATGGCCCAGGGAGGAGCAGCTGTGTGGGACCTGCACCCCGGCTCTGCGGCCTCCTTGCAGGTTCAGGGGATGACCCCAGAAGTCACCCCCAAGTCTCTGCTCTTGCTCTCAGGTTGCCTCCTTCAGAGACATCTCCCCAAGGCCACATGGAGGGGTGGTCCCTGGACTCCCCCTACTCTGCTCGCTCTCTCTCTGCTTTCTATCCCCACCTCCAATGCCAAGGGGGCCCAGGACCTGGGCGATGGGTCAGGCAGGTCTGCTGGTGGGTTCTCTGGGCTTTGAGGCAGACAGAATTGCCTCACAAGCAGCTGAGGAAAGGCGAGGAGAGGCACCCACAGAAAGGTGGGCCTGTGGGACCCCCCACCTGGAAACAGAACGAGCCCCTGGGAAGCAAGCTGCCCAGGGGACGGGCACGTGGACTCAAGGAAGCTTTCCAGCCAGGAATCCCACCCAGAGTCCCTAGTGTCTCAGCCCCTGAAGCAGACAGAGAGGGCACAAGGGTAGGAAGGGAGGCTCAGTAAAGGAACCCAAGAGGCACTGAGCCCTCCTCCCCGGGACGCTGGTCTTTACCCTAAAGCCCCAGCCACTTTGTATTCCTCGCCCACAGGCACCCTCGTGTGCACCTGGAGAGCCAAGCCTCAAGCACCCTGCACATCTCCAGGCTGCACCTCCAACCACATCCCTGAGACAAGACGTCACTCCATTTTAACACATTGTGCACAGCCCCACTGTGGCAGGGGACATGCTGGCTTCAGAGTGAGGAGTCGGGGACCATCCTGGCTGCCATCCTCCTGGGCCCAGCCTCAACCGGGGCAGGTGGGTCTCGGGGCCAAGAGGCGGCCAATGCACCCGGGCCTCTCCCGCCGTGTGGTCAGCAGAGGCACTGCACCCAGCCCCACGGAGAGGCCCAGCCGGCTTTCGCTTTTCTCGATGGGGCTGAGTGGAGATAATGCAGCGGCCTGTCCTGACTGTAAGGCCACACTTCTTCTGGTTCTGCAGCCAGAAACACCATCTGCAGCAGGAAACACCCACAGCACAGAACACAAGCCGCAGCCTGACGCACCACCCTGTGCCCTGCACCTCCAGCCACTGCAGGTTTAGGGGACCGCCAGGCCCTCCCACCCTAGCATATGCCCCCCACTTTTGCAGGATGCCAGAGGGATCAAAGGGGTGAGCAATGAGAGGCAGAAAAACAAGGTGGCCCTGAAGCCTCTCTCACGGCTCTGGCTGTGCTGCCCGCAGACACGGGTGGAGAGGAGCAGGACTGGGTGGACTCCAGGATGGAGGAGAGGTGCACACTGGGCTTCCCCGGGGACCCAGGGTCAAGGCCACTGTCCACTATTCCCCCATGAGTCACTGGTGGGGACAGAAGGGCTCGGTGTTTTGAGGTGGGAGCCGTGTTGTTCTCATCCTATGAAACCACATTTATTGTGTCCCACTGTGTGCGGAGAGCACTGCCAGGCCCCGAAGGTGAGCCTTGGCACGCTCACTGCCCAGCACAAGAGGGACGAGGCGCCAACTGCTGACCTTCAAGCAGGGAACAGTCACGGGCCGTTTTATCTTTTTCAGCTGCAGGGAAGTCCAATGGGGAACCCTGAACCCTCAGCACACGTGTGCACGTGTACACACACACACACACACACATGCACGCACATGCTGCACTTCTGCCTACAGGACACCCCTGCGGTCAGCGAGGTGCAAGGTGTCACTGTTGACCACGACTTTTATGTCTTCCTCAAGATCCTTCTACTTGCTTTTTCAGGATCCAACCCCTTTACTCTAGTGGTGTGCACGCCCAAAATAACTTGAGGTCCAGGAAGGCTTAAGTTTTCCAGGAAGACTGGCCATGGGTGGGGGGAGAGCTGCAGAGTGTGAGGTGTGTGGTCCTGCCAAGGACCAGGCGGTGCCAGGCTTGGGGGAGCTTAGTCTCAGAATGGACCCCACCCACAGTCCATCAACTAACACCAAGGGTGGCTACTCCCGCCCATGGCCTCTGAGGGGCCAGCACCCGCGTGCAGGAGGCTGGGGCTGAGTGCTCTGGCCCCAGAAGGCCTCTCCCCAGACTCTTGTCTGAGAGAGAAGATGGAAAAGGAAACTCTTCAAGCCAACAAAGGAAGACGAGGTGAGGGTGGGAAGGAGAGAAGAGGAACAGGATGAGGGGATGGGGAGAGAGGGCCCTGGGGACAAGGCACACACGTCATCCAGCGTGGACGTGGAGGGACGCAGCTGAAGGGTGCTCTGTGGTGGGAGCAGATGCCACAGCAGACAGGCCAGGCGAGGGGCGCTGTCCTGCAGGGGTGACTTGGGACAGGCAGGAGAAGGGCAGGAGAAGCAGCAGGTGGCCAGTCTGCCAGGGCTGGTCCAGATGGCCTGGCTGAGGCACATGTGTTCAGGAGGGTCCCAGAGTGACAGGTGAGCACCTGCTAGGAAGAGTGGGCCAAGCCATCATCACCACCGTGTCATGGAAACAGGACAACATTAGTCACAGGAGGGCGGACTCAGGCCAGTCTTTGTGCTGGCACGCAGTAGGCGCTCAGCCCGTATCGGGGAAACGCAGGATGGAAAGCAGAGGGAAGCCCATGGGGTGAGCAGCCGTGCCTCGTGAGAGCTCGGAGCTGACCTGAGCAAGGACACAGGGAGGAGAGGGGGGCCATGCCACAGTGCCCCGGGAGGGCCTCCGGCCGGGGTGGGGGCCGCAGAGAGCACCCCCACTTTCTGCACCGCGAAGTGAACTAACACTTCAGAGAACCCTGGAGTCCCGAGACCTGGTGCCCTCAGCTGTCCCTGCAGAGAGAGCCCCCAAATCCATCTGGATTTCCCCCAAAATCCCCGAAGAGGAAGACACACTTGACTTGAGGACCCCAGGACAGGCTGGGGATGCCAATGGTCCTTTATAATTTAGGGGTCATCTGAGGAAGTGGCTTTATTTATAGGATTCAAGATGTGGTGCTGCAGAGGAGCAGAAAGGACCTGGGAGTGAAGGAGAAGCCCCCAGCCCCCAGCCCAGGAGGCTGGTATCTGGGGAGGACAAGGGCGCCCCCTCTGGGAAAACATGGTCCTGCGGGTAAATTCAGGGGCTATTTATCTGGAGGCCAAGTGCCGGGGAACAGGCCCCTGTCCAGCTCAGTGACATTCCTTGGAGTTTTGGGGGTGATGGGGTGAGAGGAGTCCACCAGTTTCCCAGCCTATCTCTTATGGGCCCTGTGACCTGGACAAGCCAAAGATCCTGCTGCTTCCCCCATCGACTCGAGGGAGGCATACTGTGTGCCGAATGCAGACCCCGGCCTGGGCACCTGGTCAGTGCAACAGCTCCCCAGTCCCCATGATGTGTCTGGCTCTCACGGCTCCTGACTCCCTGCAGGAGGCCTAGGGAGAATACCTAGGAGAGCGTGCCCTGAGCTCCTGACCCTGAGGACCCAGATTCCTGTGGGCCACCAGAGGCCTGCGGCTCTGGTCAACTGTGCACCCGTGCAGAGACACCGCAGGGGTAGGCCCAAGGCCACCCGGGCTCTCGGGTGCTTATTGTGGAGCGTCTGTCAAGGACCCTGGGATCTCCAGAAATCAAGTTCCGGCTGCTCCCTCATCTTGTTTTCTGTTTTTTAATGGAGATATGAACATCACCAGCATGCCCCTGGCACTGTCCGGCCCCCAGGAGGACTCAGGCAGTGCCAGGCTGGTGTCTCGTGTGTCTTAGAGCTGGGCCCCTCACCCCAGCCACATCTTGGCCGGTTTGTTTCCTGGCAGATGAGAAACTTGGGCCTTCCAGTCCTGCCTCATAGAACGTCAAAAGGAAAAAAAAAAATCTGAGTAACTTCGAGGATTTGGGATTCATTGTTTAAAAGGATTCAGTCCCAAGCCCACCGAATCCTCAGGGCGGGGATCCTTCGCCCACTGCCCACCTGCAGCTCGGCAGCCTCCGTTTCCCTTCCCTCTTCTTTCTCACATAGCTGCTCCTCGTGTGCCCATGTCCCTCCCGCCATCCTTCGTCCATCCACGGCATCTTTCAATTCCTCCTCGTCCTCCGCTTTCCCCCAGAAGAACCAACATCAAGTTTAAAATGAGACTCAGACCAAGAAAGCGCAACTTACTGTCTTCAGCGAGAGAACAACAGAGGGCCCTGCGTTTCCGTGCACTGGGGTAGTAAAGATTATGGGAATGTACAATATTCAGAGTAAATGAACCTCCTCCTCCACTTCCAAACCACTCTTGCAAAGCCAGCTTCACCCCCAGCTCCCCTTGTGCCTTATGAATCCTGTCTCTGGCAAAAATAATTTGGGTTTTATTATTCTGGCATCTGGTGGGAGTCTGTGACAATGTGACTGTAGCTGCACTTCTTTTTTAACACCAGCCTGTTTTAATAATACATTGTACCTTTTGGTATTGTTGAAATGTTACATTATTCAACGCATCCAACAGGAACGGGAAGGGCCTTATGTAATTTATGTGTCCTCTGCGCTGTGTTTAAGGCTCCCAAAGTAGAGGGGTGTAATTTGGGAAGTGCTTTACCCCCAAGGTCGGGCAACAGCTTCTGGAGGGAAGACGGGTTGGTGGCTGTTTGGACGGAGCTCAGGCTGGGGAGCTCCAGATCCCACACCAGAAGTGTCCCCCCAGTACAAGAATCCCTGGCCCAGCTGTGCCTGGCTTGCTGGACCCTCAGCCTTTCAGACAGCTCTTGGTGAAATGGGGATGGCAAGGGCTTTCCTGCCGTTTCCCTGCCTCCCCCTCCACAGCAGCCCAGGCTCCTGCCCCTGCAATTGAGGCCTGAGACCCGGGCATAAAGGCTGGCTCTGCTCAGGCACCCTGAGGGAGCTCCAGCTCATCCAGCTGTTCCAGAAAGCACCATTGCTATAGAGGCTGGGGACACAGGGGATCACTACAGGGACCATCCCAGGAGCGTGCAGTGGAGAGACGTCAGGCACCCCAGGCTCCCACAAGACCACGGCACAGGGCCGAACCTTGTTCTGATCAATGCCACATCCAAGGTGTCAGGCACAGTGCGTGGCACACAGCAGGGGCCAGATCGCTGCACGTGAGTGAGTGGACTCAAGAAGTGCCGGTGGGAGACAGGGAACCCAAGCCGGGCATCGCACTCAGGGCACGAGGGTGCTCTGGCTTCCTGGTGCCAACAAAAGAGAGGGGAGGGGCGGCCCAGGGGAGAGAGAGACCAGAAGCCAGGAGGAAGAGACGGCTGTGGAGAGGGTGCAGGGTGGGCAGGAGGCTGGGCTGGATGGGCCAGGGGATGGGGCTGGCCTCAGAGGGTGCAGGGTGGGCAGGAGGCTGGGCTGGATGGGCCAGGGGATGGGGCTGGCCTCAGAGGGCTGCAGGATGGGCAGGAGGCTGGGGCTGGATGGGCCAGAGGATGGGGCTGGCCACATAAGTCAGGAACCAGATCAGGAAGCACCTTGAGTGCCTTGCCAAGGACTTTAAAAAGTCATTTGAAGAATTTTAAGCAGGACACTCTGCAGATGTGTCTCAGGATGCAAGCTCTGGTGCCCACACCGACCAGGTGGACAGGGCAAAAACAAGGCAGGATCCCAATCGGCTGCCGCAGGTGGTCAGATGTGAAATGAGGACTCACAGAAGGGCTGGTGGGGACAGTGAGCAAGATAGGGGCCTGAGAGACCAGTCCCACGTGGGGGGTGAGGGGGCACAGAAGAGAGAAGCCATGCCCAGGCTTTTGGCCTGTCCCACTACACGGCGAGGGTGCCCAGTCCAGATGGGGTGGAGGGGGAAAGGCGGGTCTGGGAAGCCCAGACAGCAGGGACGGTTCTGGCACAGTGGGCTTCAGCGGGTTGATAACGCAGTTTATTATTACCTGCAGCACATTCTGTTACTTTTCACACCTTTTCCTGTGTTTGAAAGGATGTAAATCAATGTTCTAAGGCTGGTAGGGCTGAGTACAGAGGAGTCAGAAGGGCCCCTGGGGGCCAGGGAAGGTGGATGGCAGGTGGTGGTGCTGGGACCTAAGGCTTAGGAGGCATCTTGCCTGCTCTGGGGACGAGGAGGCCCCTGTGAGCCCATCTCTGGCCCTTCCCATCATGGCAGGTTGGTCTAGGGGGAGAATGGGATCCAGCAGGTGAAGGTGCCATCGTTCCCAGGTCACCGGCCTTCCTGGTCACGTTGGAGGAAGCCAGCCACGTGTCAAGACACTGGGCAGCAGGACTGAAGGCTGGCAGCCCCTCACGGGGACTATCTTAGATCCTCCAGCCCCAACACCTCACTAAAGACCTTGAGCCCAAAGCCCCCACTAAGCCACTCCCAGAGTCCCCAGCCCCAGAAACCAGGAGCTAATAAATGATTGTTGTTTGAGGCCATTAACTATGGGGACTCCCTACCACACAGCCATAGATAAGTTACACAGAGATGGAAAGCAAATGCTGGCCGCAGCCATGGCCCGGGCAGGATCCACAGGCAAGAATAGACTAGGGGCCACTCCGGGGCTGGTGGGAGGACAGGAGGCCCGAGAAGAGGGACAGAAGGAGCTCCAGGAGGACCGAAGACAAGTTGAGAAACACCCAGGGATGGGGTGCCCCAGAGCAGGGCCGTCGGTGCTGCCATGGGGCCAGGCCAGACGCAGGCATCCCAGGGACAGCGGAAGCCTTCCCTGCCACCTCCTTGGTTGGCTGGTGACTCCTTCTCATCTCCCAGACCACGTGTGGAAACCACATCTTTGATGAGAGGCCCCTGACCACCCAAGCAGGTCCCCCACCGAGGTTCTCTGGTCACATTTCAGTGTGTGTTTCTGTCTTTGCTCACCATGGTCTGTGAAGGCTGGGAAAAGTGTGTGCCCAGCACTGTAAACCTCACCACTGACACATCCTACCTTCTCCATGTTGGAGGAAGGATGGAAGGAGAGATGGGAGGAAAAATCAAAATCCCAAGTTCCACCTGGGGCCAGTTCACCCACCATTTCCCTCCCACCACTCCACACACGTCCCTGGGGGAGAGCTGGGAAGGCGGGGAGGAGGTGCAGTGGGAGCACTCGGGTGGCCCCCAGGCTCTTGCACCAGGCAGGACCCCCAGCTGGGGCCACGCCTCCTTCAGCTGTTCCACAACACGGACAGCCTGTGCCCCACTGTGCCAGGCCCTCAGCAGACCCTCAGCAGTTCAGGCTGGTGGGGGAGCAGGTAGCCACGAAGGGGGGGGGGGGGTAGAATGTCCAGGATGAGGGGCGCCTGGAGGCTGGCCATGCCCTCCAGTCTGCTTCTGCCCTGGGGGACCCTGGGCACAGCGCACACTCTCTCAGGGCGGCAGCTCACCTGTGAGCAGGGCTCTTCCATATGCGGCCAGGAGAGCCCCACCCTCTGTCCCTCCTCTACACAGGGGGTGAGCCAGAAGAGCACACCTGGCTGGGGGGACAGTGTGGGGGTCCCCTTCGCAGAGAGTGCAGTGGTGCCCACTGTTCTGTGGCCTCCAGCGTCTGCTGCAGAAACGGGGCACTTGGTGACAGGATTTTATGTGGAACATAGACTTTCTCTAAGACCTCACAGATGGAGGGGACCATGACCCTAGTAGGATTCCGGAGTTTTGGAAAGTGGATAGAAATTGAGAGAGAGAGTGGGAGAACAGAGCCCATGTGGGCTGGGTGGCCCGGGGGCGTGCCCGTGCTGGTGATGCCAAGAGTCAGGGGATTTCTGGGTGACAAACACCAGGGGCTGGGCAGGGGTGTTCATCCTTGGCTCTAACAGAACCAGAATGACCACCTCACCTCAGTGTCCCTCTTTGAAGCCTGGGGTCTCTCCTGCTGGCCCCGAGTCCCCCATCTCTGCCCACACTTGACTGCGGTCTCCTAGGAGAATGTCTTGAGCTCTCCGATCCTAGAGAGGGGCTTCCTGCTCTGGGCATGGCTCCCTCCTCCAGCCTGGCACTCAGGAAATAACTCAGACAGTAGCATGCTTTAAAAAAAAAAAGATGCTAGCCGTGCAGGAATATTGCTATGCACAAACATTCCAAGAGAATTCCCCAGACATCCCTGCTCCGGGAGAACTCCAGCCTCATCTAGCTGCAGGGAGAAGCTGCCCAGGGTAGTGTGGGCAGCAGGTCCTCCCCTGTCCCCCAGCTCACAGGTGAACAAGAGGCAAACAGGGACTGGCTACAGCGAAAGCAATGTGAGGCACAGACAGCCTGCAGGAGGACTTCTGGGCAGCACAGGGCCCTAAACCCCTGCCAAGGAAGGGCAGGATAGGGTCCTTGTCTTGATGCCTAGGCACAGTGATGTCCCCTCTGAGCCACCCAGGCGTCATCTCAGGTGTTCACAAGACCATCAGGTGAATGCTGAGTACCTGTGTGTCTTCCCAAGTCTGAGAGCCAGGAGGGTCCACCATGCAGAAGGGCATGGACGTCTTCCTGGCTGACATGGGCATCCTGGGGTGGAGGCAGGGGCTTGTCGATGACCTTTCTTGGCCTGTTACTGCCTTGGGACTCTCTGCTGGCCAGCTGACCCCTGCTGCTTGCTCCCAGCCAGACCATCAGTGCAGAGAAGCACTGGCCAACACAGGTTGAGGCCAGCAGGGAGGCCCACTAAAGTGGACACTGAAGTCCCAGGGCCACCCACCTGCCCTGCATCACCCCACCAGGGGCTTCAGCATCTCCTCCCCATCCCCTGAACCTAGGGAACTTTCTAGAGAGATAGGAAAGATGAAAAAGTTCTACAACTCAATTTAGGAAATGGCTACAATGTTGAGAACATTTGTCAAAACTCGCTAGACTGGACTAAGCCTTCACATTCATAATATGTAAATTACTCTCAATTTTAATTAAAAAGACCACCTCCTGGACTGGAACTAGAGTGGAGTCAAGCTGCTCTGAGGCCCCGGAGGCTACTGAAGGCTGCAGAACCTCTTCATGGGCAAAGTCGGCCCTGGAGCCCATCCGTACGTCTGGGCCAAATGATAAGCTGCCCGGTGGTACTGCACCGTCCCGCTCTTGGGCTGAGAGCCCCAGTGGCCCTCCACCAGTGGTGGCAGGGAGACCAAAGCAACAGTGTGCCACCCAGAGCCCCCACCCTTGCTCGTCAGCTCCTGAGTGAGAAGAAAGAGGAAGTAACATGGGCATCTAGGACAGGACCCTCAGCCCAGACCCAGTGCTGGGCACTTGTGTATGGAGCAAGGACTGGGCTGCATACCTGGCCTCCGCTGGGTGGCGCCACCTCAGCAGACACCAAGCAGGCCTGGAGCATGCATGGGGGGGGGGGGCACAGAAGGGAGTCTCTGATAGGCTGCTCTAGAGCAGCCCATGGGGCACCACGGCCCCCTTCCCCTACGCAGCACAACAGCCACCCCAGCAGCCACCAAGAAGCACCTGGAGTCTGCCCAAGGCCTCCCCAGGCAAAGGAAGCAGCTGGAGGGCCCCAGAGACCCCTTGGGCAGCCACAGGCCCTGGTCTTGCAGCGGCCTCCCTCAGCCTCCCTGGAGGCTGCAGATGTCAGACAGATGTGCAGGAGGCTTGCAAGGGTTATGGTCTGAACAGCTGCAGATGCTGAGAGGCAGACAAGAGAAGACGTGCAGGTGCCCCACCCAGCCTGGAACAGAGCCATGAAGTGACCCCAGGCCGGCGGGGGCGGGGGGGCCAGCCAGGTTCAGCTGACCCCAACGGACCCATAGACTTGGGATCAATCAAAGGAAACAATTGCTACCGTACGTAAGTGGTCCCAGAAGTCATCTGCTCTGTAACGAGAGCTAACTGATACACCTGCCCCTTCGCTCCCCGCATCAAGGACATTGGTTAATCAGGTGGAGCCTCAACTTCCCTGCCTGGAGCCCCAGCTGCTCACAGGAGACAGGAAGTGACATCACAGCCTGGGAGCAACAACCGTGGAGGGAAGATTGGCCAGGTCTGAACATGCAAACTCCGGCGCTAGAGGTCTGCTCGCTGTCTGCCTGTCTACCTGTTTATTTACTTTTAATTCAAGGTCACCCAATTTTCAAAATCTCCAGGGAGTGGGCTCGGGTGGTAGGGAAGTGGGAGGATTTGCTGTGTAGACTGTGAGGAGATGAGGGCCTCAGCGAGGGGGCCGCAGCGCTATCCTGTGGGCGCATTAGGGATTCGGCCCAGCACTCTTGCTGTAAATCACTCCCTATTCAGACCTGCAGCGGAGGGGCTCAAAGGTCGATTTTCCATGGTTATGACAACAAAAACTAGAATTGGGTCAAACCTGAAAGGTATTATCTCCCCCGAGCTGCTAAATGCACAAGAGTAATGAGGTTGGTTAAGCAATGTACCCTGGGCCCGTGTGAGCCGCTCTGCAGACAGACGAGCCAGTTAAGTGGGTGGGCCCGGCCGCCCAGCCACACCTCCCCTGTCCAACAGCGGGTCCCACGCTCTTTGTCTGTTGGCACCAGAACACTCTGTGGCCTCAGAGAATGGGCACCTGAGGCCCTGAGGCTCTTCTTCCTGCCTGGGAAACCCTCACAGCTACCAAAGAACAGAGGTGTCCACCTGCTGCAGGACACCAGAGCCAAGGGCGGAAAGGCCAGGCTGGCTCCTGAGTCCTTCCCCTGGCTGCTTCTCCGCGCCATCATGCACAGCCAGTCTTAACCTGGAAGAGCAGAGGGGTAGGGAAGCCCTGCAGCCGTCCTGCTAAGGAACGGAGCCTGGAGCAACGCATGCCCATACCTTGGATCTGCACAGCATGCCCTTCTCTTGCGGATCACTGATTTGTATTCCATGTGCACAATGGCCCCCTCAGGAGCCTGTCCTTCAAAGCCTCACTGTCAACAGGCTTCAGATTGGACCCATCGTCTCGGGTTGCACAGTGTTTATACACTGCCCTGCCCTGCTCCGGCAGCTATTCTTGGAAAGCACCCAGCTCGTCTCAAGAGAGAGGGGAGCAGGAGGTGCACGGAGAACAGGGGTCACTCTTCCAGAGCAGGTTTTATTTCTTGAACTTTGTGACAGTCATTCATTCAAACAGTGGGGGAGGGGACATGTTGGCCACAGGAGTGGGGCGGGGGGAGCGGGTGGACAGAGACTGACAGGTCCAGGAACCTGGGTCCCTGCTGCATTCACAGGCGTGTGATCAGGGAGCAGCTTCCCGGGAGCCCCGACGGTGAGCCCCGAGGTCTCAAGATCAGGGCTGATGGGACCTGTTCCCAGGGGTGAGCATCCCTCTCTGGTTGAAGAGGACAGAGTTTCAGTTCAGGAAGATGAAGAGGCCCCGGAGGTGGACGGAGGCCAGGGCAGCACCAGTGTGAAGGGGCTCAGCCGCCAGACTGCACAAGCCCGCTGGTTTTATGTCGCGTCTGACCGCCGTGGGAAAGTGACCTAACTGTGGTGCAAATGCAGAGTGATGCTGTGGGCTACCTGGGCCTTTCCGGGACGCATCCCCTCCTGTCCCTCCCTGACTCAACACCTCCCTGAGCAGGGCCCAGCTCAAGCCTGGCTTTGGAACTGGAGAAGCCGGGTTCCTGTTCCTGGCTGCTGCCTCCTCTGGCTTCACCACATTTGCTCAGGCCACTGACAAGCAAGGTTCCTGCCGCTGAGCACGGAACTGGAGAGGAAGGCCCGTCCTCCTCACGCCTGCCTGCAAGGCCCGGGAAAGGAGACGCCACCTGTCCCCTGCACAGTGACTCCTTAGAGTCCCATCTCCGTCAGCTCAAGCCACCAGATTGATACCATGGAATGGGGCTCAAACAGCACTCACTGATCTCCCACAGTCTGAGGCCGGAGCTCCCAGAGCAGGGAGCCGGTGCGGGTGGCCCTGGTGAGGACGCTTCCTGTGTGCAGACAGCCACCTCTGGCTGCAATTCACAAGGGAGAGAGGAGCGAGCCCTCCAATGTGTCTTCTTATAAGGGTACTAATGCCATCACGAGGTCCCCGACCTCATGACCTCTTCTATCCCTAACTGCCTCCAAAGGCCCATCTCCAAATGCTATCACATGGGGGCTCAGGGATTCACATATGAATTAGGCTGGGGCACATATGAATTAAGGCAGGTCCCCTTTGAAAAGGAGCAAATAAAACCAGTCCCCGTGTCTAGGGCTGGCCTCGCCAAATGAAAGTGTCCGCTGACCTTCAGAGCTGCGCGATCCAGCTTCAGAAGCCTGGACCAACATGTCTAATTGGATGATTTCTAATAGCCACCTTAAAAACTTAGAAATCTGCAAGCAACAGTAATCCTTATGATCTTTTTAATTAAAACACAACATATTCAAAATATGATCATTTCGACATGTAATCAGCATAAAGATAATCGATGAGAGATTTGATACCCCATGCCTCACGCTTATCACCGAGGTCCTGTGTGCATTTTACAGGTTCTCCTTATCGCAGTTCAAACTCGCCACATCCCCAGCACAGCTGCGTGTGGCTTGTGGCCACCTATTGGGTGGTGCAGGTGACAGGTTCTTCCATGTCCTATGGCCCCATGACCAAAGGCACATGCAGAAAAATGCAGTGGGAAGGAGTAGTTGGGGATCCAGCTCTCAGGAGCTGACCAGCAGGAAGGACCATCCTCGGTCCAGCTCCCTCACTCGGACACTGCAAAACAAGCTTCTCCATGCTGCGGGGGTGCAAGCCCTCTAGAGGAGGTGCCTACTTTACGGACCAGAGGGATCCAGAGGTTCCATGAGGAGTTCCTGGGCCAGGACAGAGATGCAGAACCCTCCAGCAGACCTCTGACACTCACGGACACCCACACTGGAGTTCCAGTGAAGGGAAGAGGACAGGATTGGTGGGGGAGGGATGCCCAGGCCCCTCATCTTGAGCTCCTGTATCTGGGGCCCAAGGGAGGCAGACCCCACCAGCAGACACCCCATCAGAGGCTGCCCACATAGGTAACCGCTCCTTCACAGCAGCTTTTATGGGACTGACATGTCCCCAGGCCAAACATGGCAGAGGGGCGACAAGAGGGAGACATCCGAGTGGAGTAAATTGCGGCTCATACTTAAAACCAGGGCTTCTCCCTCCTCAGAGAAGAGCTAGAAGGGTTCCCTTATGTCCAGTGGAGGTCACTGCTGTCCCTGAGGTGCCCTTACTGTTGGTGCAACGACCATGACCAAGCAGCCCTAACAATAGAAGTGCATTCTCATAGGAGGAGGCCACAAGTCCAAAGTCAGCCTTGCTGGACCAAAACCCAGGTGGGGGCAAGGCCGCGCTCCTTCCAGAGGCCCGGGTATTCCTTGGCTCGTGGCCACATCACTCTGCTCTCTGCCTCTGCGGCCACCTGGGCTTCTTCTGGCCTGTCCATATCAAATCATCCTCTACTTTCCCCTTATGGAAACACCCGGTGGTCGCACTTAGGGCTTGCCTGCATAATGCAGCTCAATCTCTCATCTCAAGACCCTTAACTGCATCTGCAAAGTCTGCAGGTGCCATGTACAGTAACATCGTGGGTTGCAGAGATAGGTGTGGGAATCTTCCAGGGGCCATGACTCAGTCAGCCTCAGGCAGACACCCAAATCACACGTAGTGTGCATGTGCACGTGGGGGTCAGGCCAGATCAGGTTATATTTGTTCTCTGTGATAAAACTGGCCGTTTGCCACAAGGAAACGGTTCTTGGGGAGGTGCCAGCATTGCCTCAGATGGATCCACACCCCACGAGGTGAGCACCACAGCCCAGGCACCCGGTACCCAGGCAGGCGGCAAGACTCCTGGGAGATGACAACCCAGAGCTGTCGCAGAGCTGGTGGGGAGGGTTAGACTGCTCTCGTTTATCAGCTATCAGCGCCATCTCACAGCTGTCATCGCCATTGTCACTTCAGGTGGGGGTGTGCGGAAGAGCCCGACGGCCCACCCTCTCCCTCACCTTGATATTCCGCGCACACCAGCCATTCCCAGCTGCTAGCACTCGCGGGGGCTCTCTCTGCTGCCAGGGCCAGATGGCCAGAAGTGCCTGGGCGGCAGGCTCCAGAGCAGCCGAGCCGGGACTGAGAGAGGCGGGGAGCGCGTCCCCAGCTCCCTCCCCTGGCTGGAGACCTGGTGTGCTCTACTCTTGCTCTCAGGGTGTCCAGTGGGGTTCAGCTCCGGGGGCCTGTGGAGGTCCCCGGCAGCCTCCCATCCCTGTCCCACATCCCTATTCCCCTTCCTGTCCCCTTCACGTCTCCAAAGCTGCTTGTCCATGAATCTCAGGATCCGCTTCCCAAGAACCTGATGGAGACCCAGGCGCTGTCAGAGAACACGGGATCCAGTGGCCCAGCTCAGAGGGAGCGCAGCTCCACAGCTGGGTAAGCCTAGAGGTCAACGTGGAAGGGAGGAAGTGGCCCAGAGAGCACCACTGCCTTACTCTGATGGTCACCACCCAGCGCCTCCTCCAAGGGGTGATGGCGCATTTTGACAATGACGATCTACAATTAGCCCCCTTATCTGAGGGAAAAGACATTCTAAGCCCCCCAGTAGATGCCTGAAACTGGATGGTAACAAACCGTAGTCTCATGCTGATTCTCCTATTCATACATACCTATGGCATAATTTAGTCTATAAACTAGGCACACAGTAAGAGTAACATCTAATAGAACATTAGAACAATACACCCAGTAAAATTGCCAACATTGCTACTCTTGCTTTGGAGGCATTTTAAATAAAATAAGGGTTACCTACCACAGCCCTGCAGGACCCAGACAGTCCATGTGATACTGAGACAGCTAAATGAATAACAGGCGTGTAGCATATACCATGTGGATACACTGTACGAGGGGGTGAATGCCGTCCCAGGCAGGATGAAGCAGGACAGCATGGGATTTCATCACAGCACTCAGACTGGCATGCAACCTACAGCTTATGAATTGTTTATTTCTGGAATTTTCCACTTGATATTTTCAGACTGTGTTGACTGCAGGGAACTGAAACTACAGATGAGGGCAAACTACTGCATACTGCCACCACTGACCTATTACGCTCTTGGTACTCTAAGCACTAGATGCTGAGCCAGATGCCTTGCCTGCATGTCATTGAATCCAAGGCAGGTTCTGCTGTTGTCCCATTCTATAGGAGGACAGGAAGGCTGGGAGCGTACTGTCTAGGATCATGCAGCTCCCAAGTGGCTGAGGGTGGCTCTGAGACCAGGAGGCTTCCCCACCCTCGGGCCACCCCTCAGGCTCTACCACACACACACATAAGTGCTATGGCAAACTCTCAAGGTCCCAGCCTGTGGACAGAGAGGAGGAATGGACAGACCCCGAGTCCCTGCAGACCTGTGGGCCAGGACCGTGATCCTGAATGGTGCTGAGTCAGGTCTTTCCACCAGGCTGGGAAGAGAGAGGAGAGGCCCAGGCAGGGGGCCCAGGAGGGCTGCAGGGTCTCAGGGAGCCAGTGTCCCATCTGGCTGGACTGCGGGATCTTCTCAGGAAGTAAAGGAAGCCCAAGGACATGGGGATTGTCATTCGGCTCCTGTGATCCCTGAATCATGAATCAGGGGACGCCCAAGGAGGCTGAGTGACCATCTGCTCTGGTGCTGGGAAGCAGGGGCTGGGCAGGAAGCTGGGCCACGTGACTCCTCCCTCCTGTCACCCTCAGGTTCTTCATGTTGCCAAATTCCACTCCAGGGGACCCCACAGAAGGCCCAGCCCAGTGGGCCAGATGCACGGGGGGCCAGAGAGGACTGGGCTAAGGACGCCCCCTCCACTGCTCTGCCCTGTTTGTGACAGGCTCCAAGCTAGAGGGCCAAGCTGGCATTCATGTCAGGGTCTGCAGCCCAGATGCAGGGTGGGACAACGCACCAGGTCACCAGGAGAAAAGGGGCCAGGTGGGGGAGACGTGCAGAGGCTGCTCCCTGGGAAGTGTGGGTCTGGGTGCTGCTGGCTGGGAGGCAGGACTCTTCCCTGAGCCCCAGGACCCACAGGGCTGGAAGACCTAGAGACGAGACTCCAGACCCAGTGTGATCCCGGGGAGCTTCTTGGGGGCCTCTGGCTAGTACTCTGGGCCGTCTGCTGTTAAGAATCTGCCTGGGAGATTGAAGTGGCTGGGGCCCTGTGGCGGAATCTGGCGCTTGCTGGGGACACTGTGGACAAGAGACAGAGGAGCCTGCAGCTCCTGGCAGTGGGGGGAGGCTGGGGGGAGGCTGGAGACGCAGCTCCGTTATCCACCACTACCAGACAGAGGGGCCCCTCACCTGCAGACCAGGAGGCGGTGAGAGGAGGGAGCCCTGCAGCCCCAGGTGTCCACTCCACCTGCTGGCCTCTGCCCCACACTGGGGTCAAATGTCAAGGCTTCAAGGGCCTGGGCTCTCCTTTCAGGCAGTGGCTGCCCATCTGCCCCCCTGTCTCCCTGCACAGGGCCCCCCTCCATGTGGGCACAGGCCAGGACACCTGCACTGCCCTTCCCAGTTACCCCCCGGCCAGCTCGGCAGCACCCTGGCCACCTGCCATGCTGGTGAGTTCCTCACCCTCCAGCCCCTCCCAGCAGCACTGGGCCCTCGTGGGGATGGGCACGGGTCCTCCCAGAGCTGGTGAACCTTGACATTTGGCCTGTCCCAAGAAGCCACCAGGATGGGACTCCAGCCTGGTAGCCCGGACCTGCCACATCAGGGCCCCATGTCCTCAGCCTCCGGGTGGGGTGGGGGGTGGTCCCATTGGCTACCTCTCAGTTGGTGGCCCAAGTGGACCAAGTGACCAAGTGGGAGTGAATGCCTACACTCCCATGCCCCCGGTGGCTCTTCCTCTCACCCAGGTGGCATGAATCACAGTGCGCCCTAAGCGCTCCTCTGCTGCGGTACCTGGAGGAATCCACCCCCCACGCCTCCTCCCCCAGACACCTGCTCTCAGAACTTGGCTGCATCCCGCATCCCCAGGCGGTGTGCACAGGACATCTCCCATGATGACAGAATCTTTCTAGAAGGTTCCAGGGTTCTCAATCCCACCCAGAGGGAGAATGTTCTCTCCTCGGCACCTGGGAAAGCAGAGGCAGAGCAGAACATGCTGCCCTGAGCAGGTCTGGGGGCCTAGCCCAGGAGTAGGATCCACCAGTGGGGGTCCTCTTGAAAACCCCACCCCAGGCGGGCCAGGGCGACAGGGGGCCAGAGAGGACTGGGCTGAGGACGCCCCCTTCCCTGCTCTGCTCTTTTTGTTATGGGGTCCAAGCCAGAGGGCCAAGCTGGGGTTTGGGTCTTGGGAAAGCCTGGGGCTCCAGCCCACCCACTCAAGCCCCCAGCCCAAGGTCTCCTCGGGTGCTGCTCACTGAGACCTGGCAGCAGCCTCAAGGCCCTGGGCCCAAAGTCGGGCTCACGAGCACCGGGATCTAGAGGCCACAGGGCAGAAGGTCTAGGTTTGTCAACTGCCTGTCACCGGGCAGAACCCAGCACCTCCAGAGCACCCAGGGAAGCCAGCTGGAGGGCACAGAGGGGAGGTGGCCGAGAAGCCCCCAGGCCAGGCCCACGCCAGGCCAGGCCCACGGAACGGCCGTCGTGAGGCAGCAGGGGCTCCCAGGAGGGGCTCCCCAGGCACCCAAGCCCCGGTTCGTGGTGGGTTTGCCTGTTCTTCATGGATCTGTCCTGAGCTGCAGCTCAGAGCCCTGGGCGAGGGCCAGGCTGCAGCAGATCCCAGCCTGCGGGTGGGCTTCGGAGACAGGGTCAGAGTGAGAGTGTGCAAAGGGACCCTCCGTGGCTGGTACCAGTGGGGACCCATGAGGGCTGTGGACACGTGGCAGTGTCACCAGCTCGTGGCCCCTCCCACACTGGGGGCTGGCCAGCGGGGCCACGCCTGGGGCTCAGGGCACCAGCTGTCCTCGCCTGCCTTTCCTATGTGTCCTGCAGCGGGGGGGCGGGGGGTATTTCCACGGCCGACCCCCACCCCATCATCCCCCTCGGAGCCTCCCCTCCTCGCAGCCTGCTCTGGCGCTGCCGCAGCTGACCAGTTCTCCTGATTCCTTCCACCCAGGCCTATCTATCCCTGTCCTTGTCAGCCAGCAGGGTCCACCAGGGAGCACCTGGGGTGCCCACACCCACCTGGGTGGCCACCTGGGAGCCCACCCTCCCTGCACACCAACCACAGCCTGGCCAGAGCCACAGACCCCACTGCTGAGGCCAGTGGCCGCAGCCTCAGATCACTCCTCCTCCTCCCAAATCAGGGCTCTCAACCTCGTCGCGCGCAGTGTGCCCGCCAGATACCCGCAAGGAGCTGTGGAGTCCCCCAGGCTGGGGCTGCCACCCAGGACAGCAGAGCTGGAATCCAGGGCAGGGCAGGCACTGGGGTCTTAAAGTGTCTGCAGGCCCTCAGTGGGAACCCAGTGGCCTGGCCCTACGACCCCCGCACTGGGGTCTGATAACCACCACATGCATGAATCTGCAGGGGGGTCTGGGCAGGGGGTCCAGCAGAGCCAGGACATGGCAAGCAGCCAGCCCAGGGGCCAACACAGTGTGCAGGGAGCACAGACTGTCCCACCAACATTGGAGCGTGGGCAGCCTCATCAGGACACGCAGAACCTGCAGGAAGAGACAACCAGATGGGAAGAGGAGTACCCCGCCCCGCCCACGTCCCCTGCAGCTCGAGTGTGCGTCTCAGGAAAGCCAAGGCCCACTCAGATTCTGAGGGTGTGTCTGTTTTTCGTGACCCTGGACCCCCACCCCAGCTCTCACCTCCCTTAAATGAAGGGGTTCCCCAAGGCGGCGTCAGCACACGGGGACTGAGAGGCTCTGGGGGGGGCCTCACCCTTCCCTGCCGTCTGTCTGGGAGTCACCCCTGCAGATGACACACTCATTTCTATGCACCATCAGGCAAATCCTGTCACCTTGGCATTGGGGGCCACGGAGAGAGGGGCACCTTGTGTGGGCAGCCCCTCCATCCGAGGCATCCATTAACATTCCCTGTGTCAAGTCGGGCTGTAATTACAGCAAGTGATTAACAGGCCCGAGGTAGCCTGTCTCGGAGGGAGCAGATTAGCAGCGGAGCCTGGGAATGCCTGGTTCACCTCGGAACCACCAGCGCATCTTAAACAGGGCCCAGCGCCCCCACTAGCCGGTGATTAATGGAGGGGCTGCGGGCGGAAGACATCTCCTTGGCACCCATCCCTGTACTTTTTCCTGGGCCCTTGCCATGCCAGCCAGGTGCAGGGGAGGAGAGGGGAGGGCAGCCAGGACTCCAGGCAAGCACCTGCAAGCCCCAGGTGAGGCCCACCACACCTCAGTCCACCTCCCCTCCACATGGACCCCCAGCCAGGGGCTCCCAGTGCCGAGAGGTGGGGAAGGCAGAGTCCACGCGGCCAGGAGCTGAGGCTTGGCCCCTCCATCCTAGTGAGACCCACTGCTGCACCTGAACGTCCCCACTCCAGACAGCCCTCAAGAGCTCACTTCACAGGTGGACACTCTGCCAGGGTTGTCGTCGTCCACCCTGAGCTGCCAAGGTCAAGCAGAACACCTGCCCAGCTGGCAGAGGGCGTTCAAGACCTCCAGCTGGGCTCCAGGGCAGACGGGTGCTTGCGGTGCAGGACACTCTGACACCACTTAGGCCAGCTGGGGTGGGGTACAGTGTGAGACCTCGCTTATTCACTTAGCTATTAATTTGTCCCTTATTACACGTCTGTCATGTGCCCATGGCTGGAACACAAAGGCGACAGATGGACGAACAGTAGTCCTGCCCCCGAGGATCTTGGTCCTGCCCAGGAAGAAAGTTCTGGCTATGTGATACTTGCGGGTCGGGGGTGGGGGCACTCAGTAGCAAGGCCACACAGAGAAGGCAGAGGGGACTCGTGGGTTCCGTCCAGGTGGGGTGGGGAGGGCAGGAAGGGCGCAGTGGAGGAGGTAACCCCAAGGTGACCTCTACCTGGTGCATACCATGGGACGCAGCCACTGTGGCTAAGCCCCAACCTCCGGTGGGTCCCTCCTCCCAGAGGCATGGCACAGCAAGGTGCTGAAGGGCCTCTTTGGAACCAGACTGCTCGGATTCAAACCCCAGCTGGGTGACGCCAAACAGGTAGCTGCCCCCCCCAAACCTCAGAGCTCTCTGCCACTCAAGAGAGCCACGGGGGCTCCGCCTAGTGGAACCCTGGGTGGCATCCACGAGGTAGCAGAGGTGCTGGGCCCTCAGCACAGTGGGCAGTCAGTGCCCAGATCTTTTTTCCTCTATGTGGACATACTGCCCTCATGGACCTCTGAGGCTGGGTACTCTGTCCCTGCTCATAGGGTGACCAACCTGCCCCAGCTTCCTTATTCTCGCCTTGGGATTCTAGAGCTGCCAGTAAAATGCCCCACCCCCCCATGGGCAGGTGACCAGCCCTGCCAACCCATGAGGCACCATGATTGGTCTGGGGTGGCCATGTGACTCCACCTTGCCCATCCTCACAGCCCTGTGATTGGTCCAGGGATGGCCATGTGACCTCACCCTGACCAATCAGTATTCTTCCCTGATATTCTAACTTACTACAGAGACAACGGAGAGGGCCCTCCGCCTGCAGATCTTCCAGGTGGATGTGCTGCCCACCTCCAACCTGAAGCCATAACAACAGGAGGGAACAGCCAGCCCACCTGGGGGCCTCCCCTGCCGAGCCCCACACAGGGCTCACATTGGCCTTCCAGAGCCACAGCCCTCTGGAGTGGGCTCTGTCCAGACCTGGCCGTGGGAGGTTCTAGACTTGGGCACACGCACATGCACACTCATCAGTCACACACCCAAGTGTCATGGAGGTGGGCCTGGCTCTGAGCAGTGAGCCGTTCCTGCTTCACCACGACCTCTCAGAGGCCACGGTTCCTTCCACAGCCAGCGCACTCCAGGTGGTCCGCGTGGGACGTGAGGGGCGGCAGCCTCTTCAAGCCTCAGCAGGCCCTGGACGTCAGTGATGCCCAGTGATGTCCTGGGCCAGGTGGCAGCGTTCCTTGACGCCTTGTCACTCAGCATCGCCCAACCCCCACCCCACTTCCAGGGGCGGCACAAGCACACCAGCGCCTTCCCACGTCCCCAACACCCCGGCACAGGAGGGCAAGGGGGACGGCTCCGCCACTCCTTGTGCAGTGTAAAACGGAAGCAGCAAAAGTCACCCCGCTGGTGTGGCGCTGTTCCCTGGGGACTTGGTGGGGAAGAACGGGAGGCGGGGACATTTTAGAAAACTTCTCAAAGTGACAAATGAAGATGTCCAGGTCTCCTCTTTGTCTGGGCTGGGAGTTCTCTGGACCCTGCCCCACGCCCACGGGCAGATGGAAAGAGGGGGTCGTTCCCCAGGTCGCCGTGCTGGGGCCAAGGCTGGGCTTTCCTTGCAGGACCTTCAGAGTGTGGCCGCAGTCCAGGACACAGTGCTTCTCCAGCAGACCCCATGGAGCCACCTGCCCTGCATCCAGCCAGCCACTCGTCCCCCAAGTCCCTACCAACTTCTGCGTCAGATGGACCCTTCCCTGACACTCACGCAGGTGACCACTCAGGGGCTACCAGAGCAAAGCTCCCGGCCACAGAGGAGGTGGACTGGTCAGTCCTGGCCTCACCACTCTTGCTGTCTCAGTGTCTCTGTTCTGCTCCTCTGAGTCTAGAATCTTCTCCCTGCCCTTCTGAACCAGAAATCCTGCTCGTTTTCTCAGTTCCACCTCAGTGCCACCCCTCCACGGCTGCCAAGTACCAACCGCCCTCACAGAGAACTTGCCCTCCTCAGCTCCCTGGGCAGCACCTGCGGGTCTCTGCCAGAGGGCCACGGGCAGGTGTCTGAGGAGCCTGGTTCAGGCCACTGCAGAGAAAGACGCCTCCCTTTTCCTCGGCACTGAGCCCAGCACACAGCCAGGCGGGCCGGCCTCCCCCACAGCCAGGCGGGCAGGCCAAGCCCTTCCCAGCAGGGCCCTCTCCATCATTCCAGAAACCTGCTTTAGTTGAGGCGCTCACCTCCAGGACCCACGTCAAGGTCTCGAGCTCCTGCAGCCTCGAGCCCCCTGCCCTGCATGGCCGTGGCCAGGAACGTGGCCCAGGACACAGCGCGCGAGCGTGCTGGCCAGCCAGGAGCACCAGCTGCCGCTCCATCCGCCGGCATTCTCTGGGCATGGAGAACGCTCAAAATGACAAATGAAGAAAAATGAACTGTTTTCATGGCCCAAAACACTCCTGTCCCCACAGGGCTTAAGATAAAAAGGGAGAAGGGACAGGCCCTGAATTGGGAGAAGCCAGGCAAAAGCCCTGAGCCGCCCAAGGCAGCCCGGCTCCCAGCGCCCTTCCCCGTCAGCAGGGCCCGGGCCCTGGAGTCCCCGCAAGCTCTGTCCTAGGCACAAGCTCTCGACCTGCTGCAGACGACCTGAAGCCGACTCAGATCCCTGCGTCACCGGGACTCACGCACCAGGCCGACCCAGCTGGCTCAGGACGCCTGGAAGACCCAGAGCTCTGCTCCAGCTTCTGAGGCCAGGGGTGACCCCAGGGAGGCCAGGGTCCTTTATTCCCACAAGCCCCACGATCAAGGCCAACTTGGGTGAGACGCCATGAGCAGCAGGTTGGGACCATCTGGGGCCTTCCCAGAGGCATCCTCAGGAAACATTCTAGAAGAACCCCAGGTCCAGCCGCAGGTGTGTGGATAGACCATGTGTGCTTAGGCCGCGCGGTGGACGGTCACGCCGCTGGCAAAGGGAACGCAGCCCTGCCCCTGCCACAAGGTGGGTGAGCCTCCAAGAGATCATGCTGAGCCAAGAAGCCACACACAAGAGACCCCCCCCCATGTTGTGTGAGTCCCCAAGAGAGAGAGCAGAGCGGGGTGGCCCAGCGCTGGGCAAGGGGTGCCGAGTCAGTGTCTACTGGGGACAGCTGAAATGGGGACCATGAAAGTCCCCGGGCGGCTGGTGGCGATGGCGACCCAGCAGTGTGAATGGGCTCAAGGCCACGTGCGTGGATAAGTGACCAGGATGGAAAGCCACAGAAAGGAAAGATGAGGGAGGGAGGGACGGAGGGAGGATGGGCCTGCGGGTCCGCGGGCTCTGGGGGAAAGAAGTGCGGAGGCCAGTTCCCCCGGAAAGGCTGCTGAGGACATAGCGCCAACCACCCCCAGCACCGTGGAACTCACCCAGCCAACCACAGCCTTGCGCCCTGGCCCGAAAGATGGGAGGGAGGGGACACACCCACAGCCACCCAGGTGGCACCGGGCGGGGACCGCAGTGGTCAGGAGATTCCCACTTCCCAGCAGCGACTTGGGAGCCCTCTCCTGTCCGACCACTCCACTGCTCCAGGCAGCCCGCTCACCTCCCTGAAAACCGCTGGCCCGAAGTCTGACCCAGCATCGATCCTGGGAGTGCAGATGGAAGCCGCTGAGGAGCCCGGCGAGACGCCCGTAATTACACGGAGATAAGACTATCAGGTGTAATTAAACAGTATCCACAGGCAGACCCCTGGCTGCGGCCTCGGTTTCTCCCTCCCCTGCTTCCCTCCTTCTTTCCCCAGGACTGCAAAATAAATTATCCTGTGAAGTCTGCAGAGGTTGAGCTATGGAAACAATTAAACAGAAATTAAACCTAATTCATTTATACTCTGAGCACAAAGTGGATAATGTAGGTTTTCCCTCCCTCGCCTCTCCTCGCCCTGGTGTTAGAGAGGACCATTATGGGAGATTAATCACAAGGCAAAGCCACGCAAGTGATCTATCGCGGGGGGTCGAGGACGGCGGGAACGTGGGGAGGCGAGGCCCAGCGGGAGAAGCCCAGCCGGGACAGGACGGAGCCCACCTGCAGGCAGTGCCACCTGCGGCCATCTCCAGGCGGATTGTGCAGGAAGGAGCCCAAGGCCAGAGCATGGACCTGGGGCCTCCCGGGGAGCAGCCCACTCCTTACCAGAGGGGCGGACAGGGAGGGAGAGCCCTGGGAGCATGGCTCTGGCCTCAGTTTCCCCAGCCGTCCGTGGGGCCGAAGCCCCTGCCCCTCCCAGACACCCTCGAGGATCAAAGACAGAGCCACAGGAAGGCGTCCAGGAACAGAGAGCAGAGAGCAGCCCGGGCCTGGCACCAGGCCCAGCCAGGCATGTTCCCGTCTCCTGCTTTCAAGAGAAACAATTTGGAAGATTGTTTTCCGAACGCACGGAGGGCGGAGATGGCATGAGTGGAGCACTTCCTCTGAGCCAGGGAGGCCAGGCTGCGGCGGGACAGCGGCCCCGGAGCTAACGCCCCGAAGGACGAGGCTGCCCGCCACGGTGGTGCCATTTCAGGACCCGTGCTCGGGAGCCTCCAAAACCTGGGGGCACTGGCCTCGAAACAGAGGCTCTGGAGGTGGGAGGCCCCCCACGGAGCTCAGGAACGAGGAAGCTGAGCTTTGAACTCGCCGCAAAAACGGGAAGGAACCAGGGCCAGCCCCGGGCCGCTCCCTCCTGAAGGGCAGGGGGCCGTCGGGAGCCCACCCGCCCGCTGCCTCCCCAGGGCCCTGCGCTATGTGGAGGCCTGCTGCCACAGCTCCGCAGGTGCCAGGGGACAGCCAGCCAGCGGGGACAGCCAAGAGGGACAGGCCAGCCAGGTGGTGGGCGGGGGAGGCCCTCTGGCCCCAGAAGGGCCCTGACTTCACAGCCCACTCGCTCTGGGCTGGGCCAAGTCACTCAGGGGGACTCAGGGAACCGAGTCCCAGAGTGGGAAGGGAAAGTCACAGACCTGCTTCTCCCAGGGGAAGAGGTGCCCCCGTCCCCTGTCCCCTCAGCTTTCATCTCTCCTCTCAGAATCCCTCAGGTCCTGAACAGCAGAATGTCAACCCAGCCCATAAGGGACTGGCCCTTGTCCCTGGATCCCAGGAGGTCACCTCTCAGCCCTTGGAAAGTCCTGCCTGATAAATGGGTCTGCCCACCTGGTAGACAGGGCTTCCATGTGTCTCATGGGGGCCTCGGGCTACAGGAAACAGCTCACCCTCTGCAGGGCTGCAGACCAAGGAGGGCCACGGAGGTGCTGGTCCTGTCCATGCGGCCACCCCCCAGGCAAAGCTCCGGACACAGAGGCTCCGGGGCTCCCTCTGCTCTGCTCTGTGCATGTGGTCACACCTGGGTGCTGGGAGAGTCAGCCTGTCCATGTGAGTCTGCTGGGAGGACACGGGATGCTCCTGCTGGTCCTGGGCCCTGCCCCGGCCTCTTCCCCTGGCGGATGGCACCTGTGTCTTCCACTGTGATCAGCTGGGCTGTGGCTGTGACGGCCATGGTGAGCTCTGTGAGTCCTGCTGGCAGGTCAGCGAGCGTGGGGGTGGAGACCCAGGACCTGGCAGCCCTCACACACTGCAGAAGTGCTGGCTCAAGTCTCCTGTGCGAGTGATGGACCCAGGCCCAGGCCGAGGCAATGCCCATGGCCCTGCGGCACCGCAGGAGGCAGGACCACGGCCCCTCCCCCAGGACGAGGTCACCCCCCCCCCCGGGCTCCTCCACAGGGGCTCACTGGGCAGTGGGTCAGCGGGCAGGGCTGGGACACAGGTGCCGGGCTGCAGACCGCAGGCAGGAGGGAGGCTTGCCCATCAGCCAGAGACAGGGAGCGCAGAGCGGTGCCAAGCCCTTCTGTTTCTGGGGAAGGAAGGGAGCAGCCGGGAGACGCAGCAGATTGAGTGCACGTGGCAGGGTCCCGGGGCAGGTGCCAGGAACCTAGGGCGCTGATAAACCCCGGCACCCACTCCTGTCCCCAGGCCCCCAGCCCACCAGCCTCCTGCCTGGCCTCGGACACACAGGCTGGAATGATCAATGTCCTCTGCTCCTGAGCCTGGTGTTGGGGGCCAGGGCGGCCAGCACCTGTCCCTCCCCTCAGGCTGGCTGAGCCAGAGAGGGGGTGAGTGCAGGCTCCCCTCCAGCTGCAGGGCAAGAGCAGGCAGGGCCCCGGCTGGCCAGATGCCAGGCACAGCCAGGGCCTCTCCCAGATGTGACCCATCAGCACACACACCCCTCAGCGCACGCAGGCACACGCGCACACACTTAGAGCTTTGGCCCAAGTGTCCCCCCTTGGACCCTCCTGGGAGAGCACGAGCGCTGGCCGGGTGGCTCACATGGCAGCCAAGGTGACGTCAGGGAGCAGCTGTCCTGAGCAGAGCACAGAGCAGGTCCCCAAAGGCAGGAGCGCAAGTCAGCTCAGCGTCCCTCCAGAGTGGACCACATTCCCCGGGGCTGGAAGGCACCAGGAGACCGGCCAGCCCCCTGCCTCCCTGTTGGGGGACCAAACCCCCAGAGGCTCCAGGAGAGAGGCGCTGGGGGCCAGGCTGGCTGCTCACAGAGCTCCTGCCCTCACCCTGGGCGGCAGAGCTGGGCTGGGCTTCCTGTCCTCCGAGGCTTTGCCCTGGCCCTCAGGGCAGGGCTCATCCTCCTCCTGCCAGGGTCCTGGGAGATGCAGCCGGGTGGCTGAGCGGGCAGGACTTCCCAGTGACAGAGCAGCACCACAGTCACCTCTAGCCCCCAAGGCCTGAAGACCCCCTGGGGCCCCTGAGGGGCACTGACCACTAGGCTCAGAATGAAAAGCTCCATACAGAGGAGCTGATCTCATGGGCATCTGACCGGTGTCGCCGGCCACAGGGGTCACACAGTCTCCAAGGCCCCACGTCCCCCTGCCTGCCACTCCTGGATGCAGTACCGTCCCCTTCCATCCTGCGGGGGAGCATGTGACAGGCAGGGGACACAGGCCTGGGGCCTGGCTGTCCTGAGATGTGACCGGGAGGCCCAGGCCCCAGGTGAGATGCAGACACTGCGGGGCTGGAGCGCAGGCGGCCCCAAGTCCCCCAACCCAACAGCACAAGAGGATTTTTGCCTGGAGCCAAAGGCGGGGAGAAGTAGGCAGGGGAGGGGGGTCCTCTGGGCCCAGGGAGCAGCCCCAGGGCAGGGACGCCACCTGATTCGCCCAGCCGTGCCCTCCCATTGGGACGGTGCCAGGGTCACAGTTGTGCTCAATAAATACTTGCAGAGAAACACATTCACATTTGGGGCAGCAGAATGATGGCTGATGTTTCTCTTCTTCCAGATTTTTGGTAATTTTCCATTTTTCTATAATAGGTATTATTGAGATCCTAAGAAGAGTGACATAAAAATCAGAGTCATATTTTTCATGCAAGAACTGTAAAAGAGGATGGGAACAAAAGAACCCTCAGATGCCGGCACAGACAGTTGAGGCACGGGCTCAGGGCTGGGGCTGGGAAACATTCACAGCCCCGCGATGGTTGCACAACTCAGAATGCGCTAAAAGCCACTGAGTGTGTCCGGGAAGCAGGTGAATCGCACAGGTGTATGTAAATTCCACCTCATTACAGCTCTTGCCAAAAGTGTTCCTTTTTTTTTTTTTCTCTTTTAATGATAGTCGAGTACACCAAAGTGAAGTCAGCAGGTGCTCACTGCTTGTCTCATGGCTGCCTGTCTCCTACCCTGTCTGCCACACAGACCCCAGGGCAATCCTCTCTCATGCCAGTCCCCTCTCATGTTCCCCCAGGGCCTTGGCACACCCTCACGCACCCCACCCCATTGAACACTCTACCCTTCTTCTAGCTTCTCCTTAGCCATCTCCTCCCCAGGAAAGATGGCCCCCAGATAGGACAGTGGGAGCTCTCCCAGGTGCCCACTCTGTTGGACTCTGGGTATCAGCCCTGGACAGTGGTTGCTGACGAGGCTGCCTTGGGCCCCACTAGACCGCAGGCTCTCAGGGCAGGACCGTGTCCCTGCTCACCGTAGTATCTCCCCACGGCCCAGAGCGTAGCAGCCCCCAGACTCCAGCTGCAGGGGATCGTAGCTCCCCCTCGCAGACCCATGTGCTGATGGCTGGAGATCTCTCTCTTTTTTTTTTTAATTTGATGATATTCTAAGAGATTATCCTGTGCGAACGTCATCAGGACGTTTGCCATTTGCCATGTGGCGTGCTGTGGCCCTTGGGTGGCATTTGGGTGGTCTCTGTCACTCCACACAGGTGAGCTTCCTGGTGTCCACGAGCCTGTGCACTCGGCAACCTCCTGGCTCGGTGCTTCCTGCGGGGATCACAGGATCACGGGCATCGCCCACGCACCGCAGACTCCGCGGGGCAACAGCAAGGAGCATTTTTACTGGGTCCTGCTGGGACTCTCTATTTATATTCTCTTAATGTACATTTTTTGCTAATATAAATTAGCAAAAATTATTTGGGTCATTCATGTCATAAATTATTTCAGGTCATTTTAAAACCCTAAGTGGTTTCACCTTGTACCATGTGGCCTCAGGAGTCCCCGCCTGCCACCAAGCTAGCGGCCGGGCACTGGGGGCAGGAGTGAGGGGAAGGACGGTGACCCGGGGCTCCCTCCGTGGCAAGGCTGACCTCAGCCACAGCTGGGGGCTGGGAGCGGCCGAGGCCCTGGGGAGGAGAGGCCCCGGCAGGAAGCCACGCGGACTGCGGGAGACGCTCCGGCACGGTGGCAGTGTCCCCGAGGCGGCCGCCCCACCTGCCCCTGCTCCGCTGTCCAGGAGGGGTGCGCTCCCTGGAGCCTGTCCCTCCAGAAGCTGCCCATGCGAGGCCCTGCAGTGTCCCTCCCTGCGGAGGGAGTCCTGTGGCCACCGGGCTCTGAAGACTCCCTCCTGCTCAGACACACCTCGGAGCTGCAGGCCCCAGCTCCCTCCCCATGTGTGGCCTGAGGCCAGGGGCTCCCCACACACTGGCCCCGCACTCCCAGGGGGACCCAGACTCGGCGCCCAGAACCCCTGACCGGGAAGGCCAGCCAGGGCAGAGAGGGTGGCCACCGCTGCTCCCCAAGCCTGGACCCTTCCACCTGGCATCTCGGGGAGCCTGGGACCCCACAAAAAGGCACAGAGTGGGACTCACACACACAGGCCACGCGAGAGCTGCCCCTAGCCTGGGCCTCGGCCCGTGAGGTGAGAGCCAATTTCCACACCCAGAGCCTGCGGATGGAAGCTGAGGGCCGGGGCGCAGCTCCAGGTAGAGCTTGACTCGCACACGCAGAGCCAGTGCTCGATCCCCAGTCTCCCCGCCCCCCAAAGCCTGACTCATTCAGCAGTTCCTCTCTGTTACACCTAAAGGAAGCCCAGACAGGGTCTGAGGGAGAGTTCTGCACCCCTACATTCTCAGTGGCACAACTAGCCAGAGGGTGGCAGCCACCCAGGTGTCCATCAGGAACCGGGTGTGTACAAAATGGCAGGTCCCCATAATGGAATATTACTCAGCCTTGAAAAGGATGGGAGTTCAACAGTGCTACAGCGGGATGTACCCTGAGGACATGGTGGTGAGTGAGATCTGCCAGCCAGAAATGACGAGTACTGTACGCGTCCAACACGTGAGGGCCCAGGAGGAGTCAAACACATAGACAGCAAGAAAAATGGAGATGGCAGAGGCCGGGGCGGGGGAGGACGGCCCATGTCTGTGAAGTCGCGTTCCAGCCTGGGAAGCTGAAGGAGACCTGGATGGAGATAGATGTGGGGACGGGTGTCCCTCACTGAACTGCACACGGGGAACAGTGAAGTCGGCCTGGGGTCATGTGCAGCTCACCACAACCCAGGACGTTTCCAGGACGGAGCCAGGCAGATCCTGTCCCCTCTGTGGTGGGGCGGCAGGGCGGGTCGGAGCGGGAGGGTCACCCGTGCCCTGGGAGGCCTCCACGACTGCTCTGCTCACGACTGTGGTGAGGTCAGGGTCTCAGAGGGCGCCCCTGTGAGCTGATCAGGGCACGGCGAGGAATCCGTGGCTTGTGGAGGTCGGAGTCCACGGTGAGCTCAGGTGAAGGCACAGGGGCCAGGTGGAGGCTGGGTGGGCCGCCTGCCTGGGACTCCCGAGTCAGGGGGAGAGGGAGCTCACTGTCCCCAGCACACAGTCAGGCAGCCGCAGGGCATCTCCCTGGGAGCCCGAGGCCTGGATCTGAGTCCTGGGCTCGTCTGCGTGGTCAGTCCCCCCTCTGAGCCTCCTTTTCCTCATCGCTCCACCAGGGAGCTGGGTGAATGCCACGCAGGTGCCTCGGGGGTCCCCTTCTAGGTCAGGGCCTCGCAGTCCTGCTCCAGAGGGGAGCCCTAAGTTAATGAACAGGAAGGGGGCGGCCAGAGGGCACTGTGGGGCGCCGGGTGGGTCTGCGGCACAGGCTGGCGGGTCACCCACACTGCCAGGCATCGGTGGACAGTGGCCTTGAGTGTTTGGTGGAGGCTTCTCCTCGGAGTCGGCTCCACGTGGCACACAGTGTGGCTTGACACCTTGGCTCCTGGGCCGCAGAGCACGGGGGCAGGAGCACAGGTGGGGGCGCAGAGTCTGCTGCTCCTAGTAGGGCTGGGGTCTGGGTGGCACCGGGCGCGGCACCGGAACCCAGAGCCGCCCGAGGAGGGGGTCTAAAAGCAGGCCCAGCTTGCCCGGAGCTGGACAGACAGAGGAGCCACACTGCCTCCCAGCATCCTGGTGGGTTCCAGCAGAATGTCCCCTGTTGTCACCAAGTAGGTTCCATTCAAATGTCCCTAGTGGTCACCAAGTACTTAAGATCTGCATAACTGGCAAGAAGAGGCCTTGCTTATGATTGACCATCAAACATGAGTGTCCCGTCCTGGAGCCGAAATCAGGGAGCCCCACCTCGCTGGACACCCAGGAAACCAGTTTCCCACTTCAGCAGGTTGACAGGGAGGGCCAGATCACCCCCGGGGTGGGGCTCCCAAGCAGGCAGGACGTTGAACAGCTCCCTGGCCCTGACCCCGATGCAGTAGCCCAGCCCCATTCGCAACAACCATGTCTCGAGACAGGGCCCCGTGTCCCCCGGGAGCGAGCTGACCCCTGGGAAAGCACAGCCATAAATTAAGGGGCCATGGTGGCACCAGGCCGCAGAGCAGCAGCCTGCCCAACACAATCAGCCAGAGGCAGGACCCCACAGGGCCAGCAGCCTGACTCCCTCCCCAAGGTCCCTGGGGATTTCCTGAAAAGCAAGGAAGACTTCCGTCCCCTTCCCGGAGCACTCCAGTCTCCCTGGCCTCCATTCCAGAATGATCTGCTCCTCTGAGGAGTCTTCTATGACCACAGACGTGGACATCAGACAAGTCGCTATGTGCCCGGGCAGCGTGATGTCAAAGAACCTGGGATGCTTTGGAAAGTATGTCGTGACCCAAGCCATCGCCCCCTGTTTTCCTAAGGTGGGGCTCGTTGTTGCTCTGCCTTGCTGGGGACAGAACCCAGGGCTGCTCCACCACCGAGCCCACCCCCAGCCCTTTTGATTTTCACTCTGTAGAGTCTCACGAGGTTTGCTGAGGGCCTTGCTAAATCGCTGAGGCTGGCCTCAAAATCGCCAACCTCCTATCTCAGTGTCCCGAGTCACTGGGATTACAGGCGTGTGCCACTGTGACCAGGTAAGCTCAGGTTTTTGTAGTAGAAATCTCCTTCCTTTTTGACTCATTGATTTAGTCTACATATAAACCTCATTTCAAAGGGATGAGATTCATTTTGGAATTTTGACCCAATCTCTCTCTAGATAACCAGCAAAATGCTAGGGATGTTGCCACCCAGCATGGAAATCACTGACCTAGAGCCAGTGACGGGAAAGCCAGGGGACAGGCTGGTCTGCAGGAGGAGCCCCTTCCGCCTGCACGCCTCTAGCAGTGGACTGGGCCTCAAAGGTTGGCCCCACGGAGACCTGGACCCCAGGCTGCTTCCAAGAAAGCTGCACCGTCTGTAGCTCAGCGGCCCTGGCACCCTTCAGCCACAGCCAGGGGACGGGAGCCAGGCGGTGTCTGCCACCGCTCCCACTCCCCATCCACCAGGGAGACCTAACTGAGCAGCCCCTCAGAGAACGCCGCCCAGCGCATCCTCTTTCTGGTGACAGGCAGGCACCGTGAAGGGAGCAGCGTGGCCAGCACAGACTGCGGCCACCACCAGGGTCACCACCCAGCAGTGGCACCCAAGAGGCTCGCGACACAGCGGCCCAATCTGCGACATTGAGCCACACAACTTCCTTCCCAAGAAGGGATCCAGTACTGTCATCCATGTGTCCTGTCACCATTCCCATGACACCAACTCCCAGGGAGTCACCACAGGGTGCTATGCATCCTGTTGACAGTTACCAGTGAAGACTGACGGCAGGTCGTGGCCCAAGTGCCAGGGTGGTCCCAGCGCCCTTTGAGCCAGGTCATACAGCAGGAAGCGCCTGATCTGCAGGGACTTGGGGTCCGCAACGGGGAGGGGAAGGGCACTGCTGTCTGGCTCTGCCCCTGTGGCTGCACGCAGCATGGGCTCTGAACCCAGCTCCTGACATGGCGTCCAGGGTCACGGGGCAGATGCACAGACCTGGGTTCACCCTGCCTCCCCTCACACATGCTCCAGGGGAGAAGCAGGCCTGAGAGGGCATCTGGAACCATCCGCTGTAGGACCCACCGTAGCCCCTTCCTGCCATGAGCCCTGCGGCCAGGCAGGCTGGCCCCTCCACCCATGTCCTGGGCCCCAGTCCGCTGTCCATGCCCACTATCGCCTCTTGACCTCAGCCTCCCTTCTCCTGGCTGGACCCGGCCTCCTCTCCAGCCTTGACGACCCACGGAGGAGGGCTCTAGCCCTCCTCGCCGTCCCCTGCCTGCACCTGAGGCCCAGAGCGCCCGCCTCTTGCCCGCGGCATCTTGCAGGCAGCCTGCTGCCAACTACGCTCCCCTTTCTCGGGTCCCCCCTTCTTTTTCTCTGCCCTCCTGAGCGAGAGGAGAAAAGCCAGGTCTTTCGGAAACGCCCGTCCTGCTGGCACACATACGAGATCCCTCGAGCTGAAGTCTCTACACTCAAGAGGAGCCGGGGGGGGGGGGGGGGGGGGGGGGGCTCCAGAGTGCGCCAGACTCTGTGCATCTGGGGCTGTGCTTGGAACCCTCTGCTACTCCGCGCCCCGGCCCAGCTCTCCTGTGTCTATTCCGGGGGCTGATCGGTGCGCCTCTGTTCCCCAGCCGCGGGCTTACGTGTGTGTATTTCTATACATCAGTCCCTCACAGAGGCTCCGAGCCATGGAAATGGCACCTTATGCAAATCAAGGGCTCCTCCATCTGCCTCCGATTTCCCCACTTCCCCTTAATAACCTGCTTTAGGGGGATGCGGTACATGCAGCAGATGATACGACTTTATTTTTGTAAACCCAGTTGGTCCTGGAGCGCTGGCAGCCACAATAATAGAAGAGTGTGCCTGTTACCGCCTCTCGGTGAGGCCTCAGGCTGCACCTCATTAAAGCGGCCGAGCGGGAGGGGCTCCCCAACACAGAGGGCAGCCTGGGGTCCCAGCAAGAGATGCTCGGCCGGGGCGCTCCCCTCCTCCAGCCCGCCCTGTTGCTGGGGGTTGAACTGTGTCTCCTAGAAGGATAAACTGAAGTCCTAACCCTGGTACCTCGAAATGTGAGCTTATTATGGGATGTCATTAAAGACGAGCTTGTGTGGGAGTGGGGGTCTGACCATGAGGCCTAGTGTCCTTTCAAGGAGAGGACACAGAGACTCAGGAGAGAAGGGGTCGCGGGGGGCATGGCTGTCCCACAGCCCCCTCCCCATGGGGCTCTGCCGGTCTCAGCGTGGGTGTTGCTGGGGGGCGTCACTGCCCCCCCCCCGTGCCCTCAGCCCTGCAGAGGGAGGAGCCCGAAAGGCATCTGGCAGAATGAGGCGGGCATGTTCAGTAGGGTCCAGCGGACAGGGCAGGGGCAGGGGCAGGCAGGGGCGGGCACCACACCCCACTGAGTGTCGCCCCTGCTATTCCCCCAAGACCCTGTCAACACCCCAGGATGCTTTTGTTGTCACAAGCTTCCTTTAGCCCACGAAGGGCACCAGGGTGCCACACGCTGTCCATGCCACTTCCCAGGAGTCTACGGCTATTTCAAAATAGAATGCAGGCTGCAGGGGTTCATTTTCTTTTTGTTTTGACCATATGCTACAGGGCCCAGCAAATGTCCGCTCCCTCCCCCCATGGACTCCACGGAAGCCAGGTCTGCCATCCTGTCCCTTCCCGGGAAGGCAGGAAGAAACACAGGGGGAGCCCCGCAGCTCCAGGTCCTGTGTTTGCAAGTGTCCAGGAGAGAGAGGGTCAGGGAGAGTCTTACAGAGAAGAGGACCGAGGTAAAGAGAGGGGCAGGCAGCTGGCCAGGGGCATGGTGCCCACTGTGGGGTGGCCTGGCCTGAGGTGAGGAGGAGCTGGGCACTAAAGTGGCCCATGAAAGGGAGGCGGGTTTGTGGGAAGTCCAGGGGCACCTGGCACTGGCCAGTTAGAGAATGTGAGTCAAAGAAGGGCCTTCTCCAGAAGGGCAGGAGCTGGAGCCCTGGGGAGGTGACCCTGGGTCTGCAGCACACCCAGGCAGGGGGGTGAAGGACAAGCTGCGGGTGGAGGACGGAGGGAGAGGGCGAAGGACCAGAGCTCGCCCCCCAGAGGGACAGCAGTGGGCACGGGCCTTTCCCGCCCCAGAGGTTCTAGAACAGGGCTCTGCAAGCCACAGCCAGGGAGGAACCCGCTCGTCACCAATCTCCCAACAGTGCATCATGGACACTTTCACGGCCACCTGTGCCCTTACTGCCCATGGCCACTTGTGTACTACAGCAGCAGAGCTGAGCCCTGCAGCAGAGGCCGTCAGACGCATAACACCTACGCCATCGCAGCCCGGCCCCTCACAGGAATGCCTGCAGCCCTGGGTCCAGGACACCCGCCCGGCCACTCTGACCTCCTACGAAGACGGAGAGAAGGGCTCTCTAACGGGGTGGGAGGGCACCCAGCATCCCCCAGGGAGAGAGGAGCCAGGTGGTGACCCTCCATCCTCGCCCCAGGAAGGCATCAGCAGTGCAGCCAGGTAGACAGGGTGGACCTCGGGGAGCCCTCACCAGCCGAGTCCCCTGCACTGTTTACCTGACCTAAAGCTGTATTTTCAAAAGAGTTGGAATTTTCCTCATGCGACTCAGGACAGGAAACCCAAACTCAGGAAATTCCAGAGAAAAGATAAAAATGCTGCCAGGCAGAACCCTTCTAAGACAGAAGCAAAGGCAGGGAGAAACTCTAGTCTACAATGGACTGTCCAGCGGCCATCAAGGGCGACTGGTCAAGGCCAAGGCAGTGAGACCCCACACACCCCACACCAAGCCTTCCTGGGCCCAGGTCCGCGGCCCGTCCCCGGAGCCTGTGCAAACCCAGTGTCCAAGCCCACGACCTCGTGCCCACGGCCCTCTCCTCCGCAAGGTCCAGACACCACAGCTCCAGCCGGCTTTCCTCTGGCTTTGCAGGTCTAGAAGGCCCACAGCCCTGCTGCCCAGCGGGGTTGAGACCAGCTGTCCTGCTGCGCTTGGGGAGGGGGTGACAACTGACAATCCCAGTTTATAACGCACACTCCCCTGCCCGCAGCTCTGGTGAGTAAACACACCCAGCACCGTCCAGCCAACATGGCGAAGCATCCCGTCCTGCTGGGGTTGAGAGGCTACAACCCATGGTCAGGCCTTCCCCAGAGCGGGCCCAGCCACTGCTTGCCTGGGGCCGACTGACAGTGCTTCACTTTAAGTCGGATGGACTCCATTCATGAAATTCTGAACCAAGGGGCCACCCAGCCCTGCAAGCCAGAGTGGAGGGTCCTCCATTCCCTGCCCGCGTGTGCAGGCCCTGGGGCCGCAGAGACGGACGAGACCATCCCGGCCCTCAGTGACCATGGTAGGACTGGGGGACCATGACACAGCCCAGACAGGACAAGAATGACAGAGGATGGCGCATCCTCGTGAGCTGTGCGCAGGGCCCAGAGAATGGACAGGGCTCAGGGGCAGCTCCTCCAAGGCGGTGGCATTGTGACAGAGGTCCGTCGGCACAGGGGACTCTGAATAGCATGGTGGTCAGCAGCGGGGCAGGGTGGGGGTCTGGTACCCTCCACGCCAGGGCGCACCAGGCCCGGGACTTCGCCATCAGGGTGGGCGAGCCCTCTTGCTACTTGGTAGAAGAACCAGCAGGCCCTGGAAGAGGCTGAGAGAAGCACAGCCGTCGTTTCCAGCCCAGACCCAGTGAGAGCCACAGACTGCTGCTGCAGGAGGAGGGGACCCAGAAGGGCCTGCAGCAGGGTGCCCACCCCTTCCTGCCAGCTTCTGCGCGCCCTGAGGCCCCAAGGAGGCTGCTTGAGGGTGTGGGGGCAGGAGGCACCAGCAGGCCGATGGGCCCAGGGGGCAGCGGCTGCCATCCTGGCCGGCCTCAGCCTCCTGCAACTCTAGGAGCTTTGCTTCAAAGCAGCCGGCAGAGGACAGGCACCCTGTAAATTTAGCAGCGTGCAGACTGGCTGCTTTTGGTATTCATCTTAGCGCTCGGGGAGGCGGGAGTCCGCTCACACCATCACATCGCAGCCCATGCAGGCGCCTGCAGGAGAGAGCACCTTTCCCAAAAGGAAAAAGGCCTCTGAGGCCAGGTCCCAGCGCCAGCCTGGGACGCCTCCCCCAGACCCTCCCCTTCTCACATTCAGCTAAAAATAAAGCCCCTTCTGGCAGCACACACACCCAGTCTCCCCAGAACATAAGCTCCCGGGAGTCTGGAAAAGGGAACAGCTCTACCTCTCATCCAGCCAGATGGGTTCCTGAGAGTCTGTGTCCAGCCAGTTTTTGTAAATCCAATCCTGCTCTCGGTGATCCGCCTCGTCTCCGAGCGACAGGCCGCTGGCCAGCTCCTCTACTCCAGAGGCTCCTCAGCAGGCCTCAGCCGCTCCTGTGCCCGAGGAGGCTGCTCCATCGGAGGGTCCTCCTGTGATTTGATGACTCATGCCCACGTTTTGCTGTGTCAGGGCTCAGGTTTGCACAAAGTGGGGCAGACCTGAATACAAATGGCCCCAGGCTGTGTTGGGGTTTCTTTTAGACCTCTGTTTAGTATCTTTGAGGCCGGCAGCCCCAGAATCACTCTGGTACCTCTCACCTGACCCCCCCAGTATGGCACACAGTCATTGGAGCAGATGAGGCCACGTGGAAGAGATCAGAACATGAGCCTGAGGGAGGAGGACAGGAGTGAGGCTCTCTTCCGTGGACCTCTTGTCCCAGCAGGGTCCTAAAGGCACAGTGGGGCTGGCCCGAAGCAGAGCCCCTCTGGGGGCGGGGACTGCACCACCTGGGCCGCGCCGGGTGGGTTGCAACCAGGCCCACGGAGAGAGGTGCGCTGTGGGAGGGTGGTCTGGGGGAGGCGGGAGGAGGAGGCCGCAGGCAGGGAGGCCAACAGGACCACCACGGGGAGGGTGGGGGACCTGCCCCAGGTCCTTGTCGGGGACCCAGGCCTTCAGGAGGCACCGAAGCTACCGCCCAGAGCTCACTGTCCAGGAAAGACCCTCCTGGGACCCTGGTCCTGCTCTCCTCTCGATAATATTGGAAACCGCCTCAGAGCCCCTGCACGCGACTTCCAGAATCCTGGGACACAAGGCAGGGACCTGTCCTGCTCGGTGGCTTTATCAGGGCGGCTCCTACTGAAAGAGACCACGGCAGTCTGGTGTTGATGTCCTTGGAACTCGAAGGTCCTCAGGGGATCCCTGGTTTACACAGAGCAGGGTCCCCCGACTTCCCTCCAAGGGAAAGGAGCCCAGGGATCCCTGCTCAGCCCTGCCCTGTTTCAAGCCACAGGCAAGGTACTTCCCTCTTTATTCTATTTAATGATCTCATCACTGGGAAACGGGTTCTAGAGAAGAAAGCTAGGCCTCGGAGAGGTTTCTAAGCACTAGCTGTTGGGACCTGGGGTTTGAACCCAACCAGGCCATTTCCACTCAGGTAGGAAGCCTCCATCCAATCTCCCTGGTAGGACAGGCCCAGGGCCCGGCAGGCCAGCTGTTCATAGTCCCCAGGCCACGCCCTCCTCCCCGGGAAACTGCCCCTCCCCTGCAGAAATCCTCCCAAGGCTACGCCCACATGGTGCTAGCCCCTCCCCTGCAGTGCCCACACCTTGCCACCCCACCCATCGGCCCTCAGAGGTAGAAGGGTGGACATGCCTTGCTCCAATGTGTGAGCAGCTTGCCTCTGCGGTCAGGGTGGTCCCTCTGGGTTCTGAGTCTGGCTTCCCCCATGCCTGGGTCGGGGGACTTTCCGAAAAGCTCCCACCACTTCAACAGTAACCAAAGCCAGCGATGGTCCTGCCCAGCCGGGGCACTCGGGGGCTTCAGTGTGCCCCCGCCAGGACCCAGGGGCCCCTGGCAGCCTGGCAGCACAGGAGGGGTGGCCCGACTATCTCTGGTCAGGGAGTTCAGGCCGCCACTGGCAAGATCCGCGGTTCTAATTTTTTCCTTATTATAATCGTTATACATATTCACTGCACAAAATTTAGAAACTACACATATGCAAAAAGAAGAAAATAAAAATAACCCATAATCCCACTAACCCGAAATAACTCCTGTTAACATTTTGAGCATATATACACTCCCAGACTTCCCTATGCATAGAATATGTATTTTTGGTACTAAGTGGGATCATACTGTACATACCATTTTGTAATGTCTTTTCCATTTAACCATATACCATACCAAATCATTAAGTATTCTTTTACAATGTCATTTTTTTTTAATGACTGAATTAGCCAAAGGATACTAAAAGGACAGCTAAGGACAGTTGAGGAGAATTTTACAACACAGAAAATTGCAACTAAGCATTAAATATAAAAATGCCCTTTGGAAACAAACTCCATTTCTCTCTTTAGTACAAATTCTACAATCTCAAAAAAAAAAAAAAAAAGTGATCTGACTTGAGGACATGTCACTCTAAAGGGAGCTGGCTGCCCGTGGTTGGTGGCCTCTTCAGAGGGGGATGGCTGACTGCTCCAGGGGGCTGACCTTCCCTCCCTACTGGAAGTTGTATTAAGATATTTTCAAGGCTTTAAGACTGAGTGGCCTCAACAGCCGGCCGTTCCCTGATGAGAGACCATGAGCGGCACCCAGGGAGGCCGGGAGGTGAATCCAAGGAGGGTCCCTGAGCTCACACAGCTCTGCTGAGGGGGAGGCGGCATGTCCCTCAGCTCAGCTGGGCTCTGCCACCACACCAGCACCAGGACCAGCCAGGGGCCGTTCCACACTGCTGGTCCCTGGAGCCTGGTTGGAAACCCAGAACCGAGAGTGAATGGCCCGAGTCCAGCCAACCCCTAGACCCACGAGACTTGGAGGCAGTGTCCCTGGAGGAAGAAATCTGTGCTTAGAGAACGGCACCCTGCCAGACATCTGATCTTTCCCGTTTAGTCAACTTTATTTTCTCCCTGTGCTTAGTGAAGGGACAACCTGCCGAGGACAGAGACACAGGAGGACCCTGGCCCACACAGAATTCAGCTTGCCAGGTACCTGGAGGCCAGACCCAGGGAGACAGCGGTCAGGGCCCCAGCTTGGGGCACGCTCTGGGGCCCTGGGCCCCGGGGACTGTGTCTAGGCACAGGGGACCACAGTGACGCCCCTGCATCTGCTCAACTGCTCTTGGCTGCCAACAGCAGAGCCAGGACAACTGACCGAAACTGTGAGCAAGTGTCACATGGGGCCGCCGCCAGCACCTCTCTGTGCCACCAGGACACAGGCTCTGCCCCTGCCTCCTCTGCCGCCACCCCTGCGTGTCTGCCTCACCCTCGGGCCCGGCAGCAGCCCACAGCCAAGCCCTGGGCCCCTCAGAAGCCAAGAACTGGCCCCGGGAGCTGAGCCTACCTTCCCCTCTCCTGGAAGATGCTCTTTTGTCTCAGTGGCCAGTCGGTCACCACGTGCTCCTGGAGCCATCCCGGCAGAGCTCTTCCCACCTGGCCTCTGGAGAGCACCGCAGGGAGGCAGCTGCCTTCAGTCGGCTGTTCCTTCACTCTTGTCCCCGTCACCCCATCGAGTCACCCCAAATGTGCCAGGCCTCAGGTAACCCAGAGCACGAAACGTGCCCCAGCTGCTGCCCCTGGGTTCCCTGGGCTCACAGATCACCTGTAGGGCCCCAGAGCAGGACAGGAAGGCCAGTCCTGAAGACACAGGGCCCACTGCAGTCAGTCAGGGTGGCCTTGTGTGTCAGGGACAGCCATCCTCACTCTGGGCCCGGGAAGCCTGTGGTGCGGGCCTTTTGCATCTCTGAGCCACACAGCCGCGGCTCACTCCATGGAACAGGATGCCTGGGTCCCCGAGGAGAGGGGAGGGACCCGGGATGGCCCCTGCTCCCTCGATCCCAACCGGCTGCTGGAAGGGGGCTGGTTCTCCCCACAGGGGCCACTCAGCCACCTCTGCACCCTGACCATGGCCAGCAGCCGCTGAGGTCCACCTCCACAGGGTTCTCTCTCCACACTTCCACTCATGGCCAGAATTTAGCTGGCCTCAAGGGGGATGGAGAGGGCATTGCTGGCCCTGGGTCAGGCGGTGTGGCCCCAGACGTCCCATTGCTGGCCCTGGGTCAGGCAGTGTGGCCCTAGATGTCCCATTGCTGGCCCTGGGTCAGGCGGTGTGGCCCAGATGTCCCATTGCTGGCCCTGGGTCAGACGGTGTGGCCCTAGATGTCCCATTGCTGGCCCTGGGTCAGGCGGTGTGGCCCTAGACGTCCCATTGCTGGCCCTGGGTCAGACGGTGTGGCCCTAGACGTCCCATTGCTGGCCCTGGGTCAGGTGGTGTGGCCCTAGATGTCCCATTGCTGGCCCTGGGTCAGGCGGTGTGGCCCCGGATGTCCCATTGCTGGCCCTGGGTCAGGTGGTGTGGCCCCAGACGTCCCATTGCTGGCCCTGGGTCAGGCGGTGTGCCCTAGACGTCCCATTGCTGGCCCTGGGTCTGGTGGTGTGCCCTGGATGTCCCATTGCTGGCCCTGGGTCAGGCGGTGTGCCCTGGATGTCCCACCTCTGGCCCTGGGTCAGGCAGTGTGGCCCTAGATGTCCCATTGCTGGCCCTGGGTCAGACGGTGTGGCCCAGATGTCCCATTGCTGGCCCTGGGTCAGGCGGTATGGCCCTAGACGTCCCATTGCTGGCCCTGGGTCAGGTGGTGTGCCCTAGACGTCCCATTGCTGGCCCTGGGTCAGGCGGTGTGGCCCTAGATGTCCCATTGCTGGCCCTGGGTCAGGCGGTGTGGCCCTAGATGTCCCATTGCTGGCCCTGGGTCAGGCGGTGTGGCCCTAGATGTCCCATTGCTGGCCCTGGGTCAGCTCTGAAGGGCCCAGAAGGTGAGCTGGCCTGCCACCCGGCTAATGAATTGCCACGAACTCGGGGGCTTGAAGCACCCACATTTATCCTGTAGAGTTCAGAGGCCAGAGTCTGGGATTGCCACCCCACCCCCGAGGTCCTCGGGGGACCCTCCGTCCCGCTCAGCTTCCGCGGCAGGCGCTCCTTGGTGTCCTCCACTGTGCCTCCGTCACCATGTGGCCTTGTCCCCCTGTGGTGCCTGTGTCCCTTCTTACCAGGGCAGCGGTCTTGGGATCGAGGTCACCCTAACCCAGGATGACCTCATCTTTATTATACCTGCAAAGACCACTTTCAAGGTCCCTCCCTTGGGGGGTCAGACTTAGACACGTGGGGACACAAGATGGCCCACGACAGCAGGCCCCACTGAGTGGGGGACAGGGTCCTCACCCCTCCTGAGCCTTGCTGAACACTGGACTCCCTCAGACTTACTCAAGCCCCGTCTCCCTGGAACCTCCGCCATGGGTCCCGTCTCGGCCTCTTCCTAGGAAGGGCCGTCTACCCTCCCTCACAGGCTGCCGGCACCCACCACCCTCCCAGTTCTAGCGACGACCTCCTGTGGCTTTGAGTGCCTCCCACCAGTGATGCCTCGCAGGGTGGCCTTGCTGAGTGGGTGGGCACATGCACAAACGCTCCCACTGCAGTGGGCTCAGGGCTAGACCCTTCCCTTCCGTCCCCCCTTCCCCCTCCCTACAGCCCCTGAGCCACGGCCCTGCAGGCTTCCAGAACGGATTCAGGGGAGGTGCAGATGAGCCCAGTCACAGCAGGATAGCCTCCGTGCCCCCTGCCTGTCTCCCAAGGACCAGTTGCCTGCCCTGGACCCAAGATAATAAAAGTGGCTCACCCAGAGCAGCCCTAACTGGGGCTCTCAAGCCACACACCTTTCCTTCAAATCCAGGAATTTCAGGATGAGATCAGCAGGTGAAAGATACTCATGTGGGGTTGGGACATCTATGAGACCCTATAGGATGTACCTATGGGAAATCTCATGAGACCCCAAAGGCCACTTTTACAAGAAAGCTGAGGTCTAAACCCAGAGATCAGGTGATGGTCTGATCACACTGCTCCAGAAGCAAACCCAACCCTGAGAAATATTCAAAGCCTGAGTATGCCCATATGTAAAGAGTACCCTGAAATTAATAAGAAGACTTCACTGAGGGCTGGGGATGTGGCTCAAGCGGTAGCGTGCTCGCCTGGCATGCGTGCGGCCTGGGTTCGATCCTCAGCACCACATACCAACAAAGATGTTGTGTCCGCCGAGAACTAAAAATAAATATTAAAAATTCTCTCTCTCTCTCTTAAAAAAAAAAAAAAGACTTCACGGAAAGAATATGATTAAGCAGTTCACCAAAGTAGAAACACAAATGGCCAAGAAACAATGTAAGACTCAGCCTTCCTAGAGTTAGAAAAATGCAAGTTAAAATGAGCTATTTTGTATACTTTTACCTGTAAAAAAAAAAACATTATAAGAAATAATAGCTAGGGGCTGGAGTTGTGGTTCAGAGAAAGAGTGCTCGCCTAGCATGGGTGAGGCACTCGGTTCAATCCTCAGCACCACATAAAAATAAAACAAAGGTATTGGGTCCACCTACAACTAAAAAATAAATATTTTTTTAAAAGGAAATAATAGCTAATGTTGGTATAAGTGTAGGATAAATGGTCCCCACATATTAGTATGAGAGACCTGTAAATATTTGGGACCTTTTGTAAAGTAATATATACGTACTTTTGCCCCAGTGGGCCTACTTTGGGGATTTTCCCCAAGAAAACTAAGAGTCTCAGGCAAAGCTGTTGTGGGGGGCGACGTAGACGTGGGCTTTAGAAGAGGCCCTCCACTGAAGGGCAGATTTGAAGAGGGGAGAGGCAGTTCTCCTCTCTGGGAACTAACACAATGAATAAGTCGTGACTTTTATAACTGATGCAGTGGAATTTGTCAGTGGCTCAGGGAGAGATTCCAAAGGGAAGGCTTCTCTGCTCCTGCTGCTGTTCCAAGGAAGGTGACCAGCAAGACGTGGATCTCAGTAAAACAACAGGTTGTTGGTTTTGTTTCTCATTAGTGGCTGTCCCGTGCAATCCTGGGGACACACCTACACAGGGAACTCTCTGTCATCCATCTGAAATCCAGATGCACTGGGCCCCCTGGTTGGATCCTGCAGCTCCGGTCCGAGGGCGGGAATAGGAAGAAACAGCAGAGCTGCTCTCTGCAGCCCTGATTGGCACCTGTCACCTCCTGCTCTTCACCAGGGTGTACCCAGGATGGTCCCCCTTTCTCCTGGGGATCATGTGCAGACTGCGGGGTTGTCACTCACCATTCCGGGAGGACACCCCTGGGCCTGGGCTGAGCACTTGTGCGACGACAGGGTCCGGCATGGCTCCTATTGAGAGTTGGGCTGCTTTCTGAAGCTGTCAGAGCCGGAGCATGCCCAGCGCGTGGAAGGTGGTCAGCAAGCACGGGCAGGTGGGCTACAGGCGGCCCAGGTGCAAGGGAGGAAGTCAGGGCTGCCGCGTCAGGCATGTGGAGCCCGGGGCCTCCTTGTGGGGCAGAGCCACCCCACTTCCGAGATTGTCCACATCTCACCACTTTCCCTGTCTGCCAGGTGTCCCTCTGCCCTCTTCCCAGGCAGCACACCAGCCCCATGCAGAATGCCTGAGCCGCTGCTTCCAGGGGACTGCCTGCAGCTCCCATGGAATCTCACAGTCACCGTGGGCAGGCGCTGGCTGGAAGGGAGCCCCACTCCTGCCCCAGGCCTGGCCGCCGCAGGCAGATCTCAGGCTGCTCAGCTTTTGCATCTTGGTATTCCCATCTCCAAGAGCACAGATCATGTCCTTCAAGGACTTTCTAAGCCTTTCTGAGACTTTAGGGTCAGCCATGTCCCCGGCCCTCCTAGTCCAGCACAGGCCGTTGGAGCCTACTTCAGTCCCCGCTGGACTGAGACAGGGCATGTGGGCATGTGTCGACTGGCCAGGAGAAAGTTCTCCCCGGCTTCCCCCCCCAGTCGTCCCCCCCACCAAGCCCACAGCGTTGCAGGCCCAGGCCCCTCCCCTGGAATCGCTCCTTAACCCACAGCCTGTTGAGTGGTGGAAGCCGCAGACAAGACATTAGCATTACAACCCACACTGATCTTTGTCAATTACGCTCCAGTGTTTGAGCCCTAACCAGCTTTAAATTGAATCAGGACGAAATCAGCAGAATAAAAAGAACCCAAGCCACAGCCTTTCAATTCCAGCACTGGAAAAAAAAAAAAAAGTTATACATTTCATAATGGCCTTCTACCCCATAATGAACAGGAAAAATAAATTAGATTCCAAGCTAAGGGTATATTTATGCAATTTCATTATGTGCCCATGAGCAAGCCTGGTTTTCACCAAGATAAAAATGAGCTCTCAGAAACACTCGCACTAAATAAATGGAGTGATTTAACAGCTTAACGGGGAGCGTGGAAGAGGAACTGAAGGACAGTGTCAAAAATGGAAAAATAAAAATAAGAGAGGCTTTCACTGCGCCACCTGCGCCATGCGCAAAAATGCCCGCAGCAACCGAGCGGGCGCGGGGAGCTGCGGCCTGTGCCCCTGCCAGCTCTCGCTCCAGGCTCCAGGTGAGCCGAAGCTAGGGACCTGAGGGAACGTGGGCCTCCCTCCTCGGGAGTCCACGCACGGCCGAGCCCCCGGGCCCTGTGCACAGGTCGGACCCCAGCTCCGTGGGGAGACCTCCGTCCTGCCGCGGGTCCTGCAGCCCCTCTCTCCCCCTGTGGCCCTCTCTCTCCTGCTGCCAGAAGTTCCCTGGGTTCTCTGTCCTGCTTGTGTTTCAGGGACACCTGACATCGATGACTGCAGCTTGGGGTGCAGAAGGGGTGCTTCTTCCCGTGACCACCAGGTGGGCAGCTCGCACAGGTTCTCCGCAGGGCCCCACGCACTGGCCCAAGGCCTGGGCTTCAGTGGGTCTTGTTACACAAGCCCAAGCCTGTTCTGGGGCTCTCCGGCTCTCCGAGCAGGCTGGATTTTTTATTATTTTTTTAATGCATTCTTATTATGCAGAGCTCCGAGACCTCCGTGTGAGAGGCGTTTCATAAGCTCGGGGTGTTGTGAAGGTTGACAAAATAATGGATTTATTTTTATTTTTTTAATGGGTATTTACAAAGCCAGAGGGTGTTTCCCGAAAACTCCAGGGGTGTCTAACTGGGACAAACCCAGAGACAGACAGCTTCGGGCCCTCTCCAGGGCAGCTGCTCCGCTTCCTGATGGCTTTTCCCGAATCACCCACAGGCTCCCTCGTGTGGAACTTGGGAGCCAAGGAGAGGGGCGTGGTGGATGCTAGTCCTGGGGCACCTCGGGGCCACCCTGGGAGCTGAGCTTGGACCAGTTCCACCCAACAGGTCACACTGTACAAATCTAATTGCCACTGGCGCGATTTAAGGTTTCCTAGTAATCACTTTTTAAAGGGTTTTTAAAAAGTGAAACTAATTTAATATTTTCAGTTAACCCAGTCTAGGAGAACTATTTCAGGTCAATAATAATCCATATAAGAAATCATTAACAGGGCCAAGCGCAGTGGTGCATGCCACTAATCTCAGCAGCTCAGGAGGCTGAGGCAGGAGGATCACAAGTTCAAAGCCAGCCTCAGCAACTTAGCAACTTGGTGAGACCCCGTCTCTAAATAAAATATAAAAAAAGGGCTGGGGAGGTGGCTCAGTGATAAAGCTCCCCTGGGTTCAATCCCTGGTACCAAAAATGAATAAATGAATATTAACGGGACGTGTGTCTTTGTGTGGGAACTGAGAACCCACCAGCCTCTTGCACCTGTGGTCCTCGTCCCTCAGGCTGGCCCTGCTCAGCCACACAGTTCTCCCACGTGGCTGGTGGCCGCCACTCTGGCTGAGAAGGAACGGCCTCCTCGTGCCACCCTGTCTCCTGCAGAAGACCAACACAAGCCTACAACTCCGTGTTTGGCCACACGCCACCTGGTGCACGTCAGCCAGTGAAGGAGAGGACACCAGCCCCTCCCCACGTGCCTTTCCCCCTCGGAGGTGGCCGACTTTCAACGCCCCATAAGACCATCCTCAGAACCACCTCCCCAGGCCTTGCTGAGCGTCTTCCCACACCGGGAGCCCACAGCGGCGGCACAGTGGGTCCAGGAAGCATCTCTGTGCAGCAGGTTCATTATCCCTGTCCTCCCCAGCAGGGGCTCAGGCCGCCCAAAACCACGCAGCAAGCCCCGGGCAAACGAGCCCCGCGTGCCAACCCCCCGCTCCCCCAGGGGAGAACCTCTCCTCCTGATGAAGAGGATCCCAGATGGGAGCTGGTGCTTGACGGCCCTTTACCTCACGCTGGGCAGCCACGGCTCCTCCACACTGCATACCTTCTCCCTGGTTGATACCCACTCCCCCTTCTTCAGGGCCTCTGGCAAGAAGAAATAAACCCCAACCCATGAGGGTGAGCGGGGCCAGAGGAGGGAGCTCCCGAGTGCACGCCGTCCCAGGTCCCGGGACGAAGCCCAGGATCTCCTGAGTGCAGATGGTGTTGGAGTCCACACACGGGATGACAGCTGGCTACTGCCCAGTAATCATGCCGAGCTACGGATGGACCTGGGAAGACGCGGCCAGCGTGGGCAGAGCAGGGCAGGGGAGGAAGCAGGGTGAGCCAGCACAGAGGGGTCCCCAGGCAGCCAGAGAACACAGCAGGCAGGGCAGCTGGCCAGCCGCTGAGACCTCCACAGGAGAGAGTGTGCTGAGGACGCCGGGCAGAGGGGCTCGACACCCCACCCAGGGCCTCAGTGGCTCGTCCTGCGTGGGAGGTGGTAGTGAGGTTCCTGGTGGCTCAGGATGCCGGTGAGGAAGCTGAGCACAGCCGGATCCTGGACCCCGCGCTGCTGGCCACTGCTGAGAGTCACCTGCTCAGGTCTCCCCCTGACCACAGACGGAACCTCGAGAGATGGGCCACCCTTCAGGCTGCGAGGCTCGGGACAGCTGGGGCCTCGGCCCTCATCCTGGGCGGCTCTGCGGTCACGTGCTGGCCGGGCTGCTGGAGGGAGGCTGGAGGGGACGTGGAGCACGGAGAAGACCGTCCCCTGGGAATTGATCGGGAGGAAGAATCGACAGACAGGCAGGGTCTGAAGAGGAGGCCAGGGGAGGCAGGAGCAGAGATAATGGGTCCCCCTGAACGGCCTGGAGCGCCCCGCTCCTCCTGCTGCCCACCCCGCCGTCCAGGCCACCTGCCCTGCTGTGCCTGCCGGGCCACGCCGCCCGGCAAGCTGCACCTGGCTGCTTTCCTCGAGGGCTGCGACCGGGCGTCAGGCTGCCCCCTCAGCCCCTGCCCCCCCCCCCCGGGCTTACATAACCAGGCCCGTCCTCACCCCCACCTTCTAGACACGGGGGCGTAACATCTGCTCATACTGTTCCTCTCCAAGAGAACACCTTCCCCCACACACCCGCACCCCAACTCAAACACTGTCACCCTCCCCCAAAGCAGCAAGGGACAAAAAAATGACATAAAATAAAAACATGCTACACCACCGCCCACCACCTCATTAAGCGGGGGAAAGTCTCCTACCAATAAAACTCTCCCCTCTTCCCTCTGGTTCTGCAAAAACCACGAGGAACCCAGGGGCAGGAGGACGCGAGGCAGCGGACGGCTGCCCTGCCTTTCGTCTCTAGTGCCGAAAGCCTCTTGGATAGTTCTAATTTTTAATAAAAAGAAAGGAAGGAAGTCCACCGGAACCTCGTGCCGTCAGGCCCCTGTCCTGCCCCTCCTCTGCCCCTCATAGAACTATCCAGCAGAAAGGAAGCGGGTGCGAGCTGGGCCTCTGAGTGGAGACCCCAGGACCAGCTCCTTGGAAAGCCCCTTAAGATGGGAGGACAGCAGACAGCCAGGCCCCACCAGACCCCTCCTGGGCCGGCCCCAGCACCCCAGGGCCCAGAGGCAGGCCTCCCGGTCCAGCTCGGGCAGATGCCTGCTGCCCTCCCTCCCTCCCGCCCACCATCCAGCACCTGCCTTTCCTTCCAAAGAGCTCCTGAAAACAGGGAAATCCTCATTCCTCCCCGGGGAGGCCTGACCCCCTCCCAGCCTCCAGCCAAGCCTCCCAGGAACCCGCTCTGCCCCCTTCCTGCAACATGTCTTCCAGCTGCCCTGCTCAGGTCCACCGCTGGCCACAGCCCAGTCCAGCTTGGCATTCCTGGTCTGGTCCACGGATGGGGCTCTTAGTGGGGCGTGGACGGGCTTGGAGGTCAAAGGTTGACAGTGCAGGGTGGGGTTGTTTGTGTCCACTGATAGAAGGTATGCAAAAGCCCATCGGTCCTCCCAGGAGGCTAACTGGACAGGTCGTTTGTGTCACACACACAGGTTCCCCACACAAAAGCCACCATGCCGAGCAGAGGGCATATGATGGGTTTAAAGCAAATCCTTTTTGAGGAGATGCAGAAGGTCATAGCTGTAGTCTGGATCCTGGGGGCTGTCACCCTGGACCTACCTTCCCACATGTCACCACTGCCCAGCAAGAACCAGGTGGGCCCATCCAGGATGTCCAGAGGAGAGCCTGCCCCAAGGCAGCCCTGCCCACACGGAGGGCCCCTGTCCTGAACCCCAGAGAGCAAGAGTGCTCGCGGGGCACCAGCTACATGTCCCTCCCCACGAATGGCCACCCCCGTTCCACAAGTGGACAAACTGAGGCCCGGACACGGGGAGGGTCCTCACCAAGGCCCCATGACTCCTGGGGTGTGGCCACACATGCACTCCAAGCCCCCCATCTGCTCCCGCCCTGGGTTCCAGGCACCCCTAAGAGCAAGACTTGTCCAAACAGAGGCAAAGGGCGGCTTGCCCACAGCCTTCTAGCCCTCTGGCTGCCCCCACAGGACGTCCTTGGTCCCTCCACTTGCCGGAGCTCCCGGCTGTCCCCTCCTTGCTCACTCAGGGCTCAGTGGAAGGTGGGTGCAGGGACAGAGGCCTGCCAGGGAGACTGGCAGGGGACAGTGAGCGTATGGGGACCACGAAGACAGACCTGGAGCAGAGGTCAAGGTCTTCCCAGGGACACCTGTGACCCTCTCTTCCATTAACAGTGTGCTGCTCAGGGGAGGGACCAGCACAAGGGCCAGGGCTGGACCCCGTGCCCTGCTGGGGAGCCGAGTCCCCAACGAGCCCTCTTGTCCCCTCTGGATCCACTTACAAAAACAAACAAACAGGGCCCCCCCGCCCCGCCCACCCCACAGAGACAGAAAAGCTGTGCCTCACTTTGGAGAACATTCAGGCAGCGGGCAGAGGGAATCACGTCCTGTGCATTCCACTGGGCAGCTGCCGTCCAGCACCTACTCCGAATGACCAACAGAGGATGCCAGGGAGAGAGAACGAGGCTCCAGGGCGGGGCCAGATGACCAGCAGAAGAACTAAAACATCCCAAAAGGTAGGGACGCTCCAGGCCTTAGGGACAGAACAGATGAAGTGTCCACTTCTTAAAAAGCCACTGTTCTGGGAAGACCACAGGAAAAAAGTGGTGGACACTGTCTTCCAGGGCAGAGCTCAGCACTCAGGGTCCCCACTTGAGCCGTTCTCTGTTAGACTCCGTCTTCAGAGCCCAGGCCAGGACAAAACGGGTTGGGGACAGGCCTCCCCCACCCAGGGCCAGATCACAACTGTGGATTAAGACCGTCGCACGCGGGACAGAGCAGAGGGTGAAAGGCACTGGCGCCAGGGAGACAGGGGTCAAAGGCCTCCTGTCCCTGTCCCAGCAGCATGAGGACAGGTTCTTCCGAGAGGCAGCCGTCTTCCAGGGAGCCAGCTTGCTGACCAGCTAAGGGCAGGAATGAGGGAGCCTGTGAGGCCAGGAGAGCTAAATCAAGACAGGACCTGGGATCCAGCACCAGGGCGGAAAGCCCCACCCACAAGTCCACACACGCGTGGCAAGGAACGTGGCACATGCATGTCCAGCACCCAGGGCAGGCTGAGGACAGGTGGAGCCCTCATTCCAGGGCTTATTTGATAAATGCTTATTAACATACCACTGCATGCCATGAGCATTTGTGGAATGACCAAGTGGGTTGATGGACAGATGGATGGATGGATGGACAAATGGACAGATGAATGAACGCATGATGGATGTGGATGGGTGGAGGGTGTGGATGGTGGATATGAATGGGCAGGTAGAGGGACAGGGGGATGGGTTGGTGGATAGATGGACGGAGAGCTCTGTTTACATAGAAGGAAACAAAGAGCTATAAGAACCGAGAGCACAGAGAATTTCACTTTGCAGTTCAAAGTCCTAAACCCCAACACCTGGATACTCTTGATCAGGGCTGCCCGGGTGAACTTTCTGTAAGGACAAGAATGTTCTATACCTGAACCATCCAATTTGGTGGCCATGAGCCCCATGAGGCTACTGAGCACCAAAATGTGATCTCTGTAACTAAACCTCTGAATATTTAATTGTGTTTATGAGCTTGTCTTGCTGTGCTGGGGATGGAAGCCAGGGCCCCACGCAAGCTAGGCCAGCACTCTACCACGGAGCTCACCCCACCCCTAACTGTACTGGATGGTCACAACATGAGGCTAGTGGCTACCACACTGGACAGCACAGATTAAGAGGGTCTCAGCTCCCTGGGTGGCCCTTCGAAACGTGGCTTTCCAAGGGCAGCTGGGAAAGATGCTGTGATGGGAAGATAACACCAACGTGAGCAGGCTCCTCCATCCTGCAACCCTGAATTCTGCCAAATAAGAGAGGAACGTACAAAACCAGGAGCAAGAGGGAAATGCTCTTCAACTTTGGTGTGCATACAAAGCGCCCCAAATCTTTATTTAAAATGCAGATCCTGAGATGCAGCAGGTCTAACGTAGGAAGCAAACTGTGTTTCTAACAAGTCCTTGGGTGATACTGAGGAGGCTGGGCGAGGGGGCGGGGGGATCCTGAATAATGTGTTTTGTAGATTCCCATTCTAGGAAAAAAAAAAAAAAAAGATTTCCGGGTAGCAGTACGAGACAACCAGGAAGGCCAAGGTTAAGTACAGAGTGTTTGGCATATCAAAAGAAAGATCCAATCTTCAAAATTTGCAAACAGATTCATGTTTCAAGCTCCTACGACAGGGTTGCATGTTGTAGGAAATGCGAGGAGCTTTGAGCTGGTTTAGGATGTAAAACACATAAAACGTTAACAGTAAATAGCTTAAATGATCACTCAAATGTCACACCACAGCCAAGCCTTCCATGACACCCCCCCCCAACCCTGCAGCCCTCCCCAGCTGCATATCTTGCCTTAAGAATGATCACGATCTAAGATCCAACATACTTCCCCTATTTACCTTGTTTCCCACCCAGAAGGCAAGCGCCACGTGGGTTGAGTTTTCTGTCCTGTGCCTGCTGCATCTCCCAGGCCTAGGAAGGACCTGGTGTGCAGAAGGCTCTCAAGGAATACTTGCTGAGTGAGCAGCTCTAAATCTCTGCTCCACTGGGAGTTGGTGTAGGGTAGAAAATGTTCTTCATGGGCTGTTGCAGTTTACATGTGGAATTTGCATTTTCCTTGTGAAGTTTACTCCTAGGTGTTTCATTTAATTTTTGATATTATAAATGGAAGCTATTTCTACCTTCAGAATGCTAGTATTGGATGGAGGCTGGATGGATGGTAGAGACGGTGCCAGATAAATAGAAAGTTGGATTACCTTATCAGTGGTAAGTTTTCATAGGTTGTCTTGAATTCTCCAAGTACACAATTATATCACCTACAAGAAGTTAATGCTTTCACCCCTTCCTTCCAATATCTATCTTTTTCTCTCTTGGCATTGGCCACTGCTTGGATGATGGGCAACAGTAGTAGAAATGTGGTGGCCACCGTTGCTTCATTCTTGAATATTTCCACATGATGAAAAAGAATGTCTTGGGGATATGATTACATATAGAAACTACCCACCAACTCCTACTATGTTGAGCATTTATTAAAAAGAGATGTTGAATTTTGTCAAACGCCATTTTAGTATCAAAAATCATGATTCTCCTAATATTGATTAACGTGATGGACTATATAAGCAGACTCCCAATTCTTCCTGGAATCAGTCCAAGTGGACATAGGGTGCTATTACTTCAACATAATGCTGGGATCCTCTTTTACAATATTTTATTTAAAATTTTACATCAATATTCATAAGTGAGACCAGTCTGTCATTTTATTTTTATACGATCTTTGTCAAATTTTTAAAAACTCTTATTCTCACTTCCTGAAAATCGTGTGGCTCCTTCTCTCCCTCTTCTGTGCTGTGGAGCAGTTTAATCAGCCCTGGAGGACCTGTCCTTCACAGGTCTGTTTGAATTCCCCGTGAAGCATCGGACCTGGTTCCGTGTGGGAGTCGTTTAAGGACCCTTCCTTCGTGGCCGTCCGTGGGTTCTGGTGAGTGACACCTCCAGGTGCCCCTGGCTCTGCGCTCTGGCCTCCTCGTCCTCCCTGGTTACATCAGCTGGAGGGTCTTGGTGGAGCTCTGGGAGCCCCTGTTCGGGGCTCGTCCCCGTCCTTCTTAGCGGCTCCCTCTTTGTCCTCCCAGCTGGGTTGGTGGCTCCCTTCAGGTGCCATCTTGTTCCTCCTCTAACTTTTTGAATCCTAAGCTCCTCTGGGCTGTTCTGACTCCCCTCCTACTGGCCGTGGGCTCCGGCCAGGAGTCTTCCCACCCGCACTCAGCCAGGCTGGGGGAGCTGGCCTGGGGCTGTCTGTGGACACTGTGCCTGCTGGGACTGGCCTCTGAGAGCCAGGGGCGCCCCTGCTCAGCTCTGTCGGCCAGCACCTGAGGCAGACTCACACTTAGAGGGGATCAGGTACAAATCTCCGGAGCGCCATGGAGGGAACAGTGAGGTGAAGGTGACAGAGAACCCTCTAACTATGAAAGGAACACGTGGGTCTTCCCTCTGCCGGCCCCGTGTGAGGGCCTGGGTGAGTGTGGATCCTTTAGCCCTCAGGCCCGGGAGAGCTCCCCTCCTCCACGAGGCAGGAAAGCACAGCCCAGAGAGGCCCAGGGCTTCGGGGTCACAGGAGGACAACTGACAGGCTCAGCCGCTGATCCCAGGCTTGTGCCCTCGCTAGATGTGGGGGAGCTAAATGGCACCATCACCAAAAGCAAAGGGGACGAGGCTGTGGGGGACAAAGACAGGCCACAGGCCAGCAGTGAGAGCCCAGATGGGGGCACCAGATGTACCACCAGCTGCAGGACCCCAGCAAGCAGTCCAGCTTCTCTGTACCACAGAGGTTTTATCTCAACACAAGGAGAACAACATCCATGCCCCCAAGGACTGTTGTAACAATGACATGGGACCCAGATATGAAACGCCCAGCACTTGTGTGGACCATGGTAAGTAAACTGGGCGCTGGTGGTGAAAGTGGTAATGATGGGGATGGGGGGAGTGCTTATGATGGTGAACATGATGGTGGTGGTGATAGTTATGATGATGGTGGTGATGTGGTGACGATGACAGTGACAGTAATGATGAGAGCAGAGGTGGTGGTGGTGGTGAGGATAATGGTGGAGAGGGTGATGGTGATGGTGGTGGTCATGGTGATAGTGATGTGATGATGGCACTGATGGTGGTCAGGATGTGGCGGTAGTGATGATATTAGTGGTAATGATGGTGATGGCAACGGTGATGATGGTGGTGATGGTGATGGCAACGGTGATGATGGTGGTGATGGTGGTGGTGATGGTGGTGGTGATGGTGGTGGTAGTGATGGTGGTGATGGTGGTGGTGGTGGTGGTAGTGATGGTGGTGATGGTGGTGGTGATGGTGATAGCAATGGTAGTGGTGGTGGTAGTGATGGTGGTGGTGATGGTGGTGGTGATGGTGGTGGTAGTGATGGTGGTGGTAGTGATGGTGGTGGTGATGGTGGTGGTGGTGGTGGTAGTGATGGTGGTGATGGTGGTAGTGATGGTGGTGGTAGTGATGGTGGTGGTGGTGGTAGTGATGGTGGTGGTAGTGATGGTGGTGGTGGTGGTAGTGATGGTGGTGGTAGTGATGGTGGTGATGGTGGTGGTGATGGTGGTGGTAGTGATGGTGGTGATGGTGGTGGTAGTGATGGTGGTGGTAGTGATGGTGATAGCAATGGTAGTGATGGTGGTGGTAGTGATGGTGGTGATGGTGGTGGTGATGGTGGTGGTAGTGATGGTGGTGATGGTGGTAGTGATGGTGGTGGTAGTGATGGTGGTGGTGATGGTGATAGCAATGGTGGTGATGGTGGTGGTAGTGATGGTGATAGCAATGGTGGTGATGGTGGTGGTAGTGATGGTGGTGATGGTGGTGGTGATGGTGGTGGTAGTGATGGTGGTGGTAGTGATGGTGGTGATGATGATGGTGGTGATGGTGGTGGTGATGGTGGTGGTAGCAATGGTAGTGATGGTGGTGGTAGTGATGGTGGTGGTGATGGTGGTGGTGATGGTGGTGGTAGTGATGGTGGTGGTAGTGATGGTGGTGATGATGATGGTGGTGATGGTGGTGGTGATGGTGGTGGTAGCAATGGTAGTGATGGTGGTGGTAGTGATGGTGGTGGTGATGGTGGTGGTGGTGGTGGTAGTGATGGTGGTGATGGTGGTAGTGATGGTGGTGGTAGTGATGGTGGTGGTGGTGGTAGTGATGGTGGTGGTAGTGATGGTGGTGGTGGTGGTAGTGATGGTGGTGGTAGTGATGGTGGTGATTGTGGTGGTAGTGATGGTGGTGGTAGTGATGGTGATAGCAATGGTAGTGATGGTGGTGGTAGTGATGGTGGTGATGGTGGTGGTGATGGTGGTGGTAGTGATGGTGGTGATGGTGGTAGTGATGGTGGTGGTAGTGATGGTGGTGGTGATGGTGATAGCAATGGTGGTGATGGTGGTGGTAGTGATGGTGATAGCAATGGTGGTGATGGTGGTGGTAGTGATGGTGGTGATGGTGGTGGTGATGGTGGTGGTAGTGGTGGTGGTAGTGATGGTGATAGCAATGGTGGTGATGGTGGTGGTAGTGATGGTGGTGATGGTGGTGGTGATGGTGGTGGTAGTGATGATGGTGGTGGTGATGTGGTGATAGCAATGGTGATGATGGTGGTGATGGTGGAGGCAGGTGTGGTAGAAGCAGGGGCAACAGCAATGGTGCTGATGGTGGTGACAGTTATATCATTTCAAAACTCCAACTACCACAACATCAGCAGAATCTAACATCTTAATAGTGAAAAACATCCCCATTAAGTGGATAAATTAATGTCTACAAAGTTGAAGGAACAGAGGCCATCAGATGCCAGAGAAAGGCTGAGACGCCCATGCACCATCACTGCTGACAGACAGGGACCAGAGTGGGGACGGTTGGCTGCGGGCTTCCCTCCTGCAACCCGGCAGGCCAAGCTAAACTAGGTCTTCTAGGCCAAGCTGACCTCCAGTCCTCCCTGTGACCCTTAGATGCCCTCTGAGTGCTCACTGTGCCTGAGAATTCAAACCTCAAACACAGGCAGGAGGGTGTCGGACACCGAGCCCGGCAGAACTCCCCAGTGGAGGGGGAGGAAGGAGCCACCAGCAGGGCCCACCATGCTCAGCGGGCCGGGAGGGGGAAGTCTGTGCTGGACTCAGAGGGGCAGGAAGGAGAAGGCTTGTGGAGAAAACAGAGGGCAGCACAGACTGATTTCAGCCAAAATGAGTGCCGGGAACAGGAGCTGTGGCATGTCAGGAGGGGGTGGAGGAGGAAATCAAGAACCAGACCAGACATGATACGAAGCTAATGGCTACTTAAAAGACTCCTGCTAATTTAACATCTTTTTAAGTCATGAAAAAATATGAGCTAGAAAGAAAAGCAAAATAAAATATTTGAAAAGGAGGCAGAACCTACACACACTGGGAGCCTGGAGATGGACTTCCCTGGGGGACAGGGCAGGCAGGTCAGCGGGCGGGAGGTGGGGAGGGCAGGGCGGGGTCAGGCCCTCCTCCCAGTCACCCGGCCACAGCCAAGGCTGGGACCCGCCTGGACCTCAGCTCACCTCCTCCCCTCCCCAGTGAGGAGGGGACCCAAGATCCAGCCACTCTCCCAACACCAAGCAGACACCACTGAAAAGGGATGTCTCCACCCATATCCACGGCCACTGGGACCATGGAACATTCTAGAAGAGCCAGCATCTCAGGGGCTGCAGAGCCTGGGTGGAGAGGCAGCAAGGAACACACCGCCGGGGCTGACCACAAGCCCGTTGGTACGCAGGCCATCGAGTGGGCAGTCATCAGTGGAGCATCTGAGAAAGCGTCTGGAGGTTCCCTCTGCAGAACTGGACTGGGATAGCCCTGCCGTGGCCAATCAGATGAGGGGGCCCAAGAGCCACCAAGGGAGGCCAACGGTGGGCAGCAGGGAACGGGAGGTGGCTGGGGGCGTCCAGAGGAGGGCACTCGGGCCACTGCAAGGCCCAGTCTTGTTGGAAGCTGAGCTGACGGTCTGGAAGTGCCGAAGGCGCCCGCTGCACGGCTTGCCAGACGGAGGAGGGACAGAAACGGCCACAGGGAAGGCAGGGCTCCAGGCACGCTGGAGAAAAATGGCCAATGCTGGAATCCAAGAGAAGGAGAAGCAGTGGCCGTGGAGGCCTCCCAAGCCAAGGAACCTGGAAGGAGGCAGAGGTGGACAGGCTCCGCGGCAGCCCTGACATGCCACAGGGAGTCACAGGGGGGTGGCACTGTCTGGGGACAAGGAAGACCAGGAGGTGGGAGCACAGGTGTCCACTGGGGAGGACATGCTCACCCCAAGGGGCCTTGGGAAGAGGATTGTGGGAAAATCAGAGGGCTCAGAGGAAGCCTGGTCATGTGGAGGGCGTGGGAGAACCTGGGTGTGCGTGGCACCCCTGACCTTGGCAAACCATGTGGACACAGGGCAGGGACCACGGGCCTGTGCACAGCAGGGAGGGCGGGGCAGCTGTAGGACCCAGATACAGCCTGGGGGGGGGGGCAGGAGAGCAGGGCCTGTGCACAGCAGGGAGGGCGGGGCAGCTGTAGGACCCAGATACAGCCTGGGGGGGGGGGGGCAGGAGAGTCTTCCCTCACAGGCCCCAGCAGCCCATGACGAGGTCAGATGCCAGCTCCTGTCCTTCTGGACGCTAGTGTGAGGCCACCCTGCCGGGCTGCTCAGCACCCCAGAGGAGACCAGAACCATCAGCCCCAGCATGTGGGGAATTGACTGGAGCAGAAGGAGCCATCACAGCTGGCGGCTGGTCAGCCAGACCGTCGACCACGTTCTCACCCACGGGTCCACTGGAGGGGGAAGGCATGCAGGGGCGAGGGCTGCAGTGGGGCCCACGCAGGAAGCCATGGGCAGAGGGCAGGCCCCCAGAGCAGCTTCCTCAGGAGAAGGACCACGGAGGCCAAGGTCCGAGCCTGGATCAACAGGGGTGGGCACTCACTGGGCAGAGCCCCTGCAGGTCCTTGGCTAGTGTAGGTAGGGAGCAGCTGGACCCTCAGAGCCTCTCCCCTAGACACCTCCAGGAACCCCTGAGGCTGCCTTCAGGCCTGGGAGCCCCGAACCTGGAGCAGGCAGCAGCACTGGAGTGACCTCATTCCTCAGCTGGCCAGGGGTCCTTACTGCAGGGAGCTCCCTGAGGGAGGGGCGGGGTCCTGTCTTGTGTTCCACTGTTGACTCTCTGGTGCCTAAAACAATGTCTCACACTTATTGGGTGCTAAGTGGTTACTTGTAGGATAGATGAGTATGTGGATGGTGAATGTTGTGGGTGTGGGGTGGACGGGTGGATGGGCAAGTGGATGGATAGGTGTGTGAGTGGGTGGACAGATGGATAGGTGGCTGGATAAGTGGATGGATAGGTAGATGGATAGGTAGATGGGTAGGTAGATGGGTAGGTAGATGGGTGGCAAATGGTGGGTGGGTGGAGGGATGGAGGAACGGATGAGTGGATAGACAGATGAGTGGACAGTAAATGATGAGTGGATGGATGGACAGAGAGGTGGGAGCTTCAGTGGACAGACAGATGGCACATGGTAGATGGGTGAATGGACGGATGGTGGGTGGATAAGCGGATACACGGATGGATGGATGGATGGATGGTCAATGGGGTGGGTAGATGGGTAGGTAGGTGGACAGATGGATGGTGAGGTCCCCCTGCTACATCTTCAGCCATCTTAGAATACGGGTCCCAGAGACAGTCTCCCCCACCCCAGCCCCCAAGAGACCCAGTGAAGAGATCAGGGCTGAAGAGCTGTTGGAGAGTCTCTGAGGCAGAGACAGGCACAGAGAGACGCGGAGGAGGTCTCCAGAGGCTGAGAAAGCCAGGGCTCCCTCTTGCGAGGAGGAGACGCGACTGAACAGACACAGTGGCAAACCGCAGAGCAGAGCGCTCGCGTGCGGGGCCGTGCCTCCTCTCTCTCTCCCTGCTCACTGACCCCCTGCCCAGCGGGGGGCCTGAGCAGACCGCCACTTTCTCCAGCTGAAGCCCTAGGACTGGCCAGAACAGGTACTCGAGAAGTGGTGACTACATTATTATATTTACAAGGGACAGCAGGCAGCTAATGAGCAGCTACTGCCCACCCAGCCCTGCTGCGTCCAGAAGCTCCAGGAGCAGATGCTCCGGCACGGCCGCTCGAGCTCTAGGGCCCAGGCCTCAGGCTGTCGTCCAGCGCAACTCGCCACAACGCAGCCCGCAGGCCGAGACACTGGCCCACACTGAGCTTGGCATCTGAACTGACCCACACCAGCACCGGCAGCAGCACCGGGGCCACAGACCCAGCACTGGACACAGAGGACGTGGCCATGTCCTCTCAGTGCCTCAACTGCCCTAGCAGGTGGGAAGCAGAATGGATCCATTTACAAGTGTGGAAGGGAAGCCCCCAGGAGCAGAACGCCTCTCCCGGACCACTGACCTGAGGAGCCGCGAAGTCCGACTCCCAGACCTGGGCCGGGCTCCCCGCCAGGCGGCACGTCGCAGCTCCTGAAACCAGCGCCACCTTCAGGGTGCCTCAAGAATTGAGGAACGCAGCTTGGGCAGCGCAGTCATTCCAAAATAGGTGTCTCCAGATGCTTTAGGGCTCTGGGACATGGGCTTAGAGCCTCCTAAAATGGCTACCCAGAAAAGGGCCTTTGCCCCTTTAAGAAGATCACCCCTTGTGCCCCCTTGGGTCCTAAGCTCACCGTGGGGGTCAGGGCTGTCAGAGTGAGCCAGGTAAGGAGCAGCCAGGACGGAGCTGGCCCAGACTGGCTGGGGCGAGTGGTGGCAGGGAAGTGGCACTGCAGGTCAGCCTGTGACTCCAGACCTAGGCCCCTCTGTGCATCAGACACCCTTAGGGGGGGCACATGAGCAGAGACCCCCCCCCATGGATTTAGGTGAACACACAGGGAGGGTCCCCAAACTCAGAAGACCCAAAGAAACATGCTCACGAGGCCAACCTGAGACCCCAACCACGACAGTGCCACCCCTGGGGCTGGGGAGCACATGTGGGTGCCGGTGGCCCCTGGGACACACCCTCGGCCAGCCCACGACACAGATGTCTTCACCCGCAGCCTGATGGAGACCTGCAGGACGTCCTCCTTCACCCAGCCCCAGCCACAGGCCAGCAGCAGCCCCCAGGAGGTGGGGACCCCATCTCTGTCCACACCTGTGCCCTGCAGGACAGGTGGGAATGTCCAGCAAAGGTGCCATGGGAAGGGGCCACACACTGGCTCTAAGTCCCAGGGCCGGGCAGCAGCAAGAGAGCCGGGCAGAGGGCAGCACAGGGCCAAGCTAATCACTCCACCCCCAAAATGCAAGCTGGCAGCCACCAGGGCCACCGAGGGGCAGACCAATGAGTCTCTGTGACATGCATTAGCAAATTCATTAGTGAGACGAGCTCTCCCCCAACAGCCGAGATGGTGTTGAACAGACTTGTCGGACGCCGGTTGACTCCTTTTATCTATTTATCTATTCCCTCCTGCAGGAATCGGCATGGAGGCCACGGCCCCTGGGAACCAGAAGTGGGGAGCCCGAGCCCTGGCCCGATGGCGGGCATCCCCGACCTTGGAGGGCTGAGGGCTCAGGGCCAGGCTTCCCACCCCCCCTTGAGCACTTGACTCTCTCCTTGTTTCTTCCTCTCCCCTTGAAGAATCAAGTGGGACGCCTGTTGGGTTGAGCTGGATGCTGGAGATTAGATTGCATCTGTCTGGATATAAATAATTTACTGCTTGATGGTCAGAGGGAATTTAATTAGTTCTTGTTCTCCTGATAGAATCAGCCCACCATCGCTAAAACATTTCACTCCGAATTAGCCTGAAAGGGGCCAACAAGGCAAGGCTAATTTTACACACATGACGTCCCCCGCAGCTCCTGAGAACACACATGGCAGGAAGCGCCAGGGGCCATCACTGCCGCCCCCACGTCTGGAGCACCCAAGTCCAGGGTGGGGGGCCAGGACAGAGAGGGGGGACCCAGGACAGGGAGAGGGGGGCTGGGTGGGGCCAGGCCCCGTCGCCTTCTCTTCTCTTCCCGGCCCCTGATCAAAGGAACAGGGACCCACATGAAGCAGTCCATGGGTGGAGGGGCCAGGTGGGTGAGGGGCCGGGCGAGGGGCCGGGTGAGGGGCCGGGCGAGGCCCGCCCTGCCCCGTAACCCATCAGGAAAGGCTCTGCCGAGCTTGCTGCCTCTGTCTCCCCCCGGCAGGCAGCATGGCTGCAGGGCAACGGCCTCCCACCTGCCTGGGGAGATCGCAGCTCATATGGGAGCCTCAAGATGAGGCTTAGTTCCAACCAGGGCTCGCCCACAGCTCCGCCCGGCCCCATGTGGCAGGCAAGAAGGCCTGGCTTGTCCCCAAGTCCCCTTTAGGGACAGCTGAAATGAAGTGGATCTTGGAAAACAGGCCAACAGGGTCAATACCCACAAAGGCCACCAAGACCAAAAGATGCTTCAAACGTGGGCAGCGTCACCAAGGGGCCCTTGGAAAAAACAAAATGCCTCTGAGGAATGAGCGGTCACTGAAGGGAGAGGGTGGGCAGGTGCCTGGACGGGTCTGGGAGCCACCATGTCTCCGAGGCAGTGGCCGGGAGGCCAAACAGACGTCCGCTTCTGTCTGCAGAGGCCCGGCGGCCCCACGGCCATCTTCCACCTACAGGACATTCGGTTTGGCGGCCTGATTTAAAGGAGCGCCAGCAGCCTGTGTGAGCGCTGCTTAGAGTCCGTGTTCACAGCTTGGAAAACCATTAAAATTATTTAACTGGGTGCGTTTGATTACTCAGAGGTCAGCTCTCTCCACCTACAAGAGGAACAGAACGGCTTGCGTTGCTCTTGGCACATGGTCTCTGAACTCCGGGAGGTAGCCCTTCCCTTGGAGTCACACCATGACCCTCCCGGGCCTGGCGTCTGGGTTGGGGCATCTTCTGGTCCTGGACACGGCCGCTGTCACAGCTGTCACTCAGCAAGCACTGTTGGGCCAAGATGGGGGAGCTGAGGAGGTGAGTCCCCCCCCCCCACGTCCAAGGCACATTCTTGATGCAGACGGAAGGAGCAGGATAGCCTGGCTTGTCCCCAAGTCCCCTTTAGGGACAGCTGAAATGAAGTAGATCTTGGAAAACAGGACAACAGGGTCAACAGCTCACAAAGGCCACCAATTGGCCAGTGGGAGGACCACTGGCCACAGGCCTCACGCCCGTTGGCTCTGCCACCCTGACACGCGGCTCAGCCCAACACAGATGGACAACCAGGGGCCTCCCGGAAGTCAGGCCCCCACCCAGGGTCACACAGCAGGAAAGGACCAGCATCTAGCCAGGCCAGCCAGCCACTGGCTGACCCCAGGCCCCAGCCCAAACCTGCAGCTGCCCTGGCCAGGTGGCTCCTGGGGACCTCCTCCCAATCACCGGGCCAGCCTTCCCTGTGCGCCTGGGCCTGGGAGGGACGCCACTCCACCTCAGCAAACCCCAGAACCCGCCAGTCGTGCTGGGAGGAGAGCAGACGCTGGTGCTGCGGCACTGTGGGTCCCCAACAACCAGGAGGGACAGTCACAGGGGACGTGGCCTGCTACAGCTGTCAGGGAAATGCAGACAGAACAACCCTAACATCTTCACCTGGTAAGTGGGCGAATGGCTCCGAAGCACAGTACTGGGCCGGCCGCTGGTGCAGGCGGACGGGGAGCAGAACTTCCCAAGGGGCTCTGCCGAGGGTTCCGGGCCTTACAGGTGTTTGGGCTCCTCCTCTGGAATCCTCTGGAATCCTGCCAGCAGGAGCTGATCCCCAGAAACATCCAGAGGCACAGACCGCCCCTGGCGGGTGAAGAAGCTGATTTTTATGACGGGAAACAACCCTGGAGCCGAGTACCCGGAGGGAAGAAATCCCACACTTCCACCCCAAGGCCCCTGGGGAGTCACGGAGGGCGGGGCCTGGGTCAAACCGAGCAGCGCACACCGCGTGACCTCGGGCAAAAACAGGGCGCAGTCGAGGTACAGAGACACAGTGACTGTATTTTAAAGGAAGTACTCGTTTATAAAGACAGCAGAAGACACCAAAATGCTGTTATCTCTGGGTGGGAAAGTTAAGATGAGGGCTGATTTTTGTACCCATCTTTAATCATTTTTGTGCTTTCTCTACTTTTTACAAAGAGAAAATATTTACTGTAATCCTAAAAGCCATTCCTTACGCAGCAAAGTGTAAATTTAGCACATCTATCATTATTATTATTATGACCTATTTTGGTTGAGGAAATTCATTTTGGAGTCTTTCTTGGCTACTCAAATTCCTCTTTAAAGCAGGGCATAAAGATTTAAAGACAGGACCCTGGAGTTGGATCTGAGAAAGGGAGGAATAGAGTCTCCTCCTTTCTCCTGGGAAAAATACTTCTATTAATGCAACCTAAGAGCACCATGGATTTTAAATGCCCTGCCACACTGTCGACTCACATTGTGGTTGGTTAGTTCTTACGTATGTCTCATTGCAGGCTTGGAGAACTCGACTCTTTGGACCCAAATAAAGACTTCAAATTTGATCCGACGAAGTCGTATCCTGCTTTCTTCAGCCTATCATTCTGACTACTGAGATATATTTAGATCCTAAATCTGAAACACTCTCACCATTCCTCCCACTCATGTCACCCCTCCGCTTAATAGCCGCCACCTGTGTTCCCGTCAGAGTCATGAGCAACCACGGGAGCAGGAAGGGGGTCGCAGGAGAGCCCACAGCAGGTCTCTAGAAACCTCCTCCAAGCCTCAGCACCTGGGAGTCGCCTCCGTCTGGCGTCCCACCACGTGTGGAGGCTGAACGGACCCTGGCTATGCAGGAGGGCGTCTTGACAGGTCCCGACTGTAGCTCCCTGTGCTGGGCCGGCATCAGCACTAGTCCACTAAAGGGCTGACCAGAGCCCGGGGTCTTGCTCCCTCCCACACCATGCCTGCAGCCCGGGCTCCCAGGAGCGTGCAGAAGGTCCAGCCTTGGAGCCCCGTCCACCCATGGGCCGTGCACCTCCGGCTGGGCCAGGGCTGCAGCCGGGGTCGAGGCTCTCAGCAGCTCCTAAAGCCAAACCCCCAAGACCCCAGACCTGCTGTGTCATGCTTGGGGCCTCCTCAAAGCCACCATGCTGAGGGGACGTCTCCCTGACAGACAGAATCGGCCGGTGGGGGCGGGGCTGTGCCAGTCCCAGGGAGCTCGGTGCCCCGCCAGGCCTGGCTCGCCCTCGACTCCCGAGGCAGAAGCCCTGGCCTCTCCCATCCACCCATCATGGTTCCTGCCCTCCACGGAGGGCCCAGCTCTGTCAGCAGAGGCCCCAGAGGGGACACGTGGCCCTCGCAGTGGGGCCAGGGGCTCGTGCCCTGTGCCTGGCCGGATGGGTCCCTCCCTGTCCTGCACTCTGCTGGGCCTCCTCTTAGGCAGAGGACCCGCTGGCCTGTGCTCTGTCCCCTTTGTAAAACGGGGCCACTGCGGTCCAACTCACAAGGCTGCTGGAGGTCTGCTGACGGCACAGGCTGGGCCCCGGCAGAGGGCTGTCGTGGCAGCACCGGCTGGGCCCCACCTCCCAGCCCGCCCTGAGGCAGCACTGACCAAGTTGAGTCAATAGAGAAAACCCTCTTCTCTTCAATATGACAAATTCAGAATCTGAAAATCAATTTGAAATTCATATAAAAGAACGGGCCTGACCTTTACCTGGTGCTGTCTATTAAGAGCCGGTTTGGCGGAGCAAATCAATAATGCAAAAGCCCCTCTGGTTCCGGGCCAAGCCCAGGACAGCGCGGCTCCGCCCCGTGACCGTCACGCTGCTCTGCCATCTTCTGCAGCACATCTCACCTCTCAGCCCTCGTGTGCCCTCTGGAGCCAGGACAGGCCTGTCCCCATCGCCAGCCCCAAGCACGGGCGACACACCCCCAGAGCCACCAGACTCTCCCGGCCTGGGAGCAGACGGCTTAGCGCGGGGCTCTGGGCCATGTCTCCAACACCTCGAGTGATGGTGCCCAGTGGGAGGACCCGCTCCCTCCCAACGGCTCCAGGCAGAGCCCTGCTGCCCACCGGCCTCGCCGCGGAACTGGTCTGCCCTCTGCCCCACTCCCAGCCCGCGTCCTCACCAACCTCCTGAACTCCAACAGAGGCCTGGCTCCCCGGACCTGCTCTGCAGATTTCCTGCTCTGGCTGTTTCCTATAAATGGAGTCGCTCAGTGCGCGGCCTCCTGTGTCCGGCTTCTTTCCATGACCGCAGGGTGGCCGAGGCCCACCCACATGGCCGCCAAGCCAGCTCCACGCCCGTCGTGGGCTGAACAAGGTCCCACAGTGGGGCCCACCACAGGGCCTCCCAGTCCTCTGCAGGTGGACCTCTGGCTCTTTCCACTTTCGACTCCGGTGAAGAAGGATCTCTTACTCCCGGGAACACTGCCATCGAGCCGAGTCCTCGTCCCCAGCTCCGTGTGCACCACATTCCCTCCTTTAATCCACTTATCCCTGTGCCTGCCCCAGGGGATGGCTGCACATGTCACACCACGTGCCACGTGTTCTGGTGGCCAAGGTCGGCTGATGAAGGTGGCTGCATGGACAGACGGACGGAGCCCTTGACTGTGTCGTCCCCTCTCCCACCGACGGCCTCAGCGGCATGGAGGATCCACGCACGGGGCAGCCTTCACTTGTCTCAGAGCTGTTCTGGTCTGCACTGCCCCTGGTCCCCAGCCCTCCCGCGCCTCCAAACCAGAGACTGTGTCCAAAGCCACTCCTGGGCCCCCTGGAGACCCCAGTGCCTCCCGCAGGGGGAGCCCCACAGTCAGTCTTTCCCTGTCCTCCAGTGGGCGCGGTGGGCCAGCACCGGGGACCCCGGCACACCTCTCCAGAGTGGCCGGGACGTGGCAGGTTGGCATGGCTCGCAGCGGCTGTGGCTGCCTTTATAAAATGGAACACCACGTCTTGGCGGGATGGAGAAACCCACAGCTAAGACCGACGGGGGACGCCGAGGAAGCTTCGTGGAAAGTAGGGCCAGGAGGAGGGAACAGGGCCGGGGGCGGTGGTGAGGTGACCCTGCGAGGCGCCTGCTCACCCCAGCCGGCTGTCCTCTCTCACTGGAAAGGACACCCCGGTGGCCTCTGGCAGTTGAGGCTCTTCAGGATCCCCGCCCGTCTCCGGACATCTCTGGACTCTCTGACCGAGTCCACATCCTGCTCTCTAAAGGGACACCCAGTAGGGAGATGAGCAGAGCCGCCCCCCACCCAGCCCCACCCCGTCTCAGAACCAGGCCCAGATACGGTCCTGGCTGGGCGACTGGCCTCAGGCAAAGCCCTGGCCTCCACCATACCCGCCATCCCGGGGCTGAGGGCTCCTCCCCGCATCTCAGGGGTCTCCTCCTCCCCCTTGGCAGACGCCAGCTCCCGGCTCCCCCCTCCTCAGACGCTCACACTGAAATCAAAGTGTATCCAAATCATTTTATCCGACTGCACAAAGCCGGGGTCCTGATTTGTGAAATACAGCCTTAGCTAAGTCCTAAGCCTCGGGTGCTGACCTTACTGCATGGTGTCAAGGGCAGAGAACAGGGCTCAGCAGGCATGGCGCAGGACGGGCCCAGGAGCCCTCCGTGGAGCATCGGCCTCTGCTCCTGCCTGCCCAGGAGCCTCCAGACGGCCTGCCTGCTCTCCCAGGTACCTGGCCTTCTGCAGGCCTCACTCTGCCACAAGAGGAGCCGAGGCACATGGCCAGGAGCAAGGGGAGGCCTGGCCCTCACCTCTCAGTGGACAGAGCAGCCCCAGGTGGGAGAAGAGCCCTGACCCTCAGGGAGCCCAGGCACCGAGCCCTAGGACTCCCACACCCATCTACAGCTGCGGCACACCCACTGTGAGCTGGACGCCAGGGGTCCAGGTTGGCGTCCACAGAGCGCCCACCCTCCTGCCCTCTCTTCAGGCAGGGCGCTGGCTTTATGAAGGGGCAGGCTGGACCACGTGGGCCTCGCCAGGGCTCCTGACTTGCTCCACCAAGCCCGCACTGAGGGCAGGCTCCATGCCCAGCCCAGGGCCAAGGCACAAACCAGAGGCACACGGCCTTGCCCTAGGGACTGGCCATTAGGAAGGCCAGGGAGAGGGGCATCCAGCAGAAGGACGTGTGGGACTGCTACGCTCTAGTTCAGGGACGCTGTGGGGCAGGGTGGGCCCTGGAGGGAGTGAGCAGCCAGGAGCACTGGGCTGGGAGGGCAGGAGGAGGCGACTGTGCCTAGGCCTCCCGGGGTCCCCTCCAGTTGCCCTCTCCTGAGCTCCAGGGCTCTCGTGGGGAGAATGAGATTTGCTGCTGGTCACTCCGTGCTGACCACAGGCCCAGTGCTCAATATTAACTCATTTAACACTCACCCATCCTGCGGGCAAGAGCTGATCATTACCATTCCGGTGAGCAGCAAGAGGTGGGTCTGCCCGAGGCCACACAGACACTGGGGGAGTGGCTGAGACTCGGGCCCCCACTCCCTGAGTGCAGCCCCCAACGCTGCCGCTGCTCAGACACGGTCCGTCAGCTCCTGGGCCAGGAACCTCCTGCCTCCAGCGTGATGACCCAGAGGCCACGTCCTCGGCCCTGCCCGAGCCCTGGCCCCACAGCCCCCACAGCACCCCAAACTGTTTCTCAGTCACATGCCTCTGTCTGGGAGCTGTGGGGGCTCAGGGTCCCAGCTGTCCACACCAGGCCCTCCACACAGACCCCAGGACAAAAGCACGTCGACGTCACTCCCGTTGCCCCCATGGGCCGCTCCTGCCCGAGTTCTGTCCCCCACCCCTTCCTGGGCCATCAGCCTCCCAACAGAGAGGCAAGGGAGAAGAGGGACCCTTTCCTGGTGTCCCTGGGGGACCACTATGCAAGTATTAATAGAGGGTCCCTCCTCCTGTCTGGCTGTAACTTGGCACCCACTGACCAGGGTGTCTCCTTCCCTGCCCCCCATCACACCAGCCCCAGGAGCCCCCACTCTGCTCTCTGCTGTCCAAGGCAGACCAGGGCCGACTCCACATGTGGGTGAGATCATGTGTCCCTGGCTCACGTCACCTAACAGTGTCCTCTGGAGTCCCCCGTGTGGCTCAAGCGACAGTCTCCTGTGTTTGAAGGCTGAATCGTAGACAGACCACATTCATCCTTAGATGGACACGTCCGGTGTTCCCTGGTGGGGGTGTTGGGAAGAGGGCGGCCGTGCCTGCCAGGCCAGGTGACCCAGGTTGACAGCATCCTGTGTCTCGGATCTCAGAACACGGAGTGGGAGGGTGTCAGCATGCCCGCCACGGAGACGCCAGAGGCCTGGGGGTGATGGATGCGCCAACTGCTCAGATTCAACCATCCCACAGCATGTCCAGGAACCCACCTTGTACCCCATAAACACATGCAATCAGTTGTCAATTAAAATAAAACGAAAATGTAAAAACTGTAAGCTAAATAACAAGACGGGGCTTTAGGAATCTGAGAAAGGAAGACAGCACCTTCCACAGCTTCCCCCGCACACCTGTGCTCGCCCACCCACCTCAGCACGAGCCCAGCAGAGGACCTAGCGAGCCCAGCTTCTGGCCGTTGGCGCTGAAGGATGGGAACAGCAGAAGGCTTGGCCCCTGCGCTGCCCAAGGGCCTTCTGGACGCCCCCGGACGGCCACCCTCCTCTCTCCCACTCCAAGGGTCACCACATGTAGCACATAAACACAGCACGGGCAGCGGAGTTGTCACTGAGGCAGACCACGAAAACTCCGTGGGTCCCTGAGGTCCCCACAATATCCGGGATACACGCTGCACCGTCAGACCTCCCTGGGATTCAGGCCTCACTGGCCTCTGAGCTCACCCCGCGCCCTGCACCCCGGGCACTGGGCCTCTGTCCCCCTCGCCCCTCAGTCACCACCTCGCTCTTCTGTCCACCTCTCTTCTGTCCACCTCGCTCTTTCTGTCCACCTCACTCTTTCTGTCCACCTCGCTCTTTCTGTCCACCTCGCTCTTTCTGTCCACCTCACTCTTTCTGTCCACCTCGCTCTTTCTGTCCACCTCTTTCTGTCCACCTCGCTCTTTCTGTCCACCTCGCTCTTTCTGTCCACCTCTCTCTTTCTGTCCACCTCGCTCTTTCTGTCCACCTCTTTCTGTCCACCTCACTCTTTCTGTCCACCTCTCTCTTTCTGTCCCCCTCGCCCCTCAGTCACCACCTCGCTCTTTCTGTCCACCTCGCTCTTTCTGTCCACCTCGCTCTTTCTGTCCACCTCACTCTTTCTGTCCACCTCTTTCTGTCCACCTCACTCTTTCTGTCCACCTCTCTCTTTCTGTCCCCCTCGCCCCTCAGTCACCACCTCGCTCTTTCTGTCCACCTCGCTCTTTCTGTCCACCTCACTCTTTCTGTCCACCTTGCTCTTTCTGTCCACCTCGCTCTTTCTGTCCACCTCGCTCTTTCTGTCCACCTCTCTCTTTCTGTCCCCCTCGCCCCTCAGTCACCACCTCGCTCTTTCTGTCCACCTCGCTCTTTCTGTCCACCTCGCTCTTTCTGTCCACCTCACTCTTTCTGTCCACCTTGCTCTTTCTGTCCACCTCACTCTTTCTGTCCACCTCTCTCTTTCTGTCCCCCTCGCCCCTCAGTCACCACCTCGCTCTTTCTGTCCACCTCGCTCTTTCTGTCCACCTCGCTCTTTCTGTCCACCTTGCTCTTTCTGTCCACCTCGCTCTTTCTGTCCACCTCTCTCTTTCTGTCCCCCTCGCCCCTCAGTCACCACCTCGATCTTTCTGTCCACCTCGCTCTTTCTGTCCACTTCGCTCTTTCTGTCCACCTCTCTCTTTCTGTCCTGCTTGATGGAAGAAGGCTCCAGAGGGAAGTGTCCAGCCGGGTGGCCCAGTGCTGGCCTCCTTGCCACAGCTTCACGAGGCATTCTGCAGGACACACCCTCAGGGCCCACAGAGGACGGCGGCAGGAGGGAAGGAGGAGAGAGTGGGCAGGGAGACCGGGCTCTGGAGGGGCAGAGGACCTGGGGCCCCGCGGACACCTCTGGGCTACACAGGCCCCGGCGGGACCACACACCCCCATGGAGCACCCGAGGCCCACAGCCTGGGCCTGCTTGGCCGCAGCGGAAAGGAGCAAGAGAGGCCCTTCAGGCACTACTCCCCGAGGGGCAGCACACACCTGCCCTGGGCCGGCCCTCTGCCGCAGTTGCGTCCACTTGACAGGATGACTGCTGCCAAGAGCCACCTCTGGGCTCCCAGTGCTGGGTCTCTGCCTCCTGGCGTCTCAGGGCTTATCTCCGTCTCCCCATCTTTTCTCTGGGATGTTCCTTCCACGGCCATACCTGCCTTCCAGCACCGGCTGGTCCCCAACCTTCCCTTATGAATCTACAGGGTGGAGTGGGAAAATTTCCAGGGCAGCACTAAGGAGGATGGGAAAAGATACCCTTCGCCTGGTCTCCAGGACCCAAACGGAACCACAGAGGTGGGGCCCAGCCAGAAGAGAAGATGCGAGACTCTGACTCCCCTCTCTGAGAAGAGGGCAGAGCCCCAGGGCTGTGCTGCCCACAGGTGGAAACCACAGGATGGATGGACCCAGCAAGGCAGGGGTCAAAAGGAGAAATCTGGGGGCTTAAAAACTGACTCCCAGAGCCACTGAGAGGGAGCTCACTGAGCAGCTCCTGGGCCGGTGCAGAGTGAGACGCAGGCTCCGGCTCCTGGCAGGTCCTACTGAGCCGTCTCAAACCCTCTGGTGCCCCCCACCCCACCCCATGGGGATCTCGTGAAAGAGCGGGTTCTGAGTCAGCAGGCCTGGCCAGGCCATTCTCCGAATCTCCTGGGCCACGCTGGTCTGAGGACCACGCTTTGAGTAGCACCTTGGTTCTCAGCTAACAGAGCAAACTGGATGCACCTAAGTAGTCACAGGCAGCCTGCCTCCTGGCCCACCCACTGGGCCCTGGCCACCCCCTCATGGGGAGTGCGAAGCTCTGGAGGTAATTCTAACACTAGTCCCTCAAGGTGTTTGCAAGTTTTACATCAACTTCAGCTTCAGGAAATGGGGTGGTGGTAGAGGCGCAAGAAAAAAAAAAGACCTTGCCTCCCCACAGCCCCCCAAGAAAGGCCACTCTAAAGGGACGAACATGTAGAGAACAGGGCACCTCTGCCGAGCACCAAGGAGGGGTCAACTCACTCCCACCTTCTGGGACCAAGGTAAGGCCCCGCCCACGGAGGGGGCAAGCAGATATGAATCGATGTGCGCTGGGCTCAGGCTCGTCCCTCCTGGACAGCAGCAGGTATTTTTCAGTCTCCCACAAGATGGAGCAAATGGACTCCTGGTTGGGTTGAAACCACCAAGGAGTGCCCAGGACCTGAGAGAACATGGCCAGGAGCACTGAGGGACACTGTGATGGTCAGTCTGGTGTGCTCACTTGGCCAGGCAGCATTCCCCAGAGAGCAGGTCTGGGTGTTGCTGTGACAGCTTTACTCACTGGGGTCAACATCTATACGCACTGACTTCAACAAGGAGGAGAGCCTCCATCATGAGGATGGATAGGCTCCACCCAATCAGTGGGAAGCCTTCCCAGAAACACTGAGACCCCAGAGAAGAAACTCCTACCTGGAGGCTGCCTAAGGCCCACCTGGATTCCCAACCCGCCAGCCTGCCTGTCCTGTGAGTTTTAGACTTCCCAAAACCAAGAAAAAATATGTCTATGGATGGATGGATGGATGGATGGATGGATGGATGGATGGACGCACAGATGCATGGATAGACAGAGATCTGCCTAGGGGAGAGGTAAAGATGAGGACAGAGACAGGTGGAGATGGAGATGATGGAGGAGACAGAGGTGGAGATGGAGGAGATGGAGATGGAGGTGGAGATGATGAAGGAGATGGAGATGATGGAGGAGATGGAGATGATGGAGGAGATGGAGATGGAGGTGAAGATGATGGAGGAGATGGAGGTGGAGGTGGAGATGATGGAGGAGATGGAGATGGAGGTGGAGATGATGAAGGAGATGGAGATGATGGAGGAGACAGAGGTGGAGATGGAGGAGATGGAGGTGGAGGTGGAGATGATGGAGGAGATGGAGATGATGGAGGAGATGGGGATGGAGGTGGAGATGATGGAGGAGATGGAGACAGAAGTGGAGATGATGAAGGAGATGGAGGTGGAGATGATGGAGGAGATGGAGGTGGAGATGATGGAGGAGATGGAGGTGGAGGTGGAGAAGATGGAGGAGATGGAGATGGAGGTGGAGATGATGAAGGAGATGGAGATGATGGAGGAGACAGAGGTGGAGATGGAGGATATGGAGGTGGAGGTGGAGATGATGGAGGAGATGGAGATGATGGAGGAGATGGGGATGGAGGTGGAGATGATGGAGGAGATGGAGACAGAAGTGGAGATGATGAAGGAGATGGAGGTGGAGATGATGGAGGAGATGGAGATGATGGAGGAGATGGAGATGGAGGTGGAGATGAAGATGGAGGTGGAGATGATGGAGGAGATGGAGATGATGGAGGAGATGGAGATGGAGGTGGAGATGATGGAGAGATGGAGGTGGAGGTGGAGATGATGGAGAGATGGAGGTGGAGGTGGAGATGATGGAGAGATGGAGGTGGAGGTGGAGATGATGGAGGAGATGGAGATGATGGAGGAGATGGAGATGGAGGTGGAGATGATGGAGGAGATGGAGACAGAAGTGGAGATGATGAAGGAGATGGAGGTGGAGATGATGGAGGAGATGGAGATGATGGAGGAGATGGAGATGGAGGTGGAGATGATGGAGGAGATGGAGACAGAAGTGGAGATGATGAAGGAGATGGAGGTGGAGATGATGGAGGAGAAGGAGATGGAGGTGCAGATGATAGAAGAGATGGAGATGGAGATGATGGAGGAGATGGAGGTATAGAAAGTGGAGATGATGGAGATGGACATGGCCTATTGGTTGCTTCTCCAAAGAACCCTGACTGATACAGATGCCCAAGGCTGTGGCCACGGGCACCTCTAATCCCCTCCCACCTGGCTGGGCCTGACACATCCTGGTAACCACCTCTCTATTATTAAATGGGGTTCCTGAGAGCCCCAAGCCCAGACCCTGCAGACCTGCCTGACTAGAATGGAGAGGATGATCCAAACCCACCAAACCCAAGGCCCCCTCTCATGACCAAGAAGTGATCTTGACTTTGATGGCAGAGATAGTGCACCAAGTGCCCATCCTTCCATTGCCAAGACTTAAACTTCCTGAACATCAGCCTTCCCATCATCTCTGGCTAGAACAGAGAAGCAGCAAGAGAGCTACACATTGGAGAGCCTGGGTGTGGGGCTGGTGAAGGACCCAGGCACACAACGGGGCACTGGCACCCTGGGCAGGGAAGCGGCATTGCAAAAGGAGATGAGTGGTGAATTCACATCCATAATGTCCCCTAGTGGGCTAGGGTGGTGAGGAAAATGCACCAACGCCAGGAGGAGCCACGCCCACAAGGTTTTGACCCTGACTGTACGTCAGCTGGTCACTGAGCTTGGAGAAGAGAGCTCAAACCAGCTTAATGATGATCCATGGGGTGTGGGCACCTGTGCTTCTGGTGCCCTGGGCTCCACATGGGCAAGTGCAGACTTCCAGGACACCACATTCACCTTGCCCATCAAGGTGCCCACTGCTGGCTCAGAGTCTCAGGGTCAGCTCCAGCTCCCGCAACAGGTGGCGCAGGACTCCTCCTTGGAAAGCCTGAAAGAACAGGGGGTGCAGCCCAGGTGGAGGGGGGCGGGGTAAGGACTGAGGCCTCTCTGGACCAAAGCACATCATGGGGAACCACCCTGAGTCACAGCTCTGACCAACACCAGGCCATGTCCCCTGGCACAGGGTGGCTCGGGGGCCTCTGCAGACCCACCATAGGTGGCAGTGCCCACAGGCTCCTAAAAATAAGCACCTGGGAACCCCGCTGTTCCTCCACCTGGTCCAGGTGCATCGGCACTTCCTCGGACTGTGTGCTGGCTGCCTTCCCGGATGGGCAGGTGCAGGGCTGGGCCCACCTGGGGTGGCGCAGGGGAGGGGCTGGCCCTTGCACTGGTCCAACAGAAAGCCACTGTGCTTCCCTCGCCCAAGGGGGGTCCACACTGCCAGGGGCAGCCACAAAGTCCAAGGAGATTCTAGGCTTTGTCATGGCCCCAGTTCTGGGAGCTCCAAGGCACTCAGTCCTCAAATAACCGCCCTCAACTCTCGTTCAATCAGATAAGCAAAGCAGGCGGCTGCCAGATTCTGTGCAAAGCTGAGTGGGTGGAGTTCCCCCAGCCTGAGGGGCCTTTGCACCCTCTCTGCACGGCCACAGCAGAACTGGGTTCCTGGGGGTGTGGCTGAGGGCCCCAGCGTGTAGAACCACCCCATCTTAGTGGGCTTGTCCGCTCCCTGGGTAGGCCAGGCCCTGCCCCATCCTGGACCCTCTGTGGGTACGACCCTGCCCATCCAAGTGCCTTTCCACAGGCCCAGCCGAGACCATCTGTGCACCAAGAGAATCCACAACATCTGTGGGAGAGGCGCTCCCTAGCTTGGCTCTAAAATGGAAAATAAATAAGAAGATACAAATGCAAAACTGCAGCTTCTTCCAGAAAGCCAGAGGCGGGGGGCTGGCACAGGGTCTGCGTGCTGTGTGGGTTGGGCACCATGAAGGATTTTTCCAGAATTCCGCCCTCTGGTTAGGAGGCTGCGAGCTCTCGGGCGATCGGGTCCTCGTCCACCCTCGGAAGCGCAGCAGGGCTCGGGAGCATCGGGTGGGGCGCAGCTCGGGTGCCAGTGTCTCTGTGGGCCTCCTCTCCCTTGGCCTGTCTGCTCGCCCATCAGCCACCTGCCTCCCCAGAGCCAGCAGCCTCCCCACTCACTTCTGGCCCTGCTACTCATTTCCCTAGACAGTCCAAGGAAGATACTCTCTCATAGCCATTTCCACAGGACATGGCTCTGGGACCTGCTAGGGGCAGGGCAGAGGAGCCCCAGACCCTAAAAAGAGGAGGGCCAGGCATGTGCAGGAGGGGCAGTGAGAGGCAGCCCTGGGGTGGAGGCTGAGGCCCGGGTCCATCCCATGGAGAGGCCCCACCAGCCTCCCACCCAGGCCACTCCCCCTGCAGGAGTGACTCACCCTGTACACAGGCTTGCGCTCTGAGCACTGACTTTGAAGGTGTCCCCACCTGTTCATGCCTCCACCACCATCCTGCACCCTGTGGGAACACTCACATGGACTTCACAGTTCTTCCCACAGAGAGGCGGGGCCTATTTGCTCGCCCCTGGACCAGGCTGGCCTCATGATCACAAGAGCCCTGGAAGGGAGTGACGGCAAGCAGTTCCAAGCCCTGGTCTCTAGACGACGGGCTCACATGGTCTTGGAGGGACTCTGCGGCCTGTGTGTGAACCCGCCTGAGTCTGCCTGCTGGAGGAAGAAAAGCCAAGACCCACCCCCCAGTCCAGCCAGCCCCCACCCACCCACCAACCAGCCACAGGCACATGAGGGAGCCCACCAAGATCAGTCAAGCACAGCCCCAGTCAGCAGAAATGCCCAGCTGACTCAGATTCACCAGCAAAAGCACACAACCGTTGTCCCAAGCTACTGAGTTTTAGACCTGCTTGTTATGCAGGAGTAGCTAACTGATGCACCCTGCCCCCAAAGGCATGAGGCTGCCCTGCAACCTCATCCTGTGTGCTCCTCAGTCTTACAGAGCCCCGTGGACACACGCGGCTAACGTCTCTCTGGTAGGGCTCATAATTGAATTACTTGGTGAGATCTTTGGTTTAATTTTTTCTTTTAACACATTTTCCATCAGAAAGAGCAGCAGCTGTTCAGAGCACTCCTGCAGAGCCTCAGAAGCATCATTCCCGGGTCCCTCCAGAGAGGCTGGTCTTGTCTGCTGGAGAACAGGTCCTCTGGAGGCTTTGTGAGTGCTCCATTTTCTTCCAGTGGCAGCGGGTGACGTGGTAGCCATCACTGTGGCTCTTGGAGTCAGAGTTTGCACCTGTGGTAAGGCTGGTCATTCTTATCTGAATTCTAAGTACAGATAAATAAACTTAATTAAAACAACAGGGAAAAATCCACACTGGAGATAAAGGAAAGAAATTCCTTCGCTGCTGCAGATGCAGAAACTGGTAGGGGCAAGGTCGTTTGAAACTGAACCAACCATCCAGTCCCAAAGCTTCTAGGAGGCGCTGGAAGAATCAGGCAGAGTCACCTCATGGGAGGAGAGGACGTTCCGGTTGGATCTGGGAGCCCCCCCAGGAAGTTCCAGGAAAGGGGCATGTCAGGGTGTGGACCACCCAGGTCTGGCTCTTGACTCACAGTCATGTCCAGAAGCAGATGGTTTTGAGCCTTAACACTGACTGTCCCCAGTGTTTTCTCATCCACCTGATGACGGATCTCATTCCCCCAGCTGCTCACGACGCAAGGAGACTTTCTGGGTTTCATTCTGCCACTAGGACTAAACCCCTCCCCGGGGAAGGCTGGGCATCACATCTTTCTAAGGCCACTTTGGGGACCCAGAACAGGTCCCCTGCTTATCCATGGTTTTGCTTTCTGCAGTTTCAGTTACCCAAGGTCACCCATGGCCCAAAAATAGTAAATGGAAAATTCCAGAAATAACTCAAGTATGAAATTGCATGCCATTCTGAACACCATCATTAAACTAATGGATATGAGTCATCTCTTTGTCCAGAGTATCCACACTGTATACCCTACCTGCCCGTTACTTGCAGCCCTCTCTGTTATCTGATCCGCTGTCTCAACACAGCAGGGCCTGTGTTCAATTCACCCTTATTATACTTAACAGCCTCAAAGCGCAAGAGCAGTGGTGCTAGAATTTTATCTTAGCATATTGTTATGATTATTCTGCTATTAGTTGTTAATCTCTTACGTTGCCTAATAGTCTTTATCATAGGTATGTTTGTATGGAATAAATCAAAGGTATATAGAGATTCCCTACTACCCAAGGTTACAGAGACCCACTGGAGTCTCGGAACGGGTTCCCCGTGGATAAGCACAGACTAATTCACTGACCTCCCCTCCTGGAATTGGGAAGGGAAGTGCAGGCAAGAGAGTTTGATCTATCAGCTACGGCCCACCCAACTGCTGTTCATTGGCCAAGAGACAAGCTGAGCCTTGAGGGACCCCACCCTGAACACTGCCCACCCATGTCCTGAGCTGGACTCTGCCTTCAAGGGGGTGTGTGGGGTCCTGGAGCTGCCTGGACAGGCTCACAGGGCAAAGCAGATTGTCACAGTGGCTGGGTGAGGTATCGATCCACAGGGTCCTGGTCCTGTTGGAGGCGGAGAGAAACTCCATCCCCGACCTCCCTCCTGGCTCCAAGAGCTGCCACAACCCTGGCCGCCATCTGCTTGTGGCCCTGTCACTCCAGTGGTCCAGCCACCTTCTCCCTCTCTGTCTGTGTCCCAGGATCCCCTTTTGATAAGGACACCAGTCACGATGGATCAGCACCTACCGATGACCTCGGGTTATCTTGGTGACCTCTGCCAAAACCCTGTCTCAAATAAGGTCACCCTTTGAGGTAGAGGGGTCAGGACTTGGATGTGCCTCTTTGGAGGACACAACTCAGCCCCTGACAGGCAGTCTTTCCCCTCCGGACGCTCCCCAGGGCCCGCTCCCCAGCCTCCCTGCTCCACTGTGCACCCAGGAGGGCCGGGCCTGCACACCCGTCCCAAGGTGCGTGGGAAGAAGCCCAGCATCCTGCAGAGGGGCTCTGGAGGGGCCCTGGGGATGGGCTGCAGGTTCTCTGCATCCCACCTGGGTTTGTCCGGCTTCGTCCCTCTACAGCATGTCTGTCTCTCCAGGCCTCCACAGGGCCCAGCAGCTGGGGTGGGGGCCGCCAGTTCCACGGTGGACACCAGTGTTTGAGATGGAGACTCTGGCAGGGAGAAGGCTCCTGCAAAGTGACAGCATCTGGAAATGAGCCCGCAGCTTGGGGAGAGAGAGGGGCGGCTGTATGGACGGGCAGCGGTATGGACGGGCAGGGGCCTCTCCTCCCCAGGCTTCCTGGAAGAGCCGTGGACCCAGGGCCATAGGACATGCAGAGGGAGATGCAGGTTCGGGGTGCTTCCTGGTTACCCCAATGTGCATGGCTTCTCCCCACCGGTCTGCTCCCCAACCTGCCACAGGCCATTTCCACTCCTCACTGTCCCCATGGTTTCAATGCCCAGGATAAGGACGTAGGCGAGGGGCTGGGTGGGGGCAGACACGCCAAGGCCACATGCCCTAGATGACAAACGGAGCAGCTTGGCACTTCCCACTACCAGTCAGGTGCCAAGGTGGAGGGGCATCCCCGGGATCCTTTCTAGGACGCGAGGGCAGCCCAGAAGGGGTGCCCACCGTGGCCCTGTGTCTAGGGCAAGTGCACATTCCTGCAGAGCTGGGAACTCGCGCCTCATACAAACAAGCTTCCAAAAATTGCAGTCCGTCTGCCGCCAAGTTTGGGACTGCTATTTCCTTCCCAACCCCCAGCGCCGTATTTTTTCTTTTTTTTTTTTTTCAATTGGCCCAAAATGCAAATTGCCTTACTTGACAGGTCTTTGGATGGTAGGACGTGGCCCAGGGCAGTCCACCTCACAGGGCACTCCCCTAGGACCAGAAAGGAGATGATCCCTCCAAGAACAGAGGTCAAAGGCCAAGGGCACTACTGAAGGTCATTTGGGCCAAGTGGCACTGGGTAGAAGAGGGAGGAGTGACAGATGGCCCACTCACCTGTCCTCCCCGCTGCTCCCTGCCTGGCCCTGTGCTGAGCGGGCTCCTTTATCACCAGAAGGGAACAAGCAGCAGGGACATCGGCCTAGCCCTGGACGGAAGTTCTCACTGCGGTGAGACCCCTGCCAGCAGAGAATGATGTCGCTGGGCTGGGGTCGCCCGGCCCCAGAGCACACACCAATGTTCCAGGAACCGCTTGGGACCAGGGCTCGGGACACAGCTGACTGGTCACAGCTGGACAGTGTCCGGCCTTCCAGCAGTACAGACACGGGTGAGCAGCTCAGCCCACGGCCTGTCCCCTCAGAGAGACATCCCCTCAGGATGGTGTCCTTTGAGTGCCCACCTCACCGGGGTCCAGGAGCAGGGAACAGGCCTCTGCTCCTTCCTCCTTGGTCTACCCCCCCTTCCAGAAGCAAGGAACCAGAGAAGAGCCAGGAGGGGAGGTGAAGCCCCCACCAGGAGTGAAGACGTAAGAGCGACCCCAGAGCCTGGTGGCCCAGCTCCCACGGGGACGTGTCCTCAGGGTGCAGAGGAGCCAGGCGCAAGGCGTTGGGGGTCACTGCTGGGTGAGTCCACCTGCTCCGGGCTCCATTCATCTGACAGCTGATCCTCACAGCCACTTGGTCATTCTAGGAATGTTGGGAATGGGGACACACCATTCCCATGCCAATCCTGCCACCAAAGAGATGGATGGACACCAGCACCCAGACTCGTAGCCCACACATATTTACTGAGCCCCTTCCGTGCACCAGGCTCGGCCTACGACAAACGGCAGGCGATTGCTGCAGAAGCCCCAAGAAGCAGACAGGTGGCTGTCCCCATCTCCCGTCCACTCCTTCCCCCAGGGCTGCCTCTGCCTCTGGGCTTCAGCCCCTGACTGTGAACACACGGCCTCAGCACTCCGGAATGTTCTACGCCATGACCAGGCAGCTTAGCCATGCTCCTGCCCACAGGGGCCAGGCATACAGCCCTGGGCCATGTCCCTCACAGCCCAGCTGTGGCCCTAACCAGAGCCTGCTGTGCTTCCACACCACCTGCCGAGCTGTGGGACTGCCCGGGGTGGCCGGGACACGATAGACCCCAACCTTCAGGGCCAAATAGCAGTTCCCAGACACAGGGCCATCGCAGGTCTCAGGTGACAGGGGGTGGACAGCTTTCCGGGAGGTGAGTCCCACATTGGACAGGGACGGGACCCAGCCCCCTGCTCCGGGGGCTCCGATTCACTCTCCCTTCCACTCTTTTGTTCACGCTCGTCTCTATTGTTTCTCGGGCACCGCAGCACGTGCGCACGGCGGCACATGCGTGTCAGCTCTTATTGCAATCCTTGAATGAGGTCTTGGCTGAGAATCCACAATTCCCTGGTGGCCTCAATCTTGCAAAGATTGCTTTTAACACGGTTAGGCCTTAGTCCTAAAACCCTCCTCCTTTTACAGAACCAGACCACTTTGCCCTGAGCCACCAGCGTCTCCTGTCAGCGCTGGGCGAGAGAGGAGAGGGCAGGAGGGGAAGGGGCAGGGGCCGGAAGTCCAGGGAGGAACCTCCCTCACCCATGGCATCCTGAAGAGACCTCTTTCTGGGCCCCAGGCAACGTCAGGACAGCACTGCTAGGAATGTTTCCTTTTCTGGGTCCAGATTTTTAAGTGAGGAAAGGAGGAAGAGAGAGCACAGACCTTGATAGCCACACCTGGCACGAGTTCAGCTTGGCCCTGGACAGACGGTCGTTTGCTCTGGCCCAGTGCCTGTGCCCCCAGCAGCCAGCCTGGACCAGAGGGCCAAGAGAGGAAATTGAGAGGATAGCACCAGCGGGTTCCAGATCAGAAACCAAAACTGCTCATGGGGAGGCGCTGGGGACCCACGGACCCCCTCCCCTCTCACCTCCTGAGTCAGTGGTGTTGAGGACTAAAGTGAGTCCCCTCAGGCACCTCTGCAGATTTTATTAAGCACCCACTGTGTGCCCGAGAGGTGAGAGCGGCCCCCTACCCTCTTCTCCTCCCTAGCTTGTCCCTGGAAATGGGAGAGAGAGCTCAGAACTACAAGCTGAGAGCCAGAGTGTTCCCTGGAACCCACAGGCCTTTCCAGACTGAGGACACGAGCCCAGAAACAGGGCCTCCATCCTGGAAGGTTCCCAGTGGAGCAGTGCAGAGGACAGCTTGGGGGCAGCAGAGATGAACGGGTGGACCAACAGCCCCTGCCCTGCACGGGCACTCGGGCCACAGGGAGGAGAGTGGAGCCCAGCCTTCAGCAGGCACCTCTGTTCACACCAATCAGCCAGCCCCTCTCCGAGCTCTGTCCCTCTCCCGCAGTCCACTGGACTTGGGTCAGCCACAGATGCCCCCAAGGTGCCTGGTGGAGAGCCCGGCCTTGAGCAGCCAGGGCCCGGAGGTTCTCGCTCTGTCCCTGGGCCCCCGGGGCCTGAGAGTCTTCCAGGAAGGCAGTGAGTCCAGCAGCAGCATTTTGAACATCAATAAAATGTGAATCAATGTGTCAGGCACCTGAGACATCAGAGGTCATGTTTTAAGCTTTATGCCAAAGAGCATGGTGCCCAGCCTCAGGTCAGCGGTCGGGGAGGTGAGTGGACCCATGGAAGATGTGAGGACGCACCCCGAGAGCTCCACACCTCGGCACAGCCCAGCAGCCCATAGGCAGCCCTTCGCCCACGGGAAGCAGAGTCTTGGATTCTGCAAAACAAAACCATGAAGACCAACCTGCCTGCGGGGAAACGGGCAGCGCATTCACAGGCTAAATATAAATAGTATTGATCGGTCTGCCATCTTGAATTATCCATTCCACATCGGTTTTCCATTAGCATCAATAATCACGAGTGACTCCCTGGGTCGTGGACCTGGAGAAGTCTCGGGCTAGCTCCCAGGACAGGCCAGCATCTTCTGGACAACCCAGAACCTTCCTGGTACTTTCTCCTCCCCTTCAACTACTCCTTACTCAAGCCCAGGAGAGGGGTGGCCCCAACATAGCCCTGAGGAACCCCTCCACCTTCTGGAGTGTTCTGCTCTATTTGGCAGCCAACGCCGGCTCAGAGAACAACTGCCTGCCTGCGCCCAGGGCTCACTTCCAGGGAAGAGAGGAAGGAAGCTCCCATGGCTGGATGCACGGCCCAGTAAAACCCGCAGGGCATCACTTCCCCAGTGCCAACCCCACGGCAGGACCAAGGCCCACTTCCTCTCCGGGCCAGAAACCAGAGTGGCTTTCCTACAGAGCGGCCGGTCCATGTCCTCCTGGCAGCGTCCTCCCAGGCCCCAGGGCCTCTGATGAGCAGTCAGGGAGGGGCTGTGGCACCCGCCAGGAGCCAGGGCTGCTGCACCCCTCCCACACCAGCAGCCCCACAGAGCCTCCCAGACAGAAATGCCCAGGGCGTGGAAGACAGAGGCCCCGAGGACAGAGTGCGAGAGGCACAGAGGCCCTGTCCCACCCTCACCCAGTCAGCTCTCAGAGGGACCTTCTGTGCGAACAGAACCATGCTAGGTGCTCTGGGGGACAGGGATCTGCGGTGGTTCCTGCCTTGGAGGCACTAATGATCTGGTGTAGGAGACAGGTGTCCCAACACCTCCCAGATCTGTCATCTCCCACTCTTCCTTATCAGTGCTGATGGCAGCCCCCAGAAAAGTGCTGTGACAGATGGGGGCCTGTGGGGATGGCTCTGCATGTCCCTCCTAGGCATGCACGTCCACGTGGCACCTGCCCCAGATGGCACGGATGGCACATGGCCTCTCTGTGCCTGGGTCCAGAACCCTCCCATTTGCCTTCTCCATCTACTTAGCCAGTTCCTTGGATGCTTCAGGAGAAACGCCTGGGTCATCCCTGGCCTCAGCCTCCCTCCTGCCAGCCATTCATATGACCATGGGACTCCGTGAGAGGGCACCGTGGCTGCTGCACATACCCAGCCCCAAATGTTCTCCTGAGAAAGCCCCTGCCCTTACACCACAGGCTCTCACACGAACCAAAAGACTGATGCAAGAGCTTGTAGTCACTGACCATCTTGCTGCTAAAATGCCCCTGCCGTGGAAAGGCAAGACTGGCCCAGGGCGGGGACCCAGTCCTGCCAGGAGCTCCAGCCTGGGAAGCCCAGGGAACGCAGGTGCCTTGGAATGCAAGAGTCTGGCCGGGGGAGGAGGAGCAGAGACCCCTGTGCAGGCTTGCAGAGGGCTTTCTGCTCTGGGCCTAAGGGGAGAAACAGAGATCCAGTCAGACCTGAGCTCCTGCCATGGCCGCCGCGCTGCACGGCCTCGCCAGCAGCGAGGGGAGCTCTCCCCACCAGGCGAGAGGAAGGGAGGCCCCAGCGAGGTGGACAGGGAGGGGACAAACAGAGACTGCTACGTAAGGCACTCATCTATCACCAAAGTCCCCCACCTGGAACGTGCCTCCTGATGCCAGCCCCTACTGCCACCTGCTAAGTGCCCCACAGAGGCAGGGAGGGGACCCTCACCATATGGTCCATAAGGAGCAAACACCCACAAGCCCTTGGAACTGCAAGGCCCTAATGCAAAGCAGCCGGCCACCCTGCCCATCAGTGGGCAACCCACAAGGCAGGCATGTGGGGCAAACACTGCCACGTCTGGCCTCTTTCTGGCTAATCACGATAGCTGTCCACTTACAGTGGGCACCCTGAGGGGACACAGCCCCAGCAGACAGAAGGAGGCCCAACACCTTCAGTGGGCCCTGCTCTATAGAGGAGGAAGGACCCAGTCATCAAACATCCTGATCCAGCTTCTCGGCCCTCCTTGACCTATCCTCTTACCACCATCCCTCACTGTCCAGGCCCCCAAGTCCCCCCAGATGAAGTCACCATCAAATGGCATGGCCTGGGCACAATAAGCAGGAAGTGCTACCTGCTGCAGGTAGTCAACAGGTGTGAGGATGCTTCAGGTGGCCACCACCCAGGCAGGTGTGACCAGGTCCAAAAGAGTGCTGGGAGAAGGTGCCAGCGCCAACAGGCAGCCGCCCGCACGCACGCACGCACGCACGCACACGCACACCTCCTCGCTGTTAGGGACCTTGACTTGGAATGATGTATTCTCTGTTCTTCTGGCTATAATTATTTTAGCGTGGGAGACCAGCTCTGTCTCCAGCGTCTCCCAAGGGCGGGTCCAGAACCTCGCATCCCCCAGCTCTGGAAAATCCCATCTCCAGATCCTTCCATACATGCAGAAGCACCCGGGCCCTTCAGATGGGCAGCCCCCCCTGCCCTGGGAGGCCGGGGTCAAAGGGTTTCATTCCTACTCCAAGCAGCTCTGCGAGCAGCAGAGACCAGGCACCACGCATGCCTCCGAGTAACCATGGCAACTTCAGGGAAGTTTCCAACAGTAAGTTTGTGAGTTGTGGAGCTGTTATGTGGTGTCTGGGTGGGTTGGCTCCTGCCTTCTTTTTAGGGTAACAGGATCCCAGCCCCACACTTCCATGAGCTCTGTGGGCAGTGTCCAGGGAGCTGCCTCCAGACTCCCAGCCACCTGGGCCACCATCTCACTTCAGTCCCACAGGGTCACAAGTCCCTGGGTTGGGCTGTCCCCTCAGATGACCCCATGAAAGTTGGGGTGTTCCTCCCCAGTCTCCCGCCCACCCACAGAAGCGCTCAGTACCTCCCCTCCCCAGGAGTCTGGCAGGTACAGATATGGTGCCCAGAGGTGCCTATCTACTCTGCAGTGTGGATCCTTCAGAATCCCAAACCTTGGTCCCAAGACACCCCCGGGTATGAGTTCACACACATCTGTGAAGCCGGGGAGCAGGTCAAGCTGTCCACGCACATGCTCACCCCCACATGGAGCATGCAGACACACGCAGGCCTGCACCTGTGCGTGTAAAGGTGACCCTGTCTCTGCATAGAGCCATCCAGGCCCACACTGGGGACCGCCCGCAGCCTCAGTGGAGGTGGGTGGGAGCCGCAGTCCTGGGGATGGTCCTTCTGTGCAGGGGACAGAGGAACACAGGAAGCGTTTGAAGGTGAGGACGTCCTCACACATGCTAATGGTGCACGCACACACATGTGCACACAAACTCGAACACTGGCATCGATGCTATGCCAAGCCGTGGAGGGTGGCACCACCCCCGGGGCCCAGGACGCCTTGCTGCCCAGCAGAGGCAGCGCCAGCCCACCCGGGCCTGGGCCTGAACAGCAGTCACTGCAGCAGAGCGCTGGGCAGCCAGCGAGGCCATGTCACAGCCGCGGTGGCAAAGGCCGGGCTGCACGGCTGTGCAGAGAGGAATCATTTTTTAAGGGGAGAAAAATCCTAAATGGCCCTTTCAGCCTTTCGGCGCAAGTAATTGTAGTATCCAGTTAATGAAAGGCCTGGCGTGCTGGCTGGCTGAATGGCGGCCAACGCCGGGCCGCACCTCACGTGGCGCGGCTCGACCGCCCCGTGCCAGTCCGACCGCGCTGGGGAGGTGCGGGGCGGGGAGGGGGAGCGCGTGAAGCCGAGAGCTTCCAGGAACGGCAGGTCTCCCACGCGGGATCACATCGCCAATTAGCCAGTGGGAGGGCCGCCGCGCCGGCATCTCCCTTCCACAAAGACAAAGTTTCCTTGAGGAAACTGCCAGAGTCTTCAAGGCTCTGAAATAACACAGAACAAACGAAGAAGGACGGACGGCCTGAGCGCCTGGCCAGGCTCGGAAGCCCCGCCCCCGCCGCCTCGCGAGGAGCGGTGGGCTCCAAGGCGCCACGGGGCCTGCGCGTGCTCACACACGCTCACACATGCGTGCACACACACAGAGGCACTTGTGCCTGCACACTTACCCAAGCACAGGCAGGAACACGCTGTGCACGTGAACATGTGCCTACACACACACCACGGGACGCACAGGCACGGTCTGTGCACACACCTCCTGCGTGTGCGCACACACATACACACTCATGTATGCCCGTATCTGTGCACACATCACCCTGCTTGCAAGTTGGGGGCCACTGTGCTGACCCTTAAACACGCAGGTCTGTAGCTCTCACAGGGGCCACACTAGAGGACAAAGCGCCCTGCAAATCTGCTCTCTGGAATTTTCCCCTCACTCCACAGCGAGAACTCCGAGAGGAGCCTCCACCGTCTTCTGACCTGGTAGAGCTCAGACCCTCGCACAGTCCATTCTGGAAGCTTCTTACCAACACCCAAGGGGGTCCCTGCCTTCAAGGCACGGAAGCAGTCCAGCTCAGCCATCTAAGTGGAGGTGACTGATTTATCCTGACCGTCCTGACTCTTGACGACACCACTCTCCTCCGAGTCTGCGCAGCTTTAATTGTCCATCAGGCGGGTCAGGGAGGAACCGTAAATCTTCCCTGCCCACTGCTGGGAGCTCGGCACTGCTTGACCTCCAGTTGCCAGCCCCTCACAGGCATCCGCCTGGAGAGCTCTGCTGGCTTTGATGAAGGGGGAACGGGGAAGGGGCATCAAGAGGAGGAAGAGGCCCAAGGGCCAGGGAGGGGACAGGGAGGGCAGGAGCCTTGGCCGCCTCTGGCCGCTCTGACTACAAGGCGCTGCAGAGCAGCGGTGCCCCTGGAGTCTGAGCCACGCGGGGGCTTCCAAGGGCTGTGGAGGCCATGCAGGCTCCTTCCCGGCCTGCCCCCCACGCCACACTGCAGGCCGCACTAGAGCACGCCAGGCCCTGGGGCGTCTGGGCACTCCCTTGCCTGGCTACGAAACAGCACAGCCCGGAAAGGAACCCCTAGTGAGGACCAGCAAGATCCTTCTCCCTCTGAACTCAGAGTGCGGGAACAGGGCCTCTCCCAGGGCCTGCCTCCCCGTGGGAGTCCGGACCAGGCCCAGGGCCACAGGGCTAGGCAGCGGCCTGGAAAGCCAAGGTCCAGAAGCCCAGCCACAGGCTCCAGAGCGGGACTCCCGGCCTCCAGCTGCCGGAACCTTTTCTGCAATTTTAGTATATATTAATGCATCTCAAAGCGGCGGACATTATAGTTACGATTATTACCCAAAGACTTCCCACAGCCTTCGTCTTCCAGCGCTCGTTACTTTCTGAAAAATTATCCTTGGGGACTGAAATTTTCCAAGGCTGTCTTGTGGGGGTTTTTCTTAGGATTTGGGCAACACGCATTTGGGAAGAGGGAGGAATTAGCCTCCTGAAGTCAGTCTCCTTGGTGACATCTGAAAAGGAAAGAATGCCATCAGAGCGGGGAGGGGCCGCATCGTCACTGTGCAGACCCCGGTTCCATTATTCAGTCCTGTCTACTGTGAGGTGACAGTCCTATCTTAAAAGTGAGAGCTCAGTAGGGTGGAGGGGGCAGTCCCTGCCACGGTCATCTTGCAGCTGAAGCGCAGGCCAGTCAGGGAAGCCGAGAAGGTGACCACAGCACCATCAACGCACGGGAAGGGCTGGACATGTATTTTCCAACGCAAAGGCAGACTTGCAGAAAGTCCCCTGAGCATGGCCAGGGTGTGCTGACACAACCCAAAGAACACAGGTGCCCTGTGCCAGCTTCTCAACTGTCCCCCCAACAGATCTGCTGGTGGGAAAGAAAAAACGTGCCCCTGGAAGATGGTCCCTTGTTGGCCTGTAGAACCGCCCCAGACCCCATCACCAGGGCGGGGTGGCCAGGGAAGGCAAGGGGCCCCCTTTCAGACAAAGAGGCTCCGTCCAGCGTCCCACCCTCAGCCCTCAGTTAAAGACGTGCAGCTGTGGACGTGTCCAACAGACCTCTGTGCCCAAAGCGCAGCGCAGTGCTGTTGTGCGTGAGTGCTGATGGCATTATTAGTCCGCTGACAACCTCACGCTCACCTGAAGTTTCCCCAGCACTTCTCTTTTCTGCTAAGGTTCCAAAATACTTGACTAGCAGGCCCTCAGACGCACGCTGATCAGCAAGCCACAAGCACTCTGGTTCCCACTGTGAGCGGCTCCAGGAACCGCAGCCGAGGCCTACTGGGGCCTGTGAGGAGCCCATGGGGGAAAGCCCTGCCGGCCCGACCTCCGCTGTCCCTGCCGTCGGCCCCGAGCCGTGCCTAATGGCATCGCATCAGAGATACACAGTCAATATTCCAGAATGATGGCGCAGGCTTTCTGTTGACTTCCAGTGGGTCTTACAAAGCTGCATTTCAGTTTTTCATGTGTTGAGTCCTGAGACCCCAAAACATCTGCATGCTGAAGGTGGGGCAGGAGGGAATCCCTGAGCCTGAGAGGGAGGCACCATGGTGGCCATCCACAGGCTGAGAGGCCTCCAGGAAGAAGGGGGGCACAAGGGTCAGGATTCGCCTCCCATCCCCCACTCTGCACTGGAAACTCTGCTGGTGCTGACCTGGTCCCTCTCTCAATCCAAGGCCACATCTTTTGCTAAAGCACCGGTGGCAATGCCCCCATCTCAGGGCTCTCTTGACTCCTTCAGGAATGGACACATGAAGAGGGGCTGTGGGCCTGTCCAGGGGACTCAGAGGGGAGCCTGCCACCCACTGGATGCCCCGACCAGGGCACAGCCCCCTCCTGCTGTCCATGGCGTGTGTCTGAGATGTGGGAGAGGGTCCCCAGCATCCCCACCTCACCTGCAGAGAGATGTGGGGTGGCTTCCATCCCCTGCATGAAGCACCTGCAGCTTCCCTAGAAGCCAGTTAAAATGGTAGCCATGAACAGTTCAGAGCCTGCGTTCTCAACCCTGACCTTCACCAGCCCTCTCAACCAGCCAGGCCCTCTCACACGCGGCTGGCTCCAAAGCAGGGTCACTATCCCTATTCCCCTGGGTACCCACTGAGCTACTTCACATCTATGACCAAATTCTTGCTCAGCGCCCTCTGAGGGTTCAGACTGGCCCTGGGCAGCGAGGCCAGGGTGTCCGCGTACCCTTCCCCAGCATGCTGCAGCCAACCTGCCACCTCCCGAAGCCAGCTTTGACCTCACCTCCCTACACAGACCGCAGACGTGACTGAGGCCACTCACACACTGATGGGCTACGCAGCTCTCCCTGCGGCCTGCGAGGCCTCACGGAAGGTAATTAATGTTCCAACCTTGTTCAGAAGTTGTGTTCCATTTAAGTTACATCTAAATGCACATGTCCTGGGGGTGAAGGATGGCTCTTAGAGAACCCAGTGGAGGGGCATGGGGAGGGCCAAGATGCTCTATCTCAGGAGCTGCCACAAACAGTCGAAGATTGAGACCAGACCCCGGGGCAAGGGTGGACGCACGGGTGAGTGGCTCCGATCTGGTGGAGGACATCAGCTGTTCAGACCCAGCTGAAAGCATCATTGTGATTTTCCCCTTTCTCCCTGGACCTCGGGGTGATGGGCAACATGGGCACATGTGCTGACCCAGAAGATTAGATAGCCCTCTGGATGCTGAGAACATCGAAGGAGGGATCCGCAGGGTGGGGTGGGCAGGAGCTTGGATTCCAAGGTGTTCAGAAGCCGGCCTGCCCACCTGAGCTGGGCCTAAACCTGGCCTTCGATAAAAGTTCCAGAAAAACCATAGTTGTTTTTGATTGACAGTAGAGAAACCTCCCATTTGCATTCAGCATGGGTTTCAAACTATGAAAGTTGAGTGAGAAATTATTTCTAAATGTTCCTAGATGGGTGCACCTCTTTAAATCCTTCTCCAAATTCAATCCTCCTTTTTAATACAAGTAAACTCTATGTCTTTTGGCTTCAACAGAAGGTTTTATATAAAAAGCCCTCGTTGCTGAGAACAGCCTGCTTCTCTGTGTTCTCATTACCCTCGCCTAAAAGAAAACTATTCCGCCACACACGGCCCAGCCCGGGATCCACCATTTGCCTGGTGTCCAAGGATGTAAATTTCAGGGGAGGTGGGGCAGGAGAAGCACCCAGATCCTGGAGAGCCAGCCCTCCCGCCACCTTCACCCTCCATCTCATTTGGTGTCACGAACAAGGAGACCTGGGTGAGCAGGGCTGCAGCCCTCATGTTCAGGTTGCACAGAGCTAGAAGTCAGTCCCCAGGGTCTTAGGCCTGGGCCGCCCACTGCCCCCACAGCTGTATCAGCAGCCGCAGAGGAGAACCTGAGTTGGGGATTACCATTTCTTTGTTGTTTGTTTTGGTGGAGGCAAATTTTGCAGCAAGATAAGAGGCCTTGGAGAAATAAAGTCATTCGGGATTCTCCTCTTTGGTACAAAAGATAAATTTTAGATTGAGTACTGGTTTCTTAAAAGGCTAAAATGCACAGACCTGACCACGCACCTCCTCAGTGGGCTTCCAGTCCTCCCGGTAGGAGCAGGCAGGCCTCACGGCCCCCGTGCACAGGAGCTGGCCAGCTGCTGCCTGGAGGGACAGGGAGGGCGGAGCCTGCTCCGGGTCGCTGCTCCAGCAGCCTCTGCTGTGGGATCTTGGGAGCAAGCTCTCAGCACAGCCACTGGGCAAAGTGGGCAAAATCCTGCTAAAAATACGCATGTCCCCCCTCCTTCTTTCTGCTGGGAGTAGGTTCTGGCCTTAAATAACTGAACCTAAAAGAGAACTTGCAACAGGGACCACCAGGCTCTTGGTCCTATGAAGAAATCACAGACCCCATAGCATCCCACGGGGCTTGACAAGTCACAAGCCCCTCCCAGCTGAGGTCAGCAGGAGCTGGCCACTCCATGCAGGGTGAAGACTAGACCGAGGGAAGGGTTTTGGCTCTTGGCTGGGGGTTTTTGTTTCTCAGGAGCCTCCCAGAGCCCACATCTGGCTCTCCCCGCAAGCGGCAACTCCACAGGGTGAACCGCCCCGTCCCTTGTTCTGCCTCCTTCTCTCTGACCCGCCTTTGATTCCGAGGCCTCCTTGCCAGTGTTTGTGGTGAAGAGGGTGGGCAGGAAGGGAAGTGGGAGGGCAGGGAGAGCCCCTCGCAGCTTGCCTGGTAAGACCTAGAGACTGGCAGAGCCAGCTGAAAGATGGCCAAGAGGACAGAGGTCCCCGGACCTCACAGGGAAGGCAAGGGTCCTGGGGCAGGAGCCTGACTTTCACCCCCACAGGGCCGTCTCTCTGAAGGGCAGAGATGCTGACACCCCAGCATTCATGGTCTCTGGGGTCAGTGTGGTTACAAGTGCCCCATGACACATCTTTAGGCCTAAGTTAGAATAAGATCCAAAGTGCTTTCCCAGGCCTTGAGGACCCTGCTGGGTGGCTGTCCCTCTCAGAGGCCCCCCTTGCTCCTCCTACCGGGACTCTAGCAACACTTTGTAAAATGTAATTTATATACTGTGAGCTTGCCCTGGGCTACCAGAGAAAACACTTTCAAATAAAGTAACAGATTTTATTCTCTTTATTATCTCAAGTCACCTTCTAAGGCATGTTTTGGTGTCAGCTTAAGTGTTGGGGAAACTGTGATAGCACACTAATTTACTAAGTGCATTACACTGAAAAGTGTATATTTTATCAGCCACATCAGCTGGGCCACCAGGCATTTCCTTGAGGGAGGATGCTCAACCTTCCGTCTGTGGATCCCAACACAGAGCAGGTCCCACTGCGCACGAAATCTTTACCATCCAACTTTTCTCTCTAGGTACTGGAGATTGAACCCAGGGATGCTCTACCACTGAGCTACATCCCCAGCCCTTTTTTTTTTTTAATTTGGAGACAGGGTCTTGCTAAGATGCACAGGCTGGCCTCAAATTTGCCATCCTCCTACCTCAGCCTCCTGAGCCACTGGAATTACAGGCGTGCACCTATCAATTGAGAGCTTTCCTCAGGAAGCCACAGAAGTACCCCCATCACCCATAAAGTGTGGACAGGAAGAGACAGCGCTGGAGAGAGAAGGAACCAGAACGTTATAAATAAAAAAGAGACAGCCGTGGCTCAGAGAGCAACCAGCTTCCGAGAGGCACAGAAAATAAGAGGTTTAGGCTGCCTGAATGTTTCATGAGCCTGTGAAAATAACGTGCTGCTTTATAAAAGAATGAGGGGAGGCACTGCAGCTAATCAAAAAGATGTAGGTGCAAATGGGATGTGTTTATAAAGCTGAGCCGGTGCCAGAGCCAAGGCCCGCTTGCAGGCAAGGATATGGGGAGAGGCAGCTCCCCGGGAGAAGCATCTCCGTGGAAGGGGGAAAGTTTCAAGATGGTTTTTCCCCTTCACTTGTTTAAAAATAAAAAATTCCTCACTGCGTGTCAGCTGCGTGTCAGGTTCCATTTGTCTTTATAACAGAGTATCAAGCAGGAGTGAGGAAATAAATAAACACAGAGAGACAACCGACCAAAAACTGCAGGCACACGGACAGGATGGAGGAGGCAAGCCCCATGCCACAGTCACTGAAAAATAACACTTCAATTCTGTGGGCAGCAAGCCACTCTGTGCCCCTGACACCTTCTCCTCTCCTGGCCCTGTGCCCCTCCCCTGCACTTGAGGTGGGACAGGAGCCCTCTTGCACATGCCTTCCTCCCTGATCTCACAAGCATGGCTCAAATAAGGCTCTGTCTTGGGGTGGGGGCTGGGTAAATCAGCCAAGAGCAAGGAGCCTCCAGCTTCTACACATCAGAGCAAAGTAGGAGCCCTCTTGCACATGCCTTCCTCCCTGATCTCACAAGCATGGCTCAAATAAGGCTCTGTCTTGGGGTGGGGGCTGGGTAAATCAGCCAAGAGCAAGGAGCCTCCAGCTTCTACACATCAGAGCAAAGTTGCCTTCGGTGAGGGGCAGAGGGAGGGCTGGGGCAGAGGCAACTGCCCAGTGAACCAGCATGGCTAAGACCTGGAGTTAGGTTGGACAGCTCCCAAGCTTAGCTCATCTCCAGATAGCAAAGAGCATGAGGAGGTGGCAGGCAGACAGAAGGCCCTTTCCAGAGTGGTACCCAGGCACCTCCTGGATGCAATTATGTCTTCACCAGACTGGGGTTCCCTGGCTCTGAACTGGCCTCGGGAGCCTCCCCTTCCCCCAGCAGGGTGAGGGCAACATCTGACACCCCCACACTATCCGAGGTTCCAGGGGAGGGTTGGCGGGAAGTGCGCCCAGGCCCTGTCCTTGGTGCTGCCGCCCGCTGTGCTCCCGCCCGCTATGCCCCGGGCGGCAGGGGCCGCTTCCTTCCAATCCGGCCTCTGGTCCCTTCGGAAGGGCAGTAAACACTGTCAGCCCCGGTGTGGCTCTGTCCGAGGCCACTGAATGAGGAGTGCTTTGCAGCGACGGTGCAGCACCGTCAGAGACCGATCCTAAAGGGACTTTTCTGAATTCTGGATTCCCCCTGGCGACCTGAGGCGACCCAAGGCCCAGGGTTAGACACAGGTCTCTCCTGGGCCCTAGTCTCTGAGGAGGGCAATTCAGAGCCACCATCTAGGTTCTCTTTTTATAGCGAGGGGAGAGCTATTAGAGACCCGCAACTTGTGCCAGAAAACCCCAGCGCAAACAGCCCACCCGCTGCTGGCCATCCCTCCCCTGGCACGCAGCTGCCTCCCAGGCCGAGCTGTCTCGGTCCCTCTGCCTCTGCTGCCTAACCTCTTTGGGGTTCCCCACCTCGCCCACTCCGCCAGCCTTCCAGGGACAGCCCGGCGTTCCCAGGAGCTCCTACCCGGGAAATGAGGAGTTAAACCTGCTTCCAGGAGTGTTGGGTGAGCCCAGCGCCCACGCAGGGAGGCCTCCAGTCCCCAGGGAGGGGTGGGGGTGGCAGCCTTGGCCCTTCCTCCTCTGAAAGGGAGCTCCTGGCCCTCAGCAGGCGAAGAGGGGCTGGCCCTAAAAAGGCGCCCTGCCCCCCAGGCCTCCCCCAGACCCGCACCGGCCAGCACCCAGCGGCCTTGGGGCACCCCGTGGCCTCCAGCACCCCGTTTTCATCAACCAGCGCCTTCTCCACAACTTTCTCCCTCTCTCCCGTCACAATTTTCGCTCACCTGGAGGGTCTGGTTTTAATTGGTGTGATATCCCCGTTAACAACGCAGCCTAATTAAGACATCCGCCCCGAGTCCACCATGCACACTTAAATGGGCACGTCCTGCCGCAATGTTTATATGGTGTGTTTTTTTTCTTTTCTTTATTTTTTTTTCTCTCTTTCTTTGACAGATCAGTAAACCAAGGCTGGCTTCTGACCAAAGACCTCGGTACCAAAGACCCCACTCAATTAGCCTCCTACCTGCTCGGTGCTGAGTGCCCCGGGCTCCCGGGTGAGCGCCCCGGGCGTCCCCAGTCTAGCCAGCGTTGGGCAGGAAATTAACCGCCCGAGCCAGCTTGCGCATGAAGCGACTTCACCTCCACGGGGGCGGCGGGGGGGGGGGGGCCGCCGCACTCGCCGAGGGACAGATTTCTCCATCCCTGTCCTTTGCCTCCACCGCGGGTGTCAGGACTAGCGGCACCGCGGGAGTCCTTTTAAAAAGTCACCATTAAATAATAATCCAAAAGCAGGAACGGAAAGGGGTGGGGGGAGGCAGATCTGTCATCCAGGAGTTTCCTCCGCCCCTCCCCGCCCCCCTCCGCGACCCGCTGGGCCCCCGCCCCCAGTGGACTCTGGAAACATCGTCCCCTCCCCACGTGAGACCTGGGATCCCTGGGCCGCTCCAGGACTGAATGGGGTCCCAAAGCACCCCCATGCTGGTCGCCGCGCTTCAGTCCCGGCACAGCCTGGGTGCTGCCCCAGGTGGCCCAGGCACTGCGGGGCTGCGCGCCACGGGAGGCTCGGCGCCAGAAGGGGGAGCGGTAAGGCTGCGACCCAGAGCCCCAAAATGACCGCCGGCCTCTCACCAAGGAAGACCGCCTCCGAGGGGGTCGAATCCCAGATGTCCCAGACGAGCCCTGCCGCCTTCCAGGGCCACCAGGGCAGAAAGTTTGGGCCAGGGTGTGCCTGCCGCCCTAGCGCAGCGTCCCCCCGCCAGATTGCGCGGGCCCTGGGAGAGGCCGAGACGTGGGAGAGGAAGCCTCTGCTCCGGCCGGAACCGCGCTCACGCCGCGGGGGAGACTCGCCCCGAGCACCCCCAGCCCGCCCCCTGGAGGGCCCTGCGAGCGTTCACCCCGTGCACACCGGGCAGCCGCGGGCCCTGGTCCCTTTGGGGAAGCCATGGGGGCTCTTTCCTTTCCACAACTCCTTAGGGTCATCAACCTCTCCAGTGACCCTCCTCCCAGAGGACCCAGCAGGGCTTCCTGGGCCTGGGTGCTGCGGGAGAAGCACGCTGCACCACTGCGGGGTCGCCAGTCCCTGCTCCCAATCGTGCGGGTTCGGGCCGCCTCCCCAGACGCGACCCGCCGGCCGGGATCTCCGCGCATCTCGGCCTCCCCCCGCCGGGGAGTTCCCATAGCCGGGCATTGTGCCGCCGCCGCCGCAGCCACGGCCACGCAGCGCGCGGGACTCCCCGGCTCTCCACAGAGCCTAACCCCGGGCCTTCCCATTCACAAAATCGCCCCTCTAGTCCCTTGCCTGACCACGCGCCCTGACCCCAACCCCGAGGAACCCGGAGAACCCCGACCCCGCGGGAGGACCCCTGACCCCAAGGGCGCCACCCCTCCCCGCGCGACCTCGGGTCGGTCCCTGGCGGCGCTCTGCAGCCCCGCGCCCTCGCCAGCCCCGCCTCCCACTGCGGGGTCCCTCGCGCCCCTCCCCGGGCCGTGCCCCCACCCCCAGCCAGCTCCTCGCGATGGTAACGACCGTGGCCAGGCGAGGCGGGCGACGAGGGTTGGGCTACTCACGGGCTCAGCGCTCCCCGCGGCAGGTGACGGGGCCCCGGCGGCCATGCCCCGGCTGCATCCCGGCCGCCGAGCGGGCAGCAGCGTCCCGGGGCGGCACCGGCGAGCCGGCGGCGAGGGGCGCGCGAGGCCGAGCTCGGGCGGCGGCTGCGGCGGCTTCTCCTCCGACCACGCGCGCTGCTGGGGCCCGCGCCCGGCCGCTGTCCGAGAGGCTCCGCCGGCTTCGGAGCAGCTCCGCGGCTCCGCGCTCGCGCTCCCTCTTCCCTCGCCGCCTCCTCTCTCTGTCTCTCCCCCTCTCCCCCTCCTTCTCTCTCTCTCTCTCTCTCTCTCTCTCTCTCTCTCTCTCTCTCTCTCTCTCTCTCTCTCTCTCTCTCTCCTCTGGCTGGCTCGGCTGGAGCGAGAAGGCAGCAGGAGCACGCGGCGGCGGCGGCGGCGGCGACTCGGGAGGAGCGCGCAGCGCGTGGCAAGGGAGGGGGCTCTGGCGGTCTCGGTCGCGCGGCCAGAGAGGGCGGCGGGGCGGGGAGGGCCACGGCCTGGCGGGCTGAGTCCCGACGCACCCTGGCGGCCCGCAGCGCCAGCGAGGCGGTGCAGCTGAAGGGAGGGGTGGGCAGCGCGCTGGGGACCCCAGAGCCCAGGGCTACCCCGTTCCCCTGAGCACCGCCCAAGGTCCTGCCTCCCCCACTCCCCACTCCTCTCCCTCCCTCCAGCCGACCTCTGCACCGAGGGCCTGTAACAGAACCCCTGCACTCCCGCCTGCACATCTCTGGGCCCGGTTTTCCTTTCCGCGCTGGGGGATCCCCAGAAATGGAACTTGGTCACTCAAGGAGCAGCAGGAATGAATGTCCCCTCTCCAAGCCTCCCTTTCTCTTAATCCCTAGAAGAACTTCAATAGGCCTGGAATTCCCTGTTTGCCCTCCTAGGGATCCACAGCAGAAAGTTACCAGGCCCACCCCAGGACAGGGCTGGAGCCGGTTTTCAGAAGCCACATGAGATATTTCCACCTAGGTCAGAAGAGCAGGTAGTTCCTGTCCCAATCCAGCCTCCTCTGACCCAGATCATGGTGTAGGGTCTGGGAGGGTCTCTCTCAGTGGAGAGCAGAGGCAGCGGAGTGGAGTGGGACCTAGGGCGGGCAGTGGAGTCAGCGGCCTGGCTTTCAGCACCAGAAGGGGCCTGCGCAGGCCTGGGCAGGGATTCTGAAACAAAAGAGGTCAAGGCAGTGCTTGGATTGGGGAGCTGGGCCACGTCCTCAGCATGAAAATAAACGAAAACCTGTCACCAGGTCACTCTGACTGTGGGTGCTGCTTCTGGAACAATCGGATTCCTCCTCGCACCTGACTGTACTGCTTTCCAAGGTGAGGCAAGAAGGGTGTCAGGGAACCTGGGGTCTGGTGGGTCTGGAAGGCGGGGCACTGCTGACTGACGAGAGGGGCATGAAGGAAGCCCCCTGGTCCCTGGGTGGCTGGCCGCCTTCGCTGCAGAGCAAGGGTAGACAGTGTCTAAGGCAAGTAGCTGCTGCCCACTCACGAGCTTAGTGCTTTTAATTTCTGGCCCTTCGGCCTGTGTGGGCCATTGATCTGTCTTGGCTGGTGGGAATCCTGCTCTACAATTCCACGGAAGCTGCTGGGCCCTGCAGCTAAACACCAGATAAATGCCTTGTCTTGGAGCGAGGCAGCTCTTTGGGTGACTGAACTTTCCCCAGCCCCGGATTTGAAATGGCACATCCCTGCTCAAAAGGCCTAATTGGCTGTCTACATCCTCTGCTGTCAGATGGTCCAGGCTTGCATGGCCAGCGACTGGTGGCTGGGCCCACCCACGCCCCATCCCTCACCTATCCCTACAGGCAGGCCAGCAGCACCCCTCTCTCCCCAGTGTTTCTTCTGCTCTGGTCCAGGTCCCACTGCCCTCCAGGCCTCCTCCAGCGTCCTCCTCCAGAGAGAAAGGTCCCCAGCTCCCCACATAGGGCTGTGTGTGCCTCCCAGGCAGCTGGGGCACCACATGGCCCAGCCCTAAACACCAGGAGGAAGAGTGGAGAGGCACGGGCGCAGGCCCCCAGTCACTCCTCCAGGTCCTGCTGGGGAAGCTCTGAAGACAGCAGTGCCTCTTCCAGCCCCAGCCGCCCCAGCTCAGGGCTCAGCTCACTTCCCACTCAGACCCCGGGGTGGCAAACTGAAGCTGGCACCTGTCCATCAGGATGCCCCTTGGGGACAGGCCCCAGGGATTTTTCCATTCAGACCCAACACCATCCATGGGGACCTGCCATAAAAGAGGGTCAGGGATAGTCTGTGTGTCTTCAAACGGGGACCAATCAGGAGTCCTTCCATGAGAATGTCGTCCCAGACTTTTAAAACCTCTCATTTGGCAACTTTATTTTTAAAGCGAGTGCGTGGGGAAGAGCTGAGAACAGTCCTTTGTGATAACAAGGAGGAAAGAAACAGAGGGAGGTTCCGCCGGGTCGGAAATGCCCCCAAACGCAGGGCTCCTCTGAAAACCACTAACGCTACAAAAGGGAATGTTGGTCTTCTGTTTTGTTCTGTTTTGTTAAGGTGTAAACCCCCACAGGCCTGAGAGCAGGAGAAAGGGCACCAGCAACGCACTGTGGGCTCAGGAAGCCCGCGGAGGGGTGGCCTGGCAGTCCAGCGGGAGCTGACCCGCGGTGGGCAAGGCCGGCCAGCAGGGCTTCGAAGGCTCAGAAGCCGCAGAACCAGAGACCTGGGCAGGGAGGGGAGGTGGAAGCCCAGAGATGACGGGGTGGCCCTGGGGACCTGACGCAGAGGAAGGAGAGGCATCCTGCATGGAAACCCGCTCAGAAGCCCGAGCATGGCATCTTGACCTTTGCCCTCCACCCAGCTCGGAGGCCAGAAGAGTCTCCTCTGGGGAATCTGATTGGTACCAAAAGGAGAAACCTCAGGAGACATCATTGTGCTGCTTCCCATTCAGGATCCCAGCCAGTGTCCCCAAGAGGGAAGCTCCAGGGTACAAGCCTCACCCAGGCTCAGAGCTCTGCCAGCTTTGCAGCCCCTTCTTAGAGGGGAGCAGCCAGAGCTCCAGGACAGCCTGGACCCGGGGAAGCCACCAACACATAGGAGAGTGGGGGAACAGACATTAGCCAGGGAGGAGAAAAATGTCAGAAATAGCCACATTTAATATCCTCAAAGAGATCCGAGGAGATACTGCACCCCAGAACCAAGAGCAGAAGCTATTGTAAGGAGAACATTTAGAGAACCAAAAGGGCTGGGAAACTAATGCATGAGGACCAAACAAACACACACCAAAACCTCAGCAGACGGGAAAGATCAAAGCAGAAGAGAGTCCCAGAAGGCAGGGAAAGAGACAGAGAGGGGAGGGGTGAGAAAGGGGGGAAGGGGGGTGACCTGTTGACGGGAGCCCCACAGAGGACTCCTCCCTGCAGAGAGAGCACAAGCAAAGAGGGAATCACAAATCACTTAATGCAAGAAATCTTCCAGGAAATGAGTTTTCAAATTCTCCCCACAAGGGTTGGAAACCAACCCACCTAGTATCATGAGAAACGAAAGAGTTCCCCAGGTTTCCAGGAATGAGAACCGCGCCTGAATTCGCGACAGCAGCAAGCCAAGCTCATGACAGCGAAGGGGTGCCTTCAGCGGGCTGGCAGATGATGATTTCTGGCCCTACTTCACCAAAGTAGCCGTCCAACAGGAGACTACAATGAATGCCGCAGTCTGGCTGGGCACAAAATCACGAGCCACTCACAGCCTTGTAGATTCAAACAGCAATTCTTTATTCCCGAACTCACACCGGCACTCTACACAGGTTCTGGGGAAATTCGCGTTCTGGGCAAAATCCACGGAATCCACCAGGCTTCTTATCAGCAGGATACACCCTAAACCTGGATCCGCCCTAATCCAGTAGGATCCTCCTTAAACCGGGATCCACCCTGGTCCTTGAGCAGGGTCACCTTTCTCAAACATACATGCAATGTCATTGCAAATGTCCAAGGCAAGTCCATTTCCACGAGTCCTTCCTCTAAGCAACATGGGGTACGCTGGCAAGGAAATTGTCACACCTACTTGGCTAATGGCTCTCAGCAAATGAAGACATTTGCACAAGTGAGGTCCCTAAAGAATGATTTCCCACACACCATTTTTCATTTACTACAGGATGTGCTCCAACAAAACAAGGGAGGAAAGCATGAAATCAGGCAATAGGACTAGCTGAAGCAGTGATCCAGCAAGAGAGAGGGTAGGTCCAAGGATGGGACAGAGGGATGGCGGGAGGCGGCTGTCCAGATGAGAGCGGTCATCGGTAGAATGTCTTCTGCCCTTTGGACAACAAAAGAAACTCTTCCAGGTTCTTCTCTGCACTCGGGCCAGGTTGGTTGGACTTTCTACTCCTCTCTCTGTACAGCACCACTGGTATGACCTGCAGACACTGGTTTCAGCCCTCTGAAGTGACTTGGTCTACTCTGGCAAACAGGAGGGTGGCTCTGGTGAGCTGAGAAAGAGAAAGGAGGTCAGCCCACCTTCCGGACATCACGGCAGGGTGTGTGAGCCCCGGGTTCTCTCACTCCTCCAAAGGAGCCCTTATAAACTCTTGGGCAACCGAGGCCCCAAACCTTCCCCTTTATCTTCTCCCAGACCCTTCCATCAAAGAGTAGCAGCCCAAGGGAGCCTTGGACAGGAGGGAGGCTCTCGCTGTTATGTTAATCACCCTGCACATCCACGTCTGTGTGAGCCAAAATAGGATATGCCACAATTAAACAACACAACCTAAAACGGTCAAGGGCAAGGGGTATACTGGGGCTTCTTTCCCTTGTCAACCATTAATGTTAGGTCTGTAGATGACCCTGGCCTGCCAGAGCTCACCCTGCCACCTGGTACCAGCGCCTCACTGGGTCCTTGAGTCCAACAGAGCGAATCCCTGTGTTGCCACGCACACCTTGGTGTTTCCCCACCAACGTCCAGGCTGGTTGACTGCTGTCCCGCACACAGGGCCTCCTTCTTGGGCTGCAGTCCAAGCCCTGAGGGACACTGAGGAGCGCTGAATCGCTGTGGAGGGCACGCGAGATCTGGGGAAGTGGAACATATTATTGGAACAACTCCTTGCACAAAAACACAGGTAGGTGTGTAAGAGCGATTCTTGTGGGCGGAGGGGGCCCCGCCCTCACTCACCAGCCTTAGCCCCAGGGGCTTCAGCTCCGCACCTTCACAGCTGCCCACACATCACCCCCTGTCCCCCCTTGTCCCTGGAGGACCTAGGATTTCCCCCTGGGAACCGCCTCCTGTTGGCAGTGCTTCCTTTCACCCCGTTTCCAGCCTTAGTCCTTCTCCCCGCTCCCTCCCAACCCTCCTCTCAGGTCCTCTCCTTCAGCTCTCCTGCTCTGGGGGTCCTGGCCACCAGCCAGAGGTGGGATTGGGCCTCCTGCGTCCTTCCAGGACTCCTGGGCACTGCTCTCCCCATCCCGCCTTCTCTCCTTCACAGACTTCCCCCACCTCCATGCTGGCACCTGACACCCCACAGGAGTGCCCTCCAGGGTCGCCCGGAGGGGCCTCATCTCCCCACCGCCCAGAGGCACTGTCTCCTGGGTCCACTTGGGTGGATGACCCTGCTGCCCGCCCGCCCGTCTAGACCTCCCTTCCTCAGCCTGCTCCTCCCCGAACTGCAGGCTCCCCAGACAGAGCAGCAGCCTTGCCCCTCTCCCTTCTCCTCCTCTGCGCGACCATCCAGACTCTGGATTCTCTCAGAAGTCACCATGGCCGGGAGCAACTTCAGAGGTCATGTTGGGCAGCCCCTGAAGTCACAGCAGACTGAGGCCCAGGGCATCTCACCAGCAGCTCAGGATGTGGGCGTAGCCTCAATGCTGCAAGTGAGCCACGGCCCTTGGGGGAGCAGGCAGGTGTGGGCAGGTGTGGCCACAGCTCCACCCCCACCCCACCCCGGCCCCGGCTAGGAGCATGAGGCTCTGCAGCAGCACCCAGTCACTGGGGTTTTGCAGATCATCCCCCGCCCTTCCCCTCGGGTAGACAGGAAGTGTCAGAGGGAGGGCCATCAGTGCAGGGTCCATTCGGGGTCCGAGGTCCACGCCACAAGACGACACAGCCTCCTTCAGAGGGCAGGGAAGGCCTGGGGGATGAGGGAACCAGCAAGTGAAGTTGTCTGAGACACCGTCCAACTTTGACAACCAGGAGCCACCGCCAGGGCCAAGAGCCTCCCAGGACAGGTGCCACGGTCCCCAACGGGGTCAGCAGGCTCTTCCCTGCAGCCTCTCAAAGGCATGTTTTGAGTGGGACATGCACCGCAGTTTTGAGCTCAGCCCGTGATTGCACAATAATACCCACCCAGAGAACAAATTAAAAATAGGAAAAATCCATCCAAACCGTGGGTCTGCTGCGGCAGGGTGGTGTCAGATTGCTAGGCAACCCCAGGCAATCCCGTGGGAAGAAGGTCTGTGCCGAGCTGGTTCCACAGAAGCAGAGCTCTTGTCCCTTTTGTGTGGATGTGCTCAGCCGGATCTGAGCAGAAGTCGGGAGAGAACGGAGGCACGGGCTGCGTTCGCGGGCAGAGTGCACGTCCTCTGGACAAATGGATTTTCCGGAGGACGGAGAAGAGAGGGGTGCTCACAGGATGAGAAATATCTGGATATGCTGGAAAATCAGCCTGTTTCTCTGCTTCCCCAGGTCCAGGTGTTTAGGATTGTGCAGGCAAAACGTCTGGATTTTAATGGGTTCTCTCCCCAGCCTCCTCATCACCTTCAGCAAGAAGCACATGTACACTCGGTTCAGAAGCTGGAGAGAGCCAGGAGCAGGAGGAGGAATGGAAGAGACCCTGGGGGAGGATGCAGAGAGATGGAGCCGGGAAATAATGAGGGCCCACGTCTGGCTCCACACTCCCAAGAGCAAGATGGAGCAGGAAACGCACACGTTCTCTTCGCATTTCCATCCAAGCCTTAATCTCATTAAAACGTTTGTGGATGTTAAAATTTTGACGATGAGCATCAAATACTTTTAAAAGAAAAAGGTGGGGGACGTGGCATCATGAAACACAACAAAAATTTCCCATTTGATTTCCAGGTCTGTAGACTCTGCAGGATGAAACCAGAGACCTTATGCCTGTTGGTGGGGTGCAGAGATCACCCAGGCCATGCAGAAGGACGGGCTAGGGTCTGGAGTTGCTGCAGCAGAGTGCCACAAAATGGGTGGCTTAAAACAGAAATGCTGTCCCTCGAGGAGGTCAGAAGTGAGCAAGACCCATGCCCTGCCTCTCTCCCAGCTTCCAGTGGGCACTGCAACCCCTGGTGGTCCCAGGCTTGTGGCATCCTGGCTGCAACCCCACCTGTCTTCACATGGGTTCTCTGTGTGGGTCTTTCACCCAACCCAGTATGACTTCATCTTGACCATTACCTTTGCAAAAACCCTAGTCCTAAATAAGGCCACATTCCCAGGTTGCAGGGGACAAACACTGGGGCGGGTTTGGCTCTTCCACCACTACGAGTGTTTTCTTAACCGACTCAGACAAGCTATAGGACAGGCAAACCCTGGCCACCATCTGACCTCATCCAACATCCCTGACACAGAGGGTGTCACCCAGAGACCACTGCAGTGCTGGGCACTCACCACCCCCTGAGACAACCCTTCCCTGGGGAAGAGCCCACAGAGCTGAAAAAGTCCCTCCCCTAGTGACCAAACTTCCTCTGGGCCATGGTCCCACCCAGAGTGCAGAGTGCAGACCATCTTCTGGAGCAAAATGGCTACCAGGGTCTGACCCCACCATAGCCACTCCAGCCGCAGGCACACTTGCTCACGCTGACCCCCGCAGGTGTTCTGAGGTGACCCTGCCCCCCTTTCCGCCCTCCTAGAATCTCACAGTGTCTCTAGAGGCCCTGCCCCACAGATAGCAGGTGGAGAGCAGGGGCCAGAGCTGCCCACATCCTGCAGGGCAGCACTCAGTCCACGGCCACAGCACAGGCTGCAAGCTGGTACTTGCACCCTGTTCCTGGGCACCGACATCCAGACCTGAAGTGGTGTCTCCACCCACTCCTGCTGCACCTAACCCCCTGGCCATCTCCCGCCAGCTCCGCTCTCCGAACTCAGCTGCACCAGCACGACCTGCTGAACAGGCAGAACTGAGCTTCCCCTGAGCAGGCCTCCTGCCCGGGACACCAGGTGGGTGGGCCCCGGGGAACCTACCCTTGTGCTAAGCCACCAGTCTATGGTCATTGTTGGGGCAGCCTAAATTGTCACTTCAGCACCAACAGTGTGACACTCCTACCCCCTGCCACAGCTTCCCCAGGGGAGAGGAGACGCCCCCTCTTCTCCGCACCTGGGACCCAGCAGCTCCTGGGTCAAGACCTGCCCTGGGCTCATCCCACTGACCAAGTCCAGGCCACGGGCTGACCTGAGCCACAAGGGAAGCTGGGCGAGTGGTGTCCAGGCTTTTCAGCTCCTGTAGGGATGGCAGTCCCTGCCTGCTGGGCTGTATCACAGGGGACGTTCCCTGAGCAGGGAGCCCAGGACCAAGGCTCTGTGGATCTGCAGTGCAAGGCCAGTGGCCACGCAGGGGTGGGCTCTGCCCCGAGGTCGGTGCTACACCCAGAGCCGAGCTCAGGGACTCCCAGGTCCCTGGTGCCAGGGGCCATCTCAGTCCTCTGCAGATCTTCACGTGATCTGCTTCGTCTTGTGTCTGTGGTAAAGATGCCCCAGATCACCCAGAAAGAAGAGGCCTGGACCCCCAGCTCACAGGGAGCCATCTGGGCCAGCAGCCTTGTCTTCCACGTCTCAGGACACCCTCCCCCTCCGACTCACCCTCAGGGTGCCCAGCCCCACCTCCCATCTCTCCAGGGCTCATGGCCCTGCCAAGTTCATGGCTGCTGGACCCATCTTCCCCAGAGTGGCAGGGCCCCTGCCCACGGACTCTGGGGTCACAGCATGGTTTTGAAGAGCTTTCTTGGGGTGTAGTGGGCAAACAGCAGACCACATGTTTGAAGGGGACAGTTATCCTCTGGACACAGGAGAGCCTGCGGGGTCACCATCAAGATGGCAGAGGCCTCCAGCACCTGAAGGCTCCCTCCTGCCCAGCCCCAGGGGATCTGCACCACAAATCTAATGCAGAGTGGCTTTTATTTCCTGGGAATTTTATATAATTTCTCCCGTTTGTCTGGCTTCTTCCACGCAGCACCGTCCCTAGGAGCACCCGTCCTGCAGCAGTAGCAACGGTCATCCCTTTCTTTACCGCGTGGATGGCTGCAGCCGTCCACTGTGTGCTTGGGTTCGGGTTATTTCCCGTCTGGGAATGTTGCAGACCAGCCTGTTAGAACCTCCAAATGGACATGTTTTCTTATTAAAAATAAGTGAACGGGGCAAAGATGGGTGTGTGGCCCACCCTTGCCCACCCGCCCGCAGTCAGGGCCATCCATGGTGCTGTGGGGAGACGGCGGTGGGGGCGGCTCCCGGGAAAGGTGTGTGGCAGTAGCTCCTAGAGGAAGCACACGTTGAAGTCATCAAGATAGCCGGTGACATGGGGCAACCTGTGGCTAGGCCTTTGGTAATCTGCAGGAGAGTGCCCAGTGGGAGGCCGGGGAGGAGGAGGGTGGAGACACAGAGAGGCCATGGCCAGGTCCTGGGCAAGGGCAGCTGGCCCGCCACTTCCTGTGGGATGACCCTGCCTGTCCCCTCCAGCCACCTGCTCTTCCTGCCCAGTGTCACCACCTGTCTCAGCCCACAGGCCAAGTAAGCTGGAACAGCCCTGCCCCTTCTGCCAGGTGGGCTCCGGGCGGCCCCGGGGCTTGTTTAATATCAAAGCCAGATTCTCTGAGGTTGGCGCTCAGGAAGCACGTCCCCACCTGTGACGGTGTGAGCTTGTGCCCCTCCCCCTCCCCCAGCCCCCACTTCCCACCCTCCACCCCCCTTGTCCAGGCCTCCCTGGCACCCAGCTGTGACCTTGTGCCGGGTTCTGGCCCACAGGAGTAGGAGAAAGTGAGGTCTGCTGCTCTGGGCCATGCCCTGGGGGGGCGCCCCACAGAGGCCTCCCATGTCCCGGGCGGGGGGTTGGAACATGGTGAATTGTCAACCCTCTTGGCCCAAAGGCAGGGCACCAGGAGCAGAGCCAGGCCTCCTGAAGACCTTCTGCCTCCAGACACCTTCCCGAGAAAATTCACCTCTGACCCGCTGAAGGCCCTGGGTCTGGGTCTCATCAGCCTCATCTCTGTCCTGCCCCACAGGACCTGAGCTTCAGGACGGGGCCAGCAGGCGGGCTGCGTGGGCGTCGCCCCCAACATTTCCTGTGTCACAGGAACACCAGGGCCAGACTCCCACGGCCATCATCCCCAACTTGGCCCTTTGCCCAGTGACAGAGCCCCTCCCGGGAGTCCATCCCACAGAACACTGGGGTGGGACGGGCGCAGGAACAAGCCCACCCTGCCCGTCCCACCCTCCAGCGCTGGGTGAGGTGCTGGAGGCAGAGGGGGAATGGGCTCCCTGACGGGCCCCGTGGTGAACCTCTGAGGAAGACACCAGGAAGCACTCGCCCACGGAGGAGCCCTGCCACCGGCTATCAATATTTTCGTCCACCATCCCACGCGTCAGCACGGCCACCTCCTCCAACGCCATCTTTAAATACCAAAGACAGGCACAGATGCCGAGCAGCCCAGACAGGAAGAGCGGCTCGCAGAGAAGACATAGAAATGACCCGGAGCGGGGAAATGTCGCCTCTCACAGTCACCAGAGCCACGCAGCTCAAAACAAAAGCTCGCTGCCATATTTTTTCCCGCTAGCCAGATTCTGAAGACGCCAACCACGCCGGCGTGGTGGGCACGGACCCTTCTCTCGCCTGCTGGTGGGGTTCCAAGTTACCCTGATCTTTCTGGAGGGCAGATTGGCACTCGGATCAAAAGCTTTCAAAATGTGTTTAACCTTTAACTCGGCAATTCCACGCGTAGGAATTTACCCTAAGGAGAAACTCGGGAACAAACACAAAGATTTATCTGGGAAGATTTATGTGCTCGCGTATTTACAGCATTGCTTATAACATCAAAAGATGGAAAACAAACTAAACGTCCCACTCCAGGGTGCTGGGTAAATAATTTGTGCACTCATTAAAAATCCTACCGTAGGAGAATATTGAATGCCATGGCGAAGCGTGTGTAAGCCACCAAATGGAAAGGTTCTGGAAACAGAACTGCAGCGTGCCCCCCCAGGCAATCCCAGCCCCTGTGGGGACTGGAAGGACAGCTCCCAGGGCTGACAGCGACTTCCTCCGCGGGGGCCACGGGTGATCCTGGTCTTGCTTTTGAATTTTATTGCATGTTCTGAATTCACCACATTGCACCCAAATTTCATTTGCAATCAGGAGGAGTATTTTAAAAATTTGATTAGAAATGTTCCAGAGGAGCTGATGCCCAATGTAGTCAGTCGGCTCCCAATAAATGCAGGAACCACCTGGAGGGATTTATGTGCAGAGAACAGGGGCAGATTCTTGCACCTCTGCAGGCCAGAAGCCCACAGAGCGAGGGCCTTAGGAAGAAGGGCCAGTCCAGCGGGCAGCACCTGGGCAGCACTAATTATGCAAATGAGTCACTGCCCAGTCAGGGAGGCTTCGTCACTGCTGTGGTGTGTGTTTGTAGCTCCGTGGCCAGAGTCACCACGGTGCCACAGATCAACCAAGAGGGAACTTTGTCCTTCTGAGTGGAAGTGTCCCTAACTCTCTGCCTGCCCCACTCCTGACGGTCCTTCTGAGATCAAGTTTGAAATTGCTGCGCAGGCCTCGTGCATTCAGGATCAGTCCACACGTGGGGGCAGCTGGGGGCCCACCCCCACCCCGGCCGATCGGGTGTGAACCCCAGCTCTGAAGTTTCCTCATGACAAATTATTTTCAAAGGTCATGGTTCAGGAGAGGAGCAGGGGATCAAGTGGCACTTCCTTACCACAAACAGAGGCACCAGGCAGCCATGTGCTCAGCTAGCTCTCAAAATAGTGCCGAGGGGTTGGCTTGATGACCCCAGGTTACAGACAAGGAAAGTGAGCCTCTGAGAGTCTGGGTCACTGTGTGACACAGGACCTGCCCAGCACCCACCGCAGGCTTCCAGCAAGAGAGCACCCCCACCAGGAGGGAGGCCCCAGTCCCAACCAGATGGCCAGCAGGCCACGAGGGTCCAGACGCCACTCAGGTGCCCAGCAAGGCCTCTGCCTGCTGCTGCTGACAGCAGTGGCTCCTGCACTTGGCATAACCTGGGAGATCTTAAAACCTGGACGTCCAGGAGGCGGCCACACCAAGCCTGGCTGGCCTTGTGGGGTGGGCTCTGATGGCAGGACGTGGATACCTGCCCAGGTGGCACCAGCAAGTAGCCAGGTGACAGCCAGCGCAGGTGTGGGGAAGGAGCACCTCCGACTTCCCGGAAAGGGGTCCAAGGCTCCTGAGCACCACCGTGGCGCAACAACGAGACGCGGCGGCCAGAACACGGCTAGGGAAAGCCCGCCACTCTGCGACGACGTGCAGCAGGCAGGGGAGGCTTTGCAGATGTCCCGAGGACCCCCGATGTGGACTTGCAGCCAGCGTCGGGCTCTGGGAGGATGCACCCACCTGCCCTGCAGAGGCCTCCAGCCCCGGGGGCAGGCATGCACTCTCGGGGCCCGTTCGGGAGGACAAGGGAGGAACGGAAACCCAGCGCTCAGAGCCGAGCCGCACCTTCTCCTTTGTTGCTCAGACATCAGCTTCTTCTTCCTCCCTCGGCACTATGGAGCCTCTTCCCACACAGCAGGTCCCAGGGGCCACTGCCTGAGCCCGGCCTCCCGGGGAACCATTGTGCATCTCAGGAGAGAGGCGACTCCTCGTGGGGATGCTCCAGCTTCCCAGAGCCTCAGGAGTAAGACGGGGAAATAAATGATGGAGGGACCTGTTTCCTCGGACAGTAACAGGGGAAGTGCCTGTCTGCTCCCCCTGGGGAAGAGCACCAGATCTCTGGGGTCCAGAAGGCCTTTCATAGCTTCCCCTTGCAAGGTGCCCTCACAGAAGGGTGCTGGGCAGACCCCTGAGGTTTGCTGCTGCTCCACTTCATTGGCCCATGAAAGGCAGAGCTCTGAGTCCTGGCCGCCTCCCACAGGGCACCTGGCACCCGGGCAGCAGATGCCCAGGGATTCTGCCGAAGGAGACGGTCCAGCCCTGCCCACGTGGGGACACTGAACCTCCTTCCTCGTGAACACAACATTTCAGAAACCCAGAGACAACTCTATCGGGAGAACAAGAGCTAATTAAATTTACTGGGATCATTGAAGAGGAAATTATTTAATATTCTGAACAGAATTTAATATCTGAAAGCATGAGTGGCCTTGATTCGTGGTACAGGGGTTCTCCACCGTCCGGGCTCTCACGCAGAGGACCCACACACAACTGGGGTGAGGAGACTGAGGTGCAGGGAAGCCCCACATATTCCTGTAACCAGGAGATGGAGAGAGAAGCCGGCAGTGGGCAGGCGGCCAAGATCTCCTAGAAGGCTGGACGGTCAGCTCCAATCCCCTGGGACCCACTGATGCCATCACAGGGCCTGGAGAGTCACGTCCGTGGTGTCTGTGGCCCATCTCTGGGCCCCTGGCCGCTGCAGCATTAGTTCCTGCTCTCTGTCCCCCAGGCCCACGGCAGGTGCACTGCAGGTGGAGGAGAGGCGCAGGGCTGGTTCCGTGGAGCGCACAGGCCTGAGCGCACCTGGGTCTCGGGGCAAAGCACGGAGAGCAGCCAGGCACTGAGGCCAAGTGCCCCAGAGGCCAAGTTGGAATGGTCAGGAGCCTCAGAGCCTGTTTCCCACCATGGCCCCAGAGACCCTCGGTGAAGTTCCTCTTTGAGAGCCTGGAAGGAGCCGTGGGGCCACACCGGTGACGCCTGCTGGTTCTCCCAAGGTCATCGTGGTGTGGTCCCCGGGTCCTGGGCTGGGTTTCTCACCACCCCGTGCACACCAGGCCCTGCCAGGCCCCGCAGCCCTCCCCAGGGAGCCCAGGCCACAGTCACATCAGTGCCAGCATCCAGGCCACTGCCAGCAGTGACACCCTGGGGTCACACGGCACCTGGCACGTGCTTCAGTGGGGACAGCTGCAGAGGGAGCAGGTGTCCCCAGCGAAGGAGGCAGGGCTGGGTGGCCATGCTGGGGACTCTGGCTCAGCCAGTCCCAGGGGATCTGAGCAGAACCCTCCAAGTCCCTCAGGGAGGGGGGAGGGGAGGACGGGGGTGAGCTCAACCCACTCCACCGTGAGGGCAAAGATAATCTCCAGTGGGAACTGTCGAGGGGGGGTGCAGAAGCCCCTGAGGACAGCTTGGGCTGGCCAGGGAAGGAAACGAGCCAGGAATCTGATGGCTCAGGGGCAGGCGCTCACCCACCAGCCGAGCCAGAGGGCGTCTGGGGTGCTCTGACGGGAAGCCCAGGCGAGAGCTGCCTGCATGCCTCTCCCCATCCCCCTCTGGGCCACCCCAGCTCTCCTGCTGCATGTGGGATTCTCTGTGGAGTGAGGCGGGTGCTGGGAGGTGTCCAGCACCCAGCCACACCGACAGCGTCTTCCCCCACGTCTGGGTGTTCAGAAGCCGCACGAAGGGTGCAGGTCAGCCTGGCCTTCCTTCGGCCCGTCCCTGCACTGCTCCTGTAAGAAGGGCTGGGAAAGGCCCAGCAGGCGGGGTCCACACCCACACCTTGCCAGGGAGGGCCACAGAGACCACATGAACCCGGAGCCGGGCAGGCAGAGCCACAGCAGTGGCACTGTCCCTGGGCACCTGTCCCCAAGGCTGCACCTGCAGCCCCTGGGACGTCAGAGGAGGTGCAGAAATGCTCAGAACAGCAACCCAGCTGTGCTGCAGACTTCCCACTGTGAGGCACCACAGGCTGCTCCCACGCCATCGGGCTGGCTCCTCTCCTCTTTCTGCCCCTTCCTGACATGCAGGAGTTTCCAGAGCAGCTGTCCCCGAGGTGCCACCCTGAGGTGAGCGTGCGCTTTCCTTTCCAGTTGGCCCGCCCACCCAGCTTCTGTCCACACAGATCACTGAGCACCCACACCCTCTGAGAAGCCAGCTGATTGGGCCCCACTTCTCTCTGTGGCTCTGAAGCTGTTTGTCTTTGGTTCTTTGGTGGCTCGTCCTCTTCGTCACGAAGCTCATCTGGCCGAACTGGGCATCCAATCTGGGTTGGTGACAGGCTGCCTGGAGCCCAGGGGACACAGCCACCTCTGCACCCGTCCTGTGCTGCCTGCATGCCACCCTCGCACTCATGTCCACTGCTGCAGGAAGAGATGGGCGAGGACCATAGCTCCACCTGCACTTGCCCTGGTCAGCCCTGCCCACTCACCAGGAGCTGCCGTGGGCAGGAAAGACGGGGCCCCTGGCTGTGTCCCCACTCCCACCCTCACCCATCCCATCCCAGGGACCAGAGGTCTTTCACTCTGCTCTTCCCCAAAATAGGTCAGGCCCACATCCAAAGCAGCCCTTCCGAGCCCACTGACCATGGGCAGAGCCTGCGTGGTCCTCAGAGCTGCCCTAGGACCCCGCACTCCCGGCAGCCCATGACAAGGGGTTCCAGGGTTCCTATGTGTCTGGTTCTTCTAGTCACCATGGGTGACAGACACCCGAGGCACGGCCGTCCTCACAGAGCCCTTGGTGCAATGGATGGACACATTCCGAAGCCAAGGAGGGGACATGGGCTGAGAGGGGAGCCAAGGAGGGGACATGGGCTGAGAGGGGAGCCAGCTTCTGCAGAGAGACCTGGCTTCCAGGCCTCCCGTCTGTCATTTGCAGTCTGTGTCCTTGAACTTCTGTCTCCTGCACAAATCAGCACAGATGATCCCTAAGGTCCCTGCCAGCCCTAGCATCGCCTGCAGCCTCAACTCCGTCCCAGCCGTGGGGCATGGGTGAGGCAGGCCTGAGACACAGGGTCTTCTGCATGACGTCCGGGGCGCTGGACAAGGCTTCCCCACACACGGGACCCAGCCCACATACTCAGCCCTGACACAAGGGGACATTTGTTTGAAGGCACCACAAGGCAAACTGTCAGTTGTGTCTCTCCTGGAGCTCAACAGAGCAGCCAGGGCGTCCAGGGAGCTTCCCCAGCTAGGAGAACCCATGTTTCCTCCTGCCTCCCCAGGAGAGGAAGCACAGATCTAAGAGACTGAGAAGGTGCCTCTCATCAGCCAATGATACCATGAATCGTTTTGAAGTCTTAGAGTGCAAAGTAATTAGGTACTACAAAAAAAGTTAGAGCCCATAAAAGGAAAAGAAGTCTGACTTTTAAAAAAAAATCACTTCTGTATAGGGGAAAATGTGCTATAAACAACGTTTCAAATGTCATACAACAGAGAAAAGATTTGTATCCCTTATAACAAAAGGTTACTTTCCTTCATAAGCAAAAAGTTCTGGAAAATTAATATGTAGAAGGTAGCAGTAGAAAAATAGTGACTATATAGAAAAACATAAATCACAATTACACCTGGGCAAAGATGCTTCATGTCACTCTCCACGAAATTTGACTGACAGCAAAACATGACAATTAAGTGTCAAACTGGCAGAATATTTGATACTATCCAGTATAGGACAAGGTCTGAGAAAAAGACACCCTTTCACTCAGGGTAGACACGACTATAAGTTGGTAAAAGCCTTTGTTGGAGGGGTGTTTGATCGTCTCTTAATTTCTCAGTGCACATGTCTGGGAACTGACAATTTCACTTCCAGGAGCTCGTCCCCCTGACTCCCCCTGGCAGGAAGTCCAGGCGCAGGTGTGCGCAGGTGAGAAGATGCGCTCTAGAGGAAGAGTGTCCACCCACCAGGAAACAAACTGCACGTGGTCCTGTGATGACAGGCGGCACCTCGGTGTCAAACTGGGCAGCAGCTTGTGTGCTGGAGGGACACCGTGACCAAGGTGCCTCGTAACCAAAAGGAGAGTCCAGGACGACCCTCACCAAGTCCCTCTTCTGCAGGGAAGAAGGACACGTTCACATGTTGTGCTGAGAGCCACAGCTGAGTCGGAATGGCCCTGGCATTTTGCCAATAGTATTGATTGACAGGCAAGGCATTACTATCCGCTTCGGCCGCTACTTTGGAGTTCTCGTGGGGATTCCCGGAGAGTTCCCATTGGTTGGGGAAGTGCAGGAGGAGGGATTTCCGGAGGATATTTCCAGCTGCTTGTTCCTGGAGGAGCCTCGTGGCATTCGGGAGGAGTTCCCGGGAGCGTGTGTGGAGCGTGTTGGTGGAGTTCAGAAATAAAGTTTGTTCCTGCTTCAGTGGCTCATGATTTGTGCCCAGCCAGACTGCGGCATGTGTGCATGGGTGAATGGAACTTTCTGGAAAGATGTCCCAGCAGCCTTTCTACTCTACTATGTCCAGGGAGTCAAGAGAAGGGGTCAGCCAGCGAGCCCCAGGTTTCTTTTTTAATCTCTCTGTATTATTTCAGTGTTTTTGTCTCAAGCATAAATGGTGTGAAGAGATGTTTTTCTTAAAAATGGTTTTCAGAGGGAAGAGGGGAGGTGGTGTGTGGATAGAAGGAAGACAGTGAGGAAGGAATGAAAGAGTGAAGAGATCACAAGTCAGAACACAGCCAATAAGAGAGCTGGAGTAAGTCCTCACCTGTGAAAAACTAAACGTAAATGGATTAAATTCTCCAAATGAAAGGCCGACGGCTGAGTGATTTTATAAAATAGGATCCAACAATACGCCACCTGCGAGAGGCTCACTCTAGCTTTAAGGATACATAAGGCTCAGAGCGGAGGCATGGGAAAAGATAGTCCTCCCAAATGAGCCCAGGAGGGAGCAGGGGAGCAGAGGTGGTACGTGTCTATCAGACAAAACCAACTCCAGGCCCAAAGCTGGCACAAGAGACAATGACGCTCATTAACTGTCTGTGTGCAAAGGAAACTGAACAGAAAGTTGACCATCACAAACATACGTCAAAGCACCCAACGTCAAAGCCTATAAGGATGTGAACCCTGACATCTGAGGAGGAGATGGGCAGAGAAACAGTGAGGTGGGGAGGCCAGCGTCCCTCTCTGTGAAGCCATCCAGGCAGAAATCAGCAAGAGAGGAGCAGCTCTCCAGACCCTGCCCATGTGCACAGACGACCGCAGAACGCCCCCAGGAGAGGAGGCACCTGAACAGACTCAGAAGAGGATCGCCCCAACTATCTTTTACAACCAGTGAAACTGGAAACCAGTACCAGGAAGAAAGCAGGGAAAGGCACAGAGGAAACTGTCAGGGAATTCTAAGGACATCTTGATGAAAACGGAAGCTCCACACAACAGGACCCCGAGGCCCAGCAAAGCAGGCTGAGAGGGCGGCTCACGGGCCCGAGGACCGCCTTGAGAAAGGAGCCCTTCGAACAAAGAACCGACCCGACAGCTCAATGGCCACAGAAAGAAGAGTCAGCTAAGCCCAAAGCAGACAGAAGAAAAGAGTGGATGTGAGAATGGACACAAGACAAATAAAGAATTGAAGAGCAGCAGAAAAGATCAGCAAATCTAATAATTTAAAAAATAATAATAAGTGAAATCAACAAACCTGCAGTTAGACGGAGGGAGGGGGAGAAAAAGGAGATTCAAGTCAGTGAAACCAGGAGAGAGGCCATCACAGTGGATGCCTCAGAAATAAAAGGGATCATAACAGAGTATCACCCACATAGACGATATAGAACAAATGGAAAGTTCCCAGGAACAGACAACCTGGCAGACTGCATCAGGATGAGAATCCTGGACACAGACATAACAAAGCACGTCAAGTCAGGAATCCAAATCAAATCTCACCACAGAAAAAGCCCAGGACAGCTGCCGTCACCAGTGAACCTACCAAACATTCTAAGAATTAACAGCCAACCTCCTTAAACCATTCCAGAAAATAGAGGAGGAAACACTTCCAAACTCTTTTTATAAGGTCAGCCTCACCTTGATAACAAAGCCAAGCTAAAGCACCCCAAGAAAAGACTTCAAGCCAAGCTGCCCAGCGAACGTGGGTGTAGAGATCTTAAAACAGGAGCACACTGAATTCCACAGCACAGGAAAAAAGTTCGCACCTTGACCAAGTGGAGTTTATCCCTGGACACAAGGGCGATTCAGCCCTCTCCAAGCAATCAGGGTGGCCGACCATACTACAAATCATGGGGGAATCACCAACCAGCTCAATAGAATCAGGAAACGCCTTTGACAAAGTTCTACTTGTGATTAAAACTCTCAGCAAAACAGGTGTAGAAGAGGATATGTCAACACAATAAAGGCCACTTGTGAGGAGCCACAGCTGACGTCACAATCACTAGAGAAAGGCGGGAGCATCCCCATAAGGTTCAGTTCAAGGCAGAGGCCCGCTCTGGCCACCTCTGGTCAACAGTCCTGGAAGCCCCAGCCAGAGCAATTAGACAAGAAAAAGAAATAGAAGATATCCAGACCAAGCAGAAAGAAATAGAATGATCTGTGTTTGCAGATGACAAAATCATATATATATATATACAAAATCCTAAAATAACAACAAAAACCTGTTAGATAAATAAATCCAGTAAAGTTATAGAAAACAAAATCAACAGGCAGAATCAGTTGTGTTTCTATACAAACAACAAACCATCCAAAAATGAAGAAAGTGATACCACTCACAATATCCACAAAAAAAAAAAAAAAGAATCTTAGCAAAGAGATGAAAGACTAATACACTGAAAATTATTGAACATTGATGAAGGAAATTAAAGAAGGCACAGACAGATATCCCTGTTCATTGACTGGAGGAGACATATTTGCAAGCAACAAAACCCAAACATTATAGAGCATGGATGGTGTTAAGAATAAAAAGCAAATCAACCAACAGAACAGAACGGAGAGGTCAGAAATGAATTTATGCATCTACAGTCAACTGACCTTTGACATGATTGCCAAGAAAGCACAGTGGACGAAGACAGACTCTTAATACGTGGCAGTGGGAAAAGTGCATGTCCACATGCAGAGGAGGGAGATCAGACCTTAACTCTCACTATGGGCAAAAATCAACTCAAAATGGACTGAAAGCCTCCGTGCAAGACTGAGACCACAAACCACCCGAGGAGAAAGGGAAAGCTTCTCTACATTGTTCTGGGCAGGATTCTTTTAGACATGACCCAAAGCACAGGCAACAGAAGCCCAAACTAGGAAGTGAAATGAAATTGCATCGAACTCAAGGACTCTGCGCAGCCGACCATCAACAGGAGGAAGAGGCACTGCACACACTGAGGAGGGGCCAACACCCACACCCATCGGAACCCAAGAGCTCAGCTTCAAAACCCAGATAACCCAAGTTTAAAAATGGGCTAAGGGTGTGAGTAGGCACCTTCCCACCTCATCTGAGCAGCTCCCCGTCAGGAGCTCACAGCCTCCGTCCTGGGACATCTTTCCCTCTGTGCAAGGAGATGCCGTGTCCACCTCGTCTCAAGACCCCGGAGGCAAACTCCTAAAGAATGCATCAGAGAAGGTGACAGAGCCGTCTATGAATTGAAATGGAACAAAAAATAAATAAAATTAACCACAAAGAAACAGGGTACAAACAGAAAACAAACCGCTAGACAACTTCCTTCTCCCCTTATCAATAACCACGTCAAACATAAGTGCACAAGAGCCTTCAAAGAAAAGGAATTTGTCAGCTACAAAGACAGACAGAAAGTAAAGCAAGTAAGCATAAAAAGGCTACGCGGGTTACATCAGGGACTGAAAGGCCAGGCAGCCATGGTGGTGCCCACCCGCAGTCCCAGCCACTTGAGAGGCTGAGGCAGGAGAATCCCAAGCTCGAAGGCAGCCTCCCCAACTTAGACCCTGTCTCAAAATAAAAAGTGAAGAGGGCTGAGGATATGGCTTGGAAAAGCAGCCCTGGGTTCCATCCCCAGCACAAAAAGAGAAGAAAAAAAGACGAAGGATACTAACAGAGATGGAGACACCACTTAATGATAAAGGCATGAATTGTTTTTCAGAAAAGTCTGAGATCAACGTGTCAGACTTAAAAGCAGAACTTGAAAATACATAAGGCCAACATGGAAACCGTGAAGAGCGATGATCCACGATTACAGTGGCGGGTGGGGGGTCTAACAGCCCTCCTCAGCAACGGATGGACCAAGTTAACAAATCCAGTGAGGAAACAGAGGGCCCGAGTGGCCCCCCTGGCCCGTGGGCTCCTTGGCACGGCACAGCAAACCCACCGGGGCCCACTCCTTCTCTTCAAGTGCACGTGATACATTCACCAAGTCAGACCATTCTTTAGTCTCCACGCATTTCAAAAGATGGAAATCTCGCTGAATGTGTTTTCTGATCACATGGAATTGAATTAGAAATTAATGATCAAAGACATAAGGACAGACCCCCCCCCCCATACTTGGGATTGAAACAACACGTCTCTAAAGGTTCCATGGGTTGAGGAAGAAATCCCAGGGGACACTGCAAAACACAGCAAACTGAATAATAAATATAAAAATGTGTGGGATGTCCTCAAAGCCATGCTTACCGAGAATGAACAGCTACAGCACTTGTACTAGGAAGTTCCCAATCAGTGAACAAGGTTCCACCTGAAGAAACAAGACCACAGCAAACACAGAGTAAGTAAAACAAGGGACGGAGAACGAGGGCAGTGGGAAATGCACCCTGGAAACAATAAAGAGAATCCAAGGAAAGCAAGACACACCTTATAAAGATCAGCAAGGAGAGGGGCGGGCGTGAAGGGGGCAGTGCCTGCAGAGACCTGATTCAGTAGCAGAGCTGCTCCCCAGTAACCCGCTGACCCATGAGTGGATTAATCCATCCACCCCCAGAAGCCCCCCTCTCAACACCACTACGGCAGGAACCGGGTTTCCAACACATGAAGTGAGGGGACACATCTGAACCGTCCCATGGACCGTGGGGAGCTGAGATCCTGTGCTAGGCGGAGGCCCTGCCATCCTCTGAAGGCCCTGGGCCCACTCACATTCTGCCCACTGCTTGAAGACCATGCAGAGGTCCACACCCAAGACCACGTGGGCTCAGGATCTCGGGGTCTGCCCTACCTACCCCCGGCCACCAGCCTACAGCCAGGGCTGAGTCAGGCACAAGCGGCCAGGAAAGTGCTGGAACAGGGGGGAAGGAAAGAGACCAGATCCAACAGGCCAGAGGCCTAGCAAGGGGCTCAGTGGGGGCTGATTCTGGGGAACTTGATGGGGGTAGCCAGAACACCGCTGGTGGTGTGTGGGGCGGGGGTCAGCCGTGTGGCAGCACCGGCCGAGGCTGATTTGAGCATTTGGCACAAGCAGGATCCACAACTGTGACCAAAACATCTGGGGTCCTTGCTTCTCAAGAAGGCCCAGAGCAGAAAGAGCAGACAATAAACAGGAACAGGAATCCTGGGGCGTGGGAGGAAGGGCCGTGGGGTGAGCGGGAGCCCCTGAGCCTGGAAGACGCACTCACTCAGGCTGGGTTCCCCCACCACAGGCTCCCCACCCACGCTTCCCCCACAGCCAGCAAGCCTTCTGCAGGGCCATGGCTGGGTGTCCTGCAGTCCGCGGAGTTCTGACCCCAGGTTGAGCGCTCAGGTCCCGAGACTGCCCCTCTCAGACCCAGGGGCCTCCCTGACCTCTGACTGATGTCCACAATTTGGGGCTCCCACTGGGTGAGTCGGCTTTTCATCGTTGTGACCAAACTAGAAGAACAACTTAGAGGGGGGAAAGCTTCTGTTGCTCACAGTTTCAGAGGGTCAGTCCCTGGGGGGCTGAGGCCAGGGCTCTGGGCCCCAGGTGAGGCAGCGCATCACGAGGAACGGCTGGAGGGAGCAAAGCCGCTTGGCTCATGTTGGACAGAAAGCAGAGGGAGGGCAAGGGGCCAGGGCAGAGGCACCCCTGCCGGGCACAGCCTGGGACCCCCTCCTGCAGCCACGCCTTGCCTGCCCAGTGAGTCCATTCAAACCAGGATCGCCAGTCCAGGATCCCTCACAATCGGATCATTTCACCTCTGAGTGTTCCTGCATTAACAGGAGCTGTTGGGGGCACCTCACGTCCAGACCACGACCCTCTGATCCCTCTTTATTTGGGGCCCAGGGATTGGACCCAGGGGTGCTTTCCAACTGAGTTACATCCCCAGTCCCGTTTTATTTTTCGTTTTGAGACAGGGTCCTACTAAGTTGCCAAGATGGCTTTGAACTTGCTTCAGCCTACAGAGTCACAGAGATCCAGGCCCCTGGGCCAGACAAAGTACTCCTCTATGCTCTTCTCTCCCCAGTGCTGGGGGTTCAACCCAGGGCCTCACACACGCCTCCCCTGAGCTGCACCCCGCCCCAGCCCGCTTGAATCTTGATTGATTTGCGGGAGCTGCTCTCAGAACTCAAGCACGTTTACTGGTTTCTTAGGTTGGGTATTTTAAATGGTTTCAATAAGCAGCCAGTTGAGGTGAACAGGATAAGGTCTGGAAGGATCCTGAGCGCCCCACCCTCCTGCAGGTGATGTATTCTTGTTCAGCTTCCTGCAGAAGCTCCCCAAACCCTGTCCTTCTGGGGTTTTGTAGAGGCTCAGGCATGATTGGGGCACTGATGACTGTGTGGAAAGGTGACAGGACACCAGGCTAACAGGTCAGCAGACCACAACTCCTATGATCCCTCTTTATTTGTGGCCCAGGGATTGAACCTGAGATGTCGGGACAGTGGCACCTTCCTGGCCCCACGGTGACAACCGTCAAGGAACAGTGCCAGCCAGGGGCACTCCCCCAGTCTCGGGGTCCACAGAACTCCTGGGGCCTGTCACGAAGGCACAGTGGGCACCCTCAAGGTTGACCTTAGTCACCAGCCCTCAGAGGCCTGCTGGCACCCATTCTGGTGTGGATCTGGACTGTCCCCAGAGGCAGCTTGGGCACCAGGGCAGCAGGTGGGACCTGCGTGAGTGACGAGGTCAGGGGCTGGCTGGGTTATGGCAGCTGGTGGACACTGCAGGAGGTGGGGCTACTTGGAGGAAGGAGGTCACCATGGTGTACCCTGGAGGGGGACAATGTGTCCTGGCCCCTTTCTTAGTTTCTCCCTCCCCTGGCCTCCTGACCACACTCACCACCTCACCACAGGTCCAAGAGCAGTGGGCAGCCAACCGTGGACTGAACCTTGAAGCCAGGAGCCAAAATAAATCCCCCTCCTTCAAAGTGATGCCTGGGTGCTTCTTCACGCAGCTGAGACCAGCACACACCCTGTTGGTCTCACCCTGTGGCTCCCCTCCCGTCCCACATCACACTGGTGTGGCCTGAAGCCTCCCCCTCAAATCCATGGCCAGTGTGGCCAAGAGACCCCCAGAAAAGCTGAGTGGGACATTCTAAGGCTTGGGAGGGTGGCAGAGGGGCCAGTGGAGGCCAGGCCTCTCTGCCAGGGTTGAGCCCTTGCCTGCACCTGGCCCTGGGTCTGAGGTGAGCAGGTGACCTGGGTGGCCCGATGTGGAGGTAGACGGAGCCACTCTTCCAGACCCCTGGATGCCACCTTCTTCCACGTCCTAGTCAGAGTGGCCCTGGCCGAGGACTCCCCTGTCCCTCAGTAAGACAGAAGCCAAGCTCCTCCCCTCACACAGTACAGGTGAAGGTGAACACCCAGCCGCCATGCTGTGAGAAAAGAAAACCTCTGGGGCTGGGGATGTGGCTCAAGCGGTAGCGCGCTCGCCTGGCAGGCGTGCGGCCCGGGTTCGATCCTCAGCACCACATACCAACAAAGATGTTGTGTCCGCCGAGAACTAAGAAATAAATACTAAAAATCCCCCCCCTCTCTCCTCACTCTCTCCTTAAAAAAAAAAAAAAGAAAGAAAAAAAAAGAAAACCTCTTTATGTTCCCAAATTGTCGGGGAAACCGAAGCCAGCAGCCCAGCCATTCCTGACCCTCCTCCCCCACTGCCTGAGGCTGGGGTTGGCTCTCCCAGACGCTGCCAGGAACCCCCCATGACTCAGCCTCACCCCTAGCTGCCCCTTCCCTCAGACCCCTGCTCCCACCGTGTCCCCGTGGGTTCTCCCACAGCCCAGCCCAGGGCTCACCTGCTGCCTTCCACGCCACCCTGCCTCCCAGAGGCTGCCTCCCAGAGGTTACACGCCTGCCCCTCCATAAGGACCTGGGCCGCCGCCTGGCCAGGGATGAAGGATACACTGGCCTCCTGTAAAGAAACCTCACCTGGCAGAGGTGGGCTTCCCCAATGAAGGTGCACACCTGGTGGGCAGCTGGGGGGCTCAGGGCTGCAGGAGGCCCCGCCCAGGGCCCAGGGCCACCTGTGGAGGGAGGAGAGGTGAACAGTCTCTGCAGCCAGCGTGGGGCGTCTCCGTGGGGAACTCCAAAGGCCCCCAGCAGTGACTTCGCGTCCCTGACTCACACAGAGGCTCCTGCACCTTCTGCGAAAACCCTTCATCTCTTCTGTCACCTCCACCCACCCAGCCTGCTGGCCCCACCCCAGGCCCGCTCAGGTCCACAGGTTTACGGGAGGGTTGCCGACACCTTGTCCCCCCACCCCACCCCAGCTGCTCTCCCCGTGAAGAGCAACCTCCACTTCGGTCGTGCCCCAAAACGCGCAGCTGATTTCGTGTTTGGTGTGCATCTTGCCTCCCATCTTTGTCACGGGTGCCCAGGCCCGGGACGCACTTGAAAACCGAGTCTGCGTGTCCCGGGCCCTGAGCAGGCACCCAGTGCCAGGTGCCGGCAGAAAGCTCAGCTCCACCTTTGGGGAGAGAAGAGTCTGGGGAGACTCCTGGCCCTTCCCTCCTGCCAGGGGCTAACTTAAGAAAGGCCTCAGAGAATCAGCGAGGAGGCAGGGCCAGGCATGGGCAGGGGGCGCTGCCAGACAGCCACACACAGAGGGGGTCCCTCACAGACCAGAGCCCTGGCCCGCCATCACCTGACCTCAACGTCCCTAGAAGTGCCACATCCTGCGTTTCATGTCCCTCCAGGTCTTGTAGGGACCCTGGTACCAGGACCTTCTGCGAGGACACCAGCATAAGGAGGGACCCTGGGGGCAGGGGCTTTGGGGCCTTCTTACCTCCCCAAACCCTTTCCTCCACTCAAACCCAGCAGAAAGAACATGGGTCCTTCACATTCTGGTGTCAGCTGCCCACCACCACCTTCTCCTCCCTGAGACACTGACCACCTCCTCTGTGCACTGAGGACCTGCATCCCAGCCATGCACATTGTCCATTCCGCAACTCGAGAGGCTGAGGCAGGAGGATTGCAAGTTCGAGGCCAGCCTAGGCAAGTAATGAGACCCTATTTCAAAATTTTAATTATTTAAAGCATGGGAGGGGATATAGCTCAGTGGTAGGGCACCCCTGGCTTTAAAAGAACAGGAAAAATGACTCCTCCCAGGGCCAAGCTGATCTTCCCTCTGCTTCCCCCCTCCTACCCCAGGGCTTTTGTACCTGCGAGCCCATCGGACACTCCTCCCAGAAGCCTGCACAACAACCCACCCTGCTCCTTCGGGTCTCCACACGAGTGCGGCCTTAGCAGAGGTGACTGGCTGGGAGAGAGAGCAGCTTCCCTCTGCAGCATTTCACCTGCAGGTTGTGTGTGTGTGTGTGCATGTGTGTGCACGTGTGTGTGCACGTGTGTGTGTGCGTGCACATGCATGTGATCTCTCTCCACTAGAATCAGCCAAGGGTCTTTATCTTTCTGTGACTGAGCTGTATCCCCAGTGCCTAGAACTGAGCCTGGCAATAGGATGCCCCCTTTTCTGTTCTGGGGTGGAATTGAACTCAGGTCCTTGCACAGACCTGATGAGAGCTCTACCACTGAGCTGCAGCCCCAGCCCTTTCCATTTTTTATTTTGAGGCAGGGTCTCGCTGAGTTACCCAGGCTGGCCTGGAACCTGCGATCCTCCTGCCTCAGCCTCCTGAGTCGCTGGGATGAGAGGCGTGGCCCCTGAGCCTGGAGCTGGGGTGAACTGAGGGCTGTGGTCGGCCCTGAAAACATCAGGTTCCTCTCTCGGGGCCTTCCACGTGCATGTTCCGTTCCTGTCCTCGCGGCCTGGTCTCCGCCCAGGATGGCGGCAGGGAGGGAGGCAGCTGCCACACCCCTGTGGGGACGCCTCAGCGGCTGTGGGAGGCTCACAGCACCTCTGCAGCAGGCACGTCACTGTTCCTAGACAGCCACCTTTCCCACACCGTCACCCTTCCCGAGTCAGCTTTCTGTGGCCTCTCCCAGCCTCGGGAGCCTGAGGTCACCGAGACCCACAAGGGCACCCAGGCACCACCTGCCTCCTGCAAATGGAGGCCGCCTCCTGCTGCTCACTCCCCCCCAGCACCCATGTAGCCAGGAGAAGGAGGCAGAGGAAGACCTGCCGCCCTGAGGCTCCGGGCGGGCAGCCCTGGCGTCCACCTCGTCCGTCCTCCTCTGCGCGAGCCTCTCTCCCTCTCTGTTTCCATCTCCACCTCCATCCCTCGCCCTCCCTCCTGCTCGCCATCACTCTCTTTGAAGGAAGCCAACTGCTGTGTCAAGCAGCCATATGGGGAGGCTCACGTGGCGAGGAACCGAGGCCTCCTGCCAACAACCAAGTGACGGAGCTTGGAAGGCGTCCCCTCAGCCCCAGTCAAGCCTCCGACGACGCCAGCCCTGGCTGACACACGGAGCCTGCGACTCACGAGGGACCCCAAGCAGAGCCGCTCGGCTGAGCCCAGCCCGATCCCGGGCACCGACCCTGTGAGACAAAGCCCCTGGTTGTTCCAGCCGCTGTGCTGGGAGGTAATTTGGGGGTAATAATAGATAACAAGCCCAAGCACATGCTCTGCAAAGAGAGGCCCACTTCAAAGAATCTATCATTAACATTGTCACCGAGACGAGAAAAGATATCACATTCACGAGACACAAAGCAAGTATCAGAGAACCAGAATGCTCGGGAGTTAAAAATATAATAACATAAATCTAAACCAATAGGCGTATCAGAGGGAGGAGAAAACTTGAGAAAGTTCCCAGAAAGCAGAACAAAAAGGCAAAGACGTGGCCGATGGGCGCGCTTCTCTGGTTAATTGAAGAGTCAGATGAGGAGGCAGGAGGACTCGCATCCGACACACAGAGTTCCAGAGAGTCTGAGGAAGCAGGAGCGAGTTTATCAGCTGAATCATCCCAGAACTTCCCCCACTGGGGGGAAGGGCTGGCCAGGGTCCACAAGCTGTCTATTTTCTGTTGCTCTAACAAAATACCAGAGGTTGGGCACTTTATAAAAATAGGCTTCTTGAGCTCAGTCTGGAGGCTCAAGTCCAGAGCCCACAGCCCCAGCGACAGGCCTGTGGTGAGCGCCCGCCAGGCTACACACATCATGGTGGAGGGTTTCAGCAGAGACTGTGAGCAAGAGGGAGACTCCACTGGTGAGATCCAGAGCCAGAGATCCAGAGGGACACTTGTTCTTTTATATGACCCTCTCCCGAGGACGAGCCAGGATCTCACAAGAACTACACAAGAACCCTTGGGGGACACACTCAAACCTTAGCGTACACCCCCCTGGCATTGCACAACACCAAGGATAAAAGCCTCCAGAGACAACTTGAATGGATAAAGAAACTGTGGTACTTATACACAAGGGAATATTACTCAGCCTTAAAGAAGAATGAAATTATGGCATTTGCCAGTAAATGGATTGGAACCGGAGATTCTATGCTAAGTGAAATAAGTCAATCCCAAAGAACCAAAGGCCAAATGTTTTCTCTGATAGGCAGATGCTGATTCACAATGGAGGTGGGAAATAGAGGTATTTTGGACTAGACAGCGGGGAGTGAAAGGAAGGGAGGGGGCTTGGGGGTAGGAATGATAGTAGAATGGATCAGACGTTAGTTCCCTGTGTGATCACATGACCTGTGTAACTCTGCGTCATGTACCACCAGACAGACAGGAAGTCCTACCCATTCATGTATGACGTGTCAAAATGCACTCTACGGACAGGTAGAACTAATCAGAACAAAAAACAAAAATAAAAGCTAAAGCTTCCAGAGAGAGGGAAGCAAGGTCAGATAAGAGGAGCAAAATCTGAAGGGCCTCAAGCGTCTCCACGGCAGCCTGGGAACCAGAAGTCGGGAAAAAATGCCTTCAGATCTCCAGGTGAAAACAGTCTCGCGCCCAGCACTCCGTACCCAAGCCCACTGTCGACGGGCGTGAGGACGGAGGAAGGCACGTGGGTGTTCCACCAGGCAATAAGGAAAGGATGGGGCTGCTAGGCCTGGGAAGGACAGGCTCCACCATGGCAGTGAGTGAAGGGAGCCCTGGACAGCAGCCTGGACCGCAGCTGTGTGTGCAGGGGCCCCTGAGGCAGGACCCCAGAGCAGCTCCTCCAGAGGAGAGAGGACTGGTAGACGGTTGGATGCAGAGGCAATGGGAAGTAAAAACCTCAGCTCATACTAACTCCAGGGTCAACAAAAAGCTATACAACAAACAAGAAAAATTGTGTAGTCATGATTGTGATAATGAGAAAAATATTAATGTGGATTTAATAAGCATTGAGATGTCACTGTGGAGGTATCTATGAGCTAAAAACCTGATCTACCATAAAAGAAAGATCAAGGTTTGGTCTAACATTGGTGGACTAAGAAGATTCCATGTGTAGGTATGTTCAGAAACACAGAAGTCGCGGGGAGAGAGAAGGACCATGGGTGCTCGTCACCACCCTGGAGCACCAGTTTGACTTTAAAACAGTCTTTGTGTTCTACCTTAATTGAAAAGGGAGGACAGACCATGTCTCTCCTTAAAAAAAAAGGATATTTTTAGGTACCTGTACAGGAGAGTGTCACCAATCCAGGTGGGTCGTGTGGTCTCTGTATTTGAGTAAAACATTGAACAGTATGATTTTGAAATAAATAATTGCATTCTTTTTCAGCTTCTTACCATAGGTGACCCGATGCACATACTGTTTCGCCAAAAGAATTGACAAGGGCATAAGTGAAAGGTGGGTTTGCAGAACATGCGGGCACTTCCCAGGCTGCTGGCCCAAACACTCACACCCTGCAGCGCCCCAGAGCTTGGCCCACCACTGTGGGGAGCAAGCAGAAGGGCCGTGACCTGAACCCAGCTGTCCGGCCCCCAGGACCTGGCCTCCTTCATGGACAGAGCACTGAACTCCCCAGCACCCCCTCAGACTCTGGGCACGTGGGACGTCTCGTCTAGAACAGGAGGCTGGCCCTGGAGGCAGGCAGGGGAAGGGAAGGAAGAGGCTGGGAGGATCCATCCAGACACCTGAAGCAACGGAGAGCAGCAGCAAAGGGGGCCCATCCAGGAGGCTCCACATGGTCCCCACCCTCCCCACAGACACTGAGAACTGTACAGAGCTGGCCCAGGTCGGGGGCCAGTCCCCCAGGCCAACCAGGGCCACGTCCGTCCACTGCACGAGACCGGCTTCCACAGAGAGACTGATTCCCACAGCAGAACGGGCTCACACAGGAAGAGGGGTCCATCCCCGGGAGAGTTCTACCGACTGGTGGACGGAGCCGCTTTCGTGATGCCAGCTCCCTGGGACTTCTGGGATCCTCTCTTGAAGGTGGCCTCCAGGGCCAAATTAAAAGCCACAGCAAGAAAACGGGCCCCCGGGCTGAGTCAGCACCTTGCCCTCTCTCTGAAGCAGGGCTGCTCGAGCCACAAAGCGGCACACCCTCCAAAGACGGAGCCCGACTCCACCGAGCCGAAGAACCGGCCACAGCACCCAGTCGGCAAAGTGCGCCCGGGAGGCCTCACTGCCTGCGGCCAGCTGACGGGGGACCAGGTGCCAGGGCCATCCTCAGGACTCAAGGTGCACTGAGGTCAGCGACTGTCACAGAAAGCTCATGGTGAATGCCGGCTGGGAGGCCACGTCAGGACAGTGCCTGCCGCCGTCAGAGGCTCAGGCAGACTTCAGGAGATCCTGGAAACCCGGAGTCCACAAACCCACCGGCAGCCGCCTGCCTTGGTCTCACCAGGGCGCAGCGCATATCCTCCAGCCCGAACCGCTGCACAGACCCCGTGGCTGGTGAAGCTGGAAACCCCTGCTCTCTGGCCCTTCACGGAAGATGTTCGATGGTCTCTGTTTGAAGACACTGGGAGTCCTGGGAAATAATACGTGGAAGTCAGAGCGCTCAGGGAAACTCTGCAACAGATTACGCAACCAGGAAAAGGGTAGAGCCCTGACCACACCACCACCTGCCACGCCCAGAATACACCGCGCTGGACGGAGGGGGCCAGCGAGGGAGGCCAGCTATGCTCACGCCACTCATCAGAAATGTCCGGAACGGGGAAACCCACGATGGGGGGAGCGGGTCCAGGCTGGGGAGGCGCAGGTGGTGGCTGATGGGCAGGGGCTCCTTGTCTCTCCAGGGGAGGGCAACGGTCAGCTCTGTGCACACTCCAGAGCACCGCCTGCACGCGGGCTGTGGGGTCCGCGTGGTCTTAGAGCAGCCGGCTGCCAGAACACGGCACCTGGGGCTCGTGAACAAGAGACATCGCTCGCGGTTCGGGAGGCTGGAGGCACAGACGGAGGTGCCAGCAGGCTGTGTGGTGGGGGCTGTCTTCTGTGGAACTTCACGTGAGGGGTCTCGTGAGAGTGTTTCTAGGGACACTGATCCTGATCTTGAGAGCTCCGTGCCCACCCCCTGATCACCCCCAGAGGCCCGACTCCCGAGTGCCCTCACCTTGGAGTGAGGATTTCCACCCAGACACAGAGGGACACACGCAGACCACAGCCCCCGGCAGGGACTCACAGCTTGATAAAGCCATGTGCAGAGGAGAGAGGAGGGGACACCTGGGGATTCTCAGCATGGACCTGGCTGGACCTCCCATGGCCCAGGACAGTGTCCACATCTCCTGATGGGTCGGAGGGTGTGGAGGGCAAGGCCAGTTTCTGCCCAGGAGCTGGGTAGACTTGCTCTGAGGTGCCAGCCAGGCCGGCCACCAGGACACCACTCAGGCAGGATTCCAGGAGGGATTGTGGCCATACCCCCAGCCACACGCTGGGAAGAGTGTGCAAACCCAGAGCTGAGTCCTGGGGGCACGAGGCATGCGACCCGTAAGTCGGGATGGTGATGACACTGGACAGGACAGACTGCAGCCCCAGGCCTGGCTGTGGATCCGCCCTCCACCGTGATGCGCTGAGGAGGGAGGCAAAGTGCCCATCAGCTCTCACTGAAGGACCCCGTCGGGGAGCCTCCAGGAGTGTGTCCCAGCTGCAGAGACCAGAGGTCAGACCAGAGGTGGCAGGACACATGGGTGTCAAGAGCTGCTCAAAACTGGAGCAAGCCATCCCTCAGAGGGGACCCACCAACACTCCCACCTGAGCCAGTGCTGGACATCCTGCCCCATGCCCTCACCCCAGGGGTTTCCCCATCACCCTGGCCAGAGCCCTGCCTGCCCCCTGACCCAGCAGCCCCTCCAGGTTCCAGATGCCCTGGAGGCTGACGAGGCCCCAGGGGGGAGCTGCCATGCCAGGTGCAGGTGCTGTGGCTGCACTTGGTGCAGGTCCTGGCCTCCCTCCCAGAGCCGCCGGGATCTGGGCTGACATTTCTTATCAAAGTGAAATTCACAAAACACAAAATGGACTTTTTCATGATTTGTTTTGTTGTTGTTGTTGTTGTTGTGTTGGGGTTTTTGTTTGTTTATTTGTTTTTGGTTCTGGGAATTGAATCCAGGGTGCTTTACCACTGAGCCACATCCCAGTTCTTTTTATTTTGAGGCAGGGTCTTGCTAAGTTGCTGAGGCTGTCCTTGAACTTGAATCCTCCTGCCTCAGCCTCCTGAGTCACTGGCATTACAGGTGTGCACACCATGCCCAGCTAAAATGCATCATTTAAGAGTGAAGAATCCAGTGACATGCAGCACATTTGCAATGGTGTGCAATCACCCCCCTACCTAGTTCAGAACCTTCTCTCCTCTCTCTCCCCCCCCCCCCTCTCTCTCTCTCTCTTTCTCTCTCTCCTTCCCAGCCACCATGAGGTGAGCAGCTTTGCCTGGGCTCACCCTGCTCTGTGCTGTCTGCCTCACCACAGGCCCAGAAAGAGTGGAACCAGCCCACCATGGGCGGAACCTCTGAAAATGTGAGCCAAAATAAGTCTTTCCTCTTCTAAGTGGATTCTTCCAGGTATTTTGTCCCAGCCATGAAAACTGACTAGTCCTGGGGCTCGGGCTGTAGCTCAGAGGTAGGGCGCCGCCTCGCACGTGGGAGGCACTGGGTTCAATCCTCAGCACCACATAAAAATAAAAATAAATAAAGATATTGTGTCCATCTACAACTTTAAAAAAAGTCTTTAAAAAAAGAAAAACTGACCAATCCAATCACCTGGACTGGACCTCCCTACCCTCCAGAGACTCAACCCAGTGAGGCTGGCCCAGCCTCAGGCTTGGTATTTGCTATTTGCTATTGCTTTTTTCTTTAAGAAAATGACACATATGCCCAAAAGTTCAAAAATCACGAGCATATGTTCAATGAGTAGTCACCAAGTGGGAGATGCCTGCAAATCCCCACCAACATCAAGAAACAGAACATCCCAGGTCCCCAGATGGCCCTGCCTCCCCTCATCACCACCCCTTCCTCGTCCCCACCAGGACTCCCCCAGGTTTGGCTTCACAGGGAGGGAACACCTGCAGTCTTCATCTCCCCGTTGCTTTTGTGAGGTGCGCTGAGGGCACAGGTGCTATTTGGTATCCAGGGTATGAATGCACCACCATTTATTTGGCCACATTCCTGTGCCGGTTGCTCAGTTTGGGTGGCGTCCAGTTTGGAGCTATAGAGAGCGGCAGAGTGATTGTAGCTGCGCCTGGTGTGCTCCTGCGGGGACACCTAGGGTGCAGCAGCTGGGCCTGGGCAGGCTGTGATCAGATTCGCTAGATCATTGGTGGAAGCGCTGGCTCCAGCTTCCACTCCCATCAGCAGTGTGTGAATGCTCCAGGGTTCTGTCCTTCCAGCCCTCGGGACTGCAGACCGTTCATTTAGCCACTCTGGTGGCCTGGGCAGTCTTTGTTGACCTGCCCTGGCGACTGCTGAAATGCTCTGGGAGGTATTCAGTTGAGTCTCTCCCACTGGTTTGAGAGCCCTTTCTGGCCCTGCAAATACCTTCTGCTTGTGCTTGCCCGTCTGTCTCAGGAGCACCTTTGATGAGCAGAAGTTTTTGCTCCACACTGTTCAACGGGTCAACTCACCCTGTAGGGTGAGAGCTCTTTGAATCAGAAAGAGTCCAGACATTCCTCCAGGATGCCTTCCAAATGTAGACTTGGTTTGGAAGTACGGCGTGAGGTAGGGAGCAAGGCTCCGTTGGCTCTCCGTGGCTGTCCAGTGGGCCCAGCCACATATCTCACAAAGATCCTCCGTGGTCCTGCTCAGCCATGCCAGCCCAGTGACTTGTCGCCATTCCCACAGGCGCTGGGTCTATTCCTGGGCTCTCTGCCCTCTTCATGGGTCTGTGTGTCTATCCTGCGTCTGTCAGAACCTTTCAACCTCTCCTGGTGATTCTGACCTGCAGCCAGGGCCAAGAACCCCTGACCTGACCGCTCGAGTTCTCAGGGATAGTCTGGTTCAAGTGTGCAGAAATCCCACCAAGTATTTACAGAGGAGCAGGTTAGATTTAGGGCAGGAGGGGGGTGACGGCAGAATCTGCAGACCCCGTGGGGCAGCCTCCAGGGAGCGGGTGGGAGCGCGGGGGCCAGGCCAGCAGCCCAGTCACAGGGAGCCGTCCAGCCTGCTCCGTCCTCTCCTCTCCTCCCCAGACCTCCAGACCCCCCAGGCCAAAGAGCAAAGGGGAAGACTGGCTGGAGGAGGGCACCCTTTATTCTGGAGCCACCATGGCACTTTCTATAATAAATGGCTAGGGTTTAATTAAACATTGATTAGCCACTAATTAGTCTAATGATCAGTCTTGGGGAGGAGACAGGGTTGTCAAACACTGCGCAGGGGGAGGGGAGATCATGAAAGATTGCAGCTTATGGAGAAACGCTCTCTCTGTCTCCCTCCAGGCCCAGCTTCCCCAGGATTTGGGTCCATTATAAATGATGCTTTCAATGTGAATTTTCCTAATCGGTTTGAGTCTGAGGAAGTCCCAGGTGACTGCTGCAGCAAGACTCAACTGGTCCACCTTCTCATCAGGTCTCAGCCTCCTCCTGCGACCGCCTAGGGAGGAACACGGTTCTGTCCCCATGACGAGGCCATCCTGGGCTCAGTCAGGTCCTCCCAAGCCCTTTACAGGGTGGTCAGATCTTGCCAAGGACTTCCAAGATGAGGTACATCAGGGCATTTCCCCCAGAGAAGGTTTGCCCACACCCCGTGCCCCGGACCACCTTTCCTCACCTTCACCACCTTGCCCACACCTTGCCCACACCTTGCCCACACCTCGGAGGTGTTGACGCGGCTCTGGGTTTATCTGAAAACAGCACATGCACTCACGTGACCTGCTCTGGGGAAAGGGCACGTTCAGCCCCCGACCCTCCACTGACAAGCTCCTGTGAAACCCCATCTGAGGCTGACCTACCAGAAGGCAATCGTCCAGGAAACCCGGGAGGGAGGAACGGCATGATAATGATGGTTTGTCATTCCCTTGAACCTTTGTAAGTCTGGATTCACCAAGAACAACGCGAAGATCCCTTAAAGCCCATCTTTATAGGGAGGCCAAGCGCGGGAGAGATTAGAGATGGGAACCGGGAAGGCTGGGCCCGGGCAGGGCCTTCCCTCTCAGAGCAAGGGCCGTCCCGACAGGCAAAAGTGGCAAGTGGGGAGGCGCATGGGCATCGCGGGCTCCTGGCCCTGCTGGAAGCACCCTGCTGTGGGGCAGGAGACGGGGAGAGGCCTGGAGACTGTTGGCCTTGCTCCTGCCCCCTCTTCTCAACCGTAGTGACACGCAGTGGGTCATCGTTTCCACACAGTTACGGGGCGTTGAGCAAACTCCCACCCTGGGCCGCACGGTCACCGTCCACCCACAGAACAACTCCAGCTTCCCCACAAACACCTTCCCCATGAAATGACTCCCAGCCCCAGCCCCAGCCCCTGGCGGCCCCCATTCTGCTTCCTGTCTCTCGGACAGCAGTGACCCCAGGGACTCCCCATAGATGGGACCACAGGGTACTTCCTTCAGCGATTGGTGTGTTTCACACAGTGCAAGGTCCTCAGAGTTCTCCCAGGCCACACCAGGGGTCGGCATTTCCTTGTCTTTAAGGCTGAACAGTGGTCCATTTCACGGGTGGATGTTCTGTCTGTCCACTCGTCCACTGACGGACACTTGGCTCACTCTCCCAGGGCCATTGTGTGAATACCCAGGCTTCCTGATCTGGCAAATTCAAGTATGAGGTTAGACAGGCCCCATGGAAGCCCCCGCCCCCGCCACTACCACCCCTGCTTCACCGTCTTAATCGACAGCATGAGCAAGATTCATCCTGGATCCTGCGACTCTAGAATTCCACGTCCCTTCCACACCTCTTCTCTCTTTCGCTTGTCATTTCCTGATACCTTTTGCCACATGAGCACACAGGACATGTTACACCCAGACTTGTATCCAAGATGCGGCCAGCACTGGCCATGAGCAGCCTCTGTTCTGGGGACGTGGCCTGGAGAGGGGTCCTCGGGTGCCGCTGCAGCCTTGCCCGGGCTCGGCAAGGGCCTGGGCTCCTGGCTCCACCGTGAACAGGCCCTGGACTCTGGCTCCGAAGGTCACAGCAGCTCTTCACCTGGGGCTCTGCACAGGGCATGGGTGTCAGAGAGGTGGCACACCAGCCCTCGGGGTCTGCACCAAGGGCCCAGCACACAGCATGGCACCCCCTGAGGCCAGGAGTGACACATGTGGCCTTTGTGGTTTTCAATGCCAAAATCCACAAATAGCAGTAGAAGGTAGCTCTCTCCAGGGCCAGGGTGACGGCCATGGCTGGGGGGACGGCCGTGGCCCTTCAGCTGCTCTTGCCAAGTCACGTCTGCAGGCTCTCCCGTCAACGTGGGCCCAGTGTGACCACCACAGGCTGGATGCGCACACCCCGGCCCTGAGGGCACAGTGCTGGTGCGGTCACGCCAGACCCCACCGTGGGTTTGCATTGCTCATTTAGAAGTCACGAAATCCGGGGTACAGAGCTATCCCTATGCACCAAGGCCACTCAGCTGGCCCCAAAGGCCCAGGGTGGAGATGGTGAGCTGTCATCAGCACACATGAGCAGCCTGGCCCCATAGGTGGGGGTCCAGCAAGGACTGCACTTCCCCTTACCAGACCGCATACAGGTCGGGCCAAATGTCCAGCTTTGGGATCAGAAAGATGTACTGTCACTTCCAAACTGAGGTGGTCACATCTCTGACAAACTACCTGTCCTCCTCCTCCCCATGGAAGCTGCAGAGGCCCAGTCTTTGAGAACTCAGTGTCACCCACAGTTGGAGGGATCTGGTCCTGAGACCCGAGGACCACTGTCAACAGAGCCTGGGACTGCTTGTTACAGCCCCAGTGCGACTGGCTAATATACCTGCCTGTCAGTCAGAGCTCCAGGCGGGCTCAAACCCAGGTGCTGCTTGAAAGAGAAGTCACAAGCCTGGGCCACTTGCACACCAGCTTAAGAGGACAAGGCCAGTGTGCGGCACAGCCCTGTGTCCAGGCTGCCGGAGGCCAGCTCTGCTCAGCTCTGCAGGTCGGTGCAGCAGGCCTCTGTGGAAAGCTGCCCTGTGCCAGGAGTGTCAGTACAGAGCAAAGAGAGCCGCTCTGGGATGCGGCTCTGGGACGCGGCTCTGGGTCACAGCTCTGGGATGCGGCTCTGGGACCCGGCTCTGGGACGCGGCTCTGGGACACGGCTCTGGGTCACAGCTCTAGGACACGGCTCTGGGTCACGGCTCTGGGTCTCGGCTCTGGGTCATGGCCCTGGGACACGGCCCTGGGACACGGCCCTGGGACACGGCCCTGGGTCACGGCTCTGGGTCTCGGCTCTGGGACCTGGCTCTGGGACACGGCTCTGGGACACGGCTCTGGGTCTCAGCTCTGGGTCTCGGCTCTGGGACACGGCTCTGGGTCACGGCTCTGGGACATGGCTCTGGGTCTCGGCTCTGGGACACGGCTCTGGGACACGGCTCTGGGACATGACTCTGGGTCTCGGCTCTGGGACACGGCTCTGGGACACGGCTCTGGGACACGGCTCTGGGACATGGCCCTGGGACACGGCTCTGGTATGCCGATGAGATAAAGGGAGGCTCGTGGAGCCATCAGTGATGGAGAGGCCTCAGGCGCTCAGCCCAACCAGAGGCCCAGGAAATGCTTGGTGGGTGGGGACTCCTCAATGTGGTCTTAAAGGACAGGGTCCCGTGGGCTGAGTGCAGAAAGAGGGGAGGGCATTCCAGGTGGGCACCCAGCGGGGGCAAGGACAAGGGAGGAGGAAGCCCATGTGGGACCATCCCAGGACATAGCAGATCCCACCTGGAGGACAGATGGACAGGCAGGTGGCGGGGACTTGTGGGCCACTCTGGGCAGCACAGAGGGATTCCCAGGCCACCAGGACCACGGGAGGCTGGTACCAGCATGGAGAGACGTGAGTGGGTGTCCATCCTACAATGTGCCCCTGGGTCACAGTGCAGAGCAGGACCCTAGGGGAGGAATTTGGAGGCCGGGAACCCTACGGTGCCCAGTGAGCTAGGTCCAGAGAAGGTGGAGCCCATCTCCTCCTGAGGAGTGGCTGGCAGGCCCAAGCCCTGCAGGGACGATGCCCAGAGAGTGAGTGGGCGGGCCAACCTGAGACTTAGCTTCAAGGTGTCAACGTGGCAGCATGATGGCCCGCACTCTGAGTGGGAGGTGCCATGCAGTCTGGCTCCCGCCTCCTCCAGACCCCCCTCTCTCTCCCGCTGACCTGCAAATGCCTCGAGACGACTCCTCCCCGACCCCTGACATGGCTCTGGGTCATGGCTCTGGGACACGGCTCTGGGTCACGGCTCTGCCTCGGTGCTGAGCCTGCTGTCACTACTGTGGGGACTTCCACCCTCCCCCAGCCCCCGGGCTCTGGCCCTGTCCTGCTGCCACCCAGAGCCTCAGTGGGCTTTCTTCCAGATGTGCAGGGGACAGGTCTGCCTGCCCCGGCTCAGCCCGGCAGCTTTCAAGGCAGGTAACTTCTTGGCAGTGGACGGGGACCCCAGGAAATCTGCTCCTCCTCCCCGACAGGACCTTTCAGGAAAGCGGTGGGGTCAGGCCACAGACCCAGGTGGGGATGGGCCCAAGGAGGGCCTCAGGAAGGACGGGCCAGCTGGCGGCCTGGTTGAGTGGACGTGTGCCTCTTGGTGTCCTGAACCAGGAAGAGAAAGGCCAGAGGCTCTTCCGGAGTGCAGGCCGTCTCCAGGCCAGCCGGCTCGGGAGACCAGAGAGGGCAGGCCCTGAGGCTGGCCGCACTGTGGAGCACAGAGCTGCCCGCCACAGGGCCTTCTGCTCTCCTCTAAACACAGAGATAAATGCCGTGGCCAGCCTGCCTGGACAAGCCCCTCTGGGCAGCATGGTGGCAACAGAAGCCAAACACAGCCCAGGCTCAAGAGAGGGCCTCTGGCACAGGAAAGGGGGGCAACAGCCACTGTCCCAGGAGCTCAGCAGGAGGCTCTTGCCTCTGTGGGACACAGGAGGCTTCCTGGAGGAGGCAGCGTTGAGTGGGGCCCTGAGCATGTGCAGGATTTCAAAGGGGACATGGCTAGGCCTGCGTCCCACCCAGAGGTCCTGGGCAAGGCAGCTCGGAGCAGAGAGAATCAGACAGTACAAAACCTGGGCCATGAAGGCCAACTGGGGGCTCTCACTAGAAATTCACTCAGTCGTTCAGCAAACACGAGTCAGCTCTGAGCTTGAGGCACTGAGACTGCGTACTGAAGGGAGCCAGGGCAGCGCATGGCTGAGCCGCCTGGCCCGGGGCTCAGGGCCTGGGAGTACAGAGCCCTCCCTGGGGGCAGCTGTTGGGGACACTGGACAAGAGGCGAGATGGGGTCCTTGTGCCGTGAGAGGAAGATGGTGGCAGCTGTGTTCGTCTGGTGGTCCCCAGGAGCGAATTCAAACCAGGCCTGTCCAGAGCAAAGGGAGAGACAAGGCCACTGTGGCTCACGGTCCCTGGAGCCAGCACAGGGGCTGCAGGGAATCTCCCTGCCCCGTGGGTCATTTATCGAGCCAGGTGCAGAGGCTCCTGTGACCATGCTGTGGCCTTCCCCCCCTACGGCCACAGGGCCCACAGGCGCCACCCCTGGTGAGAGGCTACTGGCCAGGCCTGCCTTGGTGCTGCCCGCACAGCCACGGGCTCAGGTTGGGGCCTGGGCCTGGCACAGCTGCCTCCTGCTTCCCCCGGCACTCACTCGCAGCCGCTGGCGTGTGGGTCACCGTGCACGTCTCATGAGGCACAAGTCAGTGGGGAATCATAGGGTTAGGCCACTGCAGGGGCAGCGGGTAGTGGTCCTCCAACCCCAGGACAGGCTTGGCAAACCCCGAGGGCTGTGGCTTCCCACACAGCAGGGGCCCCAGGAAGAGCCCGCGCCTCCTGGGCTCACATTTACAGGAGAACGTGGCAGCTGTCCCTCTGCCACATGCAGGTAGGGGCCTGCACTCTGGGTTGGGGAGGAGCTCAGCTGCGATTTGCAGCTCCCCTCTCCCCTGAAGAGAAGCAGCCTCGCCCAGGATGAAGGTGGCCGCGGCACTCAGCACCCCGGCCTCCCGCGCCCTAACGTCGTGCCCAGCCTCTCTGCAAACTGGAAATTCCTCAGAGGCTCCTGAGACACGAATCAGTGTTGACGAGAAAGGAAGCCGGGCTGGGAGCTGAGAGAAGGCAAGGGCACCTCCAGGCACAGGCCCAGCCCATGCTCGGCCACCTGCCTGCGGCACCGCTCCAGGCCCTGAAACTCCAGGACACGGCACCAGCCACCTGGCCGCAGCAGCTGGAATGCCCTGGGGTGGGGGACTGCAGGCCCTTTTCCAGAGCCCCCCTGCCTTTCTACACAGCCACCTGCAGGGGGCCCTGGGTCCCTCTCCACGCCCAGCCAGTGACTGAGGCACTTCAGGAGGCAGAGCCAGTGGCCCCAGAGGCCCTCCTGCTGGGGAGGCAGGAAGGAAGGTGACTCTGCAGCCCAGGCTCCCGCTGGCCCACAGGGCTTGTCTGCCTGCTCTTCCCACCAGGAGGCAACATGGTGGGGCCTCCTTGAGGGACAGCAGGGGGCCACAGCCCAGCCCACACCCCAAGCTCCCTTCTCCCACCAGGCCAGCCTGAAGCCACTCTTCCAAAGTGAGAGCGTGGAGTCCACCTATCCTTCCTCTAGAATGAAGCAGACGCCAAGGACACTCCTGGGCAAGACAGCTGCCCGGCCCGTCAGGCACGTGGAACTCACTGCTGTCCTGGGGGCATCCAGAAAGCCACCTCCAAGGGCACCTCTGAATGGAGGAAGGCCCACGTCACAGGGGACTGACAGGCAGTCTGCACCCCCAGACACAGCCAGCACTCGAAGGCTGCAGATCCATTCTGGGGCAAACGAGGACACCAGCTGGTCCAGCCTCAAGCCCACTCAGCGCCAGGTCCTGCTAGACACCAGGCTGCCCACAGGGAGCGGGGCCAGCCCTCAAGATGGTGGCTGCCGGTGGAAGGCAGAGTGCACACTAACAACAGAGGCAGTGAGCGTCACCAGGGCCTGTGAGTGCCCGGAAGGGAACACAGAAGGCCGCCAGAGCCGTGCCTTCAGCATCTGCAGCCTGAGCACAGGACAGTCAGGTGGACACCGTGACACAGGCACATCCACCAGGGCCCAGTGAGAGGAGAGGAGCCAGAGGCTGCAGGAGTCCCAGTGTGAGTGCACAAGCACGCACACAGAGATGCCCACACACCCGACCTGCACAGATGCCCACACACACACACACACACACACACACAGATGCCCACACACCCGACCTGCACAGATGCCCACACACATGCACACAGAGATGCCCACACACCTGACGTGCACAGAGACACACATGTGCCCATGGATGCGCACATGTGTGTGCAACAGGCTGTGTGTACAGAGCCGTGCACTCCTGAGGCTGGATAAGCACATCCTTAGGAATGAGGCCCCCAGCTGTGGAGGGCACCAAAGAGGCCAGTGGACTCGGGCAAATCCCAGGAGGTCAGCAGAGAGCAGCAGCAGCCACGGAGAGGGAGGAGGACCCAGAGGGGCTGAGAGCAGCAGAGGCCGCGCAGGGTCAGCCCCAGAGAAACACACAGAGGGGCACATGCACAAGAAGAGGCACCAGCAGCTCCCGCCTCCTGGAGCGTGAGGCCAGGCCACGGGAGACCACGGCACCCACAGGGGCTCGGAGCCAAAACAGAAGGGGCAAGGACGCGAGGACAGGGCGTGCCCTCCTGGGTGGAGGGGTTACGGCGCAGCTGCTGACTGACAGGTGTGATGGTTCCTCCAAAGCCCAGCAGAGGCTCTGTGGGACCCCGTAACCCCTGCCCCAGGCACATGCCAAAAGAGTGCGGCGAGTAGTCGTGGAAATGTGTCCAGGAGCGCTCAGGGGGAGCATTCACAGTAGCCATCAGGCAGAAACCACGTCCACTGAGGGGTGGATGCAGCCGATCCTCACGTGGAATATTATTCAGCCTTAAAAAGGGAGGAAGCATTGTCCTGCCATAGCCAGGACCATCCTGAAACCGTGGTGCTCTGCAAAGAAGCCAAAGCAAAGGGCCCGGGGTTGCCTGGCTCCTTTACGGGCAGGGTCCAGAGAGCTGGATCCTCCCGCAGGCCAAAGGCTGGGCTGCAGGGGCCGGAGCCGCCGGCCACCACTGGCTTCCTCTGGGGTAATGTGGGTTTGGGAGCGAGTCAGAGGCGAAGGTTACACAGCACTGGGAACGTTCTGACAGCCCCGAATTGTTCTCTGTAAATTGTTAATGTGTATTATGTGAATTTCACCTCATTAAAAAATCCATCTGTATAATCCAATTTAAATACATCTTTCAGGTAGTGCCTATTAAAATTATGTTGACTTGGATCTTTTTAATATTATGAAAATAAACTGCGCTCAGGTGGGAAAATAAAGCAAGCTTCTGCCACACTGAATCCTTGGAGAGAGCTGGGCTGTGTCGCCAGCCGGGCCAGGGCAGAGGCGGGCAGCGCCCATGGGCAGAGGCAGGGCTGGCGGGGACGGTGCTGGTCTCCAGCCCGACCTCCCCCCCTCCCACCAGCCTGACCCTGCTGCCCCATCCTTCTCCCGAAGAAGCCACCTGCCTGCTGACCAGGGACACGGAGATGTGGCCTGGAAATCTCTCAGGCCTGACCTTACAGGAGGAGCCTGTGGCTCGCGGAAGGGACCCCCAAGGGGGGACTCTCGTGGGTGGGATTTCCAAGGGAAGGTTCCCAGGACAAGTGGGGTGAGGGAGGGGACCCACAGGGGTCAAGGACAGCTGAAGAAAGGTCGTCTCATCAGGAGGTGGCCTCGCACGGTCCCCCTGAGAACGGACCCCACCAGCGCTGGTCCCCCCTTGGGCCAGCCCTTGGTGCCTGCCGTCCTCGTGGCCGGTCACAGAGGCCAGTCTCCAAGGAGGGGCTGCTGAATCGGCCCCTCTGGCCAGAACTCTCACCCCCCACCCATGGCCTTGAAAACCAGAGCACGGCCCTCGGGGGTCTGGAAAATCCCCTCCCTCACCTGGAAGCCCCTGGGGACCCCAGCCCTGCTTGGCCTCTGGTCTGAACCCTGTGGGCCTGCAGACACAGGACAACCTCAGGCTACCAAGAGCCTGCCGGGGACAGCTGGGACAATGGCAGGGCCGGGGGCAGAGAGGGTGATAGAAAGCAGCCAGGCCAGCGCGGGGCCTCTTGTTCTAAGTGCAGTTGACCTCGTCGCTGCTAAGAGTTAAGTGGATAGGCAGAAAGAAACCGCCTCCTTTTCCCTAAATAGATTTGGCCCTCCCCCGGCCACAGGAGCTTGGTCAGGCACGCAGCTAACGAGCCTGCAGTGACCCAGGCTTCAGCACCGTCCCTGTGGACTGCGTGTGGTGACAGTGCTCCCGGGGCAGCTGGGCACACTCAAGACCTCAGCAGCAGCAGAAGCCCCCCAGAGCAGGGGCCTGCAGGGTCCCCGCAGGCTGTGCAGAGGCAGCGCTGATGGGGGGCCCAGCAGATGGGAGCCGAACCTCGGCCGTCATCCTGGGGCAGGCAGAAGGTCCCACCAGCCCCCCAGGGTGGACCCTCCCCAGGCCCCAGGCCTGGGACAGTTGGCGAGCCCTAACTAGCAGGGGCCAGCCACAAGGGTGCTTGGAAGCTTCGCCGTGTTGGCTGCCGCTTTTGTGGGACCCCGATGCTCAGGTTAGAGCCAAGTCCTGGGACACAGGTCAGGGAAGCAGCCGCTCCCTCCTCCCCCGAGCTGGCCTCTTCCTCTGAGGTCAGTGCTGTCCCTGAAGGGTGGGCCTTCCTTCCTCTGGCCTCCTGCCCCCTGCCCCCAGACACACAGGCCACATCCCCAGGGTCCCTCGGGGCTCTCCTCCTGGGGGCTGCTCAGCAGGGGGACCTGGGAGGGGGCAGCCATCAGGAATCCCTCGGCTGGACCCAGCACTTGGGGCCCAGGGAGAGCTGAGACTGGAAATGCACTGGGCCTCAGGGCACTGGCGGGTGTTCTGGTGAGGAGCAGCGGTGCCTGTCACCATCCTGGAGGGACCACTCATGTCCAGGCACCGTGGCAAGTCAGGAGCCAAGCCAGACGGGAAGGTGGTGCTCAGAAGACAGCCGGAGTGGAGGCTGGTGTCCCGCTGGGGACACGGGCTCACAGCCTGGTTCCCAGGGACCCTGCCCCTCTGGAGCCCTTCCCTGCCCGCCCAGCACCCCCGTGCCCACAGTTCTGTCTTCCTTCTCCCTGTGAACACATCACCCCACCTCCAACGACACCCTCGGGACTCTCCCCCATCGACTCCTCAAACCCCACCTGGTGCACTTGTCAGCTCCCACCGGAGCAATGCTGCGTGACAAGTGCCCCAACATGGTGGCCAGGAAGGTGTGCCACCCCAGGCTGACCCGTCTGCACACAGGTCTCAGAGCCACTGTCCGGAGCTGGCTCAGCCCACAGCTCTGCTTCAGGCTGCGCAGCAGGAGACCCTCACTCTAGAGGTTGGGCTGGGGTCTGTCCCCCAGTGTCTACCTGAAGCCCAGACAGGCCGGCTCCCTGACCAGCCAGCCTTGTTTGGCACCTCGTTACGTTGCCCAGAGCCCGGCCCCCTCAACAGGCTGCTCACTCGCACCCTGTGGCCTCTCCTGGATTGCAAACGCCCCAATCGGTGGACTCGGGTGCTCGTCTCCACCCTGGGCCACAGAGTGGAGGCTCAGCGCGTGTTTGTGATGAATGAGTCAATGAAGTTGTGCCTGGAACCCGAGGAGAACCCCCCACGTGGCTCTCTCCGTCATTCGCAGGGCCAGCGTTCCCCCAGGAGCCCACCCAGCCAGGGCTCAGCTGGTTGTGGAGGCTCTGATGTGAGGGACGAGGGACTCGTGGAGGTACGCTCAGCCGTAGCATGGCAGAGACTCCTCTGGGTCAGTGCCCCTGGGGACACGGGCTCACAGCAGGATCTCTGCTCCTGGCTTCCCTAAAGTGGAGCTGCTCCGCGCTTTCACATGCGCAAGTCCTGCCTGAGACCCAGCAGAGGAAGGGCCCGGCCGCCTGCTGCCTGTAAGGACATGACTGGGGTCCCACAGGGGGGCTGGTGGTGGGCAGGCCTGGTACCACCTTAGCACTCAGGCGAGGAAGGGTGTTGGACACACCCCAGCCAGGAGAGCAAGGCTCTGGGGCGCGAGCAAGGAAGGGTGGCAGGTGTCCCAGCAGAAGAGCCTATAGATGAAATGTGGGCTGGCACCTAAGAACCCGTGTTCAGTGAATGGCGGCGCCAGGCACCACCTCGGAAGCGCGGTGGTGATGTCCGCTAGGGCAGCCAGCGTCCCTGTGTGCCCAGGAGGGAGGGCTCCTGGATCAGGGCTCTCTATGCACGAGGGAGTCCAGGCAAACTGGGAGTACAACCTCCCTCCCCGGGCAACGAGAGCCTCAGCCCCGCCCCAGTGCCCCTCCTGGACAAGGCCAGGGCCAGGCAGGCACAGAAAGTCGAGGCTAGGGACCCTGGTGGAGGCACCCTCCCCGGTGGGAGGGCAGGGAGAGCGCATGGGGGAGGGATGCCCAGCCGGCTGCCTGCGAGGGACCCTCAGCTCCCCCGGGCCTCGTGGGGGACCTCCACAGGGGACAGAAGGGCCCCTGGGTCATCATCCCAGTCCCTCAGCCACTGCCACTGAGGAAGTCCCCACCGAGGACCCGGCACACAGCCCCTGCCTGGGGGTCTGCCTCGCGGCCCTGCCTCTGTCGTCCTCCACCCTGCTCCTCCGTGGCCTCCCGGATCTACAGCAGGTGGCCTCAGGTCGCCCACACACAAGAAGGTGGGTTTGGACGCAGCTTGTCCCCCCAAACTCCGATGTCAGCCCTGGCCTCCGAACTGCCCCACGACCTGCCTGGTGTCCAGGTGAGGCAGGAGCTTCTGGTCCAGAAAGTGAGAGACTGGAGGCCTGGGGAGAGGGAGGCTGCCCTGCAGAGACCGCAGGGGCCCTTCGTGTCCCTGGGCCCAGGCCTGTTGGCCTCCAGGGCTGGTCTCCAAAGCACCTGGCCGAGAGCTGGGGAGGACCTGGGAGAGGGGCACGGAGTCTCTCAGGCCTAGAGCTGCCCTGGATCAAGGCCTCCATTCCTGGCCTGCTGGACCTCTGAAGGGGCTTTATATTCCCAACACCCAACCAGGTTCCCCTTCCTCCCTACAGGTCCATGAAGCCCTCAAATCTAAACCCTCCTGCCTCAGCGCAGCCCCACCCACAGGCAGGCACACCTCAAGGGCCACCCAGGCTTCTTCCAGTCCAAGTTCCCTAAGCCTTCCCTCACCGCTGGGTCCCCAGGCCGGCCTTGGTCTGCTCTTGCAACAGAGGCCCAGCACGCAGAGCTGGAACCACCTTGGAGAGGGCACCCTTGCTGTCCCAACAGGCAGACTGGCCCTGAGAGGAGCCTGAGGGCTGTGCCAGGGCCACATACCTATCCAGGCTGGGTATAGCTGCCCAGCTTGCAGCGGGCGGGGGCTGTGCACAAGGATGGAACACAGGGCGGGACAGGGACCCAAAGAACAGGGTGCATGAATGAGGGGGCAGCGGCTGGAGAAGAAAGAGCCTCAGTGACCGAGCCCCAGCCCCGGCGTCTGCTGGGACCAGGCCATCCTGAGCTGGCAACCAGCCAACTGAAACAGACTATTTTGAGTAAGCGGGCGCTGCCACTCTGGCCAACACGCCATCAGCATTTATTTGCCTAACTCACAAGGGGAAGAGTGCCGAGAGGCAGGCCTGAAAGTGAAAAGCAGACGGCGGGCACACCGCCAGCCGCTCCTCGGCGGACCTCTGCGCTCGCCCTAAATTTAACCAGCTGGAAATCCTTTTTTAAGTTGCCTCCTATTCAACCTTTTGAAATAAAGATCTGCCTTTTAATGGGAAATCTGCTTCCCGTGGCCGGGCCCGTCCTCCTGGACAGCAGCCGCCGGGTTTTGGCTGCAAACCCTGGGAAGCGCGTGTGCAGGGCAGAGGGGCGCCGACGGTCAAGGCCACTGTCCCTGGGTGAGGGGACATTCTCAGACTACAGGCACAAAGGCTTCCTTAGAGAAAGCAGGAAATTAAAAAGCAACAGCAATAAGAAGATGCCCTGCCAAGAAAATAAATAAGACATTTTCCGTGCGTGCTCACCTAAGGGCCGGGCGGAGCTGTGGGCACCAAAAGCCACCAGTCAGGCGGGCTGGGTTCAAGTCCCACCACGGCCTCCTGGCTCTGGGCCTGAGCCTCTCACAGAGTGTCCCTAGGTCTCAGTCTCCCTATCTGCCAGTCCAGGTGATGCCAGCATCGAGTGACTGCAGATTGAGTGACGGGTGACACAGGCACCACCAGATCATAGATGATAGGCAACAGGCTCTGTCCTAGATATGATTTGTCACCCAGTCACATGGGAAGAGGGTTCACTGGGGAAGTGGGGCTTAGTCGATGTCCGACTCTGAGACCCTGGGTGTGAGGGGGCTCCCCAGGGCCATGGGGACTAAGACAGGGCCGTCACCAGGCTGCTGGCCTTGGTGAGAGATGAGGCAGACAGGGTGTGAACCTCAGAGTGGACAGACCTCGGGTGGACTGAGCTGTGGGGGGCCTCGGGAGATGAGATGACCGCCAGGGGCTGGGCATGGGAGGGGCCAGCGTGGGAACAGCTGCACCTGACGTTCGCGACATCTTAACTAAGACGCAGGCCGGCAGTGATGGAGCCTGCAGGCAGGTGAGCGGGAAATGGAGGGTGAGGGAGCCCTAGACGGCACCCCCAGGGAACCTCCCGTCTAGCCAGGGAGGGAGGCTGGGCACAGCAGTCCAGGGGAGAGGGCGGACGGGCGGAAGGCAGCAGCTGTCCCCTCAGGCACAGGCCCGTGCGGGAGCGTGATGCGAGCGTGTCAGAGCCTGGCTTTGTGAGAAGACTGCGCCCCAGGGTGTTCTGTCACCTGTGTACGCCACACCCTGCTCCTCAGATGGTGCTCTGACACCATGACCCAAGGTCTTCAGCAGCCGTCCACCTCTCCAGCCGTCCCCTCCCTGCATGACCAGTGGCCAGAAGGAGTGACCAGAAACAGCCCCTCTGGGAATGCCGAGGTCTTCTCCTGGAGAAGGCCGGAGAACCCTGAGCTCCAGGAGCAGGGGCTTCCTCCTCAGGGGGACGCAGGGAAGACCCCCATGGTGGGGGGTGCCCAGCCTGAGAGATGAGTGGGCTCTGGGTGAGGTGGGAACTCTCCAGGGGGGCAAGAGCCACTCCCAGCAGAGCCCCAGAGGCTGGGACAAACTGAAGCTGGTTGACTGGGACATTCATGGAGAACAAAGGTCCAGCAAGGCGGGGTGACCACCGGGGCGTCAAGAGACAGGACCAGACTGGGAGCACTGGCCTTGCTCAGAAGGAGAGGAGCTGGGCACCCAGGCCAGGGCTCCTAGTGGCTCCACCGAGATACCATCCACGTGCGGGCCTGGTGTCCATCTGAAGTGCAGACCTCAGCAGCCTCTGGCGCATCACACCACTGGGCTTTAAATTGTGGTAAATATACACAACATGGGACTTATCATGTCACCTGCTTTCAGTGTCCAGGTCAATGGGACCAAGCACAGTCACAATGTCACACAACCACAACCATCTACTTCCAGAACTTGGTCAAAACCCCAAATAGAAACTCCACACCGACCAGGGAAGAGCTGCTGGCTCCCGCCCCTGCGGCCCTGCAGCCCTGGCGACCTTGGTCCACTTCCTTCTCTGGACCTGCCTGTTGCAGACCCAGTGGAACCAGAGCCACCCTCTGTGACGCTCATTGCACAGGGCAGAGTGTCCTCAAGGTTCAGCCACCTTGACGACAGCCTGCCTGGTGCTTCACTCCTCATTACAGTCAGATAACCTTCCACTGGGTGGACATGCCACATTCTGTCTGGCCATCCTCCTGTCCAGGGGCACGGGCTGCCTCCACGTGGCCTCTGCCAAGAACACAGCAACAGGCCTGCACCTGAGTCTTGCACAGGCTCCGTGCCCGTCTCCGCACAGATTCATTATCATGCTTTTGAACTAAAACAGAGTCAAAGAGACAGACGTGCCCGGCTTCTCACACAGCCACAGCTGGAAGTGGAAGGACCACGGCAAGAACAGGCAGGGGCACCAAGGGACAGCATCACAGCAGCCCAGAGAACTGCGAGGTGGTAGAGATAGAGAAGAGAGACTCAGACGCTCCTCAGACCTCAGAGCCAGGGCGCAGGAGGTGGCAACGAGGAGGAACACGGGGTGGGGACAGTTTGGGGATCACGGTATCTAGAAAGTGAGTCTGAATCCTCAGGCAAATCCCTCCCAGGAAAGACCCTCTCCAAGGGCCTTTAAGGATAGAATCCTCCCACCAGAACGACCAGCGTGGAAAAGACTCCCCAGATCAAGTGCCAGCAAGGACGTGGCGTGGTGGACACACCCACCCAGAGGGCAGGGCACCCAAGAGCGCCCTGTAGATGGCCTGGCAGCATTTGCTGGAGCTGGACATGTGGGCACCCAGCAGCCCCACCACCCAAGGCTCAGCCTCGGGGCCACCAGAGACAGATCCAGGGATGTTCTCGAGCAGCTTTATTCTTGGTGGCCAGAGTCTCAAGTGCCCGTCAGCAGAAGCACACGTGAGCACATTGTGGGTACTGGGAGCACCCCACGGCCACCATAGGAGGTGCTCGTGGAGAACCTGTGCATCCTGCAGACCCTCCCCGGGAAAAGGGGCAGACCCCAGGGACAGGCTGGGGCTCCCCTCTCTGTGAAGTTCAGGAACTGAAAGGACCAACCCGCAGGACGCCAGGAAAGAGGACTTTTAGGACTTTGTAGGACCTATCTACACAGAAAACTGGATGTTCCAACGTCTTACAGAAGGTCGGGGGGGGGGGATCTTGATGGAGACTTAGGATGACAGAAAAGAGGACAGTCCCTCAGGCAAAGCCACAGGCTCCTGGGGGCATCTGGGCCCACACCCAGGAGAGAGGGTCAGACGCGCCAAACAGGAAGTGCCTGCAGGGATGGCACAGCAGTCCAGCAGGCCTAGACTCTGAAGGGGAGATGTGAAGGGACTCCGTCCAAGCCCAGAACCCGCCGCCTGGCCTCTGAGGACAAGGCTACGCAAGGAAAGAATCACAGCAACAGTCACCTGCACATGGGCAAGCTGGGCAGGAGGGTACCGGGCAGCCTGGGGGATGTGCCGTGGGAACCTCTCGGACCAAACCCCTAAGGTCCACTTCACTGCCGAGAGGTCCACTATTTTAGTAGAAAGAGGGGGCTTGTGAGGTAACTCCGTGGGGTTCTTGGTTTCACCAAGGTCTTTGGGGTGAGCAGAATAACCACCCAAAGACACCACACCCTAATCTCAGAACCGTCGTGTTCTGTAGGAACCCATCTCCACAGAATGTTACCTCGCCAGGCAGAGGGGCCTCCTCTGGTGGACCTCGAGAAAGGAGGGTCTCCTGGCTCATCCAAGTGGCCAGCGTGATCACAGGTCCTTCACGGTGGAGGAGGGAGGCCGCAGAGGTCAGAGCCATGTCCTGGGTTGGAGCTGGGGGAAGGAGCCACACACCAGGACTGTGGGCAGCCACCAGAAGCTGGAAAAGAGAAGGAAGCAGGTTCTCCCCGGAGCCTCCCGGCCCTGCGCACCCTGAACCTTGCTGGTGAGACCCCCGGGCAGCCCGTAGCCCACACGGTGAGGGCCATGCGTCCTCCAGCACTGAAGTGGGGGTGAGGCTGGGTGCAACGGCTGCACCTGTGACCCCAGAGCCTCAGGAGGCTGAGGCAGGAGCATTGCAAGTTTGAGGCCAGCCTCAGCAACTTACTTGGTGAGACCCTGCCCCAGAATAAAAACTAAAAGACGGGCTTTAGCTCAGTGGTAGAGCACTGGCTTCAATCCCCACTACCAAAAAAAAAAAAAATGCAGTGACTTGACGGGAAACGTGGACGACTGATGCTCGCCCTCTCTGCACCCTTCCTCCTCCACCCCCCAATACCCCTCCTCCTCCGGCCAGCCTCCCTCTCTCCAACCTCGAGGGCTGCTCCCCACTGCTCAGGACCGAGCAGCGCCACCGTCAAGGCTTTGGGTGGAGAAATCTCGCCGCACGCGGCAGCTTATGTAACTCCATCCCCTGCCACAGCCACCAACGCCCACAGACGCCCAGGGAGTGCCACGAGCCCACCCACGCACCCGCCAGGACGTGCAGACGCCAGCTCCCAGCAGGAGCCAAGTCCCGGGGCAGTGCTACGGTCCCCTTGCCCGGTCCAACCTGGGTCAACACCGTTCAGCTGGGCTCAAAGGAAACTGGCCTGGCTGGACTCCAGGAAAGAGGTTTTGTGTCCTGGGCCTGTCCAGCGCCTTTGCCCATCCAGACATGTGTGACCAGCAGGCCGTGTTGTCTCTGGGCAGCTGTGTGCATGGTGGTGGGTCCTGCGTCTCCTGCACCAAGTCTGCGCATCTCGAGGCCTCATCTCCGACTCTGGTGTCTTCCCCCACCGAGGCCCACCACCTGGGGCAGTTGGGGTCTGCCAGCACAGCCCTGGATGGGGCCATCTCTCTTGCAGCTCCTCCCACGGCCACACTTGAGTGGCACAGCTCTGGGGACAGGCCAGCAAGGGACAGCAGGGAGACAAGGACAGGCCAGAGAGGCGCTCTGATTTCCATGACAACAGCAGAGTCTGGCTGCCTGTGTGAGAATGTGATCCCTGAGAGCTGGGTCTGTCCACCTCAGCCTGAGGTGGACGCCGCCCTCCTGGCCCTGGGGTCCAGCGCTGCCTGTGTGTGCAGCTGTGTGTGTTCAAGACCAGGGGAAGCTGTTCCTGAGGGCTGGACGTAGAGAGGGAGAGGGACCCGGGACCAGCTCCAGGCCTAGAGACCCCAGAGCCTCAGGTGCCCTTGACCTTAGGAGAGGGCCTGGGTGGGGCCGGAAAGGGGAATGGCTGAACATGAGGCCCAGGGAGGACCCTGCAGGTCATGGGAGAGGGGGAGAATGAGCAAGCACTGGTGGGTTCAGGGCCCCGGCCAGCCCTGCCACTCCCACCCACCTGGCACTGTCCCCTGAGGGGCTCAGGACCTGGTAAAGCTCCGCCCACCCGGGTCGTTGGCAAAACTGCCAATTGTGTGAGTCAATGCAAGTTTTCACTGGGCTCCAGGCTTGGCCTGACATACGGCATGTCACCACACAACGGCAGCGCAGCTCTGTCAATGCTGAGCACCCACCCATCGGGGAGGACGGCTGGGGAGACAGGGACCTTCTGGTCCCCAGCGTTGGCACCCTCGGATCTATCAATGAATCCTGCCACGGTGCCTGGTCCATCCGGGACTCAAAGCCTCCTGACTGCCGGGTTGTGGGCAGAAGAACAAAGGGAGAAATTGATCCACTTCACCCCTTGAATGAGGATCTGAATGATCCTGTGAGCCATGCAGCAGGCTGGCTGGCAGATTCGATTTGTTTCTGTTAATTCACAGGAAAGGAGGCCCAGGAAGAGAGGGACTGCTCTGCTGTGAAAACAGTCGTCGCTTTGTATTTGCTTAAACAACGTAGGTAACACCCTGTGGCTGGCGCAGGACTGAAGCAGTCTGGCCCACTCTGCTTCCGGGTCACAGAGGCTGCAGCTCAGGGGCTGGCTGGGGCGTGGCCTCTCCTCTGGTCCTCCTGGGGGCAGGACCTGCTCTGGGTTTCTGCAGACTCCTCTCCCGCCTGCAGGTCCATGTTCCCTGTAGCTGATGGCAGCTGCTCTAGGCTTCCAGGAACACCTCTCAGTCTTTGCCCCTGGGCCCTCCCTCCAGGCCGCAGGCGAGGGTCTCACCAGTCGGCTACAAAGGATCCTTCTTTTCAAAGTTGGTTTTGATAAGAGAAACATGGCCACCTCCCAAAAGATGAGATTAGAACCGAGAAAGAGGAGAGGGAGGCAGGGAGGGGAGGGGTGTGCCGGCCTCCCCTCCCCGCCCTCCTCGGGTCCTTCTCCACTTCCCTCTGCCCACCCTCCCACTTGTCCACTCTGCACCTGGCTCTCCTGCCCCACCTCCCCTGTTGAGGAGCCTGTCGGACCCACTCAGCCCCCTCCTGGTCCCAGGAGGTCCTGAGGCTCTGAGGGGACACAAGGGAGGGGTGGCCAGGAGGCCCCACTGCTGGCTGCAGTCCAGACCCTGGTGACCTTGGATTCGTCATTCGCCTCTGTAAATCAGGGCTCTCCGAGAAACAGCCACTGGAGACAGCGAGGGGTTTCTGGGGCACCAGCGCCTGCCGTTGGCAGATGGAGGGCCAGGCCGGCCAGTGGCAGGTCCCCTGAGTTCACAGGCTCCCAGCTCGGGCAGGCAGGGGGGAAGGGTAAAGCCTCTGTCCTCTGCTGGTTACTCTGGACAGGATGGAGGAAGCCCACCCACACTGGGGAGAACATCTGCGTCACCAACCCCGCAGGCCTCCTCGGAGGGGCCAGGAGCAGGGCCTCGCCTGGGCCCAGATCTAGGCAGCTTCACAGGTGAGCCAACCCGCACTCCCGCCTCGCCACCTGCCTGAGGTGTAGCCGCAACACGGGGCCTGCCTCCCAGCCAAGGTGACCCCAAAACAGTGCACAGTCCAGGCCCTTGTAGTGGATCTAGACGGGCGCTGGGCGGGGAGCCCGGGGAAACCTGGAGGGACAGCAGAGACGGGAAAGAGTGGGACAAGGAAGGACCTGCCCCAGACCTGGAGCCACAGGAGGCAGGCTGGCACGGCTGCAGGCCTCAGAGTGACTGGAGCTGGGGCCTGGAGGCAGCTGTCCTGGCCCCAGGTTCCCTCCTAGCCGGTCAGCCCCACTTCTGCTCTCTGCACACGGCCCCGTGTTCCCTGGACCCCTGCAGAGATGGCACTGCCCAGCCCCCCTGCCACACCCCACGAAGCTCTGGCCACCGCTCAGACTTCACGGAGGTCCTCTGTTAGGGAGCAGGCGGTATCCCTCCAGAAGGTACGTGCACGTCCTCACCCAAAGCTCAGGTGTGCCCAGCTGGGACACAGGGTCAGTACAGATGTAACCAGGAAGATGAGGTCACACTGGAGAGCAGTGGCCCTTCATCTAGCATGGCAGTCCTCACAGAGAATGCACAGACACTAGGCCACGTGGGGACACAGAAGGCCAGGTGACAATGAAGGAAGCCCTGGAGCCATGCAGTCACACGCCGAGGAAGCCGAGGTCTGCCGGCAGCAGGAGAGTCAGGAAGAGGCCTCCCGGGGGCCCTCTGAGGGAGTGGGCCCTGCCCGACCTTGACCTTGACCTCAGAGCCTGGCCTCCAGACGGAGAGCAGGTTCCCGCTGTTCCCAGCCGCCCAGTGTGGGGTCCCTGCTATGACAGCCACAGGACACTGGGCCCATGCTGGGGTCCAGGCCAATCAGCCACCTACGCAGTACCGGACCACCCCAGCTGGAACCAGAGGACGGGTCACCAGAACACAGGTGAGCTGCACACGCCCGGCCTGCTGCTGGCCTGGGGGACCACGCGCCTGCGCCTGCTCCCTGCCGACCTGCCAAAAGGAAGACAAGGCCTCGGGGAGGTGGGAAGCTGCGAGGGGGGTCCTGCGCCCAGGCCCAAGGCCAGGCCAAGCCCAGCCCTTTCCCAGGGGAGGAGTGGACAGCCGGAACCTGGGCCAAGACCGCAGGCCAGGAGGCAGAGCCAGCAGGGACAGGAGGATGCACACACTGGGCCACCGGCATGGTCACGACTGGACAGGACCAGACATCTGGGACAGCTGACCAGGAACCGGGCGCCTGAAGAGGGACCAGAGACCCCGTAGCTCTCTCTTCCCTCTGTCTGTCTCAACACCCCCACCTCCCCAGGTCCCTCCTGCCACCGTGGGGGTCTCAGAGCACGAAACCCCCTGAATGACCAGAAACCACAGTGAGGCTGCTTCCTTTGCTTTAGGACGGGCCTTTGGCTCTGGAGGCCCCAGGGCTGCTCCTGCTTCTCCTGCCCACCCCGTCCCCCTGCCAAGAGGCAGGAAGTGAAGAGCCACCAGGAAGTCAGAGCAGATGGTCCCCAAGTCCCCACTAAACCCCCATTTCCCAACTTGCTTCCCCAGGAGTTTGATACTGGGCTATGTCCACTCACAGGTCACCAGCCTCACTAAAAGGGCGGGCAGCGACTGGTGAGCAGGCGTGGGCCCATGAACACAGGTTTCTACTTAGAGCGTCCTGTTTTAGGGAAAAGCCACCATGGCCGGGGGCAGCCGTTCCAGAAGCAGGGAGAAAATGGCCGTCCAGTAAACCTAGGAAGAAGGACACGTTTCAGTGACGGGCATTAAAATATAAAGCCACGATGCATTTTTAAACATTCCTCACCTGTTTTCCGAAAATCCCACAACCCCTCCCAGAGAGCACGCGAGAACCTGCGGAACGTGACTGTACTGTCCCTCTCACCTCCACCCGGGCTGGCCTCTCCTGGGCCCCTCCATGGAGGTGGCTTGCTCCAGCCCAGGGGCGGACGTCCATGGGGTGTGGCCAGGGGACAGCGGCCTGGGAGCTGCCGGCCCGCGTGGTATTTGTCCTATATTACTTAACACAGCCCTTTCAGTGTGTGCCGGTGCCGTGACGTTCCCAGCAGAGGGACCCTGACCCAAGGAATATTTGCAAAAAGCTGAGTTAGGTAAATATTTTATGCCCGTTAATGCAGTGGCCTGGACGACGGGCAGGGGCAGGCGGGGAGGGGGGCACGTGCCTGGGCACGTGCCCGAGGTGGCCAGGGTCCCTGACAGCAGAAGCGGCTGCCCAGTCTGTGGGGCCCCCGTCCCTTTGCGGGAGGGGCCACACACCCTCCACGCACTCTCAGGGAAGTGCCCAGTCCCGTGGAGGTTGGCGTCCCCAGGCACCGCAGCCCGGTGTCCACACTGTAAAAGGCAACACTTCCGAGTGGCTCCAGCCCATGACGATGTGGTTCCCAGAGAGGGGCCAGGGCCTCGGCCGTGGGAGAGGAGAGTCCTTGGGCCCTGCCCCACCCTAGACCAGCGTCCTGTGCAGAACAGGTTCTGGGGCAGGACCCCATCCTGGCTCATAGCTGACCACTTCCGATGTGGTCTCCCTCAGCATCCTCTCTCCCTCCTGAAGGAGCCACTCGGGCCCCCCGCCCCGCTCTGCCACGCTCTCCTCTTTGCTTCAGGTTTCGGGTATCAGACAAATTACACATTGGCCTGGGGGAGGCCTTGTGCCCCCACCACACACCTACAGCCAGAGTGGGGACTGGGCTCCCACGCTGGGCCGACTGGCCCTCGCCCCCCACCACCCTGCAGATTGGCTCTCACCCCCCAGCACCCTGCAGGCTGGCCCTCGCCCCCCCACCACCCTGCAGGCTGGTCCACGCCCCCCAGCACCCTGCAGGCTGGCCCTCGCCCCCCCACCACCCTGCAGGCTGGCCCTCACCCCACCACCACCCTGCAGGCTGGCCCTCGCCCCCCAGCACCCTACAGGCTGGCCCTCGCCCCCCCCCAGCACCCTGCAGGCTGGCCCTCACCCCCCACCACCCTGCAGGCTGGCCCTCGCCCCCCCACCACCCTGCAGGCTGGCCCTCGCCCCCCCACCACCCTGCAGGCTGGTCCACGCCCCCCAGCACCCTGCAGGCTGGCCCTCACCCCACCACCACCCTGCAGGCTGGCCCTCACCCCACCACCACCCTGCAGGCTGGCCCTCGCCCCCCCACCACCCTGCAGGCTGGCCCACGCCCCCCACCACCCTGCAGGCTGGCCCTCGCCCCCCAGCACCCTACAGGCTGGCCCTCGCCCCCCCCCCCCAGCACCCTGCAGGCTGGCCCTCACCCCCCACCACCCTGCAGGCTGGCCCTCGCCCCCCCACCACCCTGCAGGCTGGCCCACGCCCCCCACCACCCTGCAGGCTGGCCCTCGCCCCCCCCAGCACCCTGCAGGCTGGCCCTCGCCCCCCCCCCAGCACCCTACAGGCTGGCCCTCACCCCCTCAGCACCCTGCAGGCTGGCCCTCACCCCCTCAGCACCCTGCAGGCTGGCCCTCACCCCCTCAGCACCCTGCAGGCTGGCCCTCGCCCCCCAGCACCCTGCAGGCTGGCCCTCGCCCCCCAGCACCCTGCAGGCTGGCCCGCGCCCCCCCCCAGCACCCTGCAGGCTGGCCCTCACCCCCTCAGCACCCTGCAGGCTGGCCCTCGCCCCCCAGCACCCTGCAGGCTGGCCCTCGCCCCCCAGCACCCTGCAGGCTGGCCCTCGCCCCCCCACCACCCTGCAGGCTGGCCCTCACCCCCTCAGCACCCTGCAGGCTGGCCCTCGCCCCCCAGCACCCTGCAGGCTGGCCCGCGCCCCCCCCCAGCACCCTGCAGGCTGGCCCTCACCCCCTCAGCACCCTGCAGGCTGGCCCTCGCCCCCCAGCACCCTGCAGGCTGGCCCTCGCCCCCCAGCACCCTGCAGGCTGGCCCTCGCCCCCCAGCACCCTGCAGGCTGGCCCACACCCCCCAGCACCCTGCCCCAGGCTCACTGCATTTTGGTTGGCAGTGTTTGTGGGGGGTCCCTATCACACCCGCAGCAGTGACTTGGGGAAGGGGGCCTAGGTATGTAACCACACAGGGCCACATGCCACCTGCAGTCCTGGGAGCCCCCGCCAAACCTTGGGCCTCAAATCCAGGGCAGTGGGGCTCTCAGGGCAGGGCCTCCTCGGAGGGCGTCTGGAGGACCGGGGCTAAAGGTGGGTGGAGCAGAGGCCCAGGCAGGTGGGCGCTTTTGCTGGTCTGTCCTACAGTGACGTTCTGGGCTTGCTGTTCAGGGAGAGGCCCCAGCTTCCCTAGGCAGGAAAGAGGAGAAGCCAGAGGGACAGTGGAGGGACCTGTGGCCCCAGTGAGGTGGACAAGTGGCCCCAGTGGGGTGGACAATCTCTGACAGCCCTCAGTGGCCCGTCCCTCCCACTCCCAACTCCTATCACAATAAGCCCCTTCTCCACCAGGAGAGGAGGGACAGGCAGGGGGTGGAAGGGGCACAGGAAGAGGTGCAGGAAGGGCAAGGGGTGGAGGCAGAGGGGGCCGTGGGAATGGCAGATGGTGCTGTGGTTTGCGCGACTCTCAAGTTCCTGTTGAAACGACCCTGGGGCAGGATTGGGGGCCTGGGCCTTCCGGAGGGGATCAGGTCATGAGCGCTCCTCCCTGTCTGTGGAATCAAGACCTACAAAAGAGAGCATCAGTCCTTCCTGCCCTCCTGCCTCCTGCCACAGGAGGAGGTGGTGAGGGAGCAGAGAGCCGCCCATAGGTGTGAGGCCGCAGGCACCGCGACCTTGGACCTCCCAGCCTCCAGAACTGCAAGAGACAGACCCTGCTCTTCTGAGCTCCCTGGCATCGGGTGTTTTGTTATAGCAGCACCAACAGACCAGGACACGGAGGGACCAGGCACAGGGAACGGGCAGGGCAGCCTGCGGCGGGGCCAGGCACAGGAAGGTGTCAGGCGCCATCAGGGCCAGTCAGGAGGCGCTTGATCAGGATGCGCCCTACTGCGGATCAATGGCTGCCGGAGCCATTAGCCACGAAAATGAGACAGAAGAGAAGGGCCTGATAGGCGATCGATACCAAGTTAACAGGACAGACAGGAAAGGGCCCTGCAGAGGACACCGGGGGCCAGCAACTGACGTCTCAACCAGAGGAGGCTGCCCAGGCAGTCTGTCACACTCCCCTCCCCTGAAACCCTGCTGCCCACCCACGGTCAGGCTCAGGTGGCTCAGAGAAACGCAGGGACAACAGACCTGGGCCTGCCAGACGCTGGCAGACACTGGGTGCCCTGGACACAGGGCCTGCTGGACACTGGGCCTGCCAGAGCTGGATGTATCAGGGCAGCCACTGGCATCACCAAAGGAAGGCAGCCTGTGGGGCTCGCTGGCAGCTGCCGAGCGCTGGTGGTGTGTCAAAGGCACGTGTCTTGGAGGTGGTGCTCATGGGACAGAGGACAGGCTGGAGAATCCAGGTCACTGCACAGGCCAGGCGCCCAGCAGTCACTGCGAGGCTGTCAGCCCAACTGGACTCCCACCCAGCTGCTCTCCAGCCACGGTTCAGGGTCCCAGGAGAGGCAAGGAGGGGCTGCTCTCAATGTGACCCACCAACCAGAGACAGGATCTTTTTCCAGAAGAGGAGAGGCACTGCCTCTTGCCTCCCATCCTGCAAACTCACAGAGCCCCCATGCAGCTGTGTGACCTCAGGTGGGCTGCCTAACCTCTCTGGGCCCATTCAGAGACCCCTGAGAGCTAAGCTGAGTGGCATAGGTGAAGTCTGCCCAAAGCCTGGACACAGCAAACATGTTTCCACTGTCACCTGCATGCCTGTGTGTGTCCATGTGTACACTACTTGTACATACGTGTGCATTGTGTGTGCACATGTGTGTGCACATTTTTCAACCCTGGTTCTGGCTGCAGGGAGAGTGACCTGCAGGAGCCTCCAGACAGGCTGGTTTCATCTGATGCCGTGACACTTCCATCCAGGAGCTCACCGAGGAGAACTCGGCAGCCACACACCCCTGTGCCCTGGACAGAGGCCCAGGGACTCAGGCAGGGCAGAGACGAAGCAGCCTGAGGGCCATCCCCTGCTCCCCTGCCCATTGCAGCCCCCTCAGGGCCGCTTCTCCGGCCCCCCAGAGCCCTCCTGGCCCAGGCAGCACCTCGCGTCTCAGTGCCAGCAGGCCTGGACCACCTGGACCTGGTCAGGTGATAGCCCCCCGTGGAGGACCTTGACAGGCCTGAGCCCCTCTGTAAAGTGGGACCATGAGTCCCCAGGAGGCCAAGAGCACCACAGCAGCCATCCCAACTGCTCCTAAGCGGACAGGCTCTGCCAAGTCCTGGTGCGAGGGGTCTGGTCCTCCTGTGAGACCCAAGCCTTCCAGACCCATCAGGACTTCTCCACCACAGGGACAACGCACACGAGCTGCCCAGAAGACCAAAGCCCAAGGCAGAAATCAGCTCCCTCTGCAGCCAGAGTGACAGGGCAGGACCCAGGAGACCCTTGGGGGCCCGCTGAGCTAGACACCTCTGCAGAGGTGGGGGCGGGGAGGGACAGGGTGCGCAGTAGAGGGCAAGGAAGGAGCCCAAGGGGAGCCTCACGGAAAGCAGCGCAGCTCCCAGGGTGACTGCAAAGGACACCGAAGGACACCCCCCCATGGAGAGGGCCCAGGTGACTGACGGGTGTTGATGCAGAAAACCAGTGCTCCGGTGACAACAGCAGCCAACCCACAGCAGCCAACAGGAGGCCATGCCTGGATCTGCGGACAGAGGGACGGAGGGACCGAGGGACGGAGGGACAGAGGGACGGAGGGATGTGGTGGTGGCGCGCACACACACAGAAGCGCCTGGCGGTGGGAGGAGGCACGGACAGCCTTTGACCTGGTGCTCCGGAAAGAACCAGGCAGCCATGCGCACTGAGCAGGGGCAGAGGCACATCCCAGTGGCCAGAGGCTGGGGCAGGGCTGGGAGGGGCTGGGGCTTCCCTGCAGGGATGAGGCTGCTCTAGCACCGGGTACCTAAAGATGGTGGTTGCACAACTGTCTGCTCTACGTGAATTTCACCTAAACAAAATCAAACTTAAAGTTTAACGACATTAACAGCAAGTACTCACAGGAGGCGCTGGGTGCTCCACGGGGTTTCCAGGGCTGGGACCCAGTCCATCATCACAGCCACCCACAAGGTGGGTGTCGCACTGGAGCTCAGAGACTGTGAGTGACTTCCCCAAGGCCCCCAGCAGCCAAGGGGCCAAGAGGGAGCAGAGAGGGGTTCACGCCTCACAGTCTGACCCTGGGAGATGGGATTTGAGGAGGAATTCAGGAAGAAGGTAACAGGAAGTGGGTGACAGCCACCTGGGACTTGAGGGCAGAATCCTGGAGTTGGGAGGACAGTGCTCAGGGAGCCGACATGGCAGGCAGAAGAGGTAGCCGGGCCCAAACCCTCTGCTGGCCCCTAGGGAGGAGGCCTCAGAATCTGAAGCCAAGTGTTTAGAGTGACCTCCTGGAACTTGCTCTCGTCCCTGACCCTGCCCTGTGCCCTGCCCACACCCAGGCCACGCCCAGGCCGCCCCTGCAGGAGAAGACCCGTCTCCCCAAGGAACTCTGCCCCAGAAGCACCCGCACCAGGAAGCAGCCGAGCCCGCTGCCAGCAGCAAACAGGGGCCTCAAAGGCTCTTCTTGAAATAAGTTCTGTTTAAAAAGGTCCTTCTGGCTTGTCCCTACCCACACTGGAGCCCAAAATTGCCTCTCGGACCCCAGGACGTACCTGCAGCCCTCCACCCCTGGGACCAGGGGCAGCAGCCTGGAGAGCCCGGGGCCCACCCCTGCCAAGCCTCCCCCACAGCGACCACCTCAGCCACCGCCAAAGCCTCCCCCTTCAGCAGTGCAGCCTGCTGCGCCCAACGTCCCTCCCCTGAGAAGTGACCCCTCATTCCACTACCCCTTCCTGCACTGTGTCCAGCTGGCTGGCTGTGACAGGGGGGCCTGGGAGCTATGGACGCACCCTGGACCTTCACTCTGAGCTGGAGCCCTCATCTGCCACCACAGCTTTACTCCTGGGTGCACTCCAAGACCCTCAGGGAACACTTCAGCACTGCGACCCTGGGCCATGAGGGACTGCCAGGAGGGGGACTGTGAGACTCCAGGCAGGGGACACCCAGGCCTAAGCCCAGGGACAGAGAGGACTCAGCAGGACACGAGCAGGCCTGGGCCACAGCCACCTCGGCCTCATCCCAAGTCAGCCCGAGGTGGACGAGAAAAGCCCCTGCAGGGGCTGGAGCAGATGGGCGGGCTCCGGACCCCTGCCTGGCCCACCATCTGTCCTGACAGTCCTCCGTCTGCCCAGGCAGCCCCTCCTCCCAGTCCACCATCTGCTGCCCTGCCAGGCCCTCCTCCCGGCTCCCGGGGCCCTTGGGAGGGATGGAGCAGGCACCAGAGCCTGGCCCTGGCGGCCTTGGTCCAGCCCCATCTGGCACCTCCTGGGTGGGGCAGAGAGGCCTGGGCAGGGTGCAGGCATCTCAAGGCAGCAGGGGAGCAGCTCAGCGACGAGCTGCCCTCTTCTCTGCCCATGCAGCCAGGGCAGGAGAGGCACAGCCATATGGGAGGTCCCCACTGGAAGGTCCTTGGCCAGCCCCCGTCCAGCCTCACTCCCTCTCAGCCCACCCTACCCTGGCTGGCAGCTGTCCAGCACCCTGCCTTCCCCTTCCCTGGGAGCCCCAGTGACCAAGAGGAAGAGGAGTCCTTTCACCAAAGGTGCGGGAGGGGAGACTGGCCCCCAAGACCAGACAAGGGCAGCCAAAGCCCTGCCCCAAGGCCTGGCAGCCAAATCCAGACTCGGTCCCGCAGCCCAGTCTTCCAGGTCATTCACTCAGAGCCAGTGATGAGAGGCCCACCTGGAACAGAAGCTCCACCAGCCCGGAGGGCACTGCCCAAACCGCCCAAGGGCAGGGTCAAGGAGACCACATCTAGGCAGAGAGGCTCATGTGTCCTGCCCTCCACTGGGGGTCTCCAGGGCCCTGTGCAGTCCTCCCTGCTCATGAAACACCCACCCACGCCCCACCCTGACCCTCCTCTCCTGGGACCTGGAACATCAGGACATCATTCCAGTTGGGACAGGAGTGGGCCACGGCCTCAGGGGAGCGTCTGGAGGACTGTGGCTCCTGTGATCCTGGCCGTGGGGAGCGCGGGCTGGGGTCCGCCTTCTGGAGAGGGTGGCCCTGACCTGTGCATGGGCGGATCCTCACGCAGGCCACACAACAGTCCCTGACATGCAAGCTCCTTTCTCTGGTCCCACGGAGCCCCTTCTCCACCTGCATAATGATGCCCAGCACCAAGGACAGCTAGGAACTGGGGACAGATAGCCCCAGGCCAAGGACAGGTGGCCAATCAAGGCCATCCCATCACCACCCTCCTGCCAGATCCCCAGAAAGAGCAGTTTCCACAGACCGAGTGTCACAGGGGTGTCCCTGCCAGCCCCATTGCCACCAGGATCTGGAGCCTGGGCCCGTCCCTCCTCAAGCTGGAGCTGGGCCAGCCCCTGTGCCTTGTCCACCACACAACCACTGACCCTGTCCCTCCAGCTCCTCACTCCAGTGACGCCCTCCACCGCTCCGAGTCCTGCCAGGTGTGGCTGCAGTAGTCAAGCACATGTCCGTCTTCCTGCAGGAGCTGTGGGAAGGAGACCAGCGTTGGACTTTCCTATGTTGGAGCACCCAGGTCAGCAAGCAGAGGGGACGGGTGGGACCGCCTGGCTTTGCAGCTTGCTTCACCTGTGAGCTTGTTGTCACTGTTGGGCACAGCACCCCACACTCACCTCCAAGCACCCTGCAGGGCATAGGAAACTCTGTGTCCTCCTGGCTCCCTGGGCCTGGCTGGCGGGTGTGGGCAGTGGAATAACATGGGGACCAAGGGTTGGGGACCGCACAGCAAAGCGCCCACCTCAGAATCCCAGGTGCAAAACTGGCGCATTTATGGCTAGACAGCGCCACCTGTTGGACATGTCAGAGACAAGTCATCTGTTCTTTGCTGGGTCTTCTGAGCCTTGAAATTTCATTTGTGGCTCTGAGAGCTCTGTGACCATTAGAAACCCCTGCTCTTGGGCTGGGAATGTAGCTCAGAGGTCCTGGGTTCTACCCCAGCACTTCGAGGAGGAGGAGGAGGAGGAGGAGGAGGAGGAGGAGGAGGGGGAGGGGAGGAGGGGGAGGAGGAGGGGGAGGTGAGGAGGGGGAGGGGGAGGAGGGGGAGGAGGAGGAGGAAGAGGAGGGGGAGGAGGAGGAGGAAGAGGAGGAGGAGGAAGAGGAGGAGGGAGAGGGGGAGGAGGAGAAGGAGGAGGAGGGAGAGGGGGAGGAGGAGAAGGAGGAGGAGGAGGGGAAGGGGAGGAGGAGGAGGAGGAGGAGGAGGAGGAGGAGGAGGAGGAGGAAGAGGAGGAGGAGGAGAAGGAGGAGGAGGAGGAGGAGGAGGAGGAGGGGAGGGGAAGGGGAGGAGGGGGAGGGGGAGGAGGAGAAGGAGGAGGAGGAGGAGGAGGAGGAGGAGGGGAAGGGGAGGAGGGGGAGGGGGAGGAGGAGGAGGAGGGGAGGAGGAGGAGGAGGAACCCCTGCCCTCTAACCAGGTTCTATTAGATATTACTGGTTTTCCAAGGGCCTGACCCAGGAACTTAAGGCCGAAAAATAAACACTCCCAAAGACAGTCGTGGCTGCCATTCTTTAGGGGAAAAAATTAGAAATCCATGGCCAAAGAGAAGGCCAATCAAGGCAAAAAAGAAATTGCAGACGCCACTGATTGAAGTACGCTGCATACATACAACACATAAACATATTTCTTAAATAGAGAGAAAGATGAAGCAGAACAAAGCCCACCGGAAACCCATGGAAAGAACCAGGGCCCCAACTCTCTACTTTGAAAATTAGCAATTAAAATAAAATAAGAATTAAGCATTTTTATTTTCAACTGTAATTCAGGAAAAGTCAACAGCTCTGTTTGATGAAGGAAGGTGAGTTTGAACAGAACCACATCCAGCTAGTCAGCGTGAAGGGATGGGGCCATTACAGCCCCCACCTGGCAGCTTATGAAGTCGGTATTTCCCCCTAGGTCACCAGTGGATGTGGCTAAGGACCCAGGGGCATGACGGGTGGGTCTGGGCTGTGACCCCACCCCACCTGAACAACCTCAGCACCACAGGTCCGTCTCCATGGGGATCTGCTCTCCATGGAGTGGGGTGGGGCAGGGAGGGGGGAAAAGCCCGATTTTCACCAAGCCTCCAGGGCTCAGGGTCCAGGTGCAGGAAATGTGGGCAGACACGGGAGGAAGGAATCCAACCAGCACGTGGGGCATCTGGCAGGACCATTGGTGTGTTTGCACAACGCATCACAAGTGCAGAAGGGAAATGAGGGGGGTTGATTCAGATTTTAAAATATGTAGGGGACGTGACCGTCAGACCCAGCGTGTGGGCCTTTTTGGAACCCAATTTAAACAAAGCAAAGGCAAAACTTATTTTTAAGACAATTAGAGAAATTTGGTCATGGCTGGGGCAGGAGTGAGCCAAGGAACACTGGTGAATTCCCATATCGGGCTAATGGAGTTGCTACTTTGTCACAAAGTTTCCCTTATCCGGAGAGTTACATTCTGAAGTTTCCAAGAGCAAAGTCACAGAGTGTCTGCAGTGAAAAAGACAAGGAGCAGAATGAGCACATGGTTAGTCATCCGCCTAGGCAAAGCCAGGTAACGCACCTGTGGGGTTGACCATGCTGCCATCCTGACGTATTTTGGAAACTCATTTTAAAGGTTTTAACAGGAAAGACCTCGTGTCTTCTACAGACCTGATGGGCAACCTGGAAATTCTGTAAAAAGCTCATCCTCCACCACAGAGCCCCACCTTCTCTCTCTCAGACATAGGCTTGGAGAGGGAATGTCTACAGTGTCCAAGCTGCTCCCGTGGCCACAAACCCATGGGCCTCTCCCCTGCATGGTGTCCAGGCCTGGCCCCTCCCAGGGTCCAGCATGCTGGGCGCCCCCTCCGCCCTCTCGGACTGCACTGGGAAGGAGTCCAAGCTGCACTCCTCGGCTGAGGTCCAGCAGCCCCGTACTCCCTCTGTGGTGACAGAAGCTGGCCCTTCAAGATGCTCCGTCCTCACCCCCAGAACCTCAGCTATGGCGCGGCCCACAGCAAGGGCATACTGCGCCTGCGGGTGAGGAGTCCAGAGGGTTAGGCCCTGTTAGAGGAGCGGGTTGGGGCAGTGCAACCACAGCTGAGGGCCTCTGTCCAAGGAGGGGGGTGACCTCGAGAACCTGGAGAAGTCAGGAAAACAGGTCCTCCTCAGAGCCTCCTGAGGGAGCCGGCCCTGCCGCCACCTTGGGACTTGACCTCCCGTAAATTCCATTCTATTAAGCCTCTGAGTTTGTGGTCATTTGTCAACAACAGCCACGGGAAACTCCAACCTCATCCTGGAGCTCAGTGAAGCCAGAGGGGTCCAGAGTCACCCGCGACGTCGGGGCTGGAGGGGCATCGGGCCTCCTCTGCTCTCCACCTTCCACAGGGTGCAGAAGTGAACCTGCTGCAGAGCCACATACGCTGGGCAGGCCACACTGGTTTGATGCAAGACAGAGCTGCCCCCACCCTCCTGAGCACCACCGGCCCCGCCGGGCACCCTGTGGTAGACAGGACTGCCCCCAAGCCCTCTCCTCTCCCCCACCCGTCACAGCTCCTGGAGCCGCTGGCCTGGCCAGCACATCGTGATGTGTACCCACATTTTCCAGGGAGAGTCGCAGCCATGGCCTCAGTCACTAGAGGCCCCGAAACCGAAAGGAGATGTCGAACCACAGCTCTCAAGATGTCCCTCGGTCCCAAGTCCTGAGCTGGAGTCGGACTTCCCCTGAGCCAGCTCTGTCCACAGCGATAGGGATTTGATGACTTTCCATATCTTATCTGTTGGGGAGACCAGATTAGATGTAGTGGGCGAAAAAACATTCTCAGTTGGCAAAACACTGTCTCCCGTCAACGAAGGCCACCGGTCCTTCCAGCCACCGACAGATGGTAGAAGTGGGGTGGCCCCATGAGACAACAGAGGCTTGTCCGAGACGGGAGCAGAGCTCAGGAAGAGAGGCCCCTGCTGAGAGCATCATGGACAGGCCTTCTCCAGGGCTCCGGGGCCTGGGCTGGCCAAGGGCCTCCTCGCTCTGATCTTCCATCGGACCTGCCCACGTGGCTCCGGGGCCACCTGGGGTGCAGGGTCTCAGCCCCACACATCTGCAGCCCTGCTCGGCCCACCCACCCACACTCCAGATCACACATGCCCTCAGTAATGGAGTCGCTGCCATCCACAAAGCCATTGGTGGGTGGTGACATGAGAAGGCCCGTGAGGATGACCATGGGCCAACATAAAGGAAATGTCCTTCCCAGAGACTTCCCCAAAGGGACGGCCTCCTCCCCCATGAGATCCTGTCCCCCAAAAGCTGGGCAGTGACAGACTAGATGTCCCTTATCTGCCCAACATGGCCAAAGGTAGCCCCTTATCTGTCCCAGCATGTGCCCTCTTCATTATCAGGACAGATAGAGGTCCAAGTGGCTGTAAAGTAGACACTGGAGTCTCACAGGGAAGAGCCTGCCAAGCAGCCTGTCTTTGTCATCTCCCTGTCACCTGTGCACTTCCAGCGGGACCCAACTGCACCCCTGGCCTTTGGGCAAAGTCAGCACAGCCACTCCCACTCTATCCACCCCTTCCCGCCTCCTGTAGCCACCACCCCACCCACCAAATGCCACTGGACACTTGCAGAGCCACAGAGGGACCAGAGACCCCAGACCCTGCCCTATGGCCTGGTGCCCTGGTTGGACCCTGACCCACACTCTCCCCCTGCCCCCGAGACCTCAGCTGCTGCAGCCAGAGGGAAACCGGCTGGTGCCGAGACACCCAGGGAAAACCCTTTTGGAAAATTCCAGGGCTGAGTTCTGAGCGCCCCGAGAGTCCAGGGCTGGTGGCACAGAGCCAGGCCAGCCGCGTCCTGGGAGGTAATGGCAAAGCTCCCCACCGAAGAGCTTCCCATCTGGGACAAGGACAGGGCAGGTCCTCACTCAGCAAGTTCCAACCAAGAAAGGGAAACCCGAAAGCCAGCCCCGCAGAAGGGGGTCTCCAGGGCTGGCTTAGTGCAGGCCATGTGGGGGGAGGAGAGCACCCCCAGCCCTCTGCTGTCCCCAAGGGAACGTGACGTCCTGGCCCCAAGGAGCAGACACAGACCTGCCTTCCCACCAAGACCCTGCCGCGTGTCCTGGGGCCCATGCTCCAGGAAGGTGTGGACGGAGCTGCAGAACAGTCCAGGGCTGACCAGAGGGGAGGAGGTGCTGCCGCCCTGGCTGCCGGGGGAGCCGCTGCTCCAGGGGAGCTCGCAGCGGGGACAGACGTGGTGCCTTCCCATCTTCCTCGCCGGGGGCTCCTGGCTCTGGGAGGAGCCGGGCCAGTCACCAAGGCAAAGATTCTCAGGACGGAAGGGACACCACAGGCCACAGCATCCCCAGGTAGAGGGCATGTGGCCACCCAACAGGGGCCCCCAGGGTCCTCCAAAGGCTGAGCGCCTCCTGCTCTCCCCAGTGGGTGATTCCAGATGAAGACTCACAGAGCAGGAGCATCGCGGGGGACGTGCCAAGGGCTCTATACCCCAATAGAATATTACTCTGCCTTACAAAGGAGAGATTCTGGCACAACCCCAGGGCCACTGCATCCAGCAGGACCCAGAGCCCCTGAGGCCAGAGCTGTATGGACGGCACAGCTCCACGGCTCTCCCCCCACCAGACTGGAGGTCACCGGAGGCCTGACCTGACCCCAGGGCTGGCCCAGCAGGTCCTGAGTCCCCTGTTGTCCCAACCTTCCCCTGTAGGTCACCTTCGGTGGGAACTCAGGGCAGGTTCTTGCTGAGCCTGGCCCAGTCCCATCAGCCATGGGGGGGGGGGGGGACACTGGTGACCACCCTCCGACACAGCAGGGGGGCCTGTGGGGCTGGGAATCAGGAATGTGCTCACCCCAGGTTCCAGGCACCCTGGGCGCAGCCTCAGGCCAGCCCACCCCACCCTCCCAGGCTGGGTTGATGTCCTCATCCATGCTTCATGTCACCAGCCTCCCCGAGGTTCTCCGAGTAACGATCTGGTGGTGACAACTAGAAGTCCCTGCAGACAGGGCACCAGGCAGTGTCAACTCACATGGCAGGACTAGCCACACTCAGACTGCTGCCCAGTGCCCACCTGCTGCCCCAGTGCCGAATGCCCAGAGACCTCCCTCGGCCCCGCTGAACAGAGCACCCAGAGGCCAGGCCAAGCTGAATCTGCCTATGTCCAGCCCAGCCATGGCCACCTGCCAAGGTGAATGGCCGCATTGTCCTGGAGGGCCTCAGGGTCAGCCTCAGGACCTTAGAGCTGCCTCCTGTTCAGCGGGAAGCTGGTGGCTCTGATAGAGGATGGAGGGACGCGGACATGGTGAGCGTCGGGGCTGGGAATAGCTAACGAGGGGCAGGAGCAGGGGGAGGCCAGGGAAGGTGAAGGACAGAGACGGACAGAGCCATCTCACAGGGACAGCCAAGAAAGGGCCAGCCAGGGGCAGTGGTCACAGACACCCACAGGCCTGTGGGAGGAGGGCCCGAGGCTTAGTAAACAGCCTGAAGACTGAAGAGCATCACAGACCATGGCCAGGCCAGGTCCGCCGCCCGCACAGCCCACCTGGGTCCACACAAGGCTCCACCTGGGCCCCGTTAGTGGGTTCCTGATGGGAGTCCCAGGGTCCCCGACCCACCTCCCACCTTGGCTTGAATCCAGGGTCCTCGGTTTTGTTGACTATCTCGCACAGAGACCTCTAGCTGGTCCCCAAGAGGCCCCAGCACGGGGAGCAGCTCCGCCTGGCTCTGTGGGCGGGAGGGTCCCGGGTGCCCGGGAGCCTGTGAGAGCCTGGAGCCCGCCCACACCTGGCACACTGCACACCACCGTGGCTGCCGACGCTCCGTCGCCCCAAGCACCTCCAAGCACCCAGGAGGGAGGAAAGCAGGACCAGAGCACCACAGCCGACCCTCGGACCCCTGCCCAGGGACACGCAGCACGGTGGCCTCTGGCCCCTTTGTGTCCTGAGGTTTAAAATCCACTCTTATTTTCCATCCATACCTTTCCATGTTTCCTGAGTTGTTTACTTAAGTTTAATTGTTCAGATCAGGTTAAACCCTCCTAGGCCCTCGAATATTCATCACTTCTTTATGGTGAAACATTCTAAACCCTTCCTTCTAGCTCTGGAAATGTTATCTATAGTCACCCTCCTGGGCAACTGCACCCGGGCCTCTTGCTCTTAACCCACCCAGCGCTCACTTGTTCATCCTCCCCGCCCTGCCCGCCTGCTCCCCGGCTCTGGAATCCCTCACTCCACTCTTGACTCTCTGAGATTGGCTTTTCCATACTGCGCATGGGTGAGGTCACACAGTACTCGTCTTTCTGTGCCTGTCTTATTCCACTCCGTTGCTATCCATGGTGACACAATGGCAGAATTTGCTTTGTATGGCTGAGTAGTATTCCACTGTGTCTAAGTACCCATTTTCTTTATCCATTCATCAGCTGCTGGACACAGGCTGTTTCCGTTCTCAGCTATTGTGAACGTGGGAGGGCAGACATCTCTTTTAACATACTGATTTCATCTCTTTTGGAGATACACCCAGGGCTAGGATTGCTGGGTCATATACCTCTATCCTTCATTTGTGTATGTGTGCGTGGTTCTAGGGATTGAACCCAGGGGTGCTCTATCACTGAGCTGCACCCCCAACCCTTCTTTTTATTTGAGGCAAGGTCTAGCTAAGTTGCTGAGGCTAGCCTTGACCTTGGTGTCCTCCTCCCTCAGCCTCCTGAGTGGCTGGGGTTGCAGACACACAGCACCATGCCTGGTTCATTTTCACTTTTTTTGAGGAACCCGCCATGAGTCTTCCACAGTGGCTGCACCAATCTCCCTCCTGCCAACAGCACACAGGGTTTCCCCTTCCTCCACATCCTCACCAGCACCTGGTGTCTCTGGTCTCTATCGACCCCGCGTCAGATGTAGTTTGCAAATACTTCCTCCCGTTCTGCAGGTCATCTCTTCACTGACGACTGCTTCTTTTGCTGTAAAGAAACTCTTTAGTTTGATTTAATCCCATTTGTCTATTTTTTGCTTTTGAAAGTTTCCTGTGTTTGAGATCTTACCAAAAGAAAACAATCCTTGCCCATTCAACATCCTGAAGCATTTCCCCCAGCTTCTTCCAGTAGTTTTGTGGCTCCAGGTCTCCTAGTTCAGTCTCTGGTCCCTGTTGAGTTCATTCTGTAACTGATGGAGGAGGAACCTATATCTCCATGTGGATGCCAACTTTCCCAGCACCCCCGATTGGCAAGACTGTCCTTTCTCCAATGCATGTCCTCCTACCTTTGTTAAAAACCAGTTGGGTGTAGATGTGTGTGTGGACTTCCAGGCTCTCTGCTCTGTGTGTGTCTGTTTTATGCCACAGCTATTCTGTTTTGATTGCTACAACTTTGTAGTCTATTTTGAAATAAAGAAGTATAATGCCTCCTGCTTTGATGTTTTTGCTCAAGACGGATTTGGAAGTGTGAGTGTGTGTGTGTGTGTGTGTGTGTGTGGTTTCCTACAAATTTCAGGATCATATTTTGATAGGTATTACCTTGGTAGTATGAACATCTTAACCATATTGATTCCTCCAATCCATGAACATGGGATAGCTTTTCATTTTTTGTGTATTTGCTTCAATTTTTTTCATCACTGTTTTACAGTTGTCTTCGTGTGTGTGTGTGTGTGTGTATGTGTGTGTGTGTGTTACTGGGGATTGAACCCAGGACCTCATGCACAGAGTTACATCCCCAGTCCTTTTTATTCGGAGACAGGGTCTCCCTAGACTGCCCAGGCTGGCCTTGATCCAAGTGCCTGGGTTTATAGGCGTGCACCCCACACCCACTGTAAATTATTTTTAAATTGTCTTCTAAATCATTTTTTAAACTGTTACACTGTTTTCATTGTTTTTCAAATGGAGAGACAAAGGTTTGTCATTGTGATTCAGTTTATGATTCTGCCCTCCACCAAGGAGGATAGCACCTGTCTTTGCTATCCTCATTTCCATCTCAGCCCCCAACATGAAACATGGCACGTCCCAGGGTTTCTGACCGTCAGGGGATTGTCTCCCTGCTTGGAGGACAGAATATGAATTCATCAGTGCTGAATCACCCCGACGCTCTTGCCATCTCTGAAAGGCCCCTGGATCCTATCCCCTTAATTTTTAACTGTAGTAAAATATGTGTAACATAAAATTGATACATACCTGGATGTGCAACCACCACCATTATCCATCTCCAGAATCTTCAACTTGCAACTCTGAAGCTCTGCTTCCATTAAACACTAACTCTGTCTCCCTCCCAGTCCCTGGAAACCCCTACTCTATTTTGTCTGAGTTTGACTGTTTCAGGTACCACATGTAAATGCAACCAAATGGTGTTTGTCTTTTGGGGGTGACTAGCTTATTTCACTTAGCATACTGTCCTCAAGGTTCACCCAACTGTAGAATGTGGAGAATTTCCCTCCTTGTTCAGGCAGAATAATATTCCATTGTGTGTCTAGACCACATGGTGTTCAGCCATTCATCCGGGGATGGACACTTGGGTTGTTTCTACATTTGAGTTACTGTGACTAATGCTGCTATGAGATTTGGATGTCCTGCTTTCGATTCTCCTGGGCATATGCTTAGAAGTGTTGTTGGATCACGTGGACATTTGCTGCCCATGCGGTTGCACCATCTTACACCCTGACTCACCATGCAAAGTTTCCAGGGTCCCCACAACCTCACCAACACTTGCCGTTTTCTGACGTGGCCATCCTAACAAATGTGAGGCTCCTAAGCTCTTTTTGTGGAAGGCATTTGTATAGAAATGGGAATCAGATGTGCCCTCCAGAGGATCTTGGGACAGAGAAACTACTCTGCAGGATACTACCTAGCAGATTTGCCTCGTTGCACATTTCCAAACCCAGAGAAGGTCCACCACCAAGACGGAACTTGATGTGAGCCACAGGCTTTGGGAGATGACGACACACCCAGGCAGGTTCAGCCGTTGTGACAGATGGCCAACAGGTGGGGGTGTGGGGGGACAGGGGGTCATGCATGTGTAGGGGCCGGGGGTTTATGTGCCTTCTATGCCTTCTGCTCAGTTTCACTGTGAACCTTAAACAGCTCTTTTAAAATGTCTATTTTTAAAAATGTGCCTCGCTGGGCTGGGGTTGTGGCTCAGTGGTAGAGCACTGGCCCAGCATGTGTGAGGCCCTGGGTTCAATTCTCAGCACCACATATAAATAAATAAATAAAAGATCCATTGACCACTAAAAATATGTTTAAAAAGAAAAAAGTGGCTTTCCTACTTCTGTGAGTCCAGGGAGGGGAGCGGAGCAAGACAGGGGCAGAGAAGGCAATGTCCTCAGCTCTGTGGTGGCCTGGCTCTGCAGGTCCCCTACAGTCAGTGTGTACCTAACACCTGGTGGCGAAACACACTTGGTAGAAAATTAACACACTGTTGTCCACCAGCACCTCCATCCATCGCCAGAACTCCTCTGCCTGGGCCCCCGGACCCACGTTTCAGGGGAAAGCAGGGCCCACCACAAGGAAGGTCCCCATAAGAACTTATCTGGGGACCCCCACTAGGCCTTTTGGGCCATCTACACTGTCAGGGAGAAGTCCGGCCCCAGGCACAGAGGGGGGACAAGGGATGGGCACAAAGGGGTACAATCTCACACCTGGAAATTTTAGGTGTAAGCAGAGAAGTTTCTGGGAAGCAGAGGACTGTTCTTCACGCATAGGGTGTGGGGAGAGGGTTGGATGGTGACCCCCGAAATGACAGGTGCACATCCTAATTCCCAAAATGCTAATGTGAGCTAACGTGGAAGAAGACCTTTGCATTGTCAGTACTTCACAGTGTGAGGTGGGACATCCTGGGTTATCGGGTGGGCCTGAGCCCCTGACTGCTGTCTGTATTAGAGCTGCACAGGGGACAGACACACAGGAAACGGAGGCAGAGATGGAGTGATCAAGCCCCAGCACTCGGTCCTAATAGCCCTGTCCAGGAGCTGAGGGACACAGAGGGAGGGGAGGCCCCTCACTCCTCAGCACCAAGCTCAGGAGGTGGGCACAGCCCTAAAGAAGCCCCATCCTGCTGGGCTGTCCCCACTGCCCGGAGTCTAGGCCCCCAGCCCTCCCCAGAGCCTACAACAAGATGGCCCCAGCTCCCCCCCACCAGCCCCTGCTCCTGCAACCCAGCCAGGGCGGCCTGGGGGAAGGGAGGGCTGTAGGGAGGGGAGGCCCAGCCGTCCCTGGAGAGCAGAGCTAACCCATGGCACATAATCCTGTTAAAATATTAATCCTCATTTAGCCGGGAGGCGAGGCACTGCTGAGATAAAGCCCCTGAGAAGTGATAAAGTCACCGCAGTTGATACAGCGGAGCGTCCCACTAATAAAATCCTGCGGTGGCGAAGGTCGGGCTGGGCCCAGAATCAGAGGCCACAGCAGCCATCTGCCTTACAAGCGCTGGCCGAGGGGCAGTGCTGACAGTGGGCGTCTGCTGGTGCAGGGTGGGCACCTCAGTCGCTGCAGGAGAGAGGCTGGCCCCTCACCCGCCTGCCACCCACAGCCCTGGGCTGCAGTGGGCCGTGGCCCTCACCTCCAAACACCACAGTCAGCTCATAGCTGAGTGCCAGCCAGGCCCCAGAGCAAACCTCCAGCCGTCCCCCAGACTCTTGTCCCAGGGATGAAGCCTCCCAAGAGAGCCGAGGGAGTGACCACTGCAGCCTGGACCTGTCTGGGAAGACTGTGGCCATGTCCCTGCCCTGTGGGCACCTCCAAGCTGGCCAGACTCACAGCTAGGCTGCCTCTGTCAACATCCCCCAAAGCAAGCAGTGCCAGCCTGACACCCCTGGGGACACACCCTGGGAGTCAGGGAAAGCCATCAGACCCAACTGTGCCACTCGTCACCAAGGGGAACTTGCGAGTGGACTTGATGGCTCCAGGACTCCAACACAGGGGACGAGCCTGCTCCCCTCCCCCAGGTCCAGAAGCACCAGTCCACTGCACCCTGGCCAGAGAAGGCAAGTTCCACAAGGACACCACCCCACCCACTGCACCTCGACCAAGGAGGACAGGAGAGGCCACTGTGCGCCAGGCCCTGGGACAGGAGCTGAGCCATGCTTCTCACACCTCCTGGGGAGACCCGTGGCCAAGCGCATCACACCAGGCCACCCGTGAGAACAGGGTGCTACATGCTTACTGACCCACGGAGGCACTGCCCCGTCTATGCCTTGGCCACCAGCACAGACCAAGCGCAGGCCCAGACAGGGCCATTTCAGACCCAGACGTGGTTCTCTGGAGCCTGAGCCCCACGCACGACTCAGCCACGTGGGGCAGTCTCCACCGGTACAGATGTCCATCTACCCAGCCCCCAGGCCAAGGAGGACCCAGGCACCAGGAACCCAAAGCAGTGATCACACACATGCTGACTCGTCCTCAGGGAGGAGCCCTCTGCACCCAGAGCTGCACACGGTCCCGCGTCCCCAAGCTCGGGCCACCTGACAGCTGGGGAGCCCCCACTCAGGACAGCTGGGTCAATGACCTCAAACCGTTCCCACCACTCCCTGGCAAAGAGCAACCCCGGGCCCAGATCCTAAATAAGAGACTTGCCTGGACCCAGGACAGAGGCCAGGGAACTGCAGGGAGGACCTTGTGGTGTCAGAGAGCCAGAAAGTGTGACATACGCACATCACAGAGACACATACATACACGAGTGCACACAAACACACATGCCACACGCATAGACACACAGTGGCAATATGTGAAACAGACATGGGAGCCCACTTACAGCCCTCGCGATGGCCAAGGCTGGAGCAACGTAGATCACGAAATAGACTAAGTGGCCCTGGTCACAACCCAAGGTACACGAGAGGCCTGCGAGTCACACTGACCAATTAAATGGCTGGAAGTGGGCCTGGGGGAATCCCCAGCAGAACCCCAGATAAATTAGGGAGGTCCTGCATCATGGAGGTGCAGAACACCCCGCTCCTGGAGTGTGAGCGCCCGTCACGACCTTCTTCCAGTGAGCCCACTGTGCGGGGCGCGGGGGTGGGAGCAGCAGCAGGCTGAGACTACTGACTCGGCCAGGCATCCAGGTGACGCCCCAAGAGACGGGTCCTGAGGGTGGTGTGTCCTCAGGGTGATGTGAGGAGAAGGCACTTGTCCCCAAGTCTTTCTCCCCAAACCCCACAGCCTCGGTCCCACCATGGGAGGAACCCCAGAGGGAGCCCAACCAGAGGACCCCCTACAAAACCCCTGCCCGGCGCCCCTCGGAACCACCAGATCCTCCAAGACGAGGGGCGTCTCAGCAATGGCCACATCCAGAGGGGCCCATGGAGACCTGAGAACCAGCCGTCATGTGGGCTTCTGGGTGGGATCAGGATCAGGAAAGAGCACGAGGTCAAAAATAGGAACGGCTGCGGGGAGCATGCCTGGGTTCACAGTGAGTCCCACAGGGCCACCCCAGCAGTGTGAGCGCCGAGCGGGGCTGGGGTGCAGGGAGCAGCTCTCTCACACTGCCTCTGCCTCTGCCTCAAACTGTTGAGAAACAAGAAGTTCCGTCACGGCGTGGATCTGGGGGTCCCCCAAACGCTCCCGTGTCGAAAGCACAGTCTGGATGCAGCTGCGTTCAGGGGGGGCCCTTGGGAGGCGACTGGGGGGTGGCAGAGGATTCCTGCTGCAGGCGGACCAGGGTGAGAAGGGACCCTTGTGGAGGCCACGGGAGGAGGACTCTGAGCAGAGAGCTACCAACAGGGCAGTCAGATGGGATTTTCAGACATTTCACTAAGTTGAGACAGCAAGACTTTCCCTAAACTTGGACTAAATAGGCCAAGGACAGAGGCCAAGGTCAGGCCTTGACACAGAAGAGTCTGATGGAGTCAGCTCAAGGTCAGTCTGTGTTATCTAACATCCTGATGACAACACAGCCTTCACATCCCTGTCCAACAGCCCCTCTCTAGGCAGTGCACCCCAAGGAAGCCATGCAATGGAGAGGAGAAAGGGAACCGGGGTGGGGGGACCCAGCGTGCGTGACCACCATGGCTGCACTATTTCTTAAAGAAGCCAACAGCCCCGGAGTCTGAAGTGGGATCCTATGAACAAAGGCTGGTAAACTGGTGGCATGCAGACATGGTTAAAAGAGGGGCTCTGGAGCCAGAACGTCAGCCCCTCCACTCACCAAGCCACCTTACCCTCTCTCTACCCCAGCTTCCTACCTGTAAAGCAAGGCTGTTCCTAAGTTCTGCCTCCAAGAACCACCTCAGAGCTTGATGAGACCCTGGATAGAGCCCAGTGCCGGGATATGGGAAATCCTCTACCCATCACTAGAACCAACCATCGCACACCCATGAGGTTAGGAAGGGAAGCCTATGGGCCAAGGAGCTCCCGTGGCAACCCGTGAATGAGCAGAGAGCCAAGAACAGGCAGAGCAGCCCAGGCCTGGCTGAGACTCCTGGGACTATCAGGAGCAGGTCTCCTGAGCCATCTCCAGCAAGCCGGAGAAGGTGAGGTCACAGAACTGTCAAAACCTGGGCAGGAGTCAGTCAGAGAAAATGCAGAGAACTCAGTCCACCGGCCACCAAGGCCAGCGCCAGCCCCAGCACATCCACTCCTGTCCAGGCAGCCAGCCCTGGCCAGGCCCTGGACTGCGGACCAGCTCCTGACTCACCTGCCTCCCGCCCCCTCCTGGCAGCTGAACCCCAGGACCCGGGCCTAGGGCTCTCTCAGCTAAGAGGAGGTCCCCTGAGAGTGACTGCCAGCCCAAATCATGGAGAAGTGGGCTTAATTCCCCCTGGGAGGATGCAGCCTGGGGCTGAGCAGCCCTGGGCCAGCTGGCAGGGCCACTGCCCAGGACACCTTGGGGGACCAGGCTCTTTAGGCTAGTTCCCACCATCCTAGGAGCTCTGGGTCCTTGGTGCTGGAGGCACCAGAGGCAAGAATCAGCAAAGGAGAGTGAAGTTGCACTCTAGCCAGAGGCTGGGAGCCCCCACATGATTGCTTCTACCATCCCATTGGCCAGGACCTAGTCACATGGCTAAGCCTCACTGCACAGAATGCTGGGAAATGGAGTCTTCCTTCTCAGCAGCCATCTTGCCACAGAAGAACAGATACTAGGGATGACTCCCCTGCCCAGCCCAGCATACACCCAGAGACCTCCACAGCCCACAGGACCGCCTGGCCACCTCCCAGCTCCAGTACTCCCTCACCTCCACGTGTGTCCCTCTCCCAGGAAGCCTTCCTACCATCTTCTTCCCAGTTCAGTCCATCCTATAAGTAGCTCTCATGCAAATCCCAGGTGAGCAGAGGGACCTTCTGGGTTCTCACCCCAGCGCTCATTAACGGGAAGCCCCTTCCCTCTCCCAGAGCTGCCTGCAGTTCTGCTGTGGCAGTGTCCCCTGCACTGGGAGTCTGTGCAATGCAGGAGGCCAGTCTCCGTGGCTGTCCTGCGCCTCAGCCCCGAGTTGGCCTCTCATGGTGGTTGCCAGCCTGCCCTGTGGTTCCCAGCCTTCAGCACGCACTGGCTTCACCAAGGCTGGTGGTATGGAAGCCTCCCCAGAAAGTGTGCTTCCTGGGCCTGGGGAGGGAGGGCCCAGACGCCCACCCCATGGGCCTGGCCAGGGAACATGGCTGCGCCTCGGCGGGGGCTGCTGATGCTGTGAGGGCACACAGAGGTGGCATCACTCTGTGGCAGTGTCTGCTAGCTAGAACTCAGGGGGCAGTGGGCCGCTGTGGCCGGTTTGCTGTTCAACAAGACTGAGAGGGCGGCTCACCCCTCAGAGGCCCCTTCCCACGCAGCCAGCAGCAAGTACTTCATCAAAACCTCCAGAATCCACCTCCAGTCCAGCCACATCCCCGCTCCCACAGCCACCGCCCGGCCCAGGCCACCACCATGTGGACAAAGAGGACAGGAGAAGGGGCCAGGCTGGAGGTCCCTAGGGATGAGGCAGGCCTTGGGCTGGGTCCTGGCCCAGGCCCAGGAAGCCCACCCACAGGCTCTCGCCAGGTAAACTGTTGGCTGGAGAGGGAGTCCATCCCGCCCCCGTGTCCTCTGGGTCAGAGTAAGCCAGGAGTTGCTGAGGGCTGGGGTCTGTGTAGGACCCCACCCACCCTGGGGCACAGGGAGGGAGCAGCAAGGACCCAGGGCCCTGTTGGGAGGAGGGGGATGCTCAGGTGCCCAGCAGCCCACACTGAGAGGCGTCCACTCGGGGCCCGGAGCGTTCCTGCGTCCAGGTCTGTGCGCCCGCCCATCTCTGAAGAAGCCTGAGATAAGACGGCCCAGCTGACCCCGGGACTTTGCCCTCCTGGGCCTGAGACACCCTGCACCTGTCCCTACGGAGAGCCGTCATGAGAGCCTCAGCCACCCTCCTCGCTGGGGCTCTGGCCACCCTCCTGGCTCCAGGGGCTGGGGTGCCCGTCCGAAGGCAGGACCGCCAGAACAAGCTGCTACTCGTGTCCTTCGATGGCTTCCGCTGGAACTACGACCTGGACGTGGAGACCCCCAACCTGGACGCCATGGCTCGGGACGGGGTGAAAGCTCGCTACATGACCCCGGCTTTCGTCACCCAGACCAGCCCCTGCCACTTCACGCTGGTCACTGGTGAGTGCTAACCTTGGCCAGGCCTGGGGGCAGGCAGGGCCTGAGACACCAGGTGAGCGGGCACAGCCCTGCCCAGGCACCACACACACCAAAGTGAGAAACTTGCTGCAGAAGGGTCCCCACATGATCCTCCCCATTGGTGGCAACTGACCAAGGGCAAATAAAGCTCCCGGGGAGCTTGCTAAGCAGAGACCCCATCCCATCTGAGTGGCCAGCAGCAGGGCTCAGGGGAGGTGAGTGCAGGATGCGCCAGGCTCTCTCCCGGGCTCACCTCCGCGCCCTGCCGCCTCCTCCTCCCTCAGGCAAATACATCGAGAACCATGGGGTTGTCCACAACATGTTCTACAACTTCACCACCAAGGTGAAGCTGCCTTACCACGCCACCCTCGGCATCCAGAGCTGGTGGGACAATGGCAGTGTGCCCATCTGGATCACAGCCCAGAGGCAGGTAATGTGGCCCTGCCCGCACAGACGCCAGAGGGGACGGGGACCTGGCCGGCAAGGCTGTGAGAGTGGGAGAGCCCAGCCCGTGGCCTGCCGGGAGTCCGGCTCTGGTGAGCGCTGAGTAGCTGGTTCCCTGGTGGCCCCAGGGCAGGACTGACCACAAGGAAGCATGTAGCGACCTGGTTGATCTGCGTGGCACCCATGGCCCTCGCGGGCTGGACAGCCGAGTTCTGCAGGGTCACGGGTGGAATGGTGGGTGGTGGCGGTGTGGAGCCAGGAATCCCGCCTCACACAGCGCCCAGGTGCCGCTCCAGGCAACAAGTTCAAGGGGAGGTTTTCCAGGTGAGCCCAGAGGAAACTTCTGAGCCCAGCCCGCCTGACGGCCAGTGCTTCCACGCACCTAAGTCACCTCCTGCCTGTCCACGCAGGGCTCGGGCCCCCTCCAGCAGCTCGAGAGCAGAGTGTCAGAGCGAGGACCTGGCATCTCATGGCTTGGGGCAGTGAGCTGGCAGGTGGGCCTGCTGGCCAGGGCAGGAGGCAGACAGATCTGGAAATGAAGTGGCAACAATTTATGGAAAGATGAATGACTAGATTGAAGTCTGGAGGGCAGGGGACGGCACAAGACAGACAGATGGACAGACACCTGCCTGCACCCATTGGGGAGGCTGAGCTTCAGGGACCGAGAGGGCTCTGGGCAGGTCAGGCTTGATGCAGGGACCCAGGACCATATGAACGACAGACATAACAGACTGAATAATAAGCGCTACTTCAGAAAATAAAAAGCCTGAGGAACACGGGCAGGACAGGGGCGAGTGAGCCGGCCAACGTGGGCGCGGGCACAGGACGAGCAGGGCTCTGGGCTCAGTGCCACCTTGCCTTGCCCCGGCAGGGCTTGAAGACCGGCTCCTTCTTCTACCCCGGTGGGAACGTCACCTACCAAGGGACCGCCGTGACGCTGAGTCGGAAGGAGGGCATCCTACACAACTACAAAGACGAGAAGGAGTGGAGGGCCAACATCGACACGGTGATGCGGTGGTTCACAGAGGAGGACCTGGCTCTGGTCACTCTCTACTTCGGGGAGCCGGACTCCACAGGCCACAGGTACGGCCCAGAGTCCCCGCAGAGGAAAGAGATGGTGAGGCAGGTGGACAGGACCGTGGGCTACCTCCGGGACAGCATCCAGCGCAACAACCTCACCAGCAGCCTCGACCTGATCGTCACGTCTGACCACGGCATGACGACCGTCAACAAGACAGCCAGCGACCTGGTGGAGTTCCACAAGTTCCCCAACTTCACCTTCCGGGACATCGAGTTCGAGCTCCTGGACTACGGGCCGAACGGCATGCTGATCCCCAAGGAGGGGAGGCTGGAGAAGGTGTACGGCCTGCTGAAGGGCGCCCACCCCCGGCTGCACGTCTACAAAAAGGAGCAGTTCCCCAGATCCTTCCACTACGCCAACCACCCCAGGATCGCCCCGCTGGTCATGTACAGCGACCCCGGCTACGTCATCCACGGGGTGAGCTCCTGCTGGGTGCACCACTCACCGGCGGGCGACTCCCCGAGGCCCAGGAGAGCCCCGTCTCTAGCTAGTCCCCGGGGTGGGCACACACCCTTCAGTGTGCACTAGGAACAGGAGTGCAGGTGCACCTGTGCGTGGGAAGCCCAGCCACGGGGGAGAACGGGCACAGAGCCAAGGGCACCTGAAGGGGAGCAGAGAGTGGAGCAGGGAGAGGCAGTCCCAGGGGAGGTGGCCGCTGAGCACACATCCCCAACTCCCTTGAAGGAGGCCCAGCCCAGCCCCACGCTAGAAGCCCAGCCCCTTCCAGTTACCTCCCCGGCTCCAGGCCAAGGCCATGTCTCTGGCCGATCTTCAGGGTCTCAGAATTCAGAGGAGCCGAGTCCCAGAATCCCTCCATCCCCAAGTTGGCACCCCTCCCAAGGCCATCTGCCCACCTGGACGCCGACCCCCAGGGGATGCTGAGAGGGCAAGAGGGCTCCCTGGTGCTGGGGCTCCCAGCAAGGACTGGACACCCCACCCCTCCCTGCAGAGAATGAACGTCCAGTTCAACAACGGGGAGCATGGCTTCGACAACCAGGACCTGGACATGAAGACCATCTTCCGGGCCGTGGGCCCCAGCTTCAAGGAGGGCCTGGAGGTGGCGCCCTTTGAAAGTGTGCACGTGTACGAGCTCATGTGCCAGCTACTGGGCATCGTGCCCGAACCCAACGACGGGGACCCCGACACCCTGAAGCCCATGCTGCGCTTGAGCGAGGGAGGGCCACCCTCCCCCGCCCCGTCCACAGACCCAGGCTGGCCGGGGCACACAGGTAGGCGGCACACCCTTTGACCTGGCCACCCGACACACCCCTGGGAGTGGTGAGGGAGGAAGTTTGGGGGCTCTTGGGGACAGCTGGAAGCCCCTGGTCCTCGGTGGAGGACCTGGGCTGAAATGTGATCCGTCCTCTCTCCCAGAACTGCCCTCGGGGTCTGCTTTCCTGCCAAAGGGGTGGCCTCCATTGACGTCGGCACTGCTGGGCACCCTGACTCTTCTGGCCAAGGTCACGTAACACCCCACCACGCAAGGCCGGAGGCTGGAAGGAAGAGGGAGGATGCGGCCAGGCTCCCTGCTCCCCACCCTCACCCCTCCGTGCACCTAGGCAGCCGGCCCAGGGCTCTGACCCTGCCCAGCTGGTGACCACTAGCCTGCACCAAGAGGGGAGACTCCGTGGGACCCTGAGAGGCCCTTCAGCTGCTGGCTTCAGGCTGGAGGACATCACAGAGCAGACGGCCAGGAGCCCAGGCAGCCCCACCCTCCCTCAGAAGCTGACCTCCTGGTCCTTCCCAGAGCGGCCGTCCCCTCCGCCTGCCCCAGGCCCTGGGCCCCTCAAACAAGATCCACGACTCGGAAGAAAGCAGAGTGAGCTCTGTCTGGAGAGGAGCTGCCAGGCCAGGTTCCCAGAACGCCCCAGCAGCCAGCCCGCTCAAGGACATCCCCATGTGCCAGTGACAGGCCACCCCGGGGCCTCTGTTCCGTGCAGTCGCGGCCCTTGGTCAGGCAGAATAAAGCCACACACTCTGAAGTCTGAAGTTTGCGGCAGGGGCCGGAGGGGGAACCGTACTCAGGCAGCTCATGGTGACGGGGCGGGGGACAGGACTGACCCCAGGCAGTGGGGGTGACGTTTTAAGCTGGAGGGTGGCCAGGAAGAGCCAGGAGCAGTAGAAACGCTTCCCTAAGAAAGGAAGAGCCGAGTGTCTGAGCCCCGGCCAGGTCACCCGGGCGTGGTACCATGAAGCTGTTCGAGTGGATGCTCCGACCTCGGGGGCAGGAACACAGGAATGGGAGCAGCTGGGGACAGTTAGGAGGGCACCGCTGGGGTCCCAGCAGGGCATCCTGGTGGCAGGGTGGAGATGATACAAGAGGACAGACTGGGACGGAAGGTTTTCAGGCTCTTGGAGATAGAATGCGTGAGGGATGAAGATCAAATGCGGGTGGTGACGTTCCGGTCCTGGGGCAGGTGGAGCCACTGGAGATGGGAAAATGCTGGGGAGGGGCCGGCGCCAGGACACCCGGGTTCTGTGTTGGTAAGGCAGCTGCAGAGCCTGCACTGGAGCTGGGTGCCCAGCGCGGTTTGGCTGCGGTGTGAACACCGGCTTGTCTACAAGATGATAGGGCTTCAGGCCATGGGACCAGAGAGGAGCCCCTGGCCCCAGAACGCAGACAGAGGAGGGAGTGGCCCACTGAGAGGGTGCAGCCCGTGGCCACAGGGTGGAATTTCCAGGAGGGATCTGGAGATGTTCATGGTGGGATGTGGGCAGCTGGTGGGTGGCTGGGGACACTTGCCTGAATGTCAGAGCTGGAAGAGACCCTGGAGACCCTTCCACCCAGCCCCTCATACAGATGAGGATGTCAGAGCCCAGACGCTGTGGCTGACCCATGCAAAGGGACAGAGCTGTGTCTGAACAGTTTTCAATCCCTGAAAACTGGTCCTGAGTCCTGTTGGCTACAATATGGGCCCCTCTGTGCGTCTGAGGTTCAGGTCCTAGAAGCAAGCCTGCCGGCACAGGGAGGGCACCGTGGCGTCCCTACAGCATGTCTGCAGAAACTCGCAACCCTTTGTTCTCCCCAAGAACCACGGGGGCCAGCAGACATGAGTACTTCACAAGCAAGGGGCAGAAAGGCCAAGGATCTCCAAGCGCATCCCCGAGGAGACGTTGGTGTGCTAGCAAGCCCACTCTCCAGAACAAAAACCCTGGCTTGTAGCGTCCCCCCCTCCGCCCGTCCTGTGGTGCAGATTCTCTCCCTGATGGACCTGAAGCTGGCAGCATGAGGTCCCTGACGCAGTGCTGGGAGCAGCACCCAGAGCCAGCCTCGGGAGCCACGTCTGCGGCAGCGTGGCTGAGAGCTGGCTTCCTGCTCCGTGGCTCAGGGCCTCCAGCCCAGCTGGTGAGCCCAGTTTGGAGCTCAGGCCACGGTCTTGTCTTGTGGACAGTTTCCTTCTCCAAAGCCATGCCTGGAGTATGTGTCACAGTCGAAAGGAATGTCCCACACAGCCCCCCGGCTGTGGCTTGAGAGTGCCCCAGGCCCACACAGAGGAGCTGGCCAAAGATTGGCAGGGGTAGAGCGAGAGCACTCTCCTCTCTCCTGGGGTCAGCAAGCTCCAGAACCAGGCCCGGGGAAGTGCCCTGGTCCTCCCAGTCCCAGAAGAGGCGCTGCCATCTGTGGCCACACGGGGGCGCACAGGAGCCCTGCAGGGACGGAGCTGCGGCCGGGAAGAACATGCTGACACTGCCCCTGGAACCCTGGCCACCAGTTCCAGCCTGGAGCCCTGAGCCTCCACTGCCATCACCCGGGAGGGCACTGCCCAGCACAAAGAACCCCGGGATAAAGGGACCCATCCTATCACAGTCCCATCCAGGTTGGCAGGTCACAGTCACCAACATGAGGGCACTTTGTCCCCAAGGGCGGCTGGTTTCCGTGCAGCCCAGGAACTGGCCCCGTATGTAATAAACTGCTAACTCCCTAGGACATTGGCAAACAGGAGAAGCAATTCACTCTTGTTGAGGACGGCCCCCCGCTGGACAGCCAGCCGTTCCTGGAGCAAGGGTGGGCTTTCGCTGGGAAGGAAGCGGAATGAGGCGGCTCTTTGTGACCTGACAGGGAAGCAGTGTTGTCTGCAAGCCCTGGCGCTCAGCAAGAACACACAAGGTGGAAACAGCAAATAAGGTCATGTTGATTTGCTCCGGTACAGGGCCAGCAGCGGAGGACTTTCTCCTGCACATTTTGCACATGAAACCCCTTGAGTGCTATGCATTCAAAAGTGTGTTTTAGAAACCAGGCTTTGGAGGAGGACAAATGTGTTCCAGTCCTGATCCCCCAGGAGCTGTGGCACTGGGCACAGCCCATACCTCTCCCATCCCCAATTTCCTCACCTGAAACTTGGGACTCTACAGCATGCCCACCTCCCTGTGCTACCCAAGGATGAGGCTCTCATCTGCAGAAGGCAGCACAGGGCACACACATGCCCAGGCAGGTGCCCAGTAGAGGACAGCCAGGGGATGATCACAGCCCTCTGCAGACAGCTGACTTTGCCAAGCAAGTTTGTCCCTCTCAAGAGTAACTCTCCTGTGGCAAGGCCATACACATTTTTGCAAGTGTGCATTTGTCCAGATTAGCCTACCTCCACCTATGAGCTCCTCCCAGGCCTCAGGCTTGGACCTTTGGCTTCAGCCACAGTCTCCAGGATCCATCCCAGCCTGCACTCCAAGCTGCCTGACCAGCTGCCTAGAGCTGGGTCCTGCCTAGGCCTGAAAGCTCTGCACTTTGGCTTGTGGGCCTCGGACCCCACATCCAGGAGTTATCCAGCACGGGCTGCCCTCCCAGGGACAGCATCCTCTCTGCCTGCAGCCACACCCAGGCCCTGCCCAGGCCAGCCTCCCACCCCCACCAGCTCTGGCTGGACTGGGGCTCTGCCTGGATGGACCCGGCTCCAGTCTTGGCCTTCCTGAGCCTGTCCACCTGGTGAGGAGAGCATGAGAGTCCACATTCACAGCCAAGAAGGGGCGCACACTCACAAGGGCAGGCAAGGCACCACCAACCCCAGAAACCCACCGGACTCACACTCAAGGTTGCCACACTGGCTCAGCCCCTGAGTCTGCTCTCTTTTTCCTTTTCTTTCTTTTTTTTTTTAATATTTTTAATTGTAGATGGACACAATACCTTTATTTTGTTTATTTAGGTTTTGTTTTGTTTGTTTTTTATGTGGTGCTGGGGATGGAACCCATGTCTCATGCGTGCCAGGCCAGCACTCTACCACTGAGCCACAGCCCTGCCCCTGGAGTCTTCTTTCTAGGGTCTGGGCCAGCAGGTACGTGGAGACTCGATGGAGGAAAACCCTCTGTCTGTCCCACTGTCCATAAGACAAGCCTCCCAGGTCAGGACACAGACTAGATGCCCGCGGGGGCTGGTTTTCCCATCTCTGCGGCCCTGTATGTGCAATGTGTGTGGAGGCACACTCCAAGCAGCGTGTCCGGGGTTCAAGTTCAGTTCCCACCAGCTCCAAAGCTCACCAGCTCCATGGCCCTGGGCAAGTTGCCTGTCTCTCTGGTCTCGGTGCCTCATCTGTTAACTCGGGAACCATGGCAGCACTGTCTCACAGGGTGGTCCCTGTGACAAAATGAGTTAGTCCTCACAAACTGCTCTGGCCCAAGCATTCTGAAAAGACAGACTGACAAATGCTTTTGTATCTAAGAGTGAGAAAGTCCCTTCCCCTTTCAAATTCACCCTGTTGATTCTCCAGCAGAAAGGTTCCAGCAGGTGATCCGCCCACGGCTTTCATGACCCTCCTGTGTGGTGAGGACAGAGGCCAAGCTCAGAGCAGTGGGGCCAGAATGAAATGTCACCTGGCTTTATTTGTCATGTATTTGATTTTAAAGATCACCTTCAATTCGGGTTACTGCTACTGATTTTCTGGCTTTTGTTATTGTTGTTGCTGTTTTAATATGTTCCCTTTAGAATGAAGTAACCTGCAGCAATTTTAAAACGTGAAGAAGATATTCTTGAAGAACACAATAAAATTCACCAGTTCTGTATAGAATTTGACATCAAAATAAAAGATAAATAAAAATAAAATTAAGTAACAAAGGATGAGTTCATTTAGTTGGCCAGCCAGGAAGTTTCTGGAGGGCAGTGCGGGCCTCTCTGTGGACAGAGATGTGCCACGTGTCCACCCACTATCATCCCACATGAAGCAGAGTCCAAGGAAACCCAGAGCTGAAACACAGTGACCGTCCGGCATCATCTACTAGTCCAGGGGCTGGCAGTAACGCGGGCTGGTTTGTGGCAGGGTGCCCCAGCAGGAACACAGAAAGCCCCCTTTGTCAGGTGGCCCCGCCCCTTTAGAGCGGCTCTGGCGCTGTCACCAGGAGGCGGCGCTCGTGCGCTCCTCAGCGCCCGCCCGAGCTTCCTCCAGCCGCTTCGGACGTACGGAGAGGAACAGGGATCCGTCTTTTCCTCCGCTCCTCCGGCCTCTGCAGCGCCCGCAGAGCTGCTGGATCCAGCCCGGGGAGGGGGTCGAGGACCGCTGAGAGTCGGCTCCGGTCTTAGATGGAGCCCCAAGCGAACTGGTAGTTTAGAGAACGAGGACTTCCAGGGCCAGGTCTCCCTTGGGACCCCGTGAAGGAAGGGGCACTGTGGCCCTGTGCTTCGCCCAAACGCTGCCAACAGCAGCGAGCCTCCCCTCTCAGCCTCCTGTTCTGTCAGACGCGGGGTTGGGGCGCACACCCCTCTGAATCCGCGGGTCGGGGGGCCCGGAGTGTCCACTGCTGACTGGTCTCCAGTCCTGCCGCCGCCGCCGCTGGGCACCACGCTCTAGAATCCCTCACTTGATAAAGGTCATGGACGGAGGAGTGAGAACCTCGCCCGACCTCCTGGGGTGAGGCAGGCTACCAAGGGGCCTCACCAGGCGGCTCTGGGTGGCCGTGGGAAGGGGCACAGTCCATTCCGGTGGGACCTGGCCAGCCCTCTCCCCCGAGGTGCTATTGCTGATACCAACCTAGTTTCCCCACCCTGTCAACTTGGGGTCCCTCGGGTCTTCGGGGGCTGGGGAGAAGGGACATCTGTATATTCACACAACAGGACAGCTCTGCTTGAGATGCCGCCCAGGGCCCTAAGGCGGCAGCCTCCCCACCCTCAGAACGGGCAGCTGTGCGGCCAGCACTGGGGATGGGCAGCCGACCGCCACGCCTGCGGCTTCCCGCCTAACAGCGGTGAGCGCATTGCGAAGGGGACCCCAGGCCACTCAGAGCCCGAGTGAGGTTCCCTGGTCCCCAGGCAAGCAGCCGGGAATGAGGAGGACGGGCGTGCGAACGCTCCCGGGGTGCACCCAGAGGGTGTCGACGTCGGGGAAGCTTCGAGCCCAGGGCAGCAGGGCTCGCCGCCGGAGTCTGGGGGCGCGCGGCCTCCCCTCCCCCACGCCCACCGACTGCGGTGCGCAGCGGCCCCTGCTGCGCGGGGTGGCAGGAGCATCTGTTGCCATGGTTACCCGCCGCGCTCGGCTCGGTCCGCGGCGCTGCGTTCCCGCGCTGCAGGCTGCAACCGTCGCCGCAGTCGGCAGAGCCCGGAGCTGGGTGCAGACGAAGAGCCGCGGGCACCATCCCCTCTAACGCACACCGGCCTGTCCCTCCACGCCCACCACAGGCACACGGTGTAACACAAACACGCCGCACACATGCAGGCAGACGACACAGCACACACGGTGCACACCCGCATACACACTGACACCGCATGCACTGCATCCCAGCCCACACACCGTATCTCTCTCTCTCACACACACGGACCCCACGCCTGAGCAGTGCGCTTGGAACATGCCCCTGGGGGTTGGCTGGCGCAGGGGACTCCAAAGCAAAATCACAAGCCATCAGACAGGAGCTGCCCCTGACCTCTGTGACTCCTTTGCCTTGTGTACTGCCTGGGTCACCCCAGGGACCCGTGGTCTCAGCCGCAGCAGTGGGCCCTAGCCCTTATTAGCGACAGGAGTTCAGCGCCACCACCTCAGAGTCCCGGTCCCTCACTCTTCCCTGACACTCTTGCTCGCCATCTCCCAGGGGAACCCTACCCCAAGAGCCTGACGCTAGTGTAGCCATTGAGTACTTGGCCCCAGACCCAGGGTGTCCCCAAACTTTGGACACGCCAGTGAGGAGCTGGGCCCAGGGAATCACAGACCTCCGGGCGCCTCTGGAGGACACCCCCTGTTTCACTGCTGTGACTGAAAGACCCCACCAGAACAAATGCAGAGGAGGAAAGGTGTATTTAGGGGCACACAGTTTCAGAGGTCTTAGTCCACAGAAGGCCAGCTGCATTCCTGGGGCTGGAGGTGGGGCAGGACTCTGGTGGAAGAGTGTGGGGGAGGGAAGCGGCTCAGGTGGGGATCAGGCTGCAGAGGTGAAGGCTCCACTCTCCAGATACAGAATATCTACCCCATGGCCATCCCCAAAATGAACCACTTCCTCCAGCCACACCATACCTGCCTCCACTTAGTCAATCCCACCAGGGATCACTCCGATGATCACATTAAGGCTATGACCCGATCATTTCTCCTCCAGACCTCCTTGGTTGTCTCACACGTGAGCTTTTGGGGCACACCCCACACCCCATCCATAACATCCCCATCCCACGTGGCTGCATAAGGGGCACCTGGGGAACAAGAAGCTGAGTCCTGGCTCCCAGCGGGGAGAACACAAGGGGCCAAGGGTTCTGTGGTGGTTTGAGTGAAGGATCATTCTATGGCTTTGGGCTTCAATCTCCAGAGTTCAAAAAGCAGAGTGACACAGCTCTAACAAAACTATTCACTACGGTGCGTGAACTTATGTAAACCAGTTTGCCATCGTCTACACCAATAAATGAAAAAACAGGGATGGAACTGGTTCTGACACTAATACTTATCCAAGGATACCTGGGCCATTTGAAACACACACACACACACCCGTCCCTCTCACTAGGAAGTAGAGCCCTGCAAAAATTTAACTTATTTCATATATAATAAACTTCTGCCACAATTTTCACGTATCTATGCTGGTTTCATCAGTCACTCTATCCAAAACAGATTTGCTAAACACTGAAACAAAAGCATTTTAAATTTAAATTATGTGCATGTTCCTATGGCAGAGACTCTGGGTGGTCAGTGAATTCTCTCCAAGCATAAAACGTTTCTATTAGTCAAGTTCAGTGGAAGAAATGGAAGGAGCCAGAGGTGAAGAGGAAGGGGGCAGGAACTTGCCCTTGAACCGTGTGTTGTGGGTTACACTGTCACCCCATCTGCATCTCACTGGGCCCCATGTGTTCTCCCTGCTGCTTCCCCTACCCCACCCCCTTGAAGGAATTACCCAAGGAAAGCCTGAGGCAGATACACTCAAGGAACATTTTCTTGCAAAGAGTAGAGGAGGCAGACCTTAGGGCTGATGAGCAGTTTAAAATAGTTTAAAAAACCAACAAGTGTTCAAAGGGAAAACACCATGAGAACCCAGAATATCAATTCCCACCACCCATCCCGAGGGGCCAGCAGCAGCCTTCCCAGATCCTGCTAACCCTGGACCAGAACCCAGGATGGTAAAACAAAGGTCAGAGCCAAGATCACACAGGACAGAGCTCAGGTTCACAGGAGGTCCCCAAGACCTATTATCTGGGAACTCTGATTTTTGGTGTATCTAGGGGTGCAAAGTAGGTTCCTTTTTGGCTTTTCACTGAGGACTGTGACTGGCTCGATGACAGGGGAAGCAGGAAAAGAGGGTGGGTTTTGCGTCTATAAAGTAATGATCGGTTTTATTTTTAAAATGTCAAAATTGGCAATACCCAGAAAATTAGATACTCTGAGTCCTTAGTGGTGAAAAAAAAAAATACATATCAACCTTAAACAGTGCCAAAGGGGCTCAGTGTTTTCAAAACTCTTTCAGGGGCCTTGTAGGTCATTTACCCAGGCCAGCTAGGACAGATGAAGAAACAGAGGCCCAGAGGAGGAGAGTGGTTTGTCCACCATGGCATAGTTGGTAATAGCAAGGTCAGAAACCCCAGGAAAAGGTACTTGACGTCACTAGTCACTAGGGAAAGGCAGATGGATACCACCATGAGATGCCACTTCAGGCTCACTAGGATGCCTATAATTTTTTAAAATATTTTTTTAGTTGTAGATGGGCCCAATACCCTTATTTGCTTTTATGTGGTGCTGAGAATCAAACCCAGTGCCCCACAGGTGCAAGGCGCACGCTCTACCACTGAGCCACAACCCCAGCCCCAGCCTGTAACTTGTTTAAAAAGAAAAGCGCAAGCACTGACGAGGCAGTGAGGGAACTCTCGCAGGTTCGGGGGAACGTGCAGTGGTGTAGCTGCTGCGGAAAACAGTTTGCCATCTTCTCAGTCAGCGAAACCCCAAAGAATTAAAAGCAGTGCTCAAACAAAAACTGGTGTGTGCACGCTCATGCCACTCTATTTTCAACAGCCCAAAGCAGAAGCCACCCACTGTCGTCAACAGAGGCCTGGATCAATAAACGTGCTCTACCCCCACAGGGGGGCCCACTCAGCCGGGAGGGGAGGAGGACTGGTCCTGCCCTGCGCCAGGGCACAGCATGGAGGAGCCCGGAGAGCACAGTGCTGACACCAAAGGCCACACGTCAGACTCCACTCACCCCAAACAGAAGGCAGAGGCAGAAAGCAGATTGGTGGCTGCCAAAGCCTGGGGCTAATGGCCTAATTTCCTTTAAGCACAGACACCTGGTGATGGTAGCAGAATATTCTGGATGTATTACATGCCACTGCACTGTACATTTTAAAATAGCTAAAATGGTAAATTTTATGTCCTGTGAATTTTACCACTAGTGAAATTATATATATATATATCTCCATATAAAAGTAGGGAGGCTGGCTAGTGACCATGTCTCAGGTCATGAAATCCCCACTGCAGGACAGGGTCTGCTATCCCAAGACCCCTATACCCTCCACCCATCTTATTTATTTTATTTCTTTTTTTTTTTTTTTTTTTTGAGACAGGGTCTCACTAAGTTGCTGAGACTGGCCTCAAACTTACCTTCCTCTCTTAGCCTCCCGTGTTGCTGGGATTACCAGTGTGCAGCACCTCACAAGGCTAAGAACAAATACACCCACAAGAAGCCCCTCTGGAGCCAGGCACAGTGGTGCGCACCTGCAATCCCAAAAACTCAGGAGGCTGAGACAGGAGGATCGCGAGTCCAAAGCCAGCCTCAGCAACAGTGAGGCACTAAGCCACTCAGTGAGACCCTGTCTCTAAATAAAATATAAATAGAGCTGAGGATGTGCCTCAGTGGTCGAGTGCCCCTAAGTTCAATCCCCAGTACCAAAAAAAAAGGAAGGGAAACCCCTCTGGGGGCCCAGCATCATAAACAAAAACTTCAGCTGAACAAGTATTGGAGGGGAGTCACAGGTAGGCATAAATATTTGGTCCTGACATGGGGACAGACCAGGTATTGCCCAAGGTCCGCCACTCCTTCCAGGCTGCACACCCTGCAGGGGACCTGCCCAGAAAGACTGCAACTCCAACACTGCTCTTGGTCACTGCTCTTGGTCACTGGCTTCTTCTCATGGCTTCCCTCTGTCCAACGGGCACTGGAGATCCACCCTGCAGCCTCGTGCACACTAGGCAAGTGCTCTACCACTGAGCCTCACCCCAGCCCTTCTGTGGTACTCCTAAGAATTTGTGCTTCTGTTTTGTTTTGTTTTTTTTTAAGAGAGAGTGAGAGAGAGGGGGACAGAGAGAGAGAGAGAGAGAGAGAGAGAGAATTTTAATATTTATTTTTTAGTTCTCGGCGGACACAACATCTCTGTTGGTATGTGGTGCTGAGGATCGAACCCGGGCCGCACGCATGCCAGGCGAGCGCGCTACCGCTTGAGCCACATCCCCAGCCCTGTGCTTCTGTCTATGTCATTTGCGAAAGAAATTGGCTCTTCTGTGAAACTCGAGTGAGTCCGTTCTATAAAGACATTCAGATGCCCAGAGAAGCAGCATAGGAAAAGATCCTCATCCTTTCCAGAGGACCACAAATTCCAACAACAAAGAGATGCGATTTGGACCTAGCAACTGCTTTTAAAAGTAAGACTCCCAGAAAGGCCTGGCCACAGCTCACCCAGGATGACAGCCATTAATCATCGTCACCCACTTTGCTCTTTCTTTGTTATTAATGGGCTCCGTCCCCAGCTTTGCCGTTGGTTATGAGACCATGGGCAGATTACCACACCCTCCGTGAGCAGCTTCCTCCTGGCTAACGTGGGGTGGGCATGCACGTGTGGCCACTGCAGTCAGGGAGGACAAGGCCTCTGCTATTACATCACTGCCCTGTTTCCTGACCACAAAGGCAAACAAGCCAAAAGAAAAGAGTCGTACTCTGCGCGCCATCTCCGTGTGCTCCCGCTGCCCAGCAAACAGCACAGGCCGAGACAGTTACAACTAATAGAAGCGTGTTCCTCAAAGTTTGGAGACCAGGACGCCCAGGACCAAGGCACAGCACATGGGGTGTCTGGTGCAGGTTGCCCCCTGCTTCCAAGAAGGTCCCCCAGAGGGGACAAATGCTGCATCCCCACCTGGTAGGCAGGAGGACAAAAAGGGGTGAGCTCACTCCCTGGAGCCCTCATGCCACGGTCAGGGGAGGCGCTCCTGGCCCAGGCGGCCCAGTCACTCCTCGGCCTCCCTCTTAGTGGCCTTGCTCCCAGGCTGTCTCAACATGGGGGCCACCAACATTCACCCACAGCAGGCGCCGGCTGTGCGGGAGCTCATGGGACCACGCCACCCTTTCATCCTCAGACCCACCTGCTCCTGCTCTGATGGGTCCTCATGGCAGCCGCACCAAAGCAGCACACACTGGGCAGCTCTAAACACCCACACCGGGGGTCTCGGGGGTCTTGGGGGTCTCGGGGGTCTCGGGACGCGCAGGCCAGAAGACAATCCAGACAGGCTGCGCTTTCCCAAGGCACCAGAGGAGCAGCGAGCGACCTTGCGCCTCCAGCCTCCCGGGAACCAACTGTGCTCCCTGTTTCCAATGTGCAGAAGATACCGGCTCTATTTCCATTCTTGATAGACACAGGTAATGTAAATATTTGGGTTTTCTTTTTTTAACCCTAGCTCTAAGTAACAGACCACTGACCTCCGGTCTTCACATCTGGATGACAACAGGGCGGGGTGGAGTCTGCATCAGGAACAGGAGGTCTCCATTCCCGATGAAGCAGCTGGTCCTCATGTGTCAGAGTGGCCAGATGTGGCCAGATGTGGCTCAGTCTCCCTGTTTCCATGAGAAGCGGGAACTGGGGTTTTCACAGGGATGAAATCTCCCTGTTTCAGAATGTCAGCGACTAACTCGGTACATTTTAGGTCTTTGTATACCACGTTCACAGCAGAATTGTTCCCAACGCCCAAGGGATGGAAGCACCCCACACAGCAGGTGAATGGATAAGCCCCCAAAATGGAACAGCCATCGGTCTTTCAACCTTAGAAACAAAGGAAGTTCAGGTGCCTGCTAGGACAGGGTGATCCCCGAGGACACTGGGCCAAGTGAGGCAAATCCTGCGAGAGCCTCTTACACGAGGACCCGAGAATAGCCAACGTCACAGAGACAGAAAGCAGGCTTTCTAGGGGCCGGGGGACAGTTAGGGAAGATGACTGAGTTCCAGAGGTGGATGGTGGTGACCATTGCACAATAGTGTAAAGGTACTCAGGGCCACCAACTTCACTTACAAATGACGGAAAGGGTACACGTCCTATGTCTGTCCCACAATTCAAAGAGAAAACCTGCCAAGAGTCTGCACGGGCCACTGTGAAGCCAAGTACACCACTGGCTGACCTCTGTAGGGAGGCCCACTCCTCTAGGACCAGGACCCTGCCTTGGTCTCACTCTAAGGCAGGCAGGGAGCTCGCACAGGACCTGGCTCCCAGCCATGCTCCATTCTGGTTGGTTTAACAAATGTCATTTGATGTCTTGGTTTTTTTAATGCAATGAGTATAATGTACACAGATGCAGGGGATTGTCTATGGAGAGGGCGGTGTGAGAGTGCACACACCCACACTGTTCCACGCGCAGGAAGCGGGATGGGGTGGGGTGTGCCTGGGAGCATGGTCCTGGGCTTGGCTCTGCTGAGCAGCCCAGAGTTCAGGCTGCAGCCATCCCGTGTCCAATCGCCCTGTCACCATGACCCTCCACAGTGAGTGAGAGGGTGCTGCGGGACCCACGAAGCCTGAGGGATAATTGGAAGGATGTGAGAAGGCACCACACCATCCCAAAGCGGCCCTGGGGACAAAGGCGACAGAATTTCAGGTTGACATTGCAAAGCCACCTGACAGCAGATGGCAGAAGCCTCGCTGTGCAGGAGAAAGGACTCCAGTGCCCGGGCAGGGCAAGTCCTGCAGGCCACCACCCCTCCCCTTCCCCCTCCTCTGCCCAGCCCTCCCCTCCTTCCAAATCCACGCCTCTTCCACCAGCTGTCTGGGAAGAGCCACTGCCCGACAGACCACGCCCCCAGCTCCCTCTCCACCCTCAGCCTGGTGGGTCCTCCCGCATTCTGTCAGCCCCCAACGCCATCACCACCATGTGCCACTGTGTTCCAGGAGCTTCTGAAGGTCAGGGGGACACTCACAGAGGCTGCAGCTCAGGCAACTGAAGTCACCCCAGACTTCAGGGCTGGGTGAGGAAGGACCCCCGGTAGGACCTAGGCTGGGAGGGAAAGTGTGCTCCTGTCGGGTCAGTGCAGTGGACACAGGGCAGCGAGGTGGAGACGCCTTGGCACCCTTCAGTTCTGAGTTTATCTTCTAAAGCATTTACTAAAATTGGGTGGAAACTGCTGATTTTGGCTTATTGCATCACTGAGGCATACGAACAAAGGGACCGTGTGGGGCATTGCTGAGGCTTGGAATGCTATTGGTAGACTCCCCCGTGTCTTAAAATCATGTCCCTCCCATGCCCCCAAATACGTGGCCCTGGTTTCCTCAACCTGCGCGAGTGCTCACAAAATAACAGAGAAAGACCGATGACCTGGGAGGAACGGGCAAAGGATCCAGATGAAACATCGTTCAGAGAGGTGCACAAATGCCATGGATCCAAGAGAAGACCTTAGCCCCTCGCAATTAAGCCACACAGATCGGAGTGAGAGGTGGTTTTCATTCTGTAGCATCAGTTTTTAAATTGGATAAAAGCTAGTGTTGGCAAGAAGGGGAGATTAAAGCAGGCACTCTTGCCCAGCTGTGGCGGGCATGGGTGTGGCAAGAGGTCTGGAAGGGCCTTTGGCTTCATCTATCAAAATTTGATATGTCCCTTAACCCATAAATGTCACATCTAGAACAACTGCGATTTCCCATGAGTTGGCAAAGGTTCTTCCCAGGAGGTCTGGGTAGCAGCATCGTGGGACCATCTAATACAACAGTCCCAGGAGTGAATCTGTAGCAGAGACTTTCAGGGGAACACTATTGTGTTTGGGGAAAAAAACAAACACCTGAATTCTGTGAATCTCAGAATCTCACAGACTAATGCTGAGATAAGCCAGACAGAAAAGAGATGCCGCCAGATTCCATTTAGGTGACATTCTGAAACAAGCCAACAAGCCACCGTGCCAGGACCAGAGCAGAGGCAGCTTCCCAAGGGCTCCCAGACATTCTCCAGGACTCCATCAGACGGTGACAGAAACACACGTAGGTGAGAACATGTGCACTATTTCCTTAAGACCTGAGCGCTTTCCATGAGTTACATCCAACTTCACAAACTATTTTCACTGTAAGCATATGTTACTTTTAAGTATGTATGGAAAACACAATATATTTTAAAAGCTAAAAACACAAGTTATAAATATAGTTTTACCATGAATATATATTACTTTGATATATATGGAAAACAATACATGAGTGTATTTAGAATATCTGCTGCATAAATGTATTAAACAGCATGAGCCCACATGGAAATCTCCATAGACGTGGAAATCACACTACACAAGGAAGTCACAAGGTAAGACCCTTGAAATAAGGGGCTCCCCTCCACAAGCCCACTGGTCATTCTCATGGTGGCTGGCCTCTGGAAGTGCCCATGCCCCTCCCAGGCCGTCCCCTCCTCTGCCTGGCCCCCTTCCTGGCCCTCGGCCACCAGATTCAGGGCAGGAGGCTCTCTCTACACTTTCATTTGGGAACTGTGAGGTGAAAAGGAACCCTAGCTTGTATTGCCCAAGCGCCATCTAGGAACGGGCCCACGCTTTGTGGGGACTGTCTGGCTGCACCAGTTTGCATGGCCAGAGGAGAGGGGAGTTCCTGGCAGCTTCTACTCCCTGGTCAGCAGAGGCCTCCTGAGAATGACCTCAGTAGGAAGGAAAAGAGAGCCTGGGCCAATCCAGGCAAATTGGGGGGACAAAATGTCCCTTCCAGCTGCTGACCCAAGTTGCAAAGTCAGTGTCCGAGGGCCTCAGACACTCTCTGGGCCAGCACTGCACCCCATGGGCAGCAGAGCCAATGGCCAGGCAGGCCCGTGGCTGGACAAGAGGCAGAGTGCTTCCCTCCTTGAGGACTGTCTCAGCGTCTAGAGAGTCGGGGGGCGGAGGTCTGTTGGTCTGATCCAGTTGGAAGTGGGGACTCAGAGGGCAAAGCAACCACACACTCCGCTGGCACAGGCAGCTCACTCCCAGGTGTCCTGGGCTCTGCTGCCATCTAGATGTGACAGTGGCTTCCCTAAACAAAACCCCAGTGTCTGCAGGCTCACGAATGAGCTGCAACCGCACCAGCCAGCTAGCGGCCCCCACCTCTCCACCAAGGCCCAGAGCTCACCCAGCAGAAAAGCTGCTGTCCACCCTGTCCTGAGCAGGTCTCCATGAAGGCCAGTCTCTGAATGTCCCAGTTCCATCACTGGGGCCTGATCATTGCTGGCAGCTGGTTTTTGATGGAGATCTCACTCAACCAGTGCCTGGGCCTTGTCAGGCTAGGGAGGGCCCCAACACACAGGTCACTGGAGGCGAAAGCCCTGCCCAGCACCTGCGGGCATCAGCAGCATCCAACACCACGCCTGAGCAAACCCATCCACGGGGGTCGTTGGGGGACAGGAGCCGGTGGGCACCTAAGTCCAGAATGACAGATGGCAGCAGAAGAGAGGAAGTGGGGGTGGCGGGAGCCCACACAGGGAGATCAAGAGATGACAGAAACCTGAACTCTCATGTGAATATCCCACTTTTAAACTATTTCCATTGAGAAAAGACACGTGCACTTTGGGGGAAGAGGGTCACATCAGAACACCAAGCACTACCCCCTCACACCCAGGATGGTGAGCACTGAAGAGGCAGACGAATGGGACCCTGGCGCTCAGCAGCGAGGGAGAAGACGCACTATTCACAATAGTTACAAAATGGATAAAATGTGCTTCATCCATGCAACAAAATAGCATCCAGCCACTCACAGGAATTAAGGACTGGCCTGAGCTATGACACAGCAACCCTGAAAATGCCCAGTCAGTGCAAGACCCCGACACAAGAGGTCAGGCATTGTGTGGCTCCAGAATAGGCAGGTCCAGACACAAAAGTGGGCTGGTGTCCAGGGAGTGTGGACTGACTGCTAATAGATACGGGGATTCTTTGGGTATTAGCAGAAACGTTCTCAAATTGATGGTGATGCGATTGCACAGCCTTAGGAATATGCTCAAACCACAGAGGCCCATGTTCAGAGATGGAGAATTCTATATTAGTGAATTATATTCTTTAAAATTGTGCCAGAAAATAGGAGGATATGTGCCAGGCATAGAGGTAATGTAACCGCAGCTATTCTGGAGGCTGAGGCAGGAGGATCACAAGCTCGAGGCCAATCTGGGCAACTTAGCAAGGTCCTGGCTCAAAATGGAAAAAAAAAAAAAAATTGGCCAGGTGCAGTGGCACATGCCTGTCATCCCAGTGGCTCTGGAGGCTGAGTCAGAAACAGCACAAGTTCAAAGCCAGCCTCAGCAAAAGCACATCGCCAAGCAACTCAGTGAGGCCCTGTCTCTAAATAAAGTACACTAAAGGGCTGGGATGTGGCTCAATGGTTAAGCACCCCTGGGTTCAATCCCTGGCACAAGAAAGGAAGGAAGGAAGAGAGGGAGGAGGGGAGGTGGGAGGGGAGGGAGGGAGGAAGGAAGAGAACCTGCAGGATACTTTTGTACGTAAATATGTCCAACAGAGCATTATTTATACATTGTTGACATAACTGGAAACCAGACGAGCAGAGAGGTCAGATCCCAGTCAGAGGGCAGGAGGAGTGTGGCTCCTCGCCCCTCTTGTATCATGGACAAGTGTGATGGGCAGGAAGATGGTCCCCAAGATGTCGCCATCCTAACTCTGAACCTGTGAGGACGTCGCCTGGAGGGCAGAGGGAGCTCGCAGGAGTGTTCAGATTCAGGACGTCCAGGAGGAGCTGGTGCCGGCCATCGGTGGCTGGATCATCACAGGTCCTTGCAAGAGGGAAGCAGGCTGTGTCCCTCTGGAGGGCCGCCCTCTCCCATGAGTGTGGATTTCTTGCTTTATCCCTTGAGACAGCCGCTTCTCCCTGAGCGCACAGCTGCTTTCCTAAATAACCCTGCCCGATCCTCTAGGATGGTCAGAGTCAGAGACACGAGAACGCAAGCCACTGTGGCTGGCTCTGAAGATGAAGACAGGGGCCGAGGGCCGTGGCAAGGGAATTTAAGAAGCTGGAAAAGTGTGGGGAACAGACAAGGGGGGCCCACACCTGACATTAGCTGGGGAGGCTGTGTCCATATTTAACCTCCTTAGGTTTCATTTCTGAAACCCAAGTGAGAAATTCACCTGATTCTTGGATTGATATAGAGCAAGTGTGAAACGAGGCTGTGACCAAACACCCCATGCGAACAACTTGACGGAGGCTCCTGGTTTCAATCCAAGGCCAGCCGGCCCCAGCGCTCTGGGCCTCCGGAGAGGCAGAAGGCTGCTCGGCCCACGCCAGCCAGGAGAAAGGGAGAGGAAGAGACGGGACAAGGTATAGCTCCCCAGGGTAGGCCCCCCAGGGCCCACTCCCTCCAGCCGCCTCCACCGCCTGCCGGTGGCCCAGGCACCTGTCACTGGACTAATCCACTGGTGAGGTCAGGCCCACCTCTGGGCACCGCTGCAGTGGGGACCAAGCCTGCAGCACATGATCCTCCGCGGGACATTCCAGATCCAGCCAAAACAGAAAACGTCTTTGTAAAGCGGCCGTCACAGTCCCCAGTGCATAACCAGAGCCTAATAATGACTGTACCCAGCACCTGTCGTCTCATCACTGAAAGTCAGGTTACAAGGAGCTTCATTTGCATGGGGCAGTGCTCAGGTCGTGTTCAGGACGTGCTCAGGACGTGAGGTGGGTGAAGAAAGGATAAGGATCACCCCGGGGATCATCTGTGTAAAAGGGCCAGGGAGGAAAACTGCATAAAAATGTTTCCTGTCGGGGTGACCTTTGCCCCGCATCGGTTTTCAGGTATTCTCAAAGGGGAATTTTATTGTAAGGATTTATTTTTACAATCAGGAAGACTGTTTGCTTTTCAGGTGAACCCCACAGCCCCTCCCTGCTGTCCAGGTCCCTCCAGATGGCTTCTGGGGCACACTGACCCCAAGGCCAAGCCCGCCTCCTGCCTTTGTGTGTCCACACCTCTGCCCGCAGGGGCCTCGCCACAGCGCCCTCCCCCAAGCTGTGAGCCTCTGAATCCAGCCTCCTGGGCCCAAAGCCCCCTACTCTCAACACTCCCTTTTGCCAGTGGGTAAGGGACCTTCTGTGCCCCTGAAGGCCACCCCCAGGACAGGAGGCCCTCGGGGACCCTTGGGCACCCACTCTCCGACCTTGCAGACCTTGCTGCTGCTGCTGCTGACCAGAGCTGTTGACCTCAGAGCCCCAGCAGGGCCACGGGATCTGTCCTCTCCAAGGCCCAGCTGGGTTCCATGGTGCAGGCAGCAAAGGGCGAGCTCCTGGTCCTGACGTAGGATGGACCCTAGTTCCTGCCCTCCCAGCCGAGGCGATGCTCTGCTGCCAGCCATGAGCTTCCTTATGAGGGGACTGCCTGGACCCCACCCCACAACAGTCCTGGGGCAAGTCCATCCCAGGTGGGTCCTTTGTCTCTTCCGCTGTCCTTAGTGGTTCTCTTTCTGTAGGCACTTAAGTTCCTCAGACTTTTTCTTTAATGGAGATGGACTTCGCGCAGGCTCACAAAAGACTTCCCAACGACTCGCAAATTTATCTTTCCTATATTTTCTCCTAAGATAGCTTTATTTTTAAATTTTACCTTTAATCCATCTGATATTTATTATTTTATTTTGTGAAGTGTACAATCTTATTATTTTTTTTCCTAAAGGATGACGGAGTGGTCCAACACCTTTTATGGCCTAGTCTGTACCTTATAGAAGAGACAAGAAATCTCCCTCGTCAGCGGTTCAGAGCAGGCTGGCATGTAACAGCGCCTTTCATCAGGGAGTAGCAGGACCAACGAGCTGAGCAACTCTGAACCAAAGACACTGATACAAAACTTCTGCCAGGTCACCAGCACATCAGGTGGTGAGCCGTTCTTGGTCAGGGAGTTGACCGTCAACAAAGAGACTCACATTCACCCCCAAATCTAAGGAAAGCCGGCACCTTCTCCTCTTTGATGAATGGATGGCATTTCCAAAAGTGTTCCACTGTGAGTTTTTTTGTTTTTTTTTATCAAATATATACAATTCACACTCCTGTTGGATCCAAAAATTCTACAACTTATCTGCTCATTTGTGTATTCATGACCAAAAATAAAAATAAAAAAGAACATTGTAAACACTTGTTTGAAGGTTCAGTGGACTTGGCAGAAGAAAAAGAATCTCAACTGAACCCCAAATCATAATGCCAGATCTGAAGTCAGGTGTGCCCCAGGCTCCTCAAAGTGGATTCTGAGATGTTACCAGGAAAGTTGTTTTCCCATTCAGCCCAGCCCAAACCACGTGGCAGAAAGTCAGATGAGCGGATTGGCCGTGAGAGGCAACTCTCATTCAAAAATGTGCCATTTACGTACACAGGCCTGTCATCCCAGCATCTCCCGAGGCTGAGGCAGGAGGATGGCAAGTTTAAGGCCAGCCTCAGCAACTCAGCAAGACCCTAAGCAACATAGTGAGACCCTCTCTCAAAATAGAAAATAGAAAGGAGTGGGGATGGGGCTCAGTGGTAGAGCGCCCCTGGGTCCCACCCTCAGCCGTCAGCCCTCAGCCTGAGCGGTTCTCCCCCAGCTGATGAGAGAGAGACAGGAGGTTTTGATGGGTAGAGCTGCATTTGCCTGAAGAGTGAAGTCACTGACCGGTTCAAACACCTCCGGCAGGGCAGGCCAGGGAAAGGCCACGGTGCTGCTGACTGCACAGCACATTGCTTCCTCCACACCGTGGAGAGCAGGGACCAGGAGCCTGGGTCCCCTGCACTGGAGACGGCAGCGGAGCCACAGGGCGCAGAAGACGGGGATGTGAAAGGGCCGCTCGCATCAGGAACTGCAGAGGGAGCAGAGCGGGCAAGGAAACTAATAGGAATGTCCTCTCCAAGGAGAGCCAAGACCCACAAGGAAAACGCAGCTATTGATCACCACGCAGCTATTGATCACCACGCAGCTATTGATCACCACGCACGCTTCAAACCTCGGTTAACGATCCTGAAAGTCGGCCAGTCCCGGGGAGCACCTCCGCACAGCCGCCGTGATCCACCCTGTGATGTGCTCTTAGTTTGTCAGACTTTCCTGTTAAGGGCTGGGGATGAGCTCGTTGGTAGAGCGCTTGCCTCGCAGGCAGGAGGCCCCACCTTTGATTCCAGTGTTGGCAAAACAAAGTACCTTTAGGGGGTTTCCTCTTTTCTCCTCCTCCTCCTCCTCTTCTCTCACAGCTTCCTCTTTTGTTTAAGTCCTGGGGATCCAGCCGGGCCTGGCACATGCTAGTCAGGGACTCTACCACGGATCTACCCCAGGCCTGTTCTTCTTCTTTTCAGGTTTTTTAGCTTTTCCCCACGATTTTAAAATGTGCTGAACATTGCTTTTTACGATGCGCTGTGCTCAGGTTCCTCTCGCGGGCTCGGGCGGGCGCCGGGGGTGCGCTCACGTGCAGACCCACAGGGTTCTCCTTCGTTGTATGCACTTTTTGCAACTTACACTCAGTGCGTCACCCAGCCTTGATTTTGTGCCCATGAATAAAAACTCTGGAACTCCCTCAGTGAGTGAAGGGGTGCCTTCTGTTCACCTGCATTTGTGAAACAAAGTCTCTCGGATCCAGTTCCTTGGGCCGCTGTGCATAGGTAGTGACCACGGCAGGGTCACCACCACTTCGGGGGTCCAGGGGGCTGTGGTGGGTTGGAACTCAGGGTGGGGTGCACATGAGCCGCTCCCCATCCGTCAGGTTCTCTTATCCCTGGCCACACTGTCCTGTGCCTTCCTGAGCGGAGGTCCCCAGGTGGGAGCTGGGGGTGTGGCTCGGTGGTGGAGCTCTTGCCTGGCATTTGTGAGGCTGTGGGTTCCACCCCCAGTATGGGGCGGCAGGGGGCCAAGGGACACGAATTAAACACAAAACACAGCAGCTTCCTTCCTCTGGTCTGATGACCCCCCCCCACTTTCCCTCCCCCTCATCATCCCCTCTTTTAGCCTGAAACATTGGTCTCCACAGCTCCGGCCCCAGGAGTCCCGTGTGTGAGCTTAGAAATTCCCACCATAGGAGCAATATGTACCAGAAGGAAACAAAAATTCACTTTATCCCACATCTCAGTGATGCCACTTCAGATTTGTATTCTTTCTTTCTCTGAACACCTACACGGATGTTCTTACAATACTGGGAGCATGCTGTTCTATTTTCCTTACACACCTTTTTAAATCTAACACCGCACATGAAAAATTTTATTTTATTCATTTATTTATTACCCACCTAGACACATCCTTAACCCTTTTTGAAATTTTTTTTAATTTAGAGATACGGTCTCACTAAGTGGCTTAGCACCTCACTAAGCTGCTGAGGCTGGCCTTGAACTTGCAATCCTCCTGCCTCAGCCTCCCGAGCTGCACACAGGACCCTGCAACACATGAAGAATCTTAACACCACGTCGTTCGAAAGATCTCAAACCTGAGTTCTAAGGATGGTGGAGCTCCCTCTTATAGGCACACCTGGCTGTACCAAGTCACCACCCACAATAGACACCGAGCTGTGTCTGATTCACTTATAAGCTCCACAGCAATGCACCAAGTAACTGGCATCTCAGATGTCTTTCTTACTCCTTGTAGGACTGGAATTCCTAACAAGAGGATGTGGGGTGGGGGGCTGGGGCTATAGCTCAGTGGTAGAGTGCCTGCCTTGGCTATGTGAGGCACTGGGTTCCATCCTGAGCACCACATTAAAAAGAAAAAAAAAAAAAAGAGGACATGTGGTCTTGAGGATCCAGAATTGCACTGGCAAATGACCCTCCAGAAACACCGAAGATATCCCCTCCCACCCAGGGCACCACAGCACCCACCACCCTGTATGCTCGCCCGACCATACCAGGGCCTTTTTATGGAGGGGGGTGGGTAGCAGGGATTGAACTCAGGGGCACTTAACCACTGAGCAACATCCCCAGCCTTTTTTATGTTTTATTTTGAGACAGGGCCTCACAAATTGTTTAGGGCCTTGCTAAATCGCTGAGGCTGGACTTGAATTTTCGATCCTCCTGCCTCAGCCTCCTGAGCCACTGGGATTATAGGCGTGTACCACTGCACCCACCTTACCAGGATCTTTTAAGCCGATTTGGAATTTCACTGAGAAGGGCTTAAAATCACAAATACACTGTCCTGGGGTGAATGACTCTAATGATGTTTGAGTACAAACCACACGTCTTTACTGGCCTGAGCAGACCTACTCAGCTCTGTGCCAAGCAGGGAATGCGGAGAGGTGTCCTGGGGATTCGTGCCCAATAGGCTGGTGTTAAACAAGGAGGATCAAAGGACAACAGACCACAGTGCAGGGCTGACCTACTGCCACAAACGGCCAGACTGGGATCACGTGTGCTGACGTTCATGCCCTTAAAGAAAAAAAAACAGAAAGTGTAAGGTGCAATATGTTTTAACTATTTTGCTCTATTTAAGCCATTCATTTAAAAAAAATACATTCCTACTTTGGAATTATTCTCATAAGAAAAAAAGTTAAGGAGTTTCAGCTTTGCCAGCTCAAAATTCCCCAAAGAAGACAAATTCAAAGCAATATAAATAACATATCAGTGACCCTAACACCACAAACATTAAAAACAAATAAGACAGGCTAAAAGATAAGGCGCCTAGGGCCATGTGCTTCTGCTCCGGGGTGGGGTTTTGGTGTGGGGTCCTGAGGGTCGAACCCGGGACCTGGGGCATGTCGGGCAACACTGCCACCACGGAGCTGCACCCAGCCCTCGGGATTCTGTTGAAGGACGGCACCTGTCACCCTCTGCTGACAGCTGGAGAAATTGGTGTTGTAGCTTCGTGATGTGAAACTTAATAATTCTTACCACTAAAATACAACAAAGCCGTCATAATAGTGGTGTTTTGCGTGTGATTCCAGATTTCTTCTTTTATCTCTTGACCTATTTGATATTGAGGCATGATCGACAGAGTGACCTGTAGGAGCCTGCGTGTTCCCGTGGGTGGGTTTCGACCAGCCAACGGACCTGAGTGATGCCGACTCCTAGCAAGAGGGGGAACATTTCCAGCCGGAGAGCTGCCGCGGGCCCTTCGCGTTGGCCGAGGAGCCCGGGGTCGGAGGCGCTGCTGCGTCTGGCTCCTTGCTGTGGAGGACGCTGAGCTGATGCCTCCCTGGGGACAGGCCGGGGCATCCTGCTCACGGCTGGGGGCACAGGGCTCCCTACAGGCACAGACCACACCTGGGTGTCTGTGCTCCCGCTGACAGGCGTTTGGGTGCTTTCAAACTGGGGACGATGCAGGGACGCTCCTGAGAACATTCCTGAACAAACCTCTTCATAGCTACGTGCTCCTTCTCCCGGGAGGGACTCGGGGCTTCTGGTGCCGTGAACCTGCGGAGAAGCTGCCCAGCTGTCCTGCAGGGCAGCCTGTCCCTGGTGAGGTGTCCGCTGGCTCCAGCCTCGCCACTGCAGTGGTCAGCCTGTGGAACTGCGGCCTCCTCGGGCCCCGATGGCTCACCGACTGCCCCTCAGTGCTCTTGCACGCTGACTGGCCCGCCAGACCCCATCTCTTAGGAAGTATCACTGAAGTCCCTCCCCAAGTGGAAAGGCCCGCGACCTTGGATTGATTTAATTGTCCATTTGAGCCCTCCCTACAGTCCGTACACAGGCTCTCTGTGTTACTAGTATTTTCCCCCAGCCCAAGACTTTCTGGGTCATTTTCCTCGTGGTATCTTTCGATGAGCACAAGTTTTTCATTTTGATGAAATCTAATTTGTCAAATTTAAAAATACATGTAACTAGTGCAGCCAGACAAGTAGCCAAGGCAGAAGGACCGCAAGCTCAAGGTCAGCCTGGGCAATTCAGCAAGACCCTGTCTCAAGACGGAATGAAACAAAACAAAAGGCTGGGGATGTGGCTCAGTGGTGGAGGTCACCCTAGCCCGCGAGAGGCCTGGGCTCAATCCCAGAACTGCAGAAATAGGGACTTTTTCAGAGCAGGCCGAGGTTTTGGCTCCATGGTGGAGCACTTGTCTCACGCATGTGAGGCACTGGGTTCAGTCCTCAGCACCACATGAAAATAAACAAACAAGATTTTTAAAATTTTTTTAAACTTTTAATTTTATTTATTTATTTATTTATTTATTTATTTATTTATTTATTTATTGGAGGGGGGCTGGGGATTGAGCCCAAGGATGCTTTCTTTTCCACTGAGTTATATCCCCTGTCCCTTTTATATTTTGTTTTGAGACTGTCTTGCTAAGTCACTCAGAACCTCACTAAATCGCTGAGATTGCCCTTGAACATGGTCCTCCTGCCTCAGCCTTCTGAGCTGCTGGTACTGCAGGAGTGCACCACCTTGCTTGTCTCAAAAAACATTTTTTAATTGAAATTTTTTAAGACAGTACTTTTTAGTCCCCATCTAAAAATCTTTGCCAACCTCAAGATTGAAAGCTGTTCTGTGCTCCCTTCTAGAAGCTTTACCATCTTCATTTCTGTGTTTAGATTCAAGCCAGCTCAAATTAATTTCCACTTGCCATCTGGGTTGGGGCTGAGGGTCTTTTCCCCTCTGTGTAGACAACCAGCTGTTCACCACAGGTTGTTGAAAAGGTCTGTCTCTTTGGTGCCTTTGTCAAAATCAAATGACCATCCAGGCATGGGGGTGCACACCTGCCACCCCAGCAACTGAGACAGGAGGGTTAGGACAGGAGGATTGCAAATTTGAGACCAGACTCAGCAAATCAGTGAGACCCTATCTCAAAATAAAATATCAAAAAGGGCTGGGGATGTGGCTCAGAGGTCAAGTGCCCCTGGGTTAGATTCCCCAGTGTCAAAGGAAAAAAAAAATCAAATGACCATGTCCTTGTGTGGCTCTATTTCTGGACTCTTCCTCCTGCTCCATGAACAGGACTTGTCACACCAACCCACAGCACAGTGACAACGAGGCCCATGAGTCCTCCGACTTTGTTCTTTTAGGGATGGTTTTAGAGGAGTCCAAGTCCTTTAATCTTCTAATTAGCTTGTCCTTCCTTCCTCTCCTTCTTCCTTCCTTTTTTCCTTCAAAATAAAGATCCTGAGATTCTGTTTAGGATTGCATTAAATCCTTAAACCAATTTGGGAATAATTGACATCTTTAAAATAGTCAATCTTTGCTGGGAGCAGTGGCCACGCTGAATCCCAGCCGCTCTGGAGGCTGAGACAGGAGGATCGTGAGCTCAAGGCAGCCTCAGCCAACACAAGGCGCTAAGCAGCTCAGGGAGACCCTGTCTCTAATAAAATACAAAATAGGGCTGGGGAGGTGGCTCAGTGGTCGAGAGCCCCTGAGTTCAATCCTTGGTACCCCCCCCCCAAAAAAAAAAAAAAAACAGTCAATCTTCTAGCCCATAAATATAGTCTTCCCTATTTTACTTTCATTTCTCTCAGCAATAAAGATATCAGAATATATATATCTGATATTTAAACATTTTTGTTATATTAAGCAGCATTTCAAAATATAGATTAAAATATTTAAAAGATTAAAGCTATCTTCAAGCTTAAAAATAACAACTCTGGGGCTGGGGTTGTGGCTCAGTGGTAGAGCACTTGCCTAGCACATGCAAGGCCCTGGGTTCGATCCTCAGCACCACATAAAAGTAAATAAATAAAATAAAGATATTGTGCCCAACTACAACTAAAAAAAAATATATTAAAAAAAATAACAACTCTGGAAATGATACTCTGCATAAAGTTGTACATGTTGACAGTGAAATATTTTAATAGTTCACAAAGCCACAAATCACTAAGTAAAACTCTCTTCAATGCCCCCAAAAGGTTACCACTACTGTTGGTGCCTTGGGTTTCTTCTCTGAAGATGTCTGCACACCCATGAGCACACAAGTCCCTTCTGACCACGGCACAGAATGGACACCCTAAATATCTGTAGGTTTGAATAGTGTCCCCCTAAACACAGAATGTCCCAGTCCAATACCCGAGCGTGACCTCACGTGAAAAGAGGGTCTTTGCAGATGTAAGCAAATCAGGGACCTGGAGATGAAAGCACCCTGCACTTAGGACCCAAAATCCAATGGCTGGTGACACTAAGAGAGGAGAAGGAGACCAGGGGCTGGAGGAGGCAAGGTGGAGCTGTGTCATGCCAAGGACCACCAGGGAACACTGTGGGCAGTCACAGGCGTGGACGCATTCTCCCCAGAGCCTGGCCCTGCTCACACCTGACTTCACACTTCCAGACTCCAGAGCTTGGAAAGAATATATTTCTATTGTTTCGAGCCACACAGTTTGTGGCAACTTGTTACAGCAGCCACAGAAAGCAAATGATATTGTTCCACGCTTGGTGTTTTTGCTTGTGATAACATACAATTGTCCCCCCTTATCCACAGTTTCAGTTACCTGAGGTCAACTGCAATTTGAAAATATTAAGTGGAAAATTTCAGAAATAAACAATTTGCAAATTTTTAATTGTGAACCATTCTGAGCGGAGCTATAACATCTGGAGCCTTCCCATCCCATCCTGCCTGGGGCATGAATCATCCTTTTGTCCAGAGTGTCCACCCTATATATGCTACCTGCCCATTAGTCACTTAGTAGCTATGAAGTTTATCAGATGGATTGTCAAGGGACTGCAGAGCCTGCATTCAAGTAAGCTGTGATTTTCTTAATTATGGCCCCAAAGCCCAAGATTTGTGATACTGTCCATTTTTGTTAATTTCATCTTAATTAGAGTATGTTGCTATAATTGTTCCATTTCATTATCAATGTTATTAATGTCTTACTGCACCTGATTTGTGAATTAAACTTTATCATTGGTATGCACAGGAAAAAGAAAAAACAAGGAAGACAGTGTTCCTCGGTTTCAGGCATCCACTGGGGGTCCCCCATTGATGGGAGGGACCCCCGCGGTGCCTTGGAGATATTTACTTACAATCTCATGGACCACCTTCAACCACATAGATCTATCCCAGGTGACTTAATACAGAAAGGGACAAACCTGTGGACACACAGGGAGTGGACGGCCATCTACAGGCCAAGGAGAAAGGCCTGCGCTGTGACCTGGGACTTCTGGCCTCCAGAACTGTAGGAAAATTAATTTTGATTGTTTGAGTCGGCCAACGTGGGGGTGGAGATTTCTAACCCCATCAAGTCGGGAGGCTGAGGCCGGAGGACGGTTCAAGGCCAGCCTGGACAACTTAGTGACACCCTGTCTCAAAATAAAATTAAAAGGGCTGGGGATGGGGCTCAGTGGTAGAACACCCCTGGGTTCAATCTCCAGTGCCAAAAAAGAAAAAAAATTGCTGAAGCCATCCAGTCTGTGGTGCTCGCTGAGGCAATCTGTCCCGACGTGCACCCCAGGCTAACAGCTCAAGCACCACCCTGCAAACCCAGGAAATAGAGACGTTTCCAGGGTCACAGCTGTAGAGGTGCTGGGCTCAGGGGCCACCACTCTAGACCCTACCCTCTGGAGGATCAAAAGTGGCTACACATTCCTCCAGCCCCTTAGGTCCTCTGCTGGCTACCCCTCTGGTACAGAGGCAGCCTACCTCTCCAGAGGACTTCGGTGTGACTTGTTCTGGCCCATGGGGCCTCAGCACTCGGTACAGGCAGGGTATGTGAAGTCTTGCCTGCAGGGCCTGCCACCCTGAAGCCCGGCCCCCAAAGGCACGCGGTTGAGCAGGCCTGAGCACACAGGTGGTCCTGTGGCCAGGCAGCCCGCCACAGCCACCACAGCCATGCAGGAAGGCCGTCCTGGGTCACTCAGCCCCAGTCAAGCCAGCCACATGAGTGACCCTCACATGGCCAGGAGGGGTGACGTGACACATCCCTGGGGAGGCTGCAGCCCGCAGTGTGCCACCAAACACAGCTCGCACACAGCTGTGACAGCATCTGTAGGTGTGAGTGGAGAACCCTGAGTGATCTGGTCAGCTGAAAGACCTACAGACAAAACTGAGGAAGCCAAAACTGGCCCTGTGGATTGCAGGGGCAGCCCAAGTGTCCCTGGCCAGCCCTCCTGAAGGCCTGCCCCGCAGCTTCCAACTCACCCACCAGCACCCACAACAGCCTACATCAAGTGCTTCAATGAGGCTCTTTATAAACTGGTATTTATGACCAGTCAGCCAGCCGCAGCTGCAGGTTCCACACCCTTGGATTCAACAGCTGCAGATTAAAACTTTGTTGTTGTTGTTGTTGTTATTTTTCCAGAAAATTCCAAAAAGCAAAACTTTGAATTTGCTCTGTGCAGAGTACTGGGCTGAATCCCGTAGATGGAGTGGGGTCCCCTGCCCTGGGGACCACAGGTGATCCAGAGACGGCGTTCAACCCTAGGGCTGAAGACACTGTATGGGTACTATTTTTCACACCCGCTTCAAGCCCACTTTGGTCGGGCATTCCCTCCCTCTAGTGGAGCCTGCACCTCCTCACCCAGTCGGGCTCTCTGGCTGTCAATCCGTCTCCCTTTGAACTTAAGGACAGAGCAAAGCTGCTTCTGCTGTCTCACTGGCCACCATGTCTGAGCACAACGCTTGAGTTTGGGGCCCAGATAAACTATCTGTCCCCTAAGCCCCAGCCCTGGAGCTCTTGGGTTGCCTTTATGGAGACACAGACATCGGTGACCAAGGGACTCTCTCCCGCTCCACATCTCATCTGCTGCATGACCTTCGGGAACAATAAGGGTCCCAAGATCCTGGATTCCTGACTGTACAGGGAGCTGTGTTCTGAACACGGCTTGTCCCCTCTGAGACTCTTGCTGAAATCTGGTCCCCCATGTGACAGTGTTGGGAGGTGCTGGGACCTTCAAGAGCTGACCCTAGAGATGCCTAAAAGTGTGTGTGGGGAGTGTGGGTTCTGCGTGAATGTCACACCACCTCCTCGGGTAAGGTACTCGTCGAGCATCCCTGGCATCACATCCCCAGGGGGTCTTGGACCCAATCCCCGTGGACACCAAGGGGTGGCCGCATGTTGGTCCAATACCACCCACCCCAGACTAGACCAGGCCCTGGCATGTGCTCATCACTCGGGTCCTGGTTGCTGGCCTGGGTTCCTGCCTGGCCCCTCAGGTGTCCCCTCAGCTGTCTCATCCCTGGGGCACCAGCCCAACACTGTGCCTGGCAAGGAGCAGCCGCTCAGGACATTCCTGCCACATGAGCAGGTCAGGACCGCCCCTCAGCCCAGAGGTCACCTGGGGGGTCTTCTCAAGATGAGTCCTCACCACTCTGTCCCTCTCCACCTACTGAAATCCAGTGTGTGTCGCTGTGCCCTTCCAGAGGACATCTGTCCCCATCAGCATCAGTCCTGTCAGGACAGGAGCCTCCAAAAGGCAGTAATGGGAGAACACAACCTGGGCTGTCCCCAGAGAATCAAATGGTGACATCAAAAGCAGCCCCTCCTACCCCGGCAGTGGGGTGCAGATGCTAGCATGTCCCATAGTGACCACCCCCTGGCAGCACTGAGCCCCTCTTTTTAAATTTCTGTTCTTTTCATTTTTATCTTTTATTTTATTTATTTTATTCACTACTTTTCTAGAGAGCCTGTTAGGGTGTGGCTGTGGCTCATGGTCACAGTGCTTGCCTGGCTCGTGCAAGGCCCTGGGTGCCCAGAGAGAGGAAAAAGAGAGAACCCAGTAATTTCCAAATGCACATGGAGTCCCGCCAGGAGGCCCAGGTCAGAGTTAGGCCGCGGAGGATGTGTCTGGATGGTGTGTGAATCTGCAGGATCTCCACTCCGTGTGCACCGCACACCCCTCTGCTGCAGGTCTGGCCTCCCCAAGCCCAGCGCCCAGACTTTATGAGCCAGCGCTGCTCACTGCTGCACAAGCCAGACACGGACACAGCTCGCCCTCCGTCTACCCGGGTCCAGTCACAGGAACTACAGTACACCTGACCCGGAATAAATATCGCCAAGAGGTTCAAAGGAAGGGGGTCAGTGCACCACTTGGTGGGCCATGACCCCTGGGCATCCTGCAGAGCTCTAGGCAGCACACAGTGAGCCACCGTCTGTGAGAGGACAAGCAGTCAAGCAGTAGGGTGGCTCCGACCAAACACTCCCTGGACTGGCAAGGGAACGGGGGGGGGGAGGGGGGGGGGACGACACGGCCTTCGCTGCCTCCAGAGTAGGGACCCTGCTGCTGGGGAGGGCAGGGGGGTTCCAGTTCACACCGTCTAACCGTCTGGATTTGGCAGCCTGGGCACGCCCCACCCAGGGTGAGCAGCCGATGGTGGTGGAGGGGCCCAGGAGGGACACTGCCCTGTACTGGAGGGAGCTGGGTTAGAGCCCTCGCTCGCCCAGTCCACCTGGGCCAGCCCATCCTCACCTACAAAATGGGGTTTTCATGGTCCCTTCTAATTTTGAAATGACCTGATTCCAAACGGAACTCCTCGGATCGTGACAGATTTTTGCCAACCAGAAGCAGGAAGTCTTGTCTTAATGGGAATTCTTTGCGCATACCCTCACACTCTCCATTAACAAGCTGCAGGATTGACAGTCTCTCTGTGTGTGTGTGACCTGAACGACGGTTCTGAGCTTGGGTTCTTTCAGAAGAGAAGTGGCCCAGCCGATGAAAGGGGGAAGCAGAACATTCTGTGGAGTGGGGAGAGGGTGTGTGCTGCGGGTCTCTAATCCATCACTCTCAAAACCCCTGGATGGCTGACGTGTCCAAAGGATTTACAGAGGATGCTTGAGACCACCTCCGGCATGGAGGAAGATCAATTAGCAGACTCATGAATCGTGCATCGGGGCAGCACTGCGGATCTCTAAAGTAATTATTTGCTCTTAAGTAAGGGCTTCACCCTGGATTTGAGAACTTCGTAAGTGCGAATTTTAAAATTGTGAAAATAATGCCGTTCACACTGGAAAACTGCTCTCACTAGACCATTTTACACCACAACACCTCTGCAGAGGTCCTGGGAAAGAGCAGGGGAGGGTGTGTAAGTGCCACAGTTAGCTCGTGTTAGGAAACCACCGAAACCAGCTAACCAGCAAGTGTGTTCTGAAGTCCCCGGGATCCACCCACCACTGCCGGGGCTTCTGAAATCAAGGACAGATGCACCTGCGGCACCTAAGCTGTGAGTGCAAATCCTGGGGAACAGTGTCACATGCTGTTCTGGAGACACACTAGCTCTTTGCAAATGCCCTGAAAAGACGTCCACTTTGACACTGTTTTAATTTCAAGAAACTGGAACCCAGGACTGATGTGATTGCAAAATGAATAAATGACACCATTTGAAATAAAACACTCATGCACTGGAGACCTCCTGTAGGGGGCTGCAATCTGTGTCCAAAGCAACATCAATCAAAGGGACAATTATTTCCCACCTCCTGTCTGCATACCTTAACCTCCCCCGAGGGAGGTCTGGGCAAATCTTTGGGGTGATGCAATGGACTAGGCAGCCCAGGGGGACAGTACCAGGAGTCCTGCTGCTTCTACTGTGTCTGACCTTGGACAGCCTGCGTGCCAGCTGGAGTGGTCTGAGTGCCCCACCAGGCAGGTGGGAAAAGGCAGAGCTGGGCTCCACAGCCTATACTAGGAGCCCTCCTGGATTCCTTTTCCTCAGCTGTAAGGTGGGGGCTTGGGAAGGCCGCCCTTTATAAGAAGTGTCTTGAACAGTGAGAGCTGCAGACCGTCCCGGGCCAGGAACTCAAGGTGGGGCTCTGGGGTCAATATTTACATGGCAGGCCCAGGGGCGCTTGGCCATCTGAAAGCTCCAGAACTTGAGTTCTGATATGTAACATTCATCCACCACATACACAGCAGTGGCACAACATGACCCAGTGGCCTGTAAGTTACACCTTTGTTTGCAAAGGTGGAGGGAAGCTGGCGGGAGGGGAGGAGGCCCGATTGTTCCATTAAATATTAAGTATTGTGCGATTCTGAGTTCATCCCATGCAGACCTGTTGAGAGGAGTCTGGTGACTGCTTGAGGCCGATATTCTTGGATTGCAGTGAGGAGACAGTACTTTTAGATAAGCTAAGTGCTCATGGAACTGCTACAGACATACCTATGTCATCCAGCTGGGTCTTTCCTGCTACTAGGGATTGAACCCTGGGGTGCTTTCCTACCAAGCCACATTCTAGGTCCTTTTTAGAGACAGTATCTAGCTGACTCATCGTAGAGTCTCCCTAAAATGCTGAAGCTGGTCTTAAACTTGTGATCCTCCTGCCTCAGCTTCCCAAGTCACTGGGATTACAGGCATGTTCCACAGTGACAAGCCGTAATCTAGTTTTAACCAAAGCCAGGGTCACTGGGTTGATCTCAATCCTGACTTTTCTGCTGACTTCAGAAGGACACCAGCATGTCCTTCCCCACCTCAGTATCTCTGATTTTCGATAGTCCAGTGCATCATGAAAATACTTATCCTCTCGTGTCGCTTGCATAGAAAGTGTTACTAAACATAAAAAAAAGAGAAAGTGTTACTAAACAGAACACCCGAGATGCATCCCTTCCTGCCGGTACTTTAATAATGCTTGGTATATGCTTTAAATATTCTTACAGGCAGTTAAGTATAAATGTGAGTGTACATAAACTATCCTACCCCAGGAATAATTTAAGGAACCTTACAACTTTCATGAAAAATATCTTTACAGTATATCCCTTGGATTATTATAGACCTGCATTGGTGTCCAGTACAGTGACCACCAGCCTGAAGTGACACTTATTTTTATTTTTTATTTTTTTTTTTAGAGACAGAGAGAAAGAGAGAGAGAGAGAATTTTTCAATATTTATTTTTAGTTCTCGGCGGACACAACATCTTTATTTTATTTTTATGTGGTGCTGAGGATCGAACCTAGCGCCCTGCTCATGCCAGGCGAGCACGCTACCGCTTGAGCCACATCCCCAGCCCCTCAAGTAGCATTTAAATTGTTTATAATTAAATAAAATGTAAAATTCAATTCCTCAGTAGTATTAGGCACATTCTGGGTGCTCATTAGTCACAGGTGGTCAATGGCCACCATACTGGAGTGTTTGTGCAAGTTCTGCTAGGCAGAGCTGCTGTAGACTTTCTCCCATATCTAACAGTCCCTACGTGACAGTAAATACTGAGTAACTGTTTGTTGAATGAATTTTAAAGAATTAGTTCTAACTTGGTTCTTTTTTTTTTTTTCCTCCAATTTTGAGACAGGGTCTTGCCAAGTTGCCTAGGCTGGCCTCAAACTTGCAGTCCTCCTGCCTCAGCCTCCAAGTCGCTGGGATTACAGGAGTATACCACTGCACCAGGCTTGTCCTATTAATTCTTCAAATGAGTCAAACAGAAAAGAGAATCTGTTTCAGCACAACCCACAATCTGGCACATGGGGACTGACTGGGGTCACTCCTTTTCTGCCCACTATCACATAGAAAACTTCACCCACTCTGGATCACACCCTCACCATATTTATCTGATGGCTTCATTCTAATCAAATTTGTCATGTTTCTCTACATAAATTACCTGAATGTTGTTTTTCCCCATTGGGCATCTGCAGTGGGTAGAGGATATATTGAGCCTTCCAGGGATTTTTTTTTCCCAATGCTTTAGTGTCAGATTCTAAACTAACTTAATTTTTAGTGCAAGAAAAAATTCCCCCCTTTAAAGCTTTTTGTTCTTAGAAACAAAATCAAAGCAAGTATCTCAGCATTCTGTGTATCAACAAAGAAACTGAAAACGTTCAGGGCAAAACCTTACACCCAAGATGAATTCTGCAAAAAAACATCCTTGAAACGGATCCAACTACTCTTGGGATTACAATAAACCCACCTTTGCCCTGGCTGGCAATTTACTGCCTAGCTGCCCAGGACAGGGACAGAAAGGGCTGGCAGAGAGATGGCATGCAGCTCCCTCCACCTGCGCTCCTTTTCTCTGCCACCAGGGTTTTCGTTCACAGCCTCCCTAAGTGAGAAGTCACTGGCCTCAAGAAAAATGTTCTTTTCCTGTCCCTTTGCAAATGGAATCTGCCTTTGTGAGTTCTCTCCACCATATCAAATATATGTAGCCATTTAATCAAATAAACAGGAAAAGGTCCCATAAATTGGGGGAGGGAGCATTCACAAAGTTCCTCTTCTACAGTAGGTCTTTCTGCTAAAACTAAAAATACAGTTCTCCTCCAGAACCCTTCATAAATATGATGGTAACCACAATTACATTGAGCAGGTTCCTACGAGAATCGGCTTTGGGATTTGCTCAAAAGAGGGGGAGCTTTGCAACTGCACTGTAGGGAGAAAACAGAACCAGAAAATGAATTTTCATGGAATTAGAATTAAACCCAAAGTTAAGGCTAATGTATATCTTCATTCCGTGTTGGACTCCTTCTGGTTCAAAACGCAAATACTAAGGGTGAGTTGCTGAGCAGAAAGAATCTTGGGGAGAATAAAAGTGTAGGGTCGCCTGCCCACGGTGGCCAGGGAGGACCAGGGCGCTCTCCTATGACAATCTGGGGTCCTTTCCGTTTGGCGACTGATCCGGAGGCTGCTGACAGCCGACCCTGAAAGCCCTTGAATGATCTGAGTCCTAAATTGGACGCATCTCTGCAAACCGTCCCAAGTTCCTGTAACCAAAATCAAACGAACTAAGAACAGCAGTTGCTTTTCTCCCCACAGGTATCCTGAAACTTGGCGTCTGGGTCTCGCTGTCACTGCAATTTAGTAAGAACTAAATTCGTATAATTTCTTTCTCAAGTGGTTGGCATTTTTAGTTATTCATGCATTTTCTTCTCTTGCCTTTGGGGTTGGGGGAAGCCTCGGACGCTGTTTTTGTCCTAGAGCCCCACCCCCGCTGCCCGTACCTATCTTCCATCCCTTCCCCACTCCTGGCCCGTTTTGTTCCCTTGCAAAATAGGACTGTCCCACCAGACCCATAGACCCAGTTCAAGGCGGGGGCGCCGAAGCAGCGCCCCTCTACGGCGGGGGCAGGAAGCGCCGCGCGCCCTCCCGTTTCCCTCCCTTCTGGCAAAACAATAGCTTTTTGCCGGGAAAACGAAGTTGGGAGGAAGGCCGGCGCGCTCCGGGCCGAGTGGCACTTGCGGCAAGCTGCAGGTCCGCGGCCGCCAGACGCGCCCTCCTTCTGCGCGGGCCCGGCCCGCCCGCCGACCCGCGGTCCCACTCCGCTCCCCAGCCCCAGCCGCGCCCCCGACAGGAACCACACTCCCGCCCTCTGCCGTGCGGACCCCAGTCGGGGTCCAGGCCCAGCCCGCCACGAACAATGCGCGCCCCGCCCCGCGCGCCCATTGGCCGGGTCCGATTGGGCTGCGCGCGGGGCGGCGGGCGGCTCGGCGCGCGTGCGCGGGGCGGGGCGCGGGCGGGGGCGGTGCTTTGTGTGCGGCGGCGGGCGCGGGGCGCTGGGCGCGGGGCCGCGGGCGGGCGGCGGCATGGAGGAGCTGAGCAGCGTGGGCGAGCAGGTCTTCGCCGCTGAGTGCATCCTGAGCAAGCGGCTCCGCAAGGTGCGTGCCACCCCGCCCGCCGCCGCCCGGCCCGCCCTTGTGTCCGGCTCACCGCCTGCTCTTCTCTCCCCGCAGGGCAAGCTGGAGTACCTGGTCAAGTGGCGCGGCTGGTCCTCCAAGTGAGTCCCACGATGCGGGTCCGCCTTCCCGCGCTCGCCACCTCGCCGGGGGTGGGGGCGGCCTGGGGACCCTAGGTCGCGCCGTCTAGGGAGCGGGGCGTTCACGAGCGAGGCGGGAAGTTCGAGAGGTCCCCGAGCGTTCCGTGGGTGGGGGCGCCAGCCGGGCCTGGGGCCGTCCTTTGTTTACGAGCCCGCGGGGAGCGGAGCTGGTGGCTTCCCTCCCCGTATCCCCCTGCGGCCCTCCACCGCTGCGCCGCGCGCTCCCCGGGGCCCATTTGTTGCTTTCACCCCCGCCCGGCTCACCGCTTCCTGGCCTGGCGGGGCAGGCGCGGGACGCGAGCCCCCCTCCTCCTATCCATATTTTCCCCCGCTGTAACCTGAGCTTCCTATTGATGGATGTAGAACTCCCCCCTCCCTCTTTCTTTCCTTTAATGGAAGGGAGGGGACTTAAAGTCCCCTGAAGCTGCCTCCGCAGCTGCTCCGCACCCCTTTTTACCCTGACTACCCTTTCTTTGCTCCAACTCCGGTGCTTGGCCCCCGCTGGCTGGGGCGCCAGCCACATTGTTCTGTCTGGGCTGTCTGTGCCCCTCAGTCTCCCCCTCCCCGCGTCCTGGACCTGCCTTCCCTTCCCTCCCTGGCTCCGGGCCAGGTTTTGGGGGATTCCCTTTCTGCAACTTTGTGGTTTTGGAGGGGGGGATTTGTTTTCCTCCCAGGCGCAGACTTGGAGTCCTTGGAGTCCTCCTGTGGCCTTTTTAATTGAGGGCTTGAAGTGGCAGTTTCTCTGTGGATTTGAGGTTAGGACACTGGCCTCAAGGACCTCCAGCATCTGGGTTGGGCCTTTTAAGGGCCACTGAGCCAAGGTGTCCTTGCGTCCAGTTGTGCTAGGGGAGCAGTGGTGACCCCGGCAGGGCTGGGTCTCCGGCACCAACCTACTCTTTGCTTTTCCAGACATAACAGCTGGGAGCCAGAGGAGAACATCCTGGACCCACGGCTGCTCCTGGCCTTCCAGAAGAAGTGAGACCAGTAACTGTACAGGAGGAGGGGAGAGTTGGGGCCAGTGGCCCCCTAGAGGGCTTGGGCTGGGCTGATTTTAGGTCTCATAGCAAGACAGTCCCCAGGTCTCTTGTGCCATCTCCTTGGCTGTCTGTAAAAGCAAAGCATCCAAGGTCCCCAGCCAGCACTCTCCCTATCTGAGGAGTCACTAGGAAGTGCTGCTTTGGTCTCTGGTGGACAGACTGGCAACAGCACACCTCCTCTGTTCTTTCCTGCAAAGGTTTGCTGCAAAACTGCAGGCCTGTCCTCTTGCCCCTACAGAAGTGTCCATGGGTAGGAGAAGGCTCAGACAGTGAGCTGACGTCACAACACAGTTTCACCTGTTGTGTCCAGAGCAGTACATTAACTTTGCTCTGACCTGCCAAACAGTACTGAGGTAGAGCTCGGGGCAGGGGTCTGCAGGCTTGGGCTGGATTTGCTTATGTAATTCTAAGATGTCATTTCCACCTATAGGTAGGAGACCTGGGTTAAGAGACAGGCCTCCATGAGGTGTTCTAGAGGAAAGGTGGTGAGGGAAGGCAATGGTGTGCCCACTCATCCAGGTGTGAACACCATGTGGTAGCAAATTGTGGGTGGCAGCCCGATGGCATCCCCCTTATAGGAGCTTCCTGTGTTCAGAGGCAGATGATTTGGTGCTCAAAGCCTCCCAGCGGGGGTCACTCTGACAGGCTAGTTCTCAGGTCATCCAAGCTGTGTTCACATCACAATGTAGCAGGTAGGTTTTCGCATGACGAGAGAAAGTAGATGCAGGTGCTGGCTTTGGAAAATCTGGTATCAGCAATCTCATTACCTTCTATTTAGCTCATAACTTGGTCCTATGAACCTCAAGGAGGTCAGCTTGACACATTGCAGGACCTGAGTTCACTTTTTTGCCTTTGAGGTGGCCCCCTTGGGTGAGGTGCTGTGGCATCCTTCTGTAGTCTCACCACTCTGAAGGCAGAGACAGGAGGATCACTTGAACCCAGGAATTTAAGACCAGCCCAGGTGAAAAAATGAGAGTGTCCTAGGACAGTGACCTTCTGTGGTAGAGAGCTTGCCTGGCATGTTTGATCCCCAGCACCACAAAGACAGCAGACAGCATTCCAACTGTTGAGCGGCACATGTCCTCGACCTAGCTTTTGGTTAAACAGACAAGAGCCAAAATATCTGAGAGTTTCGAGAGTTTTTAAACTGTGGGTGGCTAGGATTATATCGTGGAAGACATAAAACCAGGAAGGTGGGCCTTGCCTGGGAGTGCTAATCAGATTCTGTAGGGGGTCACCTTCCAGGCCCGTTATCTATTTTATTTTTTACATAATATCTATATTTTTATGTGGTGCTGAGGATCAAACCCAGGGCCTCACACAAGCTAGGCAAGCGCTCTACTGCTCAGCCCCAGCCCAGCCCTGTTTGTTTAACTACGGGAATCTTCTCCAGGTCAGGCCCCTTCCTATGGGGTGGCCTGAAGTATGAGTAGGGGCCATGCTCTTGGAAGTGCTTCCTGACCCCTGAGGCAGGAGGGCTGCAGGAGGTGCAGGCTTTGAGCCCTCACTACTGCTTCACCGATGAGCACCTCCGTTACTTCTGTCAAGAGCAAGTGACTAGAGAGGAGAACTCAGGAGAGCCTGGCCAGCAAACTGATCCTGGGGAACATTCTCAGGCAGAGGTAGGACTTTGATGGTGGGAGCATTTTTTTGCTGTCTCCTTGCCTTGGTCTTTCTTCTATTAAAATGAGAGTTTGCACCACATGCCCCAAAAGCTGATTCCCGTTAGCCAAGCTGGATTTTTGCAAGACATTCCACCTGCAGAAAGTTTGTAGGCGTAAACCAGAGTTGTGCCTGTCCTCGCTTTGCTTGGGTCTCTTCCACTTGTCTTAGCCAGATGCCAGTGAGCTGGCGTTCCTGTGGAGATAAAGATGACCCTTGCCACACACACACACACAAAAAAAATGAGGTCTGGACCTTTGCTGTGGGCATTTGATGGACACAGTGCAATTTTGCAGCAAAATAGTCAACAAGCTGCCACAGACCAGAGCAGCAGAGAACCTCGGGGGCCACATGAGGTGTTAGAAGCCGTGGGGCTCCTGTGTGTTAGGGGAGGTTGTGAGCAGTGCCTTTCCACGCTGATCAGTGTGTGTCTTCAGGGAACACGAGAAGGAGATACAGAACCGAAAGAGGGGGAAGAGGCCCAGAGGTAGGCCCAGGAAGCACACGGTCACGTCTTCCTGCAGCCGTCGCTCCAAGCTCAAGGTGAGTGTGCGCTTCTAAGACCTCTTTGGGCAGAGGAAAGGTTTCAGGGCTCTTGGGTGGGGACGTTACTTCTGCAGAAGTTTTCGTCTGCTCAGAAGGCAGAATCCCCCTGTGTGCTGCCTCCAAGCCTCTGAGTAGGGGCACTAGCAAGCCACAGAGTCCTGCCTCTCCTTCCACCCTGTTGGCGTCCTGCAGGGCCAAGTCTCCTGACCCTGTTTCTCTGGGCTTCTATACATTTTTTCTGGGTAGCAGGGTCAAACTTGGCCACTGCCTGTGATTCCGTCTTGCTCCCGGGGACTTATCATCAAAAACCAGAAAAGAATGGGAAGCGTCCATATGGAGGTGCTCAGAGGTTTACCACGTAGATATGGACCAACAGGGTAATTAGTCAGGCCCAAGATATTGGGCCATTCCATACCCAGCCCTGAGTACACCTTAAATCAAGGTAGCCAGGAAACACAGGGCTGGCTGAAGGCCCAGGAGCCAGCAGGAGGGCAGGGGGCCATGCTGTGCTGGTGTCTTCTTGGGAATGTCCCTCCCTGCCATGATGACCACAGCAAGGTGGGCTTCCCACACCACAGGCATGTGTGCACCAGAGTCCCTGACGTCACCCCTCCACTCCCAACAAACCAGAGGCGAGACGGGAGGGGAGTCCGGCCTTGGTCTGGATGTGTCTTTGATTGTCTTCTCAGTGAACTGCTGTGGACCCTGGCATGCCTTGGCCAGGAGCTCGCTCACTTCCAGTACCACTTCCAGGGGACTGTGGATCCCTACTTGGAATCTTGCTGACTGGTCTGCCTGGGGGGGGTTCTTTTGTCTTTCAAATCTTCCTCTCCAGCAGGACAGTGCAGGCTACAGAAGCCTGTGGATTGTAAAAGGCTTTCTTTGGAGTGAGGAGACCCTCCAGGTCTGACAGGTTCAGTTCCTGTTCAGATCAGGAGAGCTTCGCTGCAGGGAAACAAGAGCAGGAAACCCATCTCCCTAACCACCTTAGAAGATTCTGCCCAGCAGGCAGCAGGGTACCTAAGAAACAGGGGGACATACTTTGGCATTTGGGATGACATTCAGAAGAGGAGGAGGGGGTGGTGTGTTGACCTGTGCACTAGAATGCTCTGAGGGTCAGATTTGGAAATAGGGTGATTGGAGCAGGAATCTGCTTGGTTGTGATCGAAGCCCTTGGGCTCTAAGGCTCAGCCCTCTAGCACAGTGGCTTATGCCATTCTGGGTACAATGCCCTTTTTGACTTGTCTGCCAGATATCTAGAGCAAAACTTGTGTTCCTTAAAAGCCAGTGGTGTGTGGAAAGTTCTGTGCTGTATCTTCATTACTCTGAGTTAATTTTACAAACAACCTGTTTTGTTTTTGTTTTTCTCCTACTCTGCCTTTAATTTTACATTTCATGTAAAGCCTGTTACATCTTTTGGGGACCACATGGTGAACGGTCACTTCTCCTTGGTCTGGGAAGCCACCGAATTGCTGGCTACAGATGCTGACGTCCCTTGAGGAAGCCTGGTGCTCTGACCTTGGCACCAGGCAGCAGAGAAATGACTCCCTCCTCTTGTCTTCCCAGGAACCCGATGCACCCTCCAAATCCAAGTCCAGCAGTTCCTCCTCTTCCTCCACATCATCTTCGTCTTCCTCAGATGAAGATGACGACAGTGACTTAGATGCCAAAAGGGGTCCCCGAGGCCGTGAGACCCACCCAGTACCTCAGAAGAAGGCCCAGATCCTGGTGGCCAAGCCCGAGCTCAAGGATCCCATCCGTAAGAAGCGGGGGCGCAAACCCCTGCCCCCGGAGCAGAAGGCTGCCCGGCGGCCTGTGAGCCTGGCCAAGGTGCTGAAGACCGCCCGAAAGGAGCTGGGGGCCCCAGCCAGCAAGCTGCCCCCTCCACTCAGCGCCCCTGTGGCAGGCCTAGCGGCCCTAAAGGCCCATGCCAAAGAGACCTGTGGCGGCCCCAGCACCATGGCCACCCCGGAGAACCTGGCCAGCCTGATGAAGGGCGTGACGGGCAGCCCCAGCCGTGGTGCCATCAGCTGGCAGAGCTCCATTGTGCACTACATGAACCGTGTGGGCCAGAGCCAGGCCCAGGCGGCCAGCAGACTGGCACTCAAGACCCAGTCCTCCAGCAAGTGCGGCCTGGGGCTGGACCTAAAGATGAGGACGCAGAAAGGGGAGCTGGGGATGAGCCCCCCAGGAAGCAAAGTCCCAAAGGCCCCCAGCAGTGGAGCTGGGGAGCAGAAAGGGAGCAGCGCAGGGGGAGGACCCCACACCCATGGCAACAGCAAGGTCCCCACCGGGTGCCCAGGCTCCCAGCTGGCACCCACCCAGGAGCTGAGCTTGCAGGTCTTGGACTTACAGAGTGTCAAGAACGGCATCCCTGGAGTGGGCCTGCTTGCCCGCCATGCCACAGCCACCAAGGCCGTCCCTGCACCCCACCCAGGCACAGGGAAGGGCACTGGGGGTGGCCCCGGTGCTGTGAGTGCAGCCGGCATGCCCACTGAGGCGGGCAAAGGGGAGAAGCTGGCCTCCAGAGCAGCAGCACTACCCACCCCTTCAGGCAAGAGGGAGAACATCAAGAACAGCTCTGCCCCCGGTGGGCAGGATGGCCACGCAGCCCCCGGAGAAGTCCGCAAGGCCACCGTGCTGTCGGAGATGAGCACTGGTGAGGAGAACAGCAGCTCCGACTCGGACCCTGACTCGGCCTCCATGCCAGGTGCCGGGCAGAGCCTGTCAGTGTCCGTCCAGACCAGCCAGGACTGGAAACCGACCCGCAGCCTCATCGAGCACGTGTTTGTCACTGATGTCACAGCCAACCTCATCACTGTCACAGTGAAGGAGTCCCCCACCAGCGTGGGCTTCTTCAACCTGAGACATTACTGAGGCCCTGGGCCACCCTTACCCAGAGCTCCCACCCACCCAGGTCTGACCCCTTCTCCTTCGTTGCCTTTGGTGAAGTGTGGCGGCCTGCCACCCCACAGCTAAGGGGAGGTCTGCAGGGGTCTCCTGCACCCCCGGCTTGAAGACCTCCCTCCAGACCCTGCCCCGGGGCTTGGGGCTGCTTCCTTGCCTTGCTGGGGCCTGGCTTCCCTGTGTTCCTACCTCTTCAGGCCTCCCTCGCTCCCATCGCCTCAGGAGATCCAAGTGGCCCTGGGACTCAAGCCCCCTGCCTGCTCACTGCAGGTCTCCACATGAGTTTGGGTGCCCCTTCCGAGCCTAAAATGACAGCACTCAGACCTGCCTTGTTCCCAGGGAAGGGATTGGGGTGGGGGGGGAGCTTCTGGCACAGCTCACTGTTCCCCCACAGGGGTGGGCAAAGTAGAGTGGGATGGGGGGCCTGGGCATCCTTAGGCCTGGCACCAGCCTTCAGAAGATCAAATAGGGCGGAGAAGGGGCCTGTGGGCAGGAACCCAGCCAGAGCTGTGCCTGAGCCTTTAAGGACAAGGTAGAGACCCTGCCCCAGGAACTGCAAGGACAGGGTCAGGGACCCCAAAGATGTTGGATTTAGCACCCTCTGACCCTGATTCCGAGTAACATCTCCAGCCCGAGTTGGCCTCTGGAGTCCAGCAAGGGTCCAGGTACATCTGAGGATCCTCCAGGAGTCTGAACCAGATGGCACTGCTGCCTCCTGCCAGCCTGTGCCTCAGGGTCCTCTAGAGTACACGCTAGTTCCCAGGGTTGGAGCTGCTGGCCTGGGGGAGGGGACAGACACAGGCCAAGAAGCTGGGACTAAGAGTTGGGCCAAGAGGCTTTATATAGGGGGGGCCCTTAGCAGGCAGCTGGATTCACCAGCCTAGGCTTGTGGCCCATGGACTGGCTGCCAGCCACAGGACAATGGGAAGTGCAAATGTTTGCCCCAAGTCCATGGCCCTGACCCAGTGGATAGGCCACTCCTCAGGTGCCACTTTCCCTGACAATCCCCCCACACACAGACACACCTTTGAGGGTTTCATATTCTGCTTCCCAGTTGAGAAGCAATCTCCCAGTGCCATTGTGGATGTGAGACAAAGTCTGAGCAGCTTGCCTAGCGGAGGGCCTGTTCCGTCCCCTCCAAGAAACAAGATTTCTGAACCCACCCCAGGGCCTTCTCCCTGTCCCGCCTCAGTGCTGAGTCTCAGAGCTGCCTTGCTAGGTTTCTGGTCAATGTCGGGATTTTTGTGCCAGGATGACAGCAGAAAGGTGGGCAGGAGGTGGCTGTGGTAGGCAATCTGATTGACATGATTTTGTGATGCCAAAAAAAAAAAAAAAAGTCTGGGGGAGGTGTGGAACTGTCACCAGCCTGCAGAGGTCCTCTTGGTTCCAGCCACCTTGCAGAGAGGAGCTGTCCTTCCTCAAGCCAGCCTGCCTAGGGGCTTGCCAGGCTTCAGGACCCCCAGATCCTCACCCCCACACCAAATAGGAAGAGATGGCCTCTGTGCAGCCAGATTGACCTCAACAGTGTGCCTTTGGGGACAGAACATGTCCATCACTGCACTGAGGGTCATCCAGGTCCAGCTGGCAGGAAGTGCTGCCTGCAGCAGGGATGGAGCCCACCCTGCGGGCTCCTTGGCTGACTCAAACTTTGCAGCTTCTTTTCTGCCAGGCACTGTACTGCCTTAGAGGTTCCTCTAAGCTCTTGAGAGGAACCTAGAGTCCCACTAGCTGTTAGCAAAGTAGGGGTGTTTGTCCCTGGGTGTCTGGGCTGACCAGCTTTGTCCCCAGTTGCCAAGTCTCTCCAGACCCCAATTTGGTGCCTTTCTTTTTACCAGCTACTTCAATCCCAAAGCTTAAATCTGCAAACACCTTCCCAGCCACTCTGCCTTCTTGCTGTGTTGTGTGTTGTGACCCCAGTGTTTTATGTTAAAGAGCGTGTGTGCGGGTGCAAGAGTCCCGGCTGGAGAGGTGCACCAGAAGCTCCAAGCTGGTCATTTATGTTTACCAATAAATAAAAGTAGTTCTTTTTATATTTTCATTTGCTGCTCTGTGTGTGTGTGTGTGTAGAGCTAGGCATTGGTCACACATCTGACTTAAGATTCGTTGTTGCTTTATTCCTAAGGGTCCCAGGTGAACTGTACCACGGTGTGTACTGAGTGGATGTTTTAGCCCTTGTCTTTTTGTTGCTTCTGTATTGGGTGGGAAGGGGCCAGCTTGTCCTCTTAGAGACTTTGGCATATTTTTATATGTATTTTTGGTACCAAAAAAAAAAAAAAAGTGCTCTTTGCTTTAGTTACACTCCAAATTCTGACCCCACTAAGCTCTGGACTTGAGGCTCCATCAGAGGAAAGCTTGTGGAGAGAACCGGAGCTCTAACCAAGGTCAAGCAATGGCTTGATTTGTTTTTTTGTTTTGTTTTTTGTGGTGCTGGGGATTGAACCCAAGGCCTTGTGCATGCAAGGCAAGCACTCTACCAACTAAGCTATATCCCCAGCCCTTGATTTGTCTTTTAATAATAAAAAAAAAAAAGCCAAATCCTGTATACTTCTTGCAACTGCTTAATCTCTAGCTGTGTCTGCTTTCTTAAGGAGAAGGAGCAGAATGAGTGTGTCCTGTGTCGTCACCCTGACTTGACAGCTCTGTGTTGAAACAGGACAGCAGCCTGGCCCCTCTTCCAATGGGACAAGGAAATGGTGTGGGGAAGGGGTCTGAGCAGGGAAGAGGTGGTCCCTGGATGACCAGATTTTTACCCAAGTCCATCTCACAGTTCTATAGAGTTTTCTAGTACTTTATTGGAAAACTAACACTAGCATAGATGGCAGGGGGCTTTAGTCTGACATTAATTTATTTTGCAGGAGAAGGACTTTAATAAATGGTACCAGAAGATACTTGTCTTTTTGTTAACCCTTAGTATATCAATAAATATTTTTTTTAACTTTTTAACCTGGTACATAATGAGTGATGTCTGGAAACAGAACAGACTGCTTTCCCTGTCTTGGGGCAAAATATTCACCTGGGTACAGACTGAATAGTTGGTGCATGGAAAAGGCTTAAGTGTTTTCAAAAATATTTATTTGCTTGTTTATTTTTGGTACTGGGGATTGAACTCAGATGCACTTTACCACTGAGCTGCACCTCGGACCTTTTTCTTTTTTTTCTTTTTCTTTTCTTTTTTTTTTTTTTTTTTTTTTTTTTTTTGAGAAAGGGTCTTGCTAAATTGCTGAGACTGGCCTTGAACTTTTCAATCCTCCTGTCTCAGCCTTCCAAATCGCTGGAATTAGACTTAATTGTTTTCATAGGGCACAAAAAATAAAAAATGTTTGAGGAAGCAAGGAATAGTGTTTGATATTTAAGAGAGACTCTACACCAGCAGTCCATGACCAAGGGCAATTTCAGGGGACACTTGGCAGTGAATGGAGAGGGTTGTCACATAGGTTGGGTTCTACTGGCATCTAGTGGGTAGAGACCAGGAATGCCTCAAAAATACCCTGCAATGCATTTGACAGTTATCCATGACAAAAATGAGCTTTCCCAGGATGTCACTGGTGTTTTTTGAGAAACCCTGATTTAATAGGAAAGACAGAAAACACTAATAAAATAATGATGGAGCAGAGGGGAGGAGGGATGCTACAGGCATCCAAGTGGGCAGAGGACAAGATTGCTGCAACACACGGAGACATCTCCTAGAGGCATATCAAAAGTAAAACCAAAATTCTGCCCCTCCTTCCAGTGCCTTACTGGACTGCACCCCTGGAAAGTTCTGGAGAGTCTCTGTGAAGCCAAAAGACTGGAGAGCCCGCTCACTGTGGCTCCTACCCCATGGCTCATAATAAAGAGATGATGTGCTTATTATATAGCCTTCCCTGCTCCTTTAAGGTTTGCATTACCCTCGGCATGAATTTATTCATAAATTTCATTCTCCAGGGAGAATGGAGCTTCCTTTGAAGTGAAGAGAACTTGGGCCTGGAGTCTGGATGCCCCTGGCTGAAAGGCTAATTTGGGCAAATTAGCCTGAGTGTTTTAGTTCAGGGGGGACCCCAGCTCCCAGCTCCAGAAAGGCCTGCGCACCTGGAATCTCAGAGGCAGGCGGCACTGGGTGCCATTTATTTGGGTTGCTTCCTGAGGCCGTTTATTTTGGAGAAGGTGAGCAGGGTGGATCCCAGCTGTCCTATGCTCTGGATTCTCCAACTGCATAGAAGGCCTGGGGACGTCCTGGAAGGAGCCAGTTAGCGGAGCAGGAGCGGGAGCCGGCTCTGGAGAGGTGGAGAAGCCACACTTTCGTGAGAACCCATTTCTACAGGACTTGGCCAGACAGGTACGGGGCCTTGACCACACAGGCTTATGTAAGTTTCAGCCCTGCTAATCTGATCATCTAACCCACTGCCCTCCCAGAAGAATGGGCTGTGCCCAAAGAGGCCGGATCCGTCTAGAAAACCCAGCCGCACGCGCCACCCGGACCTACCGGAGGGCGCCTGGTGCGACTAGGGCAGCGGGGTTTGGAGGACAGCTGGACATCTTTCTTTCTTCCCTCCACTCTTGCGGATCGAGGCGCTGGCCTCAAGGAGGGCTCGGTACCGAGCACCCCCGGGTGCCTTTGGCTTATGGTGGGGGTGGAGGTGACAGGAACCAGAAAATATGACGGTCTCTCTGGGGGGGAGGGGAGGCTCTTGGGACCTAGGCAGAAGCTGCTGCCTCTAGAGGGCGCGCGCGTCCCATGAACTTCGGGGCCGCCGAAGCTTTGGACGTGCGGCATCACTCAGTACCGGTTGCTACAGGCTGCCCCTAAACTTATTGCACCCCTCTACCTTGCCGTCCTGAGTGGCCCCCTGCCATCCGGGTCTCAGAAGACTGAAAGGAAAGCCCGGGATCCAGTCTACAGCCTCACACGCCTCGCCACGGTCTGCTCAGGACTTCAGGCAGTCATCTACCTGGGACCGCCTGAATTCAATCCTCTGCCACCCCCATCTCGGACTCCAGATGGGTCTCTGGGCGTGGAGGAGTTTTTGATGAGAAGAGGAAAGCCAGTGGGCACAGTTCTATCCGCCTCCCGCCTCCCCTTCTGCGCACAGCACTGGGTCTCCACCAGAACCCTTGCGCGGGAATCATCATAGGCACAAAACAGACCTATCCGACACTCCGCGAAGAGCCACAAACATTCCGTTCAACCAAGTTTGTCCTGGACCAGGCTCGGCTCAGGTAGCGGCTACCTAAGCTAGTTCTGCCCTCGGGACGCAAGGGACCCGGAGGTGGCACCCCGGTCAGAGACCCTCCGCACTTGATCTCCGCTTTCCGGGGAGTATCTGCCCGGGAAACAAGCCCGCCGAAGGAGTCCCTGCCAAAGCTAAGGGTGAAGGTGGCCAGCGAACTTAAAGAAAGGGTAGGGTCGGCGCCTTCGCGTTTCCCTAGCAGAGGACTCCAGAAAGAGCCGGCGTCGCGGCGGCGGGCGGGGCGGCAGGCCCTGTGATGCCGGGCCACCCCACTCGTCCTCTTTGCTCCTTGATTTCCCTCGCCCGCCAAAGAGCCCAGGACAGAGCCTGCCCAGCCCAGGCGCAGACTTTGGGCCGCTGGGTCCCTGGGCGCAGTCTGCTGGCACAGGAAGGGCACTCAACGCTCAGCGACCTCTGGCGTCAGGGCGCTTCTTGAACCCTAGGACCTTCCATCTGGTCACTGAGATGGAGGAGGCAGGTGAAGAGGGATCCGCCAGTGGCCAAAGACAAGACGGTGCTCACGCCCTCCCCTCAGGCTCGGCGGGTGCTCCGGGTTCGGATTCTTGGCTTCTTGGCGGGGCGACGTCTGCGGAGGACTTTAGAGGGGGAACTAGGTTCAATGCAATGGCCTCTTTGGGGAACCGGAGGGGACTCCTCGGTGCCGGCTTCACGACCCCGCCCCCCTGCTCAGTCGGCTGCCCAGAAAGACCGGAACACTCCCTACCAGTACCCTTCAATCTTCTTTCTCTCGACGGTCCCTGGCTCAGCCCTGGGGTGTCCGCCGCCAAGAAGACCAGGGGCGGAGAGGCAGTGGGGACCGGGAGGGCGCGCGGCCGCGGCGCAGCGGCTCCGTGTTCACTAATCACATCAGCTCGCTCTGCGCCGGCTCCGAGCAGGCAGTTGCCTAGCAATGCCCGCGGATTCAATTCCTCAATCAATAGGCGCGAGGCTCTGCATTTCGGGGAGCGCTGTTGAGACTGGGTGGGACTGGGACACGGGTCCCTCGGTATTAGGGAGCAAGCCGGGGAGGCTGGGGGCAAGGCTACCAAGCACCTGGGCCTCGGAGAACAGCGACGTCGGACCTGGGGGTGGGACGCGAAGGGGGAAGCCCCGCCAGAAAAAGGGAACCCCAGGGTGGCGTGCATCCTCCCGAGGTCCCCGACTTCTGCCCTGGTCCCAAAGAAGTGTAATCGGTAGGTCAGGAAAGTCAGAAGCCTCCCCGGGGAGGCAGAAGAAAGTCCTACCCGGCTCCCTCCCAAGCCCAGCCCCCCTAAGTGGGGGTGCCCTCGTTGGGGATGGGCTTTCGCGGGGACTCCGTCTCTTCCCAGGCGGAAGGGGAGGAAGGTGAGACCTGGGGTGAGAGGAAGCACAAGTCATCCCTTTCCAGCAGCTTCTTCACCATGTTTAGAGAAAAAAAATTAAAATAATAAAACCAAGACGTGTGTCTATTTACAAAGTATATATTTAAACACGTAAAAAGCGGTATTGGATACAGACATTCACAACCAAAGAAGAAAGGTACCGAAGCTTCACTCGCGTTGAGGCGGATATCGATTCGAGATTTGTACAAATCTGAGAATTAAATAAGTCCCACACGCGTACAACCCACGCGGTTGCAGACTCCCAGCCATGGCCCTCAGCCCCTGCCCACCCACCCCCGGGGTCAGCGTCTCAAGAACGAGCTAGCGAAGGAGACACACACGACCGTGATGGACGGAGATGACAGGACGAGGGGACGGTGGGCAGAACCAGGCTAGCCAGAGGAAGGCCAAAGTCAAAGTCGGCCCAGGAATGACAGGAGAAGGGAAGGCGCTGCCAGGTAAAGACGCATGTCCCCAGAGTTTTGGTCCACTCGGTAACCGACATGCCCCTTCAATGCAGTTTTATCTGAAAATAGCGTCGACATTCAAATAAACACACTTGGTCAATGGCGCTTCTTTATACAAAGTCTAAAATACCAGTTTTACAAATGTGAACAGATAAAAATCCCCATTCCGGGAGTTTCTCTTTAGGCGCAATTTGATATTAAAAAACAAAATCACGTAGTACACCGTTTCCCTCTTTTTCTCTCCTCTTTAAAGGCAAGAAAGTCTGGAGGGGAGAGAGGCTGAGAAGCGGGCGGGAGGGCCAGGGCCGGGAGGAGGACAAGTCTGGGGTCCCTCCACACACCCCATCGCGAAGCTCCCGCAGCCCAGTTCTCCATCGCCCTAATCTGTGCTTCGTCCCGCGCTCAAGGCCCCCGGTGCCCTCCCTTGACGAGCGTGAAAGTTAGAGCTTCGCTGGCCCTTTAAGGGCAGGGAGGGCGGAGAGGCTGCAGGATCAGGGCTAGAAGGGACGGAGGTGAGGCGGGAGGTGGGGAAGGGGGTGTCAAGTTTGTGCTTTTGAGTCAAAAAGAGGCGCACGTTTTGCGCCCCCCGCGTCGGGAGTCTGCCTAGGCGGGGGTGTCGCGGGACTGGCGTCGCCACCGCCTCCCCCGCCGCGGCCCCCAGCACTCCCAACTCTCGCTCCTCCTCCCCCTTTGGCGGAGTTTGAATGTCGAGTTCACAGAGAGAACACTCCGCGAACCAAAAAGGTCTATAAATTACAGCTTTTGCTCTTAAGAAGGGGGGGGGGGCAAAAGTTCTGATGCGCGTTCCTGGACGAAAACTCCGCCTGGCCCCTCCTTCCCCTGGTCGCGCGGGGCCGCCAGTCCTACGCCCGGGCGACCCCGACCGGGCCCGCCCGGACCGCCCAGTGCGGCGCGGCCAGGCCTGGGTGCGCTGCCCTCTCCCAGCGCTCCCGCCGCGGGTCCCGCAGGGTGGCCAGCCCCGCCGAGCGTCCCTCTGAGAGCTGGGCCCGCCCTCCCCGAGGGAGGGAGCCTTGTCCAAGTCTTCCTGGGAGGTGGGGCCACCGTCTCTTCTGGCGAGGCTAGAGGACGCGCAAAGGAAAAGTCCACCCGAACACTTTTCTTGTAAAACAACCGTCTGGAGCTCTGGGCACGGACACGCAATCCTCCCAATTTATCCTGGCATTTCGGGAATGTAAACAGATTCGTTGGATTTCTTTTCTCTCTGCGAAGTTAAGGAATGGAGGGAACGGGGAGAGTTTATCCACAAGACATACACACGATCTGCGTGTATAGCGCACACACCTCCCATAAAGTGCATTTCCTGGTGTGGTCCTGGAGGGGACTGCTCCCCACCCACCCGCGACTTTCTGCCTTCAACATCACACACAAAAAAAAAGTTATTCAAGTTAATACTTTTTCCCCCCTAATAGACTTCTTAATCTTAAAAAAAAAAAAAAAAATAGAAAAAAGAAAACCCAGACTGACCCCACCCCCCTTTTTCTGATTGGGGAGCCAACCTTTTGTTAGCCTGGCTGGCCAATGGGGAAAGAGAAAAAATCCCGGCCCTGCCTCGGTGCCAGGAGTCTGGCACTGGGAATGTGGAGAAAGGAGGAGGGGTGAGGTGGGCAGGCTGAGTTCCTCCAGGCACCTCAGAAACCCGGTGCACAGGCCCCAACTTCCCTAGAGCCCTGGGGTCGGGGGTAAGGGACCCCCTCCAGTCCAAACTCAGCCTGTATGTCCCACCAAACCACACTCTTTCTCCTGTTTAAATAAAACAACTTCAAGAGTTGAAATATATATATTTAGATATTTTTCTTAAATAACATATTTACATCTAATAGAAAATATAACTCTAGAGATAATTTTCCAACCAAAACTGAAGGGGAGGAAGGAAGAATGAAAGGGGCTGAAGAGGTGTGAAGTCAGGGACAGGACCAGCCAGAAGGCCACATCCCACTCAGAAATCAAAAGCACTATGCCAAGTCTGCGCCCACTCGCCTGCTTGTCCGGGCTCTCCCACCGGGTAATTCATCTTTTCTCTTTAAAAAAGCCTTGGTCCGTGTTACTTTCCTTAATGGTGACGGTTAAAAAGTTTGAGGTCACATCAGTGACCACCACCTTCTCCAGGTTAGTCAGGGAGGGGCTCCAGGATTCTTCCTCAGGGTCCCCCAGGATTCTGGCCACTGGGATCCTGGCAATGAGGGAGGGTCTACCCCCCTGGGCCCCCATGTCCCGATACAGGCTACCCACAGAGCCTGGGGTGCCTGAGCCATGCCGGACCCTGGAGCCACCAGGGTCCAGGGCACCCTGACCTTTGGCCTCCAGGAAGGCAGCCCTGTGTTTTATGACCCTGGCAGGGAAGGTGTCCACAGCTAGCTTGCCCATGGCCTCTGCTGAGTTAGGACTGGTCACACCCACACCGCACTGCACCAGGTCCGAGTCCTGCCTCCGGGCCAGCTGGATCACACTATGTCCAGCTGGGAACTTTCCTGCCCCAGAAGGGGTGTCGTCCAGCTTCCTGCCCTTGAGGTAATCTCCGAGGCCATCGCTGGATTCTCCCAAGGGCCTCTGTGAAGGGTCCAGGAGCTCCTTTCTGGGCTTGGGGCCTCGCTTTTTGGAGCTGTCCCCTGGTGAGCTGGGCTTGTCTTCAACTCGGCTGGTGCCCCGTTCTCGTTCTCGTTCCCTTTCACGCTCTCGATCCCTCTCCCTCTCCCGGTCCCGGTCCCGAGGGGGTTCTGCTCGGCAGGTGCTGCTGGTGCTGCTGCTGCTCCCTGGTGGGGACAGACCCATGTTCCGAAGGCCCTCTCGGGCCCGGGAAGTGGAAGCCAAGTCCTGGGGTGAACGGCCAGGGTAGGGGATCCGGATGCCCCGGGCAGAGTCACTTCTGAACTCATAAGTTTTGGCCTTGGCCTTAGCCTGGGCCTGCAGAGAAAAGGTGGTGTCAAGAGGGAAGAAGGGCCTCACCCACACCCAGGTTCCTCCAGCCTCACCTCCCAGCTTCACCCTCTGATTCCTGGGAAGTTCTATATGGGTGGGGAGGAAGTGGGGCTTGTGGTGGCAGTCTCAGGGAATGGGAAAGAATTTGTCTGGAAGCAGCCATTTGTAGCCAGCACACTTCTTATATTTCATTATATATTCATTGGGATGGCTGGGGGGGAGCACAAAGGCATTCTTGTATGGTTAAATCCCTCCCCCGGACACCCGGACACCCGTTGGTGCTGCCCACTGAATTAGCTGTCAGGGGATTCCCTCCCACATTACAAATTTTCATGTATGAGGACACCCCTTTGCTTCACAAGCCCTCAGACCCACCCCCTTTGCACAGACTCCACATCACTGCGCCCATCCCTGGATACTGCCATCCTACCTTGAGGAGAAAGGTTTTGGGTTTGGGTCCCCGTTTTTTGGGTCCATAGAGCTCCATCTCTCGTTCCCTAGAGAAAGGAAGGAGGGAGAAGGGGTGTGTGAGTAAAGAAACCAAGTGAGGCTCCAGTGCAGGCTGCAGAGGGGCAACCCTGCATCTTTCCAAGTGAGTAGAGGGAGTTTAGGAGGGTCTGTACCTTTCCTCAAAGGCTGCAAGCAGACGAGCATCCAGGATGTTTTCTTCTGGCTCCCATGTGCTGTACCTAAAAGGAATCAGGAAGAAGTGGGCGTCAGTCCCCAGAGCAAAGAGAAAGAGCAGAGGGCGTGTGTGTGTGTAACTTTTCTTGTTGCCTTGCATTGTATCTTAAAGTAATGGGGAAAAGAGGAAGAAAGAAACCTCCCGAATAACAGTCTGGGTGTGAGAATTACATATAACCTACTTACTTCTGTGACCAGCCCTTCCATTTCACGAGGTATTCCATGCGTCCCTGCGGATGCAAACGGGAAAATGTATGTGTGCATGGGGAGGAATGCATGACGAGGGCACAAGAAATACATACGAAAATGCATGCACCAAATGAATGCTCAAAACCCCACAGCCAAAGGCACGCGCCCGCTGCATCACCCCTGCAAGAAACGCTGCACTAAGTGAATGCACCGGCATTCATTCCCCACCCCGCCCCCCACCCATGCAATCTGTGCATCGCTGCAAGTCTAAGGAGAGCGCTAAGGCTCAGAGCTGCTGGCTGCTGCTGCTGCTGCTGCCGCCGCCGCCGCCGCCGCCGCCGCCACGGCCGCGGCCGCTGCTGGGACCTGGGGGAAGGGAAGCTGCCTGCAGCAGGGGGAGGGAACCAGGGCCCGAAGGGGAGGGCCCGGCCGCGCCGAGGCCTGAGGCCCAGGGCACCTACTTTCCGTATGCGCCGCTTCAGGAGGGCTTCGGCCGCGAACACCCGCTCCCCCACCGCCGAAAGCTCCATGTTGACTCGCCGCTTCCCCCCTCGGCCGCTTCCAGGAGCAGAAAAGCAGCAGCCAGCGCACGACAGACCATAATACTCTCCCGCTGACGTCAGTTCTCCTCCCTCCCCGCGCTCGCTCCCTCCTGCGGCCCCCCGCCCGCGCCGCTGCGCTCCTCTCCCTCCTACCCCGCCCCTCGCTTCCTCCCGCCCCACGTGTTGCTAACGACGTTGCTAAAGCCGAACGGCTGAAGTCTGCTCCTCGCGCGCTGATTGGGCGAGCTCAGGGCCACGCCCCTCTCCCTGTCTCCCCCGCGTTGCTACGTGACCCGCGTTCCAATCGCCAGGGGGAGGAGTCTGAAACCACTCCAGAGGCCGAGCGCGGAGGAGGGGGCCGCCGGCGGAAGTGACGCCACGAGAGGGCGGGCTCTACCTCTGTCTGTCTGCGGAGCTAGAGAGGGGGCCTGGCTGCCCTCTGTCCTCACCCGAGCCCCCTCCCCCGCCACCAAGTTGTCCCTCCGGTGCTCGGCGTCCCCCACAGCTCTCGCTGGGACCTTCGCGGCGGCTTCAGACAGGCCCCTCCCCCTCGGCAGACCCCGGCCCGCCCCACCTCCAGCGCCCGGGACTCGCGCTGTCCCCTCCCCCGCTGCCGAGCTGCACAATGCACAAGGCACAGGTGCTGGGACGCTGAGAGCCGCGCCCGAATCCCGGGTCCCGGCGAGTGCCCCGGCTGCCCCCCACTGCCAGCCCCCTCCCCCGCCACACACCGACCCTCGGTCTCTATGGCAACGCCCCCCCGCCGTCGCCAGCCCCATCCCGCTAACGAACCGCTGTGCCTGCGCCTCGGTCTCCGGTCTCCCAGAGCTGCCCGCACCCACCCCGGGGGCTTGTCCGAATGCTGGCTCGGCTCCGAAGCCCAACGCAGACCGGGTGGAGGCTGGGCGCTCCCATTCGAGCCCTCCCACGTCCCGGGACAGCGGGGACGGGGACGTCGTGCGCCCGCTCTCCCCCGACCATCCCCGAGCCGGGAGCCACTTGCCCCTGTCCCTAGAAGGGTGCTGTCCTCTCCTTCCAGGCCGCGGCCGCCCCTGACTTGGCCTGGGTCTGTTAAGGGCGTGGATGACCATGGGTCAGAGTCCGGAGCTTGGCTAATTTGGGAGTGCGTGGATGGGGACTCCTTGGGCCTCCTGCAGACTAGGGCACCCGGCCCGCGAACTTCCTGTCCGCCACTCTTCCAGACGTGCGTTGACTGATACCCGGCCAGAAATGACTACATCTCGACGTTAGGGGCGTCGCAGGGTCCAGTGCGGGCTTGGCAAGAGGGTCTCTGAAGATGGCGGGTCTGGAAAGGAGGCGAGACCGGGCCGCGAACGCCTCGGCTGCATGCATATGCACAGCTCTCGGTGACCAGTGGCAGGGGTTGGAGGGCAGCAGCGGAAACTGTAGTCGGGACCCAGCGACCTCCCACCCTTTTCTCTTATCACCTAAGCTCCAGATCACAAATCCCGCTCTCTGGAACCCACGATTTAGTTAAAACACCGATGATCTTCTTGACTGAAAGCGGATTCCCTTGGCCAGGGGTGGAATGGGGTGGGATGAAGGGAAGGGTAAAGAGAAAAGGGAAAGAACGATAGAGAAGAGAAGCGAGCCAAGTAGTCTGGCTTCAAGGGCAGGAAGCCCAGGAGGAAAGCTGGCCTCGTGTCGGCAGCGAGGTGCACGGCGCGGGCGAGGCGGTCCTACGCGGGCCGCGAGGCAGACAGCGTCGGGCCCGCCCTCCTTCCCAGTCCTCTCGCCCTTGGAAAGGAGGGTTCCAGTTTTTGGCCTTACTCTCAGACTTTACAAGGTGGGCGCTAGCCTGCAGTCCCATCTCTACGGTTGTCCCGTCTCAACGAACAGGGCGACCGTCGACGCCCGGATCGCCCTGGCGACCCGCACCCGCCGCCTATGAGAGGCCGCCGACGGTGGCGTCCTTAATCATAAAAAGTCATTCCCGGTAACAAATAGTTTCGTCGGCCGGTGCCAGCGATACAGCTGTTTCTGTTTAAGCTTAAATACTTTCCAACAGTTTGGGCAGTAAAAATAAAGTTGGCCTCAGCCGCCTATAAGTGTCTGGTTTCCCCGCCCAGAGAAAGCCCACCCTATGCCCTGGGCCTGGGTCTCTCTGCTCGCCGGGCCTGCCCCTCTTGGAATCGCTGCCTGCCCCCGGCTACGGCTGCCAGCGGCTGCCGGCCACTCGCAGCCCTGCGCCCTGCATCATTCTTCTCGTGCTACAGGGCCACCTTGGAGCCAGAGGGAGGAAGCCTGCCCCAGCGGCCCAACACCAGACCCCCCTGCCCTATACCCTCCCCACACCCTTGGGAAGCTCGCCTGAGCCGGAGAAAAGTGATGGTTTCCCTTCAGATAGGGTTTCTGTAGTTGTGCTTGCCTTGGGTGCCTATAAGGACACCAGGATGAGGCATGCAGAGGTTGGTGAATGGTTTCAGTTTCACACTGAAAAAGAAACAAGCTCTCCTCTTGTTCTGTGCTCCTTTCTTCCTTACATGAACCCCTCCTTCTCTCTCATTTTTCCTTCTTTGCTAAATACCCCTGAAGCTCTGCTGTGAGAAGGAAACCCCTGGTGTTGCTGGCTAGGGTCCTCTTCTGTGGAGGGGTACTGGTGGTTTCTGCTTCCTGGCCCCATTTTTCCAACAGTCTTTTTGATGATGATTCTTTCCAAATAGCTTGCTGTCAACAAAATTAGCACTTGGGAGGTGTCTGAGTTTGCAAACTTCGAGGATTCATGCTAAGCCCAAGTCAAAGGTGGAATTCTGCTCAAAAGAAAACCAGCAATACAGAATAATCTGAGGCTTGGGGGAGTCTGACTCCTGTTGGTAGCAGTAGTTCTCTGTCCTCCAGAGAAATGACTCTGGTTGTTTCAGCCCTGCCTGGCACACCCTGCCTCCTGCTGCCCAGAAACAGCAGGGTTGAAGGAGGTGTGAAAATAGGTCACTGGGCAGCTTCACACCCCTGGACAGTTTGGAGAGAAAGAGAGAGGTGGGGGGGTCTGAGAAGTGGGTCTGCAGTCCCACAAGACCCAGAGCTAGGTAGGAAGGGGAGGACACCTATGGGTGCCGGGAGAGGGTGCTAACATAAGAGTGGTAGCACCCTCACTCTGGTCCTTTGAGACTGGTCAGCTGGTGGCACTGCCCCAGGAACCACTGGAAGGAGGATTCCCACTCCCCACTTTTCTTACTGAACCCTCTCCTTCCCCTACTGACTTAGTTCTCACCTCTCTTCTTTCTTCCACAGAACGGCTTTTTCCAAGTTAGATAATTTATTTTCCCACGTGCACCTACCACAAAACAAACTTTCAAAGTACCGCAGCTTTTAATCCCACTTCTGGGAGTCCAATAATGCAGCGCCTAGGTTGGCATGCGCAGCCTCTGCAGTAAATAAGGTAACTGCTTCCTATTACTTTAGCCCCATATGGCTGCAATTTGAGTGTCTTTGGAGACAGTGCTTGTGTTATGGGTGGGGGGGTGGAGGGTGGAGTGAAAGTGGAAATCAAATGCTCTTAGATCGTATTTTTATGAAGGAAATTGTCGGTGGTTCTCTTAACAGCCTGCACCCCCTCCGGGATGATCTGCTCTGTTTCTTTGTTTACGGAAATGCAGGCTCCAGCCGCGTGTAGACACCTGCTTCCAGAACCCCAAGTCTCTCTGTCCTAGTCCTCACTTCTGTGATGACCTGGGCACTGGACCCAATGCCCTTCTCGAAAAAGAGCCTCTAACCTGCTGGAGGGAACCCGAGGGATCCCCGGGCCCTAGCCAGGAACCCAGTGCCAGGACCCAACTCGGAGCCCCGACTTTACACCGCAGAACCTGCAGAAGGTCGCACAGCGTCTAGGTTCCCTCTTAGGCCTCCCAGTGCCTGCCGCCCACGGACTCAGCCTTCGGTGAAGGAGTCCGGAGGCTGGAGTGGTGCAGGTGAGGGGCGGGCCGGCCGGGTGGGGCGCTCCGCTCTCGCTCTCGGGTCGCCAGCCAGAGCGGCAAGCCCCAGCGCGTCCTCTAGCTGGAGGCTGAGGCCGGGCCTCGGCTCGTTCTTTGGGAGCATTTCAACTTCGCGGCTTGGCGGGCGTCGGACCTGCCCAGTCTTGGCCGCAGACGCGGGAGGATTTGGAACCCCACCGTTTGCCTCAAGCAGGCCAGCGGGAGGCCAAAAGTGAGCGCGGTCGGCTCCAAGGTGTGGCCGCGTGAGCGGCAGCGGTGGCCAGTGGCTTACCTTCGGAGGTCCAGCCCGGGGGTGGGGTGGGGGGGTGGGGGAGGCATCCAGCTTGCCTACCTGGCGCCTGCCCGCAACGGGACCGCTGCGGGAATGCAGCAAGGATCACCCAACACCCTGGACAAGGTTCTGAAGGCAGGGCCTGGGCAGGCTGGTGGGTGATTAGAAGGGAGGCTGTGGGGGCTTCAGGCCGGGGCTCCAACCTCTAGTTGTTAGAGAAGCCAGAATAGCTCTCCTTTCCTGTTCCACTTAGTCCTCCCTCCTAGACGGCCACATCCTGCCTGCTAGGGAAGGGCAAGCCAGGAGGAACAGAGTGAGAAGGGGTTGACCACTTTACAGTAGTCCCCAAGGGTCCGCACACTGGGAGCCTCTGGGTCTTTGCTTTCTGCTCCCTTAGACTACAGAAACCCAGATCAAGGCCCCACCCTGTCCCTAGAGGAAGGAAAAGTTCAGAAACATCTACCAGCACTTCCTTGCATTTAGCACCGGCACTACTTAAGTCACAGCAATCAGGAAGAATCACCTCTCTTATCCCCATTTAATAGATGAAAGGAAGGCACAGTGAGGTCAAGTAACTTGCTCAGGTGCACACAGCAGCAGTTCTGCCTGAAAAATCCTAAGATGGAGTATCTCATAGGCCACAGCAGTCTAAAGACCCTCTGGAGTCCCCTCTCGCTTGAGGAAGGAATTTAAAGTAAGAAAGGACTGGTGGAAACCTTGTGGAACTGGCAGAGCAGTGCCTGTAGCAGAGCCCTCAGCAGAAGTGATGGGACTGGAATAAAAAAGGGAAAGTGTTCTAAGAGCCCAATCCACACACCTGGAGGCTGAGTGTTGCTGGAAATATTTGATTTTATTTTACAGTATGGTAGCAAAACCCAGCTTTGGGGCCAGGCTGTTTGGGTTCAAATTCACTTGCTAGCTGTGTGCCTTTCTGCAAATTCCCTCTCTGTGCTTTGCCTTCTATCACTTTGGTGGGGGGCGGGGGGGTGGTATGGCGCATTATGTTTAACCATCAGGATCCCATGATCCGCGGGAGAGGTGAGATCCTTTAAGCACTTTCACGCTGTCCGGCGCAGGCGAATGCCCCCTAAAATCATCTTTCTATGGCTGCTGTTATTGACATTCTGGGACCAGAACAGGCTAATAGGATCCGGCGGTTCTGATTTAGGTGATTTTCCCCAGGGAACCTAGTATCAGCAGAGACTGTTCCTACTTCTCTACGGGGACACCCACAGAGAGGGAGCTCAACGCACACCCACCTTCCGTGAGAAACCAATTTAGTCATAGTTAAGATTCGCTCCTTGGGCGTCTACCCAGGGCGTTTACTGCCAGGTCGGCTACTTGAGGAAACGCGCGCGGCCACCGGGAGCGCGGAGACCCAGAGCGCAGCGGGTACTGTGCGCCAGGAGTACTGTGCGCCTGGAGCACGCGCACAGCGGCTGGCCCGGCACGCATGCGCGCGGAGAAGTGGACCCCTCCCCAACTCTTCCCGGGAAGCGCGCCTGGTGTGGGTTGTGAAAGCCGGCCCTGGGAGCCCAGAGGCGCCCTCCGGACTCAGGGGAAGACTTCCTGTAGAAATGAACAGCCGCTCCCCCGACCCCGCCCTGGGAAGGGTGTAGGGGCCGATGAGTCCGGTCGTTCTGTTCCTACCTCCTGAGGAGAAAGGACTCCGACGGGACGTACTAGAGATGGCAACGCCCAGCCTAGGTCTGGACCCTAGGAGGAGAAAAACGGGCAGGGAGACGGGGTGTGGCGACGGAGCCCCCCCCCCTCGCCCGCCACACACACACAAACACACAAGCGGTGGTCTATACGGGTCAGAGCCTTGGAGCTTTATCCTAGACAAAGGCATAATCAGAAGCCTTCTCTCCCCCTGCCTGGCGTGAGAACTCTGTCGCTGCTTGGGCGCTGGCCCCGACAGTTCAACCATCCGCCAGTTTGTAGTTCAAGATGTCCTAAGTGGAGAGTCTGACCCCGATTCTGTCTGCACGGAAAGAGCCTTGGCCTAGCGGGTGCGGCATAGTGGGTGCGTGATCCCCTATCCCGGTGACCCTGCCCATCCCGAAGCACGCACCCTCCCACGGGAAATCACCGGGTGAACGAGGGTAGGAGAGGTGAGAGATGGTCGTGGCACCAGAGCCTGCGCGCAACGAGTTCGCTCGGCTCCCTGGCTTCCTTGAATCCGAGCTCCGCCAGGGCTGGCGCTTCAGCTACGTTGGTCGCTGCAGCGCACCCCCTCACCCCTCGACCCCACACAGGCTCTTCCCATCCCAGGAAACTCCAGAGATACCTCGGACTCTTTCATTCTCACTTCCTACCCTCCCCCAAGCGGAAGAAATTGAAGTGACTTTTTGCCGGGACACTGGAGACTTCCAGGTTACTTCCAAGCAGTGACTTTGAGTCCAGCGGTTGTTCTCGCCAAGAGCCAAAGTCCAGCCTCCCCTTTTAGAGGTCGGAAAAACCGAGGTGCAGGAACCTGCCCGGTCATTAGAGGAATCGCAAAGCGAAGCTGGGCCTCCCCGGAACCTCGGGGTGCGGAGGCATCCACCAGCTCGCCCTCCGCCCGCAGGAGTGAGCAAAGATGGGCCTGCGGTGGCGGGCGGCAAACCCGAAGGCAGCTGTGCAGGAATCGACAGAGAAAAGGTGATAGTGCCGGAGAGGAGCGATATTGTAGCCTCGGATTGGTCCTGGCAAAACCCCCGGCACCCTGCACCCAGGTCCGCATCTCCCCCTACACCCCAGGACGGGGTTTCTTCGGGACACCCCGAGCCATCCTCCCTGGAGGGAGTGTGGTCGAAGGTCCACCTGCCCCAGCTGGCGTCGAGGATGAGCGGCCAGAGCGCGGCGGCTCCGCGCACGCCCAGAAGCCTTGTTGCGGGTTCCGGGGCTACCGGAAAGCGCGGGGCCAGCGACGGCTCCGTCCCGGGGCAAGCGCCTCACCGCCCCGCCAAGATCTGACTGTCTCTTGCTCGCCAAGGCCAACCTCGGGGTGGCTCAGCCCCTTGGGAGAGGGCTCAGACCGCAACTCCAGCCCGGACGCCCCGGCCAGAGAGCTGGGACGCCTCTTCTCTTGGCAGACGCAGGGATCGGCTTCCCCAGCCGATCTCTAGGAAATCAAATTCAGGGAACGTGGTACCGTATTTACCCGCACAACTTCCTCCCTTGACATTTTGCACTCCCGAAGTTGGGGCAGAAGTAATTATGCAAACATCTGGGGCTGTCCTGCGCCGCTGCCCTCACGGTTCTTATTCATCCTGAGAGCCAACTCCCTCATTTGCATAATAATGGCTTATCTAGAATAACACAGCAATCAGAAGCGAAATTAATTTTCTTTTCTTGGGTTCGTCCTTGAGATCCTGAAAACAGGCTTAGGGCAACAAAGGCTAATTTTGCAGAGAGTGTGGGATTCTTGTCCAGGACCAGGAAAAGATGAAACTTAAAGCAGCACAATGTGATGTTCACACACTGTGATGTTCACACTGTTTCCGTATGTTTCTTTCAGCCTTAGAATTTAGCTACTTTTTGGCAAAACGGGAAAAGGGTGAAGCGCTGCCAGAGTCCCTAAAGACCTCTGTCCATCACCCCATCTATGGTGGGGAATTCCTAGTCTCGGGAGACCGGGCCAGTGGGATCTGTGGTTGGGTGGATGGCAGGCAGACCAGGTGGGGAGGGGTGGACCCCAAATTCAGTGGCTAAGGATCAAGGAGGTGCCCACTGATCAGCTCTCCCTACCTGTGTCTGGATCCACTAAGGACTCAGTTCCTCACCCTTTGAACTGTTCCAAACAGAGCACTTCCTCGCTCTGGAATGGTAATCCCTCCCAGGGTATCCAGCTGACATGTTTTCCAGTGGGCTGCCCTGGATGTTCTGAATCCTCGGGTAGTTGGCTCAGGAATCACCCTCCCCGCCTCTACCGGAGCTAAGGCAAGAGAAGTCGTTGGATTCAAAGCAGAGTAAAGGGGTGTGTGGGTGGTAGTGGGGGCATTATGGGAAGAAACATCTTTTATCCATTAAGAATTGTCTTGATCTTTCTCAGTATGAACAGGAGTGGAAGGGGAAATCCACAAATAAATATGGTAAGTGAATTTGGGCCAAAATTGTAATGTTGGGACCATTTTGCCGTGATTCTGGGCTCCAGGGGATTTTGCTGCAGAACTTGCCCCCTTTGAAGCCACCATCTTCCTTCCCATGGTAAACAGTAAGAGGGAAAAGGACTGGAGATCCATTCTGCCCCCCTGCACCCCTCTGTGGACAAGAACACCTGGTGACCACTGACAAGATACAACTTTTATGTTTACTGAAGGAGGTGGCTACAACTTAGGCTTGCAACCAAGAAGCCTAACAGAATTCATGATTTCCTTTTAAAATCAGGGGTGTAGAAGGAATTGTCCTGAGATGGAATGATGTGTAGGGTACCAGGGGCAGGTGGAAGGGAAAGGGGCAAAGAACTCCCTTCTGCAGGACTAGCCCTTCTGGAGAGAAGGGAGGAGAGTGCAAAGAGATGTGGGAAGAAGGTGGGGTGGTCTAGGGTCCTCAGAGGAGGCCTCCTTCCTCTTTGCTGTGTGTTCTGGAGTCAATCTCCATCCTGACTTCTTTACCCCCTTCTCAACTGGTGCAGTCCCAAGTAGAGGTGTTATCTCTTTCCCAGTAGGGTGTGTGTGTGTGTGTGTGTGTGTGTGTGTGTGTGTGGCGGGGAGATGTCCCAGCTTCCCTGGGAGGAGGGGTCACCCTTGGGGAAGGGCACCCTGGAACACCAACCCAAAGCAAAGACTCCAGCCACCCATAAGTCCTTAAGTTTTTTCCTAGCCAGAAAATTTCAGGAATTGGGATCCCAGGCCTCCCAATCACCATCTGGAATTTGAGCCTCAGTTCCTTTTGGGGTAGAGAGGAACAGGGAGAGAGTAGCCAGTGGAGAGCCCTGCCAGAGCGTTGCCAATTTCCCTACACCAGAAACTTCTTAGGTCTGCAGGAGAGGGTATCCAGCTGACCTTGTTCTCCAGTGGGCTGCTTTGGATGTTCACCCTCCCCACCTCCACCAGAGCTAGGCAAGGGCACCATCCAACCTGGGATGGCCAGAGCAATTGCTCTTTCTGAGCCAGAGCCAGCTGGGACCCCGCCCAAGGAGAACACAGAGCAGTCCGTAGAGAAAGAGGCACCAGCACACAGCTGAAAGAACAACAGGGCTGGAATTGCTGGATGTTTGGCTTCTGTTCTGGTCACCGCTGCTGCTCCCCAGTGAGAGGCAGGGAGGGTTGGCATGCTTCCCTCCCAGGGGTCTGGAACTTTTATGAGCCAATCCCCAAGTCCTATCAGGTGAAAACTTCATGCCCACTTTGCACACATCAGGTCTGTGGCTGAAATAGAAAGGGCAAACTCAGATGGGCATGGAGGCAGGCAGCGGCTGGGTTTTAAAGGAGTCTTCTAAAGGAGGAGGGCTCACAAGCAGATGGGTATGGTGCCTGATACAGCTGAGGGGTGAGCAGAGCTCACAGGCATGGCAGCCCCCCACCCCGGGGAAAGGGCACAAAGGTGGATGGGCGGACACTTGGAGCCACAAGACAAAGCTGCTTTCTCTACTGACACCTTTTGGTCCTCCAAACCTGTAAGGGGACCTGAATGCCCCTGGCTGTCACTCTGAAGGCTGCCCATTCCTCCAAAGTATGGGAAAGGGCTCAGCAGAACTTGAGAACCCTCTTAAGTGCCTGAATCACAAGATCAGGTTCTTCTCTGGGAAATCACTGTCCTACTTCCAGATTGGGCAGGTTCTCTTCCATCTTGTTGTGACAGGCATCTGTCACAGATATGCATGTGAGTACAATGGGTCCAGGAACACTGGACTCCAAAGTACAGGTTCACAAGCACCTGAAGTTTTTCCAAGATAGGGAAAGGGGTTCAGGCTCAGTGCTTCTTTCTGTCTCTGCAGGTTCAGGCATCCCTTCCCCTGGGGGTTGGGGGGAAACTCCTGAGGCTGTGGACGCTGCAACTCTAGAGCAGGCTCCAGGAAATGTCATGTGAAGGGCAGAGGCTTGTGAATGAAGGGCTTGGGGGGGGGGACTTGAACTGTAGCAGCAAGTGGGGCAAGGCACAGGGCAGAGGGTGGAGACAGGCAGGATTGGAGAAAATCATGCAAGGATGGGCAGGAGGTTGGAGCTGATACCCACCAACCTACCAGGGGAACCGGCTGGGGAGTGCGGAGCCTGTTACTACACTGGCTGGAGTGGAAGCCCTGACAGGCACCTGGATGGATAGGTGTAGCTGTCACCCGCTGACTGATGGCTGCTCTACCCCACACTCTGCACTGAATGCCTCCCAGACTCCACTTTTATTTCTCATCACAGCTTTTGAGGGAGGCATATTAACCACATTAAACCAGAAGAAACAGGTTCAGAGGTTTAAGTAACTTGCTGATGACCATATTATGCCATGGGACAGGGCTCCACGTAAATCTTTCATCTAATAGTTGAGGAGTTTAAGGGGAGGTGTCAGGATAGCTCTCACTGGTGTGGACCAGGTGCCCAGAGAGCCAGACATTCCCTGCTGCTCCAGGTCATGAGGTTTGGCATGAGAAAACTGCTGAGGTCTGGAGATGGTCAGGGCTCTTGGTGTTATTGGAGTCTGGTGGCAGCAGGAGCTCTGCAGCTGGGCTCACAGTCTTGAGGTTCCCCAGAGAGAGAGAGACTAGCTGAGGTCAGCGGTGGTCCATTTCAAGTACTGGAACAACCAATCTAACAGCCACCACAAGTTCCCAAGCTAGGGTTCCTGGAGCCAGAAGCCACACTGACAGACAGAAACTCATGCCTGCTGGGATATACAGTATCTTTCAGACCCACTCCACCTTTGGCTTGCAGAAGTGACAAGTCACTCTCTCTCTCTCTCAACTTCAGCTTCTCACCGTGAAAACAAGCATCTGCAACAGGCAGTCTCAGCGCAACCTGTCTGGTCTCCCCATATGATGCATCCGGGTGTCATTAAAGTTTATTGGGATTCCAGAACTTTTAGAAAATGCTTGTTGACCATTGGCTGCTGACCTGATGCACACAACTAACACAGCATGCAGAGTTCTGCAGTTTGTACTTATCCTGGAAGCAGGACTCCAGGCGGGAGCAGCTGATTCTTGTTCCAGCTGCTGGCCTGTTTCTCCAATGCTGCCAAGCCCAGAGACACTGGACACCTAGCTAGAGACCCCCAAATGGCAAAAGGAGGGGTCCGGAAGGAAGTTCTGGGTGACCAGACTACCTTTTTGGGCCCAACCCCAGAGGGGGCCCTATCAAACTGCAATTCTCCCTCAGGCTCCACGCTGCTGATGGTATAGCTGCAGCTGGGACTAATTCCAGGTACATTCTATAGATGGCATCATGCTACTGGAAATGGTTGCTTCAGAGGGTGAGGCTCTCCCGGTGGCAATATGGAAACACTAGGAAGCAGAGGCAAGTTCCACACCACTGCAGTTCAAATTGCATGGAGAGGGACACCTAAGGGGCCACAGGGAAGTGTGCCAGGGGACAGTTCACTGCATCTCTCAGGTCACTGGACCCAGTACCACAGGCTTTTCCTTGGTCATCCACCAGTGGGGCCTGGAGCGTTGGGGGGGTCCCCTGGAGTCTCTCTTACCCAAGGATAGGAAAGAAAAGCCTCAGTCTACACTCAGTGGGCCACTGACAAGTTGTCTTGGGAACTGCAAAGAGCCACTGAGCAACAGACTGGTTGGGGAAGCTGGGCTACCACATCACTGTCTCCCACCAGAGCCCCCCTCAAACAGTGTCCCTGGACATCGGCTGGGGGCCACTCTCATGTTCAGACCCTTCCCCCAGGGCAGCCCAAATTCCCCTTCAGGTGAGCAGAAGTACCAGCCAGAAGTGAGGAAGGAGAAAGCAAGTGGAGCCCCAGTTGGAGACAGGCTGTGGAGTCACCAGCAAGGGAGGTGACACGTGAACAAAGTCGAGGAGGATATCCAGAGGCTCATCCTGGCCAACTGCATCTCTGGCAGAGAGCCCCTGTGGCCCCTCCTCCTCTCAGGCAGTCCTAATCCTCCTACCCAGGTGAAGCAATCCCTGAGTTGGGCACAGCCCAGTCCTGCCTGTCACCAGAGCAGGTTGTGGGGAAGCAGAGGCACACAGCCACCACGGGGAAGAGAGGTGTAACAGCAACACCATTCACCCATACACTCCTGGTGCCGGCTGCAGGACGCCTGTGCCTCCCGGGGTTCTGTGGCCACCATTCCCATTCCCACCCAGCCTCTTTACTGTGGAAGCCACACGCAGCCCCAGCCCCTACCCTTGCACCCTGTCTGGGACCACGGCCAGGCCTGGAACCAAGGGGTCGGGATTTGGAGCTCTGGAACTCAGATAACAGCAGAACCAGCCAGGCCTTAGGAGACAACTGGAGGGACCCTGAACCCACGAATCAGACACTAGGCCTCCGCCTCCTCCTTAGGCATTTGGCTCCACTTCCTGGGATCCTGAGCCTTTGCTCAAACCTAACACAGATTAGCTCACTTTTAAAAAAAAAAAACAAAAGCAATTATATTTGAATCCTGGTTCATTTGCATTTGTACCTCGGAAAAGGGGCGGGAGGAGCAGGAGAGAAGGGGCGGGGGGGGGGGGGGGAGCCAGACGTTTGACATCTCCCGAGCGCCACAGCTGGCCAGGCTGCCACTGAGCCGACCACATCTGGCCAGGCGTAGTGGCCGCCGCGGCCCCCTCCCCGCCGACTCCCAGAACCCGCGCGCCGCTGCCACTCGGCTGCGCGTTCATCGATCGCCAGGGCCGCGGCCCAGAGCGGAGAACAAGGTATAGCCTGTATTTAGGTTCCTGCCCTTATATGGAGATGTGCACGAGCGCCCGCCGAGCGGCCGCACCATATAAGGACACACGGCGGGCGCCGGGCTGAGCTGGTGCGCCCTCATTGGCCCGCGCGTCTCTCGGCAACCGGCTCTCACGAGTGGAAACGAGCCAGCCGCCCCCGCCCGCTCCCCGCCCCCTCCCTTTCTTTCTCCCCTGGTCTCCCCGCCTCTTGCCTTGGCGCCCCTTTCCTAGCTTACTCCCCTTTTTACCCGCACCTTCTCCCCGATTTTTCTTCCCGCGGCCGTCCCTTCCCCCTCCCCCTCGTTGTCATTCTCCTCCTGTGGCAGCTCGGCCTGTCCTCGCCCCCTCCGCGCAGACTGCCACCCCACGCACCCCCTCCTCAAACCCAGCCAGCAACGCGAAGGAACGAGAAGGCCCGGATGCGGGAGGGGAGCTGGTGTGTGTGCGCGCGCGAGGGCGCGCGGGGCGAGTGAGCGCGCGCGCGCACCCGTGTGTGTGTGTGTGTGTGTGTGTGTGTGTGTCGCTGCCGCAATAGCTGCTGCAGCATCAGGTCCACGCACATACACACGCACGGGTCTCTGGGAACAATCCGAACCCCCTCCCCCACGCACTCACCTTCTCCCCCCCACCCCCCGGATAATCAGAGCTTCGGAAGAAATGCTCTAGCGGGGCTAGGGATGTGCTAAACCACAACAGCCCTAGGTACGATCAAATTAGCATCTCCCAGGGTGTCCCTTCGGGCTGGATTTCTGAATGCAATCATGATAATGATAAATCGATGTCTCATTTAAAGGTTACTTTAAAAACCTGCCAATTGTTGAGAAAAAAGAAACCCTGCGTGCAGGGAGAAAAATGCTGCAGAAGAGCCACTCGAGTTTCCAGGCAGAATGCAGTGGAGCGATGCTTGTGATGCTTGCGGGATGCAGGTCAGGTGCCCGGCACTGGGCCCACCCGCGGGATGGGAGCCAGCGGAAAGAGAAGGCGTCGCTCCGTCGCTGTTTCTCTGCAGATGAGACTCTCAATCACCTGAAAGTCAGGCAGAATAGACAGCGCGGATCCCGGGGTGTCTCACCCCCTCCCCCACGCGCAGAGGTGCGCGCACGCGCACGCACGCACAGGTGTCCGGCTGACCCCTCCGGGGGGCGGTCTCCAATCCCGACGCCTGTTTTCTCATAGCGATGCCTCACTGGCTGGAGTCAACCCTTCAGGGACTCTCTCCTGTCCCGAGGGTACCCAAAGGTGACAGCTAAGACAATGGGCGCTCTAGCGCCCTGGAGACTTTGCCTGTGACCGAGCTTGCCTCTAAGGCTGCGGTCTTTTGGAGTCGCCCAGCGATGCCCCCTACTGGGCAGCCTGTGCCTGGAACTCTGCGCAGGTGGGGGTCATCGGGAGGGCCAGCTGGGGAGGGGGAAGGGGACCAGGGCATGGTGACCCATAAGACCTCTTTTGGGCCTCAGGCGTCCTCCCCCGCCCAATCCTTCACCTTTCTTCCCTCCAAATTTCAATTTTTTTGAATCTGGCCACTCTCTGGGGAAGGTGGCAGAAGCGGGCACTGCCAGGGTACGCGTGTGCGAAATTGGGGAGGGCACTGCCTGCGGGATCGAGTTAGCTTGGGCCCCCTCCTCCTCCTCGCTGTCTGCGGAAGGAAGCGCTGCGGCCGCAGCAGCCTTTGGTGCCAGCACGTATCTCTCCCTGACCTTGGCTGAGATTTGCTGCCTCGGTATTTTGCTTAGCAGAAAGCACAGTTTCCCCCCTGAGTAGGGACCAGAGTTGCTCTCAGGGCAGAGGGTTTGCTCCGGTCGGTGCCCAGCGCCGGACCTCTGCCTTCTAGGTCTTCGAACCCTGGAAACCCGTTGATGCCCGGATGCAGCCTCTTAGCGACCGGACACATAACCCTTCTCTGGCCCGCGCCCACCTCACGCCCATTTAGCGAGGTCGTTTATATTAAATCCCATCCTCAGGTTCCTGTGTGCTTAGGTACACAGACATCTTCGTCCAGATGTTGGTGGGCTGAGGAACCCCACACCCACACGTCCTCCCAGTTCTCACCCAACAGGGACGTGTTTCCTTAAGTGGACTTCCACTCTACTTTTAAAGCCCAGCAGCAGAAGCCGCTCCCGAATCTGGAAACCCATTTTCTTGTCCAGTTGGCACCTGGTCCCTGGCCCCCGTCCTCTTATTCCTGGAATTCGAAATTACCAGTCAATTCTGGTGAAATCACCAGAAGAGTCAAGAACGCGGCTGGCGGGAGGGGTGATAGAGAAACTTGCACATGGGGGGGGGGCGTCCCAAAGCTACAGGCGCACCTCTCTCTGTCCGTGCCTACCGGGTTCCTTCGGGCTGGGAGAAAAGGGAGCTACGGATACGTGCGGCTATGCCAAGGGGTCGCAACTCCGGAGCCCGACCCCACCCACGGATCCTTTGGTCGCACTTTTCGTTTATTCCTCAGCAACCTCAGTCCTACAGCTCCTGGGGCAACCCCTTCTCCGCCCTGGTGCGCCACCGGCCGTGCCCTGAGCCTACGCCTGGTTCGGGTCTCCGGGTCGCCCAACACACCCCTCCCGGAGCTATGGGTTCCCCTTGGCTCTCGGAGAAGAGTGCTTGGGGCCGTGGGCTGGGGAGCGGCGGGGTTAGAGCAGGCACCTCCTTGACACCGCGGCTCTACACCCGGTCTACGTGGGGGTCGGGAGCCGCTCCCTGCGGAGCGGAGGGTTGGCGCTCGGCACCTGCTGAGTTGCCGCCTCGGCTGCGGTTCATGGCGCCCGAGGATCCACCCGGATCTTCTCGGCGGAGTTCCGGGCTTGGATCGTTCTGTAGTCGGCACACACATAGGTTTATATTTTTATTTTTTTAATTTTTAATTTTTTTGTGGGGCGCATCAGAGGTGCCCACACTGTCTCCAGTGCCGGGGCGGGGGGCAATGTTATCTAGATGGGTGCGGTTGCATGCGGCCACCGAGGTCAAGAGCCCATTAGTATTTCCCCAGCCCGGCGCCCGAATCTCGCAAAGGCACCGGGCAGGCGGGATGGGGTGGAGGACCCATCGAATACGCCCTTCCCGCACTGTACCCGCCGCCCCCACCCGGTGCGCACCCACTCCGCGCGCCCTCCGCCCACAGGTAACCGCCCCTCCCCCTCCCGCTCGCCCCCGCTGCAGCCCCCACTCCCCGGTGCACGGGAATGTCGGGGAGCGAGGAGAGTCCAGGGCGAAGGGAGGGAGCGGGCCGCGGGGCTGCGGCGCTCCCCCCGCCGTGGCAGCGTGGCGACTGGCGCCGCTTTGGCAGCCATTTTCTGCAGCTGCCTCGGCCCCGGCTCTGCGCAGCGAGGCGCGGGCGGCCGCCGCCGGGCGGACAGGGGCGGCGAGCGGCGGGCGCGGGGTCAGGGGACGAAGGGGCGACAGTGGCGGGGCGCCGAGCTCGGGGCGCGGGTGCTGGCCCCCACCGCGGTGCGGGCAGAGCGCGCGGCTCCGCGTGGCGAGCACCGCGATCCCACCCTTTCCCCGCCATCTTGTACCCCGGCTGGCGCCTTCCCAGAGCCGAGCCGCGCAGACAAAGCCGCCCCGGGCCGGCGGGGCCCCGCCAGCCCACCCCGGCTGGGCCGCTGGGGGACCCTGGGGCCCGCACCCTACCCTGCCCGCCCAGGGGGCCCGCGCGCCCCGCCTCAGGGGGCTCCACGGCGATGGCCACTCGCCCAGCCCCGGAGGAGACGGGGATCGCCCTCTGCATCAACTCGCCAGAACGAACCGCGCCCCAGCCCACCCTGGTCGTGAATAAAAGGGGGTCCTGCTGGCATGGTAGAGAGGAGGTCTGCACACTGTTCTAGTTGGGGGTTCTTCTCTTCCGAAAGGGTTGGGGGTCACTAGTCCTGAGTCCCCACCGCCGACTTGTAATGTCAACCTCACGCCCCGTTTTTTTCACGGAGAATCCACAAAGATCCTTAAGACTGAAATGGGCGAGGGCAGCTCTGGAGGCACACCCCCACCCCGTGCCCTTCCGTCGCTGCAGACCTAGAAATCTGGCACTCCATTTCTGGAGTTCTCGCCTCACCCCCGCCTGCTTAAGCCCCTTCCCTCGACGTCCCTGCCCAGGAACTCAAGAGTTAGGCTCTGTGGAGTGTGGGAGGGGTGAGGCACCCCTTCTTCAGCCCGGAAATACCCAATAACCTGGCGCCTGCCAGCCTAAGCGCTAAGTGCCAATTTACTCCCCCAGACTCTATTTTCCTACCCCCAATCCCCCAGTGCCTGCTGATGGGATAGGATCACCCAGGATTCCCAACATCCTTTTGGGACTACCAAACTCGGGTAGAGCACAGGCCACCGACCCAGGTTCGTCCCTCTCCTCTCCACCTAGGCTCCCAGGAGTTGCCTACTGCAGAGGACAGTGGTGGATTAAAAAAAAAAAAAAAAAAAACCAGGAGATGCAGGTGACTGGCCTAAGGTCACTCGGCCAGTTAAGGCAGAGCTAGCTCTTTCCCACCCACCTCCACCCCCAAGATCAAAGCCCAGCAGGCCCTGGTGCTTCACCCCTCCCAGTCCTCTTGGCCAAGATTCTGAGCTCTGGGCCGGAGGGGGCTGGGCATGGGTGTGGCGGGGGCGGTGGGGGGGGGTCGGCCAGTCTGTGGGTCCACACCTGAAATTGTGTTTCCCCAACCTCACCCCTGCCCTCCCCTCAACTCTCCGGGCCGCCTGCGAGGGTCGGAAATAAAACACCAAGGGTGCCCTCTCCACCACCGCCGGGTGTTCAGTCCTTCCCACCAAAGCCTGCCAGCCCTCGTGGATTCCAAGACCAGCTCCGGAAACCAGTCTGACCACTTCGCCCGTTTCCCAAGCCTCGGCGGCGGGCGGCCGGCTCCCAGGGTGGGGTGAGCCGAGCTCGGCTGCCGCCTCGGCTTCCATGCGCTGAATGGGTTTGCCCAGAAGGCTGGCGTCCGAGCGACACTCCCGACACTTCCGTCGGAACGATGGGAGCAATAGGACGACTCCCCGCCGATATCCCCATAGCGAAAACCGATGTAAGCCCCTCCCGGATCGCCTCGCAACGACGACCAGAGCGGTCTTCTGCGCTCGGTCCTGTGGGCACCCGCAGAGCGCCAGCTGCCCTGGGGGCGCTTACATTCGGGCTGGCGCTCTGAGTTGAACCCAGAACGGAGTGACAAGGCGGCACAGATGTTGCTGGATGCGGATGGACCGGCCTGGAGCGGACCCCAGGCTGGAGTGGCGGGAAACAGCCCGACGTCGGGCGGTGCAGGGAGGGTGGGCATGTGTCCCCGAAGCCCACTCCTGCAAGTGTTTCAAAGGCTTCTCCCAGCATTCTCCGGGTTGCTGAGAGAAAGCGTCTGGGTCGGGCAGGAGCCCCTGTCTGTGGGAATCCCCTAGAGGGCAGGGAGGACCCAACCACCCGCCCTGGGTTGAGACAGGATGGTGGGTGCTGGCCAAGGGGTGGAATCCCCCAGGTGGGAAGCCGATGGCAGACTCCAGAGTTGCTGGTGCCAGCCCCACCCCACCCCCACGGCAAGCACTGGGGGAGCACGTCTATGGGTGCCAGGCTGAGACCCACGGGGCCAGTCTTGCAGGGTCAGTCCAGCAGAGGAGCAGCCTAGTGCGCTCCTTGGTGGTGGGGGTGTGTCAAGAGGAGAGCAGTCCCAGGGTTGTGCACGGGTCCTCTGGGGCCAGCCCAGTCCTCCGATTGGTTCCAGGCTTCTATCCCTGCTGCCGTATAGTTCGGCTTCCCTCAACCTGGGGAGCAGGTGGAGAGAACTGTTTGAGGCCATTCTCATCCCCAGGAGGGGCTAACAGCTTGCTTACTCCTTCTAGGGCACGGTGAAGGGTTTTAAAAGAGCAGGTGGGTGGGGGGATATTGGGACAAACAAGGAAATGCCACGGCTCTCTCACTCTTAGTGGGCAGAGGCTGGTCTCCTTCCAAAAGTGTCGGGTGGGGGTGTTGAACTGGAGCCCAAGGTGAGGGTACAGGCCAGGTAGAAAAGGCCATGGCAGGATGAGGGACGGGGTGGGGGGAGTCACTTCTATCAAGGCTCTGTCAACCACAGCCACCCAGGGCGCTTGGAGCCCTGCTCTGGGGATGCCTCTTAAGGGAAGTTGGGTTCCAGGTAGTTTAGGAGGAGCAGTCAAAAACTGGGACCTCCCTGGGCTGGGAGAGCCTGTTAGACCCTAAGGACTCTCAGGCCTATTAGGTCTTGGGAAATCCTGGCGGGAATGGCCTAGGTGGGAGTGGCCTAGGTGACCTGGAACACCTCCTGGGTGGCCTCCACTTTTGAGATCTCCAGGGAACAAACCAAATAGAAGCATGTCCACACACTGGGCCTTAGCTTCTCCAGGTCTCTGCTTACCCCGTCTGCATAATGTGCAGGTGAAGTACCACCTGTGTGGCACTGAGCAGGTGCAGCCCTAGCAGGGTGTGGGAAGAGGGCTTCCATTTCCCCAGCAGTGTCCCTGTTCTTGTGATGTGTCCCCGGGTTATGGAAGAGCTTCCTTATCATGCTCTGGATCTTCCTCTGCTCCTGGCTCTGAGCTAGGCCCTGCATTGAGGGTGTGAAGAAGAGGCCCTCCAGTGCAGCATGGCAGCAGCCACAGTAGGAAAGAGTGGACCTTTGCCCCCACCCACTTCCTCCACTCCTTCCTCCAATATCTGTCCATCTGCCCACCCACCCTCGCTCCCTATTCATCCAGCAGACTTCTAGGAACCTTCTCCGTGTTGGCCAGTGCTCAGGACTAGTTAGGGGTGTTTTAATGAATAAAACAGACTTGGCTTCTGTCCTCATGAAGCTTACAGCTGGCACAAGAGGAGACTCCTGAAGAAGTCACACACATTAGATAACTTGCAACCTGAGAAGTGCCAGGAAGGGAAGCATGGGGTGCAGTTGAGTGTATGTAAGAGGTTGCCCAGGGATTGGGGGTGGAGGAAAGGCCAGTTGGGGGCTGCCCAACCATCTAGGGCTTCTGTCTCAGGATTTGCAGAGCTGGCAGCTCTAGCCATCAGGATGTGACCAAAACTGGAGCACTTATAGAATAGCTATGGAAATAGAACTACCACCAAGTGAAGACAGTGAGTGACATCCTTCTCCGCAGCTGGTGATTTTGGGAGAGAAAAGGCTGCAGAGAAACTTAGGGATAGGGCTGTGGTGCAGCTTAACATCCAAGAGACCATGCATTCAATCCCCAGCACCCCAAAACCTCAGAGTTGAAGAGAAGGAGTAGCTGGTTCTGTTGAGCAGATGTGGCAACCAGCAGGCTCTCTCGGAGGCTACCCTAGAGCCAGACTCACCTGGGGAGGCCCCAGGAGTGGGAGGCTGAGCCAGTTCTGGAACAAGCCAAGGAGGCTGGGTCTCAGCTGGGACTTCAGTAGATTTACTCTAGCTGGCTGCCTCAACCATCCACACTGAGTGTGGACCCCAAGAGGAGCCTCGGGGACCCCCATACTGTGCCCTATGGACTGAGCATGGAACACCAGGCTCAGTGCTTTCCCCTGCAAAATGGGGAGGTATCCCAGAGCCTCACCGAGACTCCATCAAGTTCCACCCCTTGTGGTGACTCTGTGGTCTTATAAGGCCTTTTCTTCATGGAGTTCATCTTGGTTCATAGCAGATGCCTCCAATGGTAGGTGGTTGTGGCTGTGCCACCCCTTCTGCCAGGGAGGCAGCCTGGCCGGCACACTCTTCCCATCCAGACTTGTGATGGCAGTGACATGGCACTATGGCCTAAAGCCCAGCTCCACCATTCACGCTTGTGTAACCCCCAGACCAGCTACTTGACCTCTCAAAGCATCCATTTCCTCAGGGGTGGAGCAGTGATACACACAACTTCAAGTTATCGCAAGAGAACGCCTGTAAGGACTCTTGCACCACGGCTGGCTCCGTGAGCAGGCTGCACATGTGGCTGAGCATGAGGAAGAGGGCAGAGGAACCCCAGGCATTGGTGCAGATCCAGGGGCTGGTGCTACTCTGGGGTCTCCTAAATTCAAGCCGATGACGGTGATCATCAGAGACAGAGAACACAACACCCTACAAGCTGTGACAAAAGCAATCTTGATTTCATAAATGAATGGAGAGTAAAGAATAAAGACCAAGCTCAACAACAAGGCACAGACATGGAGAGAGAGAGCAGGAGGAAAATGAGACCCACCAAAGGAAAATGATGGACGGCCCCTGAGCAGGCGTGTGCAGGAGCCCTGGCCAGATCAGCCTCCGGTGGTCAGGATCCCCCAGGGTTTCTCCTCTTTCCTGAGGCAGCTGCTGGGACAGAGACCTTGTCAACAGAACTCATTCATTCAATCAATATTTACCCAGGCCTCCCACACCTTGTGCCTGGCTGTGCTGGGAAAGGAGCCCCTGCTGGTGAGAGGGAGGCCTTTGGTCCGCAGTCTCTGAGGGAGAGAGGTGCCCTGAGTGGGGAGGCAGGCCAGGGATCCCTGCAGGGAATCCCAGTGCACAGCCTTGGTCTGGAGTCCTGGACACATTCCAGTTGCTTGGCAGAAGCTCTTCACCCTTGTGAGGTGAACTGGGCATCTGACCCCGCCCCCTGCCGACTCAGAGCTCTTTTGCACCAAAGTCTGGCTGTGGGGACTGATGAAGGATGAGAATCGTGTGGTGGCTGCTGAAGGGGGCACCCTCATTCTTCGATGTGCAGAGCAGAGGACAGCTCTTCCACTGTGGGCTTCCAGAGGCTGGGGAAGAGCGACGGGTTTTCTTGCAGCAGCAGAACCCACCACCAGGCCCCCGAGCCTGCCAGGTGCAGGAAGGGCTTCCCTGGAAAGCAGTATTTGTAGGTCCATTGGCCACTCTCATCTTGAGGACAGGAAATCAGGACACAAGTCACTGTCTTCCTTTGTCAGCAACCTGCTCAGCATGACAATTCCACACCTGCTGCACAAGGATGGGCCACACAAAGAGGTGATTCGCCTGCAGGGGACCCTGCTGAATCCGATGTGGCAGTGGGCAGAGAAGCCCAGACCACCTCTGGTGTTTCCAGTGTTGATAATGGTTCTTACTGGCTGACACCCAAGAGTTGGTGGGTGAAAATGGCTAGCATGTGACCTACGTGTGGCTTTAGACCTTCCGACCCTCCAGCAGTGGAGGGTGGTGCAGGGACTGAGTGAGCGTTGTCTCGAAGTCTCTCTCTTGCACCTCTGGTGAATTCCTGGGCAGAGTTTCAATATGCTTTTCCCCTTGGGTCATAATTGAGTTGGGGAAGGGACCAGTTTCATTGGAGATGTCCCCTCTAGCAAGCTTGGTGTGCTGCAGCCCTCCTAATACCAGCTTCCCAGGGAGACCAAGGGCAGGCCCAGAAGGGGGACTGTCCAGTGATTCCAAAGTGCTACGTGTACCAGGGACAAACCAAACTGTGAGCCACCCTGACCCAAACCACCGGAGTGACTTGGCCCCTCAGCACCTGAGCTGGCCTGGCAGCTCTCCCACTGTGCCTGTTCATCTTGGTCTTCCCATTCCAGGAGGCAGGCAGGGAACAGAGAGGCCCACCATCAGCCTGGAGACCCAGCGGCCAGCCTGAGGAGGGCGAGCTGCAGGCCAGGGCTGCTCAGTTTTAGAATTTCTTCACCAGGTGTGTGACTGAGTATCTCTGGGCACCACACTCATCCCCATCACAACAAAACGGTTCACACTCTCTAATCTGTCCTTCCCAGATGAGGTAAAAATGACCGACCGCCGGGTAGCCAGGCTAATGACTGAATCGCCAAGCAGGGGGCTGCTGGCGGCACCAGCCCTGGAAAGGGCTGAGGCAGGCTTGGCCATCGTGGTCCTGGCTGCCCCTCACCGCCCATCACTCCTGGCCCACGCTGCCTCCGTGGGGTGTTCTTCAGCCCACCTCCATCAGGCTCTGCACTGGGAATTATCGTCTCCATTTACTGGTGAGAGAGTCAGGGAGTTCCTCCCTTTCTCCTCCCGCCGTCCCTTTCCCTTCCTTCCTCCCTCTCTCCTTTCCCTCCATCATCAAGTGCCTCTGGAGCACCCATCAAGTTCCGGTTGCTGAGAACGGCACCTGAGCAGCTTGTTGCTGAGAACGGCACCCTGAGGACTTGTTCTCTTCGTGCTTACTTTCTGCTGGGGAAGCAGACAAGTAAACAAAATCATTTCAGTTGACTCTGGCTCCTTAAGAAGAAAAACAGGGTAATAAGAGTTTGCTTTGGACAAATGGTCAGGGGTGGCTTCTCTCAGCAGTTAGTGTGGAGAAGACAGCAAGAATGAGCCAGGCGCAGGTAGCGAGCGGCGCATGCCTGTTGTCCTAGCAACTTGGGAGACGGAGGCAGGAGGATCACAAGTTTGAGGCCAGCCTATCTAAAAAAGGTAAATAAATGAATAAAGATGGCTGGGCATGTAGCTCAGCGGTGGGGAGCCCCTGAGTTCAATGCACAGTACCAAAAAAAAAAAAGGCAGGGTGGAGGCTGAAGAAGGGGAGCTCTGGGGCCACCCCCACTGGCCCCAGGGCACAGAACTGGTAAGGGCAGAGAAGCTAGAACATGCAGCCAGGCTTGCCCAGCTCACCAGTCCTTGGGTTCCTGCCACATCCTTCCTTGGCAAAAGGGTAAGACTGGGCTTCCAGTGTGGTGGTGGGAGGGACAGGCTAAAGAGGGGGTCGTCAGGGCTCCTTTGCCCCCACCCTCTGGGACCCCCATTCCTCTGTGTCAGAGTACAGATTAGAGTTTGCGAGTGCGCACAGAGCTGTTCAGCTGAACCCACCTATGCACAGCTGCCAGAGTTCTAGGCTCTGGGCTTTGCCCACCTGAGCAGGCTCTTGAGGTCCTTCCCAGATCCACCCAGGAGGCTCCAGGGCTGGCACCTAACTCCAACCCCACAGGGCAGCTCCAAGGACCTCTTTTAAAATCCCAATTCAGCTTTTTTTTTTTTTTTTTTTTTTTGCCAATTTATAGAAAAGTTGCAGGGTTGATAAGGACACTTGCATGTGCTCTTTAGAGTCTGCGGTGGTTTACACTGGCCCTGTCCATATCATCATTCTCTCTCTATATTTTCCCCATACTGTTTTTCCTGAACTATTTCAGAGTAAGTTGGAGACCTTGTTCCCTTTCACACATAAATACTTTAGGAAACTGTTGTCCCAGGAACAAATACCTTCTTACACACAGTACAGTTCTCAGGATCAGGCCTTCTACGTCCATCCAATGTGGTTTTCTCACCCACAGCACTTTTAGAACTTTTGCCCATTTCCTCAATAATGCTCCTCATAACTAGCCCCCCACCCCTGTTCCAAGAGTCAACCCAGGGCGATGAATGGTACCCAGCATCTTCTCTCTAGACTCCTTGACACAGGGGCAGATTCTCAGCCTCTTTCTGTGCTCCTTGACATTTGAAGAGCACACATTTGACATTTCTTCATGGTCACTTCAGGCTCTGCATTTTGTTTTGTTTTGCACTGGGTATTTTTGGTATAGGGGCTCTATTACTGAGCTACACCCTGAGCCCTGCTTCCCCGGCCTCAACCTCTGAGTTGGTGGGATTGCAGACATGTGCCACCATACCCTGCATCCGGCTCTGCATTTTTGGCAGGAATCCCATTGTGGGGCCATTATCTTCTCAGTGCATGGTATCAGGAGTCCCAGGACGGTCAGTGGTAATGTTTGCTTTGATCTCTTCCAACTTTTTTTTTTTTTTTTTTTTTTTGGAGGGGAGGGGACCAGGAATTGAACCCAGGGGCACTTAACCATCGAGCCACATCCCCAGCTCCTTTTTATATTTTATTTAGAGGCAGGGTCTTGCTGAGTTGCTAAGACCCTCGCCATTGCTGAGGCTGGCTTTGAACTCACTATCCTCCTGCCTTAACCTCCTGAACCACTGGTATTACAGGTGTGCCACTGCACCAGGCTCTGACAGCGTTTAATCCTCCATTTCTTCCAGTCGGGTTTGGCTCTCTATCTCCTGACCTATCTTTTTTGGTCTCTCTCCTCACCTGCTTTTATGTCTCTGTTAGATCACACTCCCTTCCTTGTCCCTGTCCTCTGCCTCCTCCCTTCTTTGGGGTCTCATCTGACCCCTTCCCACTCTCTCTCTAAATCACTGAATTGCCCCCAAGTGCAAGAGCCCCTGGACCCCCCTGCAGCTAACCCACAGGTAGCTGTCCTACCAGATGCACCCTGGCATAATTCCTTTCCTGGAAGGTGCCAAAGAGACCTCAGAAGAGTGTCCTCTGAGGACATGACCTTGAGAGCATCACCTCTGCCCTAGTGGGGTCTCCCACACCAGGACCTCATCTCTAGGCCCAGGCTTCAGGGGAAAGGTACTGTGCAGGAAAGCTCCTGTCTGCGTTCTCCAGCATCTTCCATCCCACCCATAAGCCCTCTCCCTCGGGAGGGTGCACAGACCCCAAACTCCCCTCTAGACCCACAGCTGAGGCTCACTGTGGCTTGGCCAGAGCTGAGCAAATACTGTCTTTCTGCCAAGGTGGAGCCAGCACAAAGCTCTGAGGTCAGCAGGTTTTTCGTCACCTCAGAGACCTGGACCCACAGGGGCCTTCGTTTCCACTTGGTGGTCAGTGGATTGGAGGCAGCCCAGACCCTCACGTCTGCTCCCTGGAGGAGGCCCCAAACCACAGTCAAGAGAATAGAAGCCAGACCAGGGCCCTCCACCAGCCACACGTGGTCACTCACTCTCGCCCATGGCATGGGACTCCGAATTATATGGTCATCTCTCCTACTAATAGAGCCAGTTTTATAGTGGGCGCCCTGGTAAGCACTGCTCCTGGCTGGGACCCAGGTGCCCACTCATGCACAGAGAGCGGCCTGCGGCATGGCGTCAGTCATCCACCTTGAGGTGGCTTTGCTTTCGGGGGGCTCAGTTTTCCTAGGACTTGGGATAGAAACCCCACGATGCCCTTCCCGCTGAACTTCCAGGAGCCCAGGATGCCACCACCAAGGGCCAGCCCTCTCCCCACAGAGGCACAGGTGGCTCCATCCGCCCTCCTGTGTTTGTGTGTGTTTCCCTCCCGGGACCAGCCCAGGGACTTTCCGCCCTTCCGGTTCCTCCACAGACATTGGCTTTCATCTACGGAATGAGGCATCAGTGAGGACCACCTGAAGGAGAAGACAAAGAAGAGGAGCGACAACCCTGGCCACTCTGGGCCTTCTTCCTCCTGGACCAGGGCTGGGCAGCCCTCACCAGCCCCCAGCTCCTTGGCAGCAGGGTTTGCGGGGTGCAGGCTGGGGAGCAGCCAGGAGGCAGTGCCAACCTCTGCTGTGCCTCTTTGAGTGACACAGGCACTGGGGACATGAGAGCCACGAAGCAGGGAGAGCCTTCTGGTTTTGCAGATGAGCAGCCCCAGGCCCAGGCAGGGACGGTAATGGCCAGAGCAGCGGCAGGGCAGCGACCGATTCCCAAGGCTCAGGACTTCCACTCCGCTGCTCCTTCATCTGTCTCCCTTGGATTCTCAGCTTGCAGCTCGATAACTCCCATCCCCAGACCTGTTGGCAGGCAAGAGGAATAACTCATGTGAGTCAAAAGCAATTTGCAAACATAAATAATTTTCAGTGCCAGGAGAGGAGACGGTGGGAAGACGCATGAAAGGCTGAGGGAGCCTCCGCCCGCACCGCTGGCTCCTTCCTCTCCCTCCCTGAGCTGCTGGGAGGTTTGGGGAGACTATAAACAAAGCAGGAAATGGCCATCAGGTTTCTCTCTTCTGCTGTCCATAGGAAGGATTTGCTGGCCGATCTCTTTTCTCCCCACCCCCAACTTTCCTAGGTCACCCCACCTCCTCCAGGGACTCAGACCTCCTCCCACAGCCTGCATTGTCCCTTCAACTCCCCACAGCCCACATCCTAACAAAGCATGGATGGCACACCATTATTTTGTGACCTTCACTTAATTGCAGCATTATATCCATGATTGTCCTGCTCTTCTGGGTTTGGAAGAGCTTTGCCAGAGTGCAAGTACCTCCCAAGACCATTATCAGACTGTGGGATAGGTTTTTGCTCATTTCCCCAGGATGCTGTGACCAACAGGGTCCTGAGGATCATGCAGACACTTTGAAGAGGTTTCTTTGGATGGTGACAGGAGTGAGTATGTAGCCAGTGTCACTTTGGAAGGCCCCGGAGCACTAAGCACACCTTTCCAAAACCTACCCCAGCAGGCTGTCTAAGGCAGAGAGAAACAATGAGAAACCAGATACCGTGGAATTAGTGAAGAATTTCTCAGATGAAACAGGAAAGAGAGGAAATCCTGGGAGGTTTACAGGACACCTGGTGTAGGCTGAAAGGATCTGTGGCCAGTTATTGGCAATATTAAATTCCTGGCACTTCACTCAGGCAGTAAGTGAGAGGTGTTCCCACCAGCCCAGGCGGTGGCAGCCCTAAATGCACACACAGAGACACACGCCGGGAACATCCTTTCTTTCACCAGCCCTCTGCCCCTGCCTAGATTTGAAAACCTGCAGACAAGAGAAGTAATCACAGCCCATACTGAGTGGGCTCTTCCCATGTGTCTGGCTATCTACACAGCTCGTGTCAAGACCAAATCCAAGAAAAAAAGTGTGTGTGTGTGTGTGTGTGTGTGTGTGTGTGTGTGTTGGGCCACATGCATGCCAGCATCTCTCCCATCTTAAGCCACACAGGAAAACTGTGTCTGGGGGCCGAGGCAGTGCCCTCCCATCAGGAAATGTGGAATACATTTCACCTGCTAAACACAGAAACTCTGTCTTCCTGGACAGAGGGACAGAGGGATTCCTAACACCAGGATTATCCTTAGGGTCCGTTTCCCTCCATCCAATTACTACAGAATTAACTAGAGTCTCTTGAAATTCCCACAAACAGATCAGGTGAGGAATGAGGGGTGCAGGACCCCAGATCAGGTGAGCCACATGTCTGCTCTCTGCCCTTGTCGGGGAGAACAGCCTCCTGGTCTCAGGGAGCTCAGCCACCTGAACACTGGGATCCTGGGGCAGTGCCAGGCCCCTGGTTTGTGGATGATGCCTGAGTGCTGGAGCCGGAAAGCCCTGCACGCACACACACACACACACACACACACACACACACACACACACCCCACCTACTTGGTACACAGATGCACAGATGTGCACACAAGATATCAGATCCCCAGGTCTCTACTGAGGGACTGTGCACAGCTCTGGGAGGGCAAAGATGCCCCCAACATGCCCCTGCCCTCCCAGGAGCTCAGGGTCAGGCCAGGGGGAATAAGTGCGCTGCAGTGCGCCACTGACTGACAGCCAGGAGTGGGGACAAGTGGGGCGGATCTGCAAGTACTGCAGCAGTTCCTGGGGCAGGCCCCTGTAGAGGCTTTGAGGATTTAGAGCAGCCTCAGGGAGAGGGCCCACCCCCACCAAATCCTGGAAACTGAGAGCAGGTCCCCTGGAGACAGACATTGCTAACTGTGAACTCCTGTCTCCCCTTTAACTTGTCTTTGACCTGGGGCAGGGTTAGCCACCACACCTTCATTTTGCCACCAAGAGAACTGCCTCCTAGAGCTGAGAGAATTAAATGAGATAATTCCCCTAAAGTGCCTGGCACATAATACGCACTCAATCAATGTTAACTATTATCATTAGCTGCGAAGGAAAGAGGCAAGGAGGGGGAAGTGTGGGGGAGGGGTGGATTTCTGAACCAGAGGCTACAGGAAGTAGGCACTTGTATCCAAGAATAACAGCCTTCCAAGGATCTCCTCCTCAGAGTCCTCACCTTCTCCGAAGAGCAGCAAACAGAACACAGAATAAGCTGGTTTCAAAAAGCATGAGGATCTGGTTTTGTTCCAGTGCAGGCTGTCCTGTCTCAAAGCCATGCCCAGCCATTCAAGGAGAGGCCGAGGCTGAGGTCCCAGGGACATAGACAATCCACCCAGCAAGGACGGGGCAGAGAAGGGTGGTGGCCAGGATGGTCATTTGGAGGTAAACACCACTGTGCATCTGTCCCTTGGTCTAGCCAAGGCTGAAGGCCAGAAGTCCATGGAAGACATTTGCATCTGACTTGTCATGTTTAATTTAAAAAAAATAATAATAATAACCTGTGTGTTTATGTAGGGAGTTTTCCAGAAGGGCTCCAGGGTATCTCCTGACTTGGTTCATCTTGACTGTTTTCAAGGGAACCAAAAACACAGGCATAAGAATGATAAAGATGGGCTGGGGATGTGGCTCTTGCGGTAGCGCGCTCGCCTGGCATGTGTGCGGCCTGGGTTCGATCCTCAGCACCACATACAAAAAACAAAGATGTTGTATCTGCCGAGAACTAAAAAATAAATATTTAAAAAAATTTCTCTCTCTCTCTCTTTAAAAAAAAATAGTGCCATGACTCTAAAAAAAAAAAAAAAAAAAAAAAAGAATGATAAAGATTTCTGGAAAGGGGAGTGGGCACCACAACCAGATGTCTTCCTTGTACGTTCTAGAAGTTTCCTGTTTGGTGTAGCTGGGAGTGGAGAGGAGATTCAATTTGGGAGCCCAAAGTATGCTAAAAGACAGAGTCCATTCTGGCCTCCCCCCACCTCTTTGTTTCAATGTGTCACATGCCCAGAGAACTCCAATCCCCCCCAACACTAAATCACAGGTCAGTGCTCCAGGTCACCCAGCGACTGCTGTATTTTATTTGACTACATAGCCAGACTTACAGGTAGGTGATTTTCAGCTTTCTATGTCCTCTCTCTTCTGTTGGACTAAAATGTCCCAGTGGGCAGGGACTGACAATTCAGGATCAAAACAGAGTCTCAAGACAAAATTCAGGATGTCTGGCTACCTTTGAACTTCACCTAAACAATGCATTCTTTTTCTTTTTTTAGTAGAAGTATTTCTCAAATATGTTATGGGACTTACATAGACTAAAAATCATGATTATACATTTGAAAGTCAAACTTCACTGGGCATCCTAAGTTTTTATTTGCTTAGTGTACAAAGCACCCTGGATTGTGGATCTCCACCCACCTCACCTCCAGGGGTGTCCAGGAATGACACTGAAGGGCTCAATGGCTCTTTTTTTTTTTTTTTTTTTTAAAGAGAGAGAGAGAGAGAGAGAGAGAGAATTTTAATATTTATTTTTTAGTTTTCGGCGGACACAACATTTGTTTGTATGTGGTGCTGAGGATGGAACCCGGGTTGCACGCATGCCAGGCGAGCGTGCTACCACTTGAGCCACATCCCCAGCCCTCAATGGCTCTTTTGAAAGCAAGCTGGAGAGGGGGCAGGCTACAAGGAGCCTAGAGCTGCCATCAGGGATAGGCTGGTGCTGGAGGGGCTGGCTCTGGAGGGTGGGTACATTTGTACTAGGGCAGCTCTAGACTCTATGCCAGAGGCTCAGCCCCAAATTAAGGTCATTTGGAGAAAAAACAAAGAAATTTGGGTTCCAATGTGCAGGGATAAGACATCTACTCACTGCCTTTCTTCTCTTACCTGAACTTGGGCTCAAAGACAGGGTTTATGACCCTTTGCTTGTGAAGTGCCCCCGCATGAGCTGTCTACACCCAGGAGAGCTAGGGCTTGTGGATCCTCCCATCTCAAAGGCCCTTGAAGACAAACTCTCTTGTCCCAGTGCTTGGGCCCATGACCTTATTTCTGCACCCTGGACAAGCTGTCTGTCCATCAGGACCTCAGACTCCTCCCATGGGGAAGCTCAGTGCCCCCCCCCCCCCCCCCCCGGGGGAATGAACAGGACAAGATGTTCAAATGCCGCCTGACATATCTGAGGACCTCAGTAAAACCACAGCTCCTGTCTCTTTTGGGAGGGGGTGTTCTAGGGCAGCAGGCTGCTCACCCCCACCTCAGCAGCTGCTCTGGATGATGCATGGCCTCTGCTGCATTGTCTGTCACCTCACCTCCAACTCCAGGCTCTGCCCAGGACGACCCCCAAAGGCCCTGCTACCAGGCTGGTTTCCAGGTCTCAGGCCACTAGTAGGCCTTCTTTTCAGGAATGGTGGAGAACTGCTGTTTTCCCTGCCCTCAGGAGGTGCCATCCTCCACCTCCCCTCCCCTATGCCTAGTCCAGCACAGGTCACCCCCCAGGGCCAGGCTCACTCCCCAGGGCGACTGTGCAGACTTGCACAGGGGCTGCCTCACATTCTGGAGGTTTCAGTTCTCCTCAGCTGAAGAACAGGGAGTCCAGGTCCCTGCCTGGCATGGGCCTTTGTGTACCAGCCAGTGAAGGACAGGCCCAATTCTAGTGTGGAGCAGGCAGTTTGCCAGCAACTGATCGCCCTCCTCCACTCGCAGGGTGGCAAAGGGCCTTCATTACACAGAGGGGGAGGGGTGTTTAACTCACTCCAAAGGGGGCTTGGGGTGATGGGGGTGGTGGGAGGGACAATCCACAAAAGCCAGGGCTAGAAACTCCTGAGGGTTTTTTTTTTTTTAAGCGCTTCCCTTCCCTCCTCCCCTCCCCCCCTGGGCACCCCTCCCCCACCCCTAGTCGCTGGTGGCCTGCAGCCAACACTGGCCACTCTCTGCGCATCCAGGCTCCCGCCCTCCCAGCCTTCCTCTCCATCTCCTCCCCTGCCTTCTCAACTCTGCCCCTCTACCACCTCGCCCCCCACCCTGCATTCGGAAGCACGTTTTCTTCAGCCTTGGTTCCCCGCACCCGCTCGGTCCCAGGGGGGACGACGGGGTTTCTTGGAGGCCCGGAGCAGCCCCTCGCCCACCAGGCCCCCGGTCCCCGGCCTTGCCGGGCATCCCGACCAGGAGCAAGATCGCTGTGTCTGCAGAAAATCGGCCACCACCGCCGCATTCCCGGGTCGCGGCTTCCCGGCCAGCCGAGCCGCACCCTTCGCCCCCTCAGGGACCTTAACCCCTTCCTTCCTCGCGACGTCAAGCGCCTCGGCCTTGCCACCCAAGGGGGATGGGAGACGAGTGCCAGCTCACTCCGCTCACTAAGGCACTGGGGTGGCAGGCCCTGCTCGCCTGGTCCCCGACCACCCCCCCATCCATCCCGCAGGAAGCCCCCCCCCGCCCCCTCCGAGGCAGCGCTCGCTCGCTCGTCTGCAGTCGGGGCTCTGGCCTGGTGGTTTCGGGGACAGAGCCTGGCAGAGGAAGTCTCAGCGGCTTCCTCGGTGTGGCGGACCATGCCAGTGGAGTGAGAGGGTAAGGCTCCCTCCCCGCGAAACCTGCCCTACCAGTGGGGAGTACTAACAGACAATATTGCTGGCCGGTCTGGGCCTGCGGCTGCGGCTGGGTATGTGGCGCCCCAGGGGTTTCTGGGGGACAAAGGTCAACAGTTGCCCGCAGGCATGGCACAGGGGCTGGCCCCACCCGTGCCGCTCACCGCTGCATCCCCTTCTCTGCTACTCAGCTCCTGGGGAACCGCCGGCCAGAAAGTCCTGGGAACAGGGATAGCTCTGGCATACCCCGGCAGGAATTCCCCTTTCCAGTTGAGCGCCTGCTTCCCCAGGAATGGGGTCAGGATCCTGGGCCAGCAGCACTGCAGCGAAACTAGTCCGTTCTGATAGTTCAAAGGTTTAGCGCAGGACTGGACAGTTTCCTTCCCAGACTAAGGCCCAGCCGCTTCCCCCAACCTTGGACATCCCCTCAAAACTACAAAAATGCACCTTCAACATCTCCATTTAATATTTACATTCAAGCAGGTAATAATTGGAAGCTTATAGTTTAGACATTTCTAGTAGCAGCAGGTTCTAGAGAGCTCGTTTAGCCTTTTAACAAACTTTTTTTTTTTTTTTTTTTGCACATAGAAACAACACATCCATGTGTACAGTATCAAAAAATATATACCAAGGTTCCTGGTATTGCAGTTCCTGGAGGGAGGAAATGAAATCAACAGAAATACTGAATGAAGGGCAAGAAAGGTCAACAGAAAATAGTTTGTCTGATATAGAATATAACATGATCTAGGGAAAACTCCATAAATCTAGGTTTTTATATTTCAATATATAAATACCTACAAATAAATATATATATATATATATATATCAGCCCGAATGGGGGTGGTCGGGCCTTTTGAGCTCAAACAATACATTTCAATAATAACACCACGTACAAACGGGAGTAGAGTCAGCACTCGACAAGTTAGCACGGTTAAAATATAATACTATAACTCTGAAACCGCTGCGCGGCTGCCCTGTCAGTTCCGGAGGTCCATGGGGAGGGCGCGGCTCTCGTCTCAAGTGGGGAAGGGACAAGTGGCGGCGGCGAGACCGCAGGCACCGCGTGGAAGGAGACAGGCCGTTGGAGGCGCCTCCACAGGGATCCCACAGCCGTGCAGGGGGACGTGGATGCTTGGGTGTCCTCAAGTTGGGGCCACTGGCACCTCCTGCAGCCCAGAGGGGAGCCCTGATGAGGCGGCAAGTGCACGTGTGGAAACGCGTCCCTTGCAGATGTCCTGCAGCTACACGGTCACGTATTCTTTGAACGTGACGGTGAGGCAGTTCGCGGTGACGTCAGTGATAATTATATTTCCAAAGAAGGGCTTGAACTCGCTCAGCGGCTCTGCAGGCTCGTCCTGGGCCTCAGCGGAAGGCTTCTCTGCCGCTGTCGCTGTCGCTAGCACTGCCGGTGCTGCTGTGGTGGAGGGCATCTCGGGCTTCACCTGGAGGGAGCTGGGTGGTTCCCCGGCCTCACTACGCGTCTTGACGCAGCGCAAGTCTATGGGCTCGTCCAGGTCCGAGTCCAGCAGGATGACCTCTGGCTGCGGGAGTGTGGCTGCAGGCGGCACATCAGCGGGGCGCTCCGCGGCAGGGCTGCCCCCCAGGCAGGTGGGCGTGCTGATGCTGCGTGCTGTCAGCCGCTTCTTGCAGGGCTCGCGCTCACCGTGGGTCTCAGAGAGGCAGCGCTTGCGTGCATGGGAGAGATTGAGGCCCACAGCGTGGTGGTGATGGTGGTGGTGGTGGTGATGGTGGTGGTGGGGGGGTGGGTGCGTACTTCGGGTCGTGTCCCAGGTGAGCAGGTCCGGCTTGGTGGTGAGCTGCAGGGGCTGCTCTCCAAAGGCTTCCTTGGTTGGGGAGAGCTTGCGGGAGCTGGCGTCCTGGGGCTGCGGGTCCCCAGGCCCTGGTGCCTCCTCTTCCCTCCTCTTGAAGGGCACTTCCGCCTTCTTTTCCTCGGCACCACTGGTCGACTTTTTAAAAGTCCTGTCGGCCGGGGGGTGGCGCTCCTCGGTGGCACGCTTCTTGTGACTAGGGGAGCGTGCTTCGCCCTCTGCTGCCTCGCCAGACTTGATCTTCACCGCCTGCATGCCATTCTCCATGTACTTGCTCATGACGATCACAATGCGACCGTTCTTGTTCTTGTTCTTGACGATCTTCATCTTGCCCCCAATCCCGTTGCCTGTCACCGCTTCTTTGGGAGCCGGTGTCATCCCGTTGGGAGGGCCCTTCTCAGAGCCTTTGCCTGGAGCCCCAGCCGCTCCGGCCAGGGGCTTCACTGCCCCTAGGTAGCTCTTGGCTGATGCGCCGTGGGCCCACTTGTCCGGTGGGTGGCTCTTGGCGCCCAGGTCTGGGCAGGTGGGACTCGGCGCCTCCTTGTGGCCGCCCTGGTACTGCAGGTCATACATCTTGGGGTCCGGCTGGTAGGGGTGGTGCTTCTTGCTATTGAGCTGATAGTAATACTTTCCACTCTTGCCTGGTGGCGGGGGCTTGCCTGCCCGTTCCTTGCTGTGAGGCTGGTACTGGTGGTGCTTCTTGCTGTTGAGCTCGTACTGGTGCCCCTGGCCCTTTCCTGGCGTGCCCAACTCCAGCTTGGTGCGGTTATCAGCAGAAGAGTCCTGGAGCCCAGTCAGGACATTGGAGCGACGGGCAAAGGTAGGTACCTGAGAGGGAAGCGAGAGGAGGTAGATGGTAGATCCCAGGCTAACCAAGAGCATCAGTAGTGCCCCAAATCCCACAGTCCGCAGCTGTGTCATAGGGGCTGGGGCACAGGAGGTCAAGGACAGAGGAAGTGCAATTTGGGTGCTCTCGTGGAATCCCCCCACCCTCCTGGTCTGAAGGCAGCTCCCACGTATGTCTTGGGAAGAGGGTGGGGCTAGCAGCGAGTGTTTACCTGCACCACCAGTGGCTTGGGCTTTGGCCCTCTCTTGCGATATCCCATCAGTTGCTCCTGCCGTTCCCTGGGGAGGGAATGGAGAGCCGCAGGATCAGCCTCAGGGTCACCTCCCCAAATCTTCAGTGACGCCCACCCTCCTGCCTTGCGACCATCCGGTAGGCAGTGAACAGGGGATGCACAGAGGATAAAGAGTTCGAAACAGAAGACCACCTCTGCAGCTGGCTGGGCACCTCCATCAGCAGCAATGCCTTTAGGTAGGGTCCTTGGTAAAGAGCTTCCCCATCTGATATCTCTAAACCATCACCCCCAGTCTCCGTGAAGGGGGTTGGGTTGTTGGAGTAAAGTGGAGTGGGCGCAGGGATCCAGGGATTGTGAACAGCCCAAACGAGGTATGTGCCGACCTCGGCAGAAGCAGGGGATGCTAACGACCTCATTAAGATTCAGATAACGAGCGGCCGGCAGAAGGGAGGACTCATTTTCTTAAAGGCCAGGCACTAAACAGGGGGAGGGGCTGCGCCCTTGTTTACACAGCGGCAAATGAGCCAATTAGGGGCTGGGGGCGGGAGACGGCCGAAGAGGCCAGGGTCTGGCCAGGTTCTCAGCCACCTGGTGAACCGGCCGGGCACCGCCCACGCTGAGCCAGTGGGCGGGGCAGGGGCGGGGCGGAGAAGTACAGCCTCTCCGCGGAACCGGATCCTCGCTGCATCGATTCCCAATTATTAATAAAGCCCATGGGTGGTGGCACGAGTCATAGTCGCCAGGTTTCTACTTTCAGGCTGGCCAAAGCGTGACCTGCTTGCCAGCAAACGTCCCAGGCACTGCCCAGCCCTTTGTGGGAAAGGAGTGCACCCCTCTACAGTTCTGCCCAAGTTATAGCCCATTACCAGGCCAGACAACCGTTCTCCAGTGACCCTAATTAATCACTCCCACCTCACTGCCCGTGGGCTAACCCAGTGGAGTTCTGCCATGCCCTGGGGCCGGGGCAGGGGCCTGACTCCGATGTTGCGTGGCATTGCAACAGCCTGCGTTTTAATTCTTCAGGGACCCATTATGCAACATGGCATCAGCCGCTGACATGGTTACAGGGTGGTGAACTCCCAGGTGGAGTCGGGGCAGGATCCCTGCCCGGCGCCCCCCTGTGTCGCGGGAGAGCAACTTCCCTGCTGGTGGCCTGCTCAAAGGGTCTAGAGTTTACAGTTTTAGCGCCAAATACACCACAGGAAATAATGCAAAATAAAAGGGGAGGAGGGATGGAAGGCAGCAGGCTTCTGAGGTTCCTGCTGCTCCTCCCCTCTGAGCCCTTCCCCCTATCCTCCCCAAACAGAACCACAGCCACTGGCAGCGAATCCAGCTGCAGCAGCTGCAAAGTGACAAGCATCTGTGGGCAGAAGAATGAGCCCCCGCCCCCAAGAGGACACCTCTCCACCACCATCGAAGTCCATCCCATGCCCTTGGGTCAACCTCCTCTGCCCTGATGAGGCACCCTGCCCCACCAAAGAGACTGGTGGGGGATGTGAAGGGAACAGAGCTCCAGTCAACACTGCCATCTCCAGCTGGGGTGAAACGGGGTGAGGGGAGGTTTCAGGCCTTGCCAACTTTTCTCCAGCCACCAACAGGTTAAGTTCAGTTCCATGACGTCCAAGCAGTTTCACAATGCCAGCTCCTCTGGAGCTGCCCCCTGAGGTGCCAGTGCCAAGCGGCCAGTGGCTGCAGGAAAGCAACACCTAGGCTCTGGGGGTGGAGCTCCAAGGTTGTCGCCAGAGAAGGGCCACAGGAGTTCTCCAGGTCAGTTGCAGGGCCACCCACAGACACTTTTCTTGCAGTTCCCCAAAACACATGCCTCGCCTTCCCCAGTCCTGCCCTGCCCCCACTCCCAAGCTGCAGCAACCACCAAGGACATTGGTTAGAAGAGCCGAGGCCACAGCCTTGCCAGTCCAGACCCGTTGTGGGGTGGGTTCCCCCTTTCCCTCTTTCCCATGCTGGCATGGCCCACTTTCCTATTCCCATATACGGTCATAGAGGCAGGCAGTGGTAGCTTGGGGGACGCTCACCTGTTCTGGAAGGCAATCAGCAGCCGGGGATCCAGGATGTTCTCCTCCGGTTCCCACGTGTTATATCTTGCAAGGGAAAAGGGAGGGGGACATGGCTTAAAAAAAAAAAAAACCGAGCCAGCTTTGCAGCCTCCAGGTGGGGAATGACATAAGGCCCTACTCTGTCTTCATGAACCAAAAGCTATTTAGCTGTGGATGTGGAAGATAGATTTCTTCAGGCCTGACAAGATCCCTGATACACTGCCCCCTCCCAAGTCAAAATAAACACACAAGGGCAGGAAGAAAAGGGAGGGGTAAGGAAAATGAAACTAGCAGTTTATTTTGCAGTTGTCAAGAATTTTAAGCATGTTACTGCAGACATGTTCCAAAGCCACTTTGCTCACCAGGAACCCTGCGTGCAAAGCAGCCGAAATGCAAGTCGCAAGTCCCCCTCCTCTTCTCCCCAGCCCCGAGTTTCCGAGAGGGCTTCAGCCCTTCTGCATTTGACCCCTAATCCGATAACCGCCAGCCCAGAGGTCCCCCACACCCCCTCGCGGCCCTGGAGCTCGCTGTCACGGGCAGGCAAACCCCAAATACTCTGCAACACAAAAATATGCCTCTGTGTGTGTGTGTGTGTGTATGTGTGTGCGCGCGCGCGTGTGGCTGCGCGTGTCTCCATCCGGTGCCTTCGCATTTCAAATTAAAGAAAAAAATTCCCCACCAAAAGCTCTGCAGTGACAGTTCCCAACATTTTCTGCCTTTTTTCTTCCCCTCCCTGCACCACTAGGAGGGAGGAGGCACACAATTGCATTTTCGTTGCTTTTAATTTTTTTTTTTTTGGTTTTGCAATATGGAGCCGTTCGGTGGAGGGAAAGGGGAAAGGAGCCATTTTCTGCTGCACATCAGTCAGTGCCTGCGCCCTCCCTCCCTCCGCCGGCCTCCCCGGCTCGGCCCCGCGTCTCTCCAGCTCCTCCGGCTCCTTTTAGTGCATAAATTAGTGATGGCATTTCCCGGAGAGCGGAGCACAACACAGGGCGCCGGGCTCGGGCTCGGCTCGGCTTCCCAGTGCCTGCCACCGACTTCCCCACCCCCTCCTCCTCCACCCCACCTCCACCCCGCCTCCCGTCCGCTCCCCCACCACCCCACCAGCTCGGCGGGTCCGGCAGCCCGGGGCCCCGCGCCTCGACACCCCTGCCCCCGCCCCCGCCGCTACTTACTTGGGGGACCAGCCTCTCCATTTCACCAGATACTCCACTCTGCCCTGAGGGGGAAGAGACAGCACTCCATCAGCTTCCGCGGGATCCCCGGCTCCGGCCCGCAGCCTCCCCACCCCCTCCCCGCCTCTCGCGGGTGCTCCGGCCGCCGCTCCCGCGCCGCTGCGCCGCCGCCCCCGCGCCGCCCTACCTTGCGGATCCGCTTCTTCTCGATGCTTTCCACCGCGAAGACGTGCTCGCCAACAGCTGGCAGCTCCATGGCCGAGCCGGAGCGCGCCGGGGCGCCGGGGCCGGCAAGGCTGCAGACGCTGCTGGCTCCCGCCGGTGCCCAACTGCCGCCGGATCGAGGGGCCCTGTCGCCCTTGCTGCCTGCGCCGCCTCCACCGCCGCTCGCCCCGCAAAGCCCGGCTGGTCGCCGCTGCCCGCGCCCTCCCGGCTCCCGGCTCGCGCTCGCTCAGACAACTGAGCCCGGGCCGCGGCTGCACAAGAACTCATGCAAATCCCGGACGTCAGCGGGCGGGGCCTCACAGGGCCAGCTCGGCGTCAGGGGGCGGGCCGTGGCGCGGATTGGCGCAGCCTGGCCTACCGGAGGCCCCGGGCCTGGGCGGCGGGGAGGAGGAAGGGCGCGGGAGGGGGCCGGGGAGAGGAGGCCGGGGAGGTGCAGGGGAGGGATCTGCAAGCTGGGAGAGGGAGCTGGAGAGAGGGAGCGGGGGCCGGATAGAAGAGGTGTGTCGGCCTGGGGCGGCGGGGGTGGCCAGCTGGATCACGACGATCCTAGCCAGAATCTCGGCCCTGGGCCTTCTGCGCCCCAGCCGCTCATTCTCAGTGTATTCGTCTCGGGGACCCCTGCTGGGGGCCACGGAAGCATCCACCGCAGTTTACGGTTGCTCTGAATTGCTCTGAATGGCGGCTCCAGAGGCACACGGAACGGCCGGCAGGGGGCGGAATCGGGGCGGGGGCAACTTGCATTCCCACCCTCTTCGCCCCGTAGCCCCGCCCATCGAGGCCGAAGGCATTTAGGAAGCCGAGAAAGGGCGGGGAGAAGACTGAGGATTGAGTGCAAAGAGACGTTGAAAAGGACAGAGGAATAGCTGACCCTGGAGCCCTGGCGGTCAAGAACCTCACCAGAAAGGGACTCCGAGTCTGATCCCACCCCGGTCCTGAGCGGCTCCCATTTTATTCTTGATCCGCTTATTGGCAAGGCGGGGTCGGGATGTCCTGATTGTAGCAGCCCCCAGCGCCAAGAAGGACGAGAGGCGGAGAGGACAGGCAGAGGGTTCAGCGCATGTCCGGGTCTACCTGGGGAACGGAGGGAACTTCGTGGAGACCTGGGAGGCCTGCCTTGGGGTCCTGGGAAGAGTCTCGAAAGCAGGAGAGGGTAGAGTAGAGGTTGGCACTGCTTGGGGGAAGAGCGCTTAGCGCGAAGGGGAGGTGAATGGAATGATTGGGAGTCTCTCATGAATTCGCGTCTGCAGGTCCCGGACAGGCAGCCAAGTCGAGGCCTTGCGGACACCGCTGGGGAGTCGCAGAGTGTGAAGTTTAGCACCTCCGCCGGCTGGCGAGACAGTGCGTTCCAGCGTGCAGTTCCAGCGGCCAGTTGGGGGAGCTGCTGCGCCCTCGCGGCCTCCGGAGGGCGCCGCCGGCGGGTCCGCGAGCTCCGTGGGGTCGGGATGTGGACCTGGCAGGAGAGGGCGTCCCTAGTTGGAGGGTCAGGAGTGCTCCTAGCCTGGGGTGTGTCGTTCCCGCACCCCCCCCCACCCAGGGCTTCTGAAGGACAGTGAGCAGGAAGTTTGCGCAATCCCTTGGCTGAGTGTCCCGAGAAAGAAAAAGAGCAAAAGTTGCCCGAGAGTGGAGCGAGCAGCCGGGTGGGGGGCGGAGGCAGCCGAAGAGCCATCGGGGTCTCCACTCCAGCCTTGACACACGTCCCAGAATGCCAGGTGGGGACTGCGCCACTGCAGCCAGGGAAGAACGAAGTGCAGAAGGGAACCCCCAAAGCCTGCCGGGGCTCGTGGCTTGTGTTCTCCCAGAAATCCACGAGGAACCTGCAGGGGGTCTGGTGCTAAACACACATGTTGATTCCACCATTTCACCTCCACCTCACAGCTCACAGCAGCCGGCGGCCGCTGACCAAGCCCAGCTTGGCTCCTCCTGGGAGGAGTGTTAGAGGTGGGAGGTCGTCTTCTGACTGCAGAAGAGATGGGCTGGGTGTGCTGTGACTGATTATTCCTCAAGAAGTGTGTAAGGTGGGGGTGCAAAGTGGGACAACACCGCCTGCTTTCCCCCCTGCTCTCCGGGCTTACACACTCTGGGAGGCAGGGGCACTAGAAAAGGGTTTTATCCCGATGTTTGCCTTTTTTTCTGACACTTGCCCAAGGGGAGAAACTGTTGCTTGGGACAGCTTGGCACTGAAAGGAGAGTCCTCCTCGAGGCCAGAGTGTGAAGCGCTGTCATTGGGACAGTCACCTATCCATCTGGAGCCATACAGGCAGTCCAGCCGCCTTTTGGTCTCAAGGTCTACAGGGAACTTGTCCTGGCCGGTCCCCTTGTCCGGGAAGAGGCTGAGCTTCCCGACATGCTATCCGCCCCCTAACTCGAAAATCCCCTGGAAACGTGTTTGCTCTGGGTGTTTCCAAGGCGTGCAGGTTGGGGGCTCTGAGGGGAGGGCGAGCTGCTGCTGCAGCCTCCCAGCCGCCAGGGGCGTCGGACTGCTTAGGTGGTGGTTTGGCTGGATGGGCCCAGGCCCCTCAGGGGCCCATGGTTAAGACCTCGAGGGCTGTTTGGCGGGACCGGTGTCCGGACCGCGAGTTTGCGCAGGAACCGGGCTGGGCCTGCGGCGGAGATGGGGCACAGCATATCTTTTCTGAAACTTCCTGTGTGGCGGCTCCAGGAGCCTCCAGTCCTCCCCCCTCCCAAGACTGCGGGAGGGGCCGCCCGGAGGCACCTTAGAACCCCGAGTGCCGCCGGCCACCCCCAGCCTCGCTCTGGGCCTTCCTGTGCAAAGTGGCAGAAACATAAATACTCACTGAATGCCGTAACTCGCTTCCCTCCCGCGATTATTTGTCCTGGTGGAGCGTGGGCAGATATGGAGAAAGGCTGACTCCAAACCCCTTATCCCTATTCTAATCCCGACAGCCGGCCCTAGACCCCCTTCCTTCCGGTGCGAAGAGTTAGGGTCCGCGGAAGCGCTGGTGGGCTGCAGGGAGGAGGGGGGACAGAGCCTGGGAGGCGACAGTGGGTGCCCCTAAAACTTTCCTGGAAAGGCTCCCATGGAGCCGCTCCTACCATCCCAACCCCCTGCCTTGGCCCCTCGGAAGGAGCCGCAGGAGAGGCGGCCCCAAACCCGGGATTTCCAGAACCTTCTACGGGGGGCCCCTGCCCACGATCTGGGGTGCCCAGAGCCCCACGTGGAACCCTGATAAGATACGCAGGTCCGTGCATTTGACTATGTCTCCTCCCAGACAGGGAGAGGTCGAGCCCTGGGCTCTGCTTATGGCAAAAGCTCTCCGAATTCCACCTCCTTCTGGGGCCCCCTGGGGCCTTCAGGGGCCCCAAGAGAGAAGTTAAGCCCCCTTGCCAGTCGTCGGCTCGCGCCTGGAGGAGAGAGGCTGAGGAGCGACCCTGGGTAAGTCGGAAACTTTTTAATGACAGTAGACTGAAGGATGGTGACTGAGGATCCTATCTCAGAAGAGGCATGACCCTGCCAACTCAGAGAAACAAACGACTTCTTAAAAGAACCCCCTCATGAAATGAGTGCGCTAGGCAAAGAACACTTTCACCGCCGCCCACGAAGCCAGGTCTGGGCTCTGCTCGGAAGGGGCAGCCTGTGGATTCCCGGACCAGCTGCCCCCAGGTGGATTTCAGATCGCCTAGGGGGAATTCAGTAGTAATGACTACAAATCTACCCCGGCTTTGGCAGAGCTCATTTCTCTCCCCGTCCCTGGGTAGGGGAATTGTCCTTGACTAAGCGCTAGCTTTTATAATACTGTATTTATTTATTTATTTATTTTAGTGGCGGCTGACCTGACTGTGCTGGGGTGGCAAAGACTGTGCGGGAGCCCTACACTCCGCCCCTCCACCCTCCAGGAAGGGCGGCTTTGTTTCTAAGAGCGCCCCTCCAACCACTGAGTCCCCCCTCCCGTGTTTCTGGTCTTTGTCACACCGCCCACGAAGAGTCGCTATTCATTTGTGCTACCAAGAACCCGACGCCCCCAGGTCCCACCCCAAGGGCTGCGTGGGGCTGGAGCCCAGGACCCAGGCGGACCAGCCTCGTAGGATGCGCGGGCGGGGACACGGGCCCTGAGGACCTTAGGCTGTGGCCCTCTGGCAGGGCCCGGCACCCCTCGGGGCCACATGGGCGCCTGCACGGCCGTGCCTCCGCATTGCGGCACGCTGGGGTCGCAGGCGCCGAAGCGGGACTCGCTGCTGCCGACTGCTACGTCGGCTGGCTTGTCCTCTTCCAGCGTCAGGCAGCCGCCCCAGGTCGGCCGGGAGAAGCCCCCGGACCCCCGCCTGGCGCTCAGTCGGGAGACTCCGCCGGCCTGGAGATCTGCGCCCTCGAGACCATATTTCAAATGTGATCTTTGGAACCGTTGCCACTGCCCACCGCCGCCGTGGTCGCCGCGCGCTCACAACGGCCTGGGAGCAGCGTGTGGTTTTTATTTGGGTTTCGTTTGCCCCTGGCCTCGCGGCGGGTCTCGTCTGCCCCTGAGGCGCGCCCCTCCACGCCCGACCCTGCGTTTTGCTCTCGGGTGCCCCCGTCGCGCGCCCGAACCCAGCGGGGCCCACACACAGGGCAGATTTCTTTCTTCCTTTTTCCAAACAAGAGCTCGCTGCTGCAGCAAGCCCCGGAATGAGATGAAAATCGCTCGGCGGACCCCGAAGTGGTCGTCAGCCGAAGCGCCACGGCCACGCCGCCTCCCCCGCCTCCTTCGCCCGGGCCTCGCGGCTCGCCCGGGGTTAAGCGCGCGTCCGAGGGGGTGTTTGACATGGGGGGCGCGGGAAGAAGGGGCGCCGGGCGCCGCAGGCAGGGAGGCTGGGCTAACGCTCCTTCTCTCTCCCCACCCGGGGCAGAGGGGCGGGCCCGATCGGAAGAGCCCGGTGCGTCTCCGCCTCCTCGGCTGGCCGGGAGCCCGGTCTGGCCGCGGCCCGGAACCGCGAGGACTCTGCTCCGAGGCCGCGTCCTGCGTAGCTCGAGTGGGGGAGGGGGCGGAGGCTCAGAGCCGCGACAGCGCGTCGCCGCCCGCCGATCGATCCCCAGGGGTGGGGGCGTAGCGAGCCCCGTTGGACACCTGGGGGGGGTATCCCTGCAGCCCTGGGGCCCAAACGAAGAGGGTGCTCAGGGAACCTATGGCCATGGGATGACGGCCGCTAGGGCCCAGCCGGACCTCAGCTCGGCCTGTACTGGGGACGGGTGGTAACGCCTGCAGCACCCCCTAAAATTCCATTTTGTCTGCGTTGGGCCGGGCCGTGTTGGACACTTCCGGAGCTCGGTCTGACCGCAGTACAACTTCGTCCCTCTTTGTCCAGGCCCCGGCCCCGGCCCCACCCCCACCCGTGATGACGAGGTCGTAGGACGTGGTCACCCACTCCCTGGGCCCAGCCCTCCTGAAACCTGAAATGTGTGGGTATCCCTTTGACCCCATCTCTGGAAGGATACCCCAGATTTGCCGAAGAAGTCCCCCTCCCCAACTTCTTCCCGTAGGACGTTTCCTTGGATTATTTCTAAGAACTCCCGAGGCATCCCCTGGGCTCCTCACCTGCCAGCTCTGGGTGCCCAGGCGGGGCCCCGGTAGCGGCTCCGAAGAGCCTGCACTCGCTACGCCCTCCCCTAGGGGGCGGGCTCCCCACGGGCTGGCTGGTGGCTCGGGGCCTCCTGCCAGGGCCGTCCCTCAGCACCTCTCCCGCAGTGGCAAGGAGGTCCGTATGCGGGGCAGAGTCGGGGTGTCTGGGGCGGGGGTTGGGCGGAGAAGCCCTGCGCGCCCAGCCTCCAGCACCCTGCCCCGCCCCTCACTCCCAGCCTGGCGGCTGCCTTTACAGCCACATCTAAGGGACTTTGGACCTGAAGAGCCCTTGCACACCTAGGACTAAACACACCTCAGTATCAGGGCCATGGTTTCCCTAACTGGGCCCCTTGCTCAGCGCCCTGCCTCCCGGGGGGGGGGGCAGTCGGCCAGAAGGGAGTACACATCTCTTTTTATTCGAGGTGTTTAAAGGAAGCCTCCTGTCTGCAGCGTCACCGAGTCCCTGGTTCTGCTGCAGGAGGAAACAACTGTTAGAACAGTGCCCATTTCTCCAGAGACCCAGCCAGCCTTTCTGTAGGAAGAAGTGTCCTGGGGCAGAGCCTAGAACCAAGCCTGGCCAGAACCTGCATACCCCTAAAATAGGGTTTGCTGACTGATAAAATGCCCTTAAAAGAGGCGCGTGGTCGCTGGTCAGGGCTGCAGACTGGTGGTAGACTAAACCCTTCAGAGATACCCTGGTTAGGAGGAAGGGGACCCCAAGGCCTCCACTCTGGTGGAGATGGTGACTTTGAGAAGTGCAGGAGCTAGTCAGAATAAGTCTCGAGATGATTTATAATCCCTGGATGAAGTTTTATATGGGGTTGGGTGTGTCTTATTTGTATGGGCTCTGACAGACCTGTGCATATGGCTGAGTGTGAGGGTGTGGAACAGCCCCCGGGGACACGCTCCTGACTGGCCAGGGCCACTTCTCCACCAGGCCTCAGAGGCTCAGTGCAAGTCCCAGGGCACTGGTAAGGACCCGGGAAATTGTTCTAATTTCTTTTCTTTTCTTTTCTTTTCTTTTCTTTTCTTTTCTTTTCTTTTCTTTTGTAAATAAGTTATCTATTTAAAAAATGTTGCAAAATACATAGAACCTACATTTTACCATTTTAAATCCCCCCATTTTAACCCTTCTTCACGTGCTCACAGTTCAGTGGCATTAAACATGTTCACACTGCGATCAGCAGCACCTACCTCTGGAACCTTTCATTTTCCCAAATTGAAACTCCTTCCCCATTAAACACTAACTCCACATCCTCCTCCTCTGGCCCCTGCAGTTGCTGGTCCACTTTCTCTCTCGGAGTTTGAACATTCTGGAATCTCACTAAGTGGAATCACACAGGGCTGTCCCTCTACGTCTGGCTTCACTGCTCCTGGTGTCCCCAAGAGCACCCCATGTTGAGCACCTGTCAGAACTTCCTGTAAAGGCTGTTATCTTCCACGGTGTATAGATACCATGTCTCTTGAAATTAAAAAAAAAAATTCTGTCAAAGAGAATGTTTTAATCTACAAGATTAATGTGTTTGTCTTTATACTGATGCAGTTGTAAAAGGTATTTTTTAATACTTTTTTTTTTAATGAAGGAAAGGGGGTGGAGGTTGATGTGTCCAGGGCCCCTGAAAGCCAGAATCAGGGAAGTCTCAAATGGCATTTCTGGGGGAGCCTTGGTGGACGGAGATCACCAGCTTTCCCTGTGAGGGCTTCAGCTGCCTCGGCTGTTGGCCCAGAGTGTCCTTTGCATCTGTGGCCTGGTACCCAGACATCCTCAGGCCTCTTCCCCCTGCGTCAGGATGCTTCCTTCTGCTGGATGCTATGGAAACAAAAGGCAGCCCAGAGCTCAGGAAGAGCAGGGCCTGCCTCTTTTTCTTCTTTTCTTAAAGGAGTTCAATTCTGGGGGGCTCTGAACCAGCTCTGGCCCTGTGGCTCTCTCCCGGATGTCTGTCTGGCCTGTGTCATCGAGTTGATTGCCCTGTGATTTGACAGTAATGGTTGTAATGGGGCGATTTTGTATTCTTTGACTCATTCAGATTGGAAGGTTCAGAGATGGACCCGTGTTCCCCACCCCACCCCCTTGCAGGATACTGATGTTTTCTTTTATTTAAGAGAAATGGCAGACATTCAAGGGAGACGAGTCATACGGAAGAAAGGGTCTTTGCTTTCTGTACCTACTTGTGATTACTGGATTTTATTTTTTTTTTCTGCCTGGAGCCCAAGAGCGAGTACCATAGAAGCCAAGAAATATCCCATAGAGCCAGAGAAGACTTGCTACAGGAGGCTATGTGGGAGAGAAGCCTTTCTTGGAATTCCAGAAAACACCTACAGCTGTGATGTACACTGAGATGTCTGAGGATCCCTCTCCCACGCTCTGCTGCCGAGACTCTTCCATCTCCTTCTGGCTTTCCTGATGGCAAAGATACATTCCTGTTTGCACCAAGCCTGACTTCTACCTTTTTCCCCCAAATAGGCCTGGACAGACAGTAGACAGACAGAGGGCACAGATGTGATGCTGCAGGGGTTGACCTGGAGGAACCAGCCCTGGTAGTTTCCCACTTGTTCCTCAAGCTGACCCACAGGAAGCCACAGCTGCTCTGACTTGCACACTGGAGGGATAAGAAGAAACGCTGGGCTCTGCTGCGGCGCCTGTGTGTGTCTCACAGCACACATCCCAGCTCTGGGGTGGCTCTGGTCTTGGAGAAAGCAAGGCACAGCCCACCGAGCCCTGCACGCTGCTTCTGAGCAGTCTTCGTGAGTGCCCTGTCTTTCCTGTCACTCATTAGAAGCCCGATTTGTAGCAGTGCGCACCAGCAATTTGCCCTAAACACAGATCCTGCAACCCTGCAGAGGCCCACCCCGTGGAGAAGGCCAGGGGTAAAGTCGAGAGTCTACCTCCTGCAATCCCAGCCCCTGTGAACAAGAGCTTTATTGTGAGGCTGCAGGGACTGGGAGGGTGGAGACACAAAAGGGAGCGGAAGTGGGGCTGTGGGCCAGGCAGGGAGGGTCCCCCACCTCTGCTCCTGCTTGCCCCCTTTCTCCTTTCTGGGTAGCACACTGGCTGGGAGGGTCTGGAGATGTGCCTCTACGCCCAACGCCATGTTGGAGGTTGCCGCACTGAGGAGGAGCGGGCTGCAGGTTGCCAGGCAAACCTGTCAATAGAGTATTGAACAGGCCAGTTCCACCGGCCATAATTGTCTCAAGCAGCCAGGAGGACGGCAGGGTCCTAGCTGGGTCAGAGTATTGGGAAACAAGCACCAGACTGCTGGGAGGGGGAGCCCACCAGAGCCCCCCGCTCCCGAGGGTGCCAGAGCTGGACACCTTTCCTCCCCCATTCCCGCCCCAGGTGGCAGGACTCTGCCCCAGAGGGACCTTCTGGCTGGATCTTCCCAAACCTCCCCAGTGCCAGGCAAGTCCAGGGCAGCGTGTCCACTTTGTCTGGCAAAATGAAAATGAAGAGCCCCTTACTAAAAGATCATGAACCACTTCAAACCCATATGTAGCAAAATGAAATTGAAAACTCAAAGTGGATCAAGGACCTAGGCATTAAAAAAGAGACCCTGTGCCTAGAGAGAAGAAAAAGTAGGTCCAAATCTACATCATGTCGGCTTAGGAACTGACTTTCATTTTTAAAATTTATTTAATTAATTGATTTTATTTATTCTACTTAGTTATACATGACAGCAGAATGCATTTTTAACTAATTGTACACAAATGGAGCACAACCTTCCGATTCTCTAGTTGCACACGAAGTAGTCACACCATTCGTGCAATCCAATCCTACATGTATCTAGAGTAATGATGTTCATCTCATTCCACCATCTTTCCTGCCCCATGCCACCTTCCCTCTCCAGCCTCCCCTTGGCCCAATCCAAAGTTCCTCTATTTTTCCCATGTGCCTACCCGCCCCCCCAATTATGGATCAGTATCCACTAATCAGAAAAACATTTGGCCTTTGGTTTTTTGGAATTGGCTTTTTTGCCTATCCTGATATTCCCCAGCTTCATCCACTTACCTGCAGATGCCATGATTTTATTCTTTTTTAATGCTGAGTAATATTACATTGTGTATATATACCACAATTTCTTTATCCATTCATCTATTGAAGGGCATCTAGGTTGCTACCACAGTTTAGGTATTGTGAGTTGAGCTGCGATAAACATTGATGTGGCTGTGTCACAGCAGTATGCTGATTTTTAAGTCCTTTGGGTATAGACCGAGGAGTGGGATAGCTGGGTCAAATGGTGGTTCCATTCCCAGTTTTCTGAGGAATCTCCATCCTGCTTTCCAGAGTAGTTGCACCAATTTGCAGTCCTACCAGCAATGTGTAAGTGGAAACTGAGTTCCTTAACAGGACTCCTAAAGTGCAAGACAAAATCAAGAATCAATCAATGGGATGGAGTCAAACTAAAAACCTTGTTCACAGCAAAGGAAACAATCAAGAATGTGAAGAGAGAGCCCACAGAATGGGAGAAAATCTTCCCCATACACACTGCAGACAGAGCACTGATCTCCAGAATATATAAAGAACTTAAAAAAATTAACACACACACACAAATACAAATAGCCCAATCAATAAATGGGCAAAAGTACTGAACAGAAACTTCACAGAAGAGGAAATACGATATGTCAACAAACATATGAAAAAAGGTTCAAAATCACTAGCAATTAGAGAAATGCATATCAAAACCACACAGAGGGGGCTGGGGCTGGGGCTGGGGCTCCGTGGCAGAGCCTTGCCTAGCACGTGTGAGGCACTGGGTTCCATCCTCAGAATCACATACAAATAAGCAAATAAAGGCATTCTGTCCACCTACAACTACCAAACAAACAAACAAAAACTACACTGAGATTTCGCATCACTCCAGTTAGAGTGGCAATCTTCAAGAATACAAGCAACAATAAATGTTGGTGAGCATGTGGGGGAAAGGTACACTCATATGTTGCTGGTGGGAATGCAAATGGGTGCAACCACTCTGGAAAGCAGTATTGAGATTCCTCAGGACACTTGGAGTGGACCCACCACTTGACCCAGTTATCCCACTCCTTGATTTATACCCGAAAAACTTAAAGTCAGCACACTACAGGGACGCAGCCACAGCAGTGTTCATAACAGCTCAATTCATAATAGCAAAACGATGGAACCAACGCAGGTGCCTTTCAACAGACCAATGGATAAAGAGGGATCACGAAGAATACTGGGCTCTGCTGCGACACCTATGAGTGTCCCACATCCCACGTCCCAGCTCTGCAGTGGCTCTGGTCTTGGGGAAAGCAAGGCCGGTGTGTGAAGGCACCCTTGTCTTTCCTGTCACTTCTTAGAAGCCCTATTTGTAGCAATGTGCACCATCGATTTTCCCTAAACCCAGATCCTGCCCACCCCCTGGAGAAGGCCAGGGTTAAAGTTGAGTATCTACCTCCTGCAACCCCAGCCCCTGTGAACAAGAGCTTTATTGTGAGGCTGCAGGGACTGGGAGCGTGGAGACACAAAAGGTGTCCATTCCAAGTTTCCTGAGGAATGTCAATACTGCTTTCCATAGTGGTATGTAAACACAATGGAATATTACTCAGCCATAAAAAGAATGAAATTATGGCATTTTATGGTAAATGGATGGAACTGGAGAATATCATACTAAGCGAAATAAGCCAGTCTCCCCCCATTGTTTTCTCTGATATTTGGAAGGTAACCTCATAATAAGGGAGTGGGGTGGTTACGGAAGAAAAGAAGTACTTTGGATTAGAAAAAGGGGAATGGAGGGAAGGGGATGGGGAATGGGAATAGGAAAGACAGTAGAATGAATCAAAATTACTATCCTATCTGCATGCCTACATGATTATATGACCAGTGTAATCCTACATCATGCACAACCAGAAGAATGTGAAGTCATATTCCAAAATGAACAATATGCCAAAGTACATTCTACCGTCCTGTTTAACTAATCAGAGCAAATTTAAAAATGAACCATTTCCAGATGGCAGAGCATGAAAACATCGTGGGGCCATTCTGAGGGGGGCCTGTGGCCCGTGTGGCCCCCACCTATGAAACGAACCCGTCTCTTCCCCTTGGGGGCACGTGGTGCCTCCTCTCTGCTGGCTCTCCCTGGATGAGACCCGACTCCTCTTCTAAGCTCTGATTCCCTCCGGTCTCTCGGCCTCTGGTCCTCCCACCCCCAGCAGACCAGCCCAGTCCTGCGGAGTCCCTGGAGGAGGGCAGTGTCCCACCAACTCCCATCATTCTGGTGGGGAAAACAGGAAGAGTGCCTGACAGCAGGTGTCTGGGCTGGCTGAGGTGGCCAGGCTCCAAGGCAGAGCAGGGCTTCGGGGGCGTGGGGCAAGGCAGGGTTCTGGAGCATGGCCATGTTGGCCCAGGAGCCTGCTGAGACCTGGACTCGTGCTGGGACAGACGGGGAGCCTCCTCCACCTCACCTTGGGGTTCCACCGCCCCAGCCAGCATCAGCTCAGCCCCGAGAGCACAGCGTGGAGCTGCCTGCAGTAGGCGTGCCTGACCACCAGGACCCCAGGTTCCGCCTGACCTCTGCTCCCTCCTGACAGCTTTGTCTCGGGATCTCTCTGGTGCATGAGCCCCTCAGTCAAGGGATTATAGCCTAACTGACCCTCAGACATGGGAGCAGGGAGCAGCTGGGGCAGGCGGACACTCACTGGCAGACCCTCTGCTTTGATGGGGCAGGAGTGTGCGGTGGTTAGGGCCAGACCCACCCAGGCTTCCTCAGCCCTCCCACCTGCAGTCTGGGTGACTTCAGGTCGCATCTGCTCATCTGCAAAAGGAAACACGCTTTTCCCCTCAGTACCCTACAGAGTCCTCCAAGGGTCCTCTGTGGCCCGTCCCCGCCACCCTCTGGCTCCCTTTCTTGCCCCCCTCCTCCCTGAGTGCTCTGCTCCTGCCTGAGTACCACTTGCTGATCCTCAACAGGCCAGGTAGGCTGCGGCCTGAGCATCCTGCCTCAGGTGTCTGCACCGTTCTCTCCTTCACTCACACTCGTACGCCACTGTCATCTCTTCCACGAGCTCGTCCTGATCACCCTGTTCCCGTGGCCTGCCCTGTCCCCTCCTTCCATCTCCCCGACCCTCCTCTCTCAGGACCTCCCCTTCTAGAGGACGCGTCCCCTGGGTGACGAGGTGCTCCTTGCCCCTCTCTGCACTGCAAGGGCAGCCTCAGTTCCCTCTTCCCAGTGCCCCAGCCTCTTGAGCAGTGTCTGTCACAGTGATGTCCTGGGAGCATTTGTCAAACAGACCTGGGACAATGGGGTCTGGTGAAGAACTGTGGCCAGCACTGGGCTGGAGGGCTCCTAGCTATTTTTGACAGCCAATGGCTGCACTTTCAGAAATTCTGTGAACCAGTTGTTAAACACAGCCATGAGTAGACGTCAGGTAATTGAAAGTTCCCAGGAAGTAAGTTCTATGAAGAACAAAGGTGTTGGTGAAGTGGCCCACACCTGTGATCCCAGCATCTCGGGAGGCTGAGGCAGGAGGCTGGCAGCTGCAAGGCCAGCCTGGGCAGCTTGGGTAAGACCCTGTCTCAAAAGAAAAAGTAAAAGGGCTGGGATGAAGCTCAGTGGTAGAACAGCCTGGGTTCAAGCACCAGGACCGAAAAGAAGAAAAAAAAAAAAAGGAAAAAGAACAAAGTAATAAGTGCTCAAATCTTATTTACTCTCTTTCTTCCCTCCTCCTCCTCCTCCTCCTTCTCTTCCTCCTCCTCCTCTTTCTCCTCTTCCTTCTTCTTCTTCTTTCCTCTCTCTCTCTCTCTCTCTCTCTCTCTCTCTCTCTCTCTCTCAGAGGTGCTCCACCACTGAGCTGCAGTCCCAGTTCTTTCTACTTTTTTTTTTTTTGAGACAAGGCCTTGCTAAGTTGTTCCAGCTGGACTTGGGCTCACAACCCCTCCTGCCTCAGCCCCCCCCCCCCAGTGGCTGGGATTCCAGGTGTGTGCCGCCATTCTGCTCCTCCCTGTATTTTACATTTTCTTACGACCTTGCTCCTGAGGTTGTTCAGTGCTCTTGCATCTGCGTGGCAGACGATGATACAGATGCCACCACCCCCCACCTCTTTCGACAGTGTTCCCTCCTGACAAATCCATCCTAGGTTGGAGATGGATCCCGTAGCCCCGGCCTTTAGACATGCTGGCTGAGCCCAGCACACCTCACAGCGAGAACACCCGCATTAGCCCACAGTTGGGCGAAATCCTCCAACACAAAGCGATGGTCAAGAATTGATTATCTCACGTAATTGATTGAGCACCACACTGAATGTGAAAAACAGAGTGGCCCTAAAGTCTAAATATATACTTCAAGTCGGAGAATATCTTCAGAATGGGGCTGCGGGCCTGCTGTCCTCGTTCTGCCCCTGGTGGCCCCGTGTTGGTGACTTGAGACCAGCCACAGTGGGATTTCGACACCACAGAAATCTGTGAACACTACAAATCAGGGCTTGATGAATCCTCGTGTCGGTTTCCTAGACTTGAGGAAGCGATCGAAGAGAAGAGGACGCAGAGGAGCCTGGAAGGTGTCGTCGCCACAGCAGGCTCCTCGTGAAGGGCCCAGAGCGGTGGGTGGGTGCAGGACCCTCGGTGATGGAAGCCTGATTTGTTGAAGAATCACTCACAGCGTTGCAAACAAGTGACGTCTGACATTGGTCTTTATTGTTTCATCTCATTTTGCTGCTTATCTTGAAAGAAAATATCAATGAACATTCACATTGGAATTCTGCTTATTGATCACTTGCTAGAGGAGATTGGATTCTGACCCAAGAGCATGGCAAAGCTGGGGAGGTTGGGGCCAAGGCCACCCTGATCTGAGCCTGTTGGGGCAACATAGCCTGAGTCTGACTCTGCTGCTTTCTTGATGTGTCCCTGGGGAAATGGTGGTTGTGTGTCTTTCTGTGTTAGTCAGTTTGTCCTCACTGTGACAAAATAACTGAGAAAATCAACGTAGAGGAGGAGAGATTTATTGTAGCTCATGGTTTCAGAGGTTTCAGGCCCTGTTGCTGTAGGCTGTTGGTAAGGCAGAAGATTTGGAGGAGCAGAACTGCTCACCTTGTGGTGGCCAGGAAGCAGAGCACACAAGGAGGAGACCAGGGACGAGCTATCCCCTCCCGGGCATGTCCTCAGTGACCTGCTCCCTTCAAGGAGGCCCACAGCCTGGAGTTCCTACCACCCCAGCAGCCCCTTCCATTACAGACCATCAGAGGGTCCATCCGCTGGGGAGTCAGAGCCCTCGTTATCCAGCCACCCTCCAAAGCCACCGCTGAGCTGCACTGCACTGGGGACCGAGCTCTCTCCACAGGAGCCTCTGAGAGCGTTCCAGGTCCTCGCTGAAATACTTGGAGAAGGCTCCAGAGTGCCAAAGGCTTAACCTGGAGCCCTGGGGCTCTTGGACTCCTCGGGGCTCAGGGCTCAAGAGATGCCGTCCTGTGCACGTCCCTTTAATCCTGCGTGGCCATCTCTTTGGGGTCTTTGTCTCCTGCGTGAGGATATTTTAACGTCCAGCCTGGTGCCAGCCATGGACATGCAGGGCCTGGCCTGAGGGGCTGGGCGGGGGGTGGGGCTCTGTGCAGCCTCAACCCCAGTGGGGAGAGTGGGGAGGGGGCTGAGGAGGCCACCAAGATGGACGAGGTGCTGTCCAGCTCCTGGGGAGTGACTTGCTGGCTTGAGGACTGGGAGCTGAACCTGGGACAGGGCTGCCTTGGGACGGTGACCCTGGAGCCTTTGCCTCGTCTGACAGGTCATCTCAGCCTGAGTTCACAGATGGGAAGCAGAGGTCAAGCCGCAGAGCCAAGGGACAGCAGAGCTGGGCTCGTCCCCGGGCGGCCTGGTTGGGGGTACAGGTTCTGAAGCTCTCAGGTCCGGCAGGACGGCATCTCCAGGGGCCTTCTCCTTCCCCTGGCGGGGCGCTGGGCCTTGGCACCTGTGGTCAGGCCTCAGGGGGCCTGGAGTCACGCTGCAGTTTGGAATGGATCAAGCAGACAGCACTGCCCCGCGATGTACAGCTGAGAAGGCGGAGCAGGGGGGCGCAAGGGCCGAGGACTGCCTGGTGTGGGCCCATCAGGAGGGGGCTGGGCAACCTTTCCATCCTGACCACATGGGCACTGCGTGAGGTCGTCATTGGTACCCTCGGCTCTGTGGGGGATGCCGATGCTCAGGGCATGGGGTGAGGCTTTTGGGGGTACTGGGATAGGTGAGGGTTTGGGGGAGGTCAAAGGGCATACTACGGTGGGTTGAATGGTAGCCTCCTCCCAGATATTTGTAGCTGGAACCTCAGAATGTGGTCCTGTTGGAACTAGGATCCTTCTGGATGTCACTGAGGTAAGGATCTATCCATGGTCAACCCGGATTGGCAGGCCCTGAGTCCAGGGACATGTGGCTATAGGAGCACTGAAGAGGGACTCCCAGAAACGCCCCTCCCACCAGCAGGAGGAGCCGGGTGGGAGGCCGGCAGAGGTCCAGTAGCACAGCCCCAAGCCCAGGGGCACCAGGGCCCCCAGAAGCCGAAAGAAGCAAGGCAGGTCTCCTCTGCAGTCTCTGAGGGGGCCTTGTCCTGCGACACCTTGATGTCAGTCTTCTGGCCTCCTGAACGGTGACTCACTCTCTGCTGTCTTAGGCACCAAGTCTGGGGCGGAGCCAGGATTGGCCCCTGGTGGTCCCTGTTGGCCCCGTCACAACCTGACGCTGTGGGGCTGGGTCCCCTACCAGGGCTGGATCCTGCATGAAAGTCCTACCAGCTTTTCTGTCAGCAGAAAGGGAAGGGCCACATGTCTCCTGAGCCCCTGTCACGGGCCTGGTGCAGGGACAAGTCTTCTCACCTGTGCAGATCATGATCCTTTCCTAGGTGGAGAGGTCTCAGGCTGGTCGGGCACCAAGAGCGGGTTGTGACCTAGTGACCGCTGCGTCCTGCTTCCGTGTGTCTACAGATGTGTAGAGACAGGACCATGGAAGGGTGTGTTAAGGACACTGGCTCACTCCGTTTTGGAGACAAGAGGCCGGCAATCTGCTGTCTACAGCTGGAGACCAGGGAGCGCACAGCGTGGCTCAGCCCAAGTCCAGAGGCCAGAGAGGGGGCACCCAGCGCCCGAGGGCAGAAGACGATGCCGTTCTGCTCAGGCAGAGAGAACTTGCCCTTCTCTGCCTTTTGTCCTCCCTGAGCCCTTGGGCTCTCAGCCATTCATCCACACAGACGCCAAGCCCACCTCTCAGCAGCAGGATGATGTCTTGCTAGCTCTCTGGGAGTCCCTGAGCCCCCACCAAGATGACACCTGAAACCGACTACACATCCCCCAAGGCCCCTGCAAGTGCTGGATGTGACAGGTGACACGGTGGATCACTAGCCAGATGTGCCGTGGGAGGCCACTGAAAACCCGAGTTCCCTCTAACCACGTGGGAAAGGTCTGGAAAGGGGAGTTTGGGGGCTTTTCTCGGGCCCTCCCTGCCCTGCCCCGAGTCTGGCCCTCATCTCCCAGGGCCTGGGTTAGGCGGGTCCCTGGACTGGCTTCTCTGCCCCCTGCAACACGGCCGACACCCACTGCCCAGGCATTCCCTCTGTGGCCAGCTCCCTGCCTGGGACTCCCGTCAGCATCCCCCTGCCCCCTCCCGGCTGAGCAGCCTCCCCTCAGCCTGCTCCTGGGCTCTGGCCTGCTCAGGATGCGCCCCTTCCCTTCTGGGAAGGGAGTGAAGGGAGGAACTTTAGGAAGCACCCCGGCTTCCCGGATGGCCTGGGCTCCCACGCTGGCTCCTCTAAGAGGAGCCATTTACAAATGCAGAAACTGAGGCCGGAGCGGACTGACGCTTCGCATTGTTAAGCAAATGAACAGGGATTGCAAAGGCCACTCCGTGTCCAGTCCGTGTTCATGACAGCTGTGTGCTAGGCATGCTGTGTCCATCTGCTGGTCACCCCAGCTCCAGCTCTGCCTACCCCGGGAAGGTGCTGCCATGGGGGTGCACCCGCCTCCCGTCTGCAAGTCTCCTGTGGACTCTTCACACCAGGGGACACAACGCAGCCACCCTGTGTCTCTGAGCATCCGTGCTTTGTCTCCTCCGCTGGGCCAAAGCCTGGGCTGGTGGGACGCACCTGCCATTTCTCCCGCAGGTCCTCACATCCCTAGCCCAGACACCCATGTGGCAATTTTTTTGAGGGTTGGGTACCAGGGATTGAACTCAGGGGCACTCAACCACTGAGCCACATTCCAGTCCTATTTAGTATTTTATTAGAGAGAGGGTCTCGCTGAGTTGCTTAGCGCCTCGCCATTGCTGAGGTTGGCTTTGGACTCACAATCCTCCTGCCTCAACCTCGGAGCCGCTGGGATTATAGGTGTGTGTCACTGCGCCTGGTCCATGTGGCAATTGTTTTTGTCAGAATGAACAAAATGTGCTGCACACAGCAACACTGACCACAAGGCTGCCTTCACCTCAGGGCCAGGTGCCTTGGCGGAGTGGCCAGGACCCAGGCCACCCTCTGAGCCCTGACTTGGTGCTCAGAACTTCTCGGAACGCCTCGTTAATTCTCCAACAGGTGGGGCTCAGAGCTGGTTGACAGCAAGCTCCACTCCGGGTTGGGTGGCAGTGCTGTGCCATAGGAACCCCATGAGCCACCTCTCTGGTGTATTTATATATATATTTATTTGGAGATGGGGCCTCTCTGGGCTGCACAGGCTGGCCTCAAACTCTTAGGCTCGAATGATCCTCCTGCTCCCCCCCTCACCAAGTGGCTGGAACTACAGGGTGCACCTAGACGGGTCCAGTCTCGTCTAATGCCATCTTTAAATTTCTGGTAACTACATTAAAGAAGCAAAGAGAAGCCTGCAAAAGGAACGTGACCACTCTGTTTTATTCAGCTCGGGGACACATGTGTCACATTGCAGCAGGTGGTCAGGGTAAACATCAACGAGGCTCTCCTCCTGTTCATTGCTGCTCCAGATCTTAGAAATCCAGTGCAGATTCGGTGGCGATGACACTTCTCCCCCAGGACTCACCATGCTCCAAGCACTCACGGCCAGCTGTGCCTCTCGGCCTCTGTGCTGGACAAGATGGGCCTGGGGCAAGCTGTGAAGACTTCCAAGTCCTGGGTTGAGCAGGTTCTCTGGAACCTGGACTGTGGGGCTTTATGTCATGTCCCTCGAAGCTCAGGGGCCTGGTGCAGCAGGGACCAGGAGCCCATGGTCAGGGGGTCACTTACGGCCCACTGTGGCCTCAGGCATGGTGAGGGGGCTTCTGCTGCCCAAGCAGAGCACTCCTGCCTCAGCTGGACTCCCCAGGAGGCCCACCCAGGTGGACTTGGAAAATGAGATCAGAGAAACGGGGGGAGGTGACCTTCACGGGCCCCTGTGGGGCTGTCGTGTTGGGTCCCTGGACCTGGAAGGTCACATCAATAATGTGTCATCTGCTCACGGGGAGACAGCAGTGCTGCAGGCCTCTGAGGCTGGCTGCAGGCACTGGAGCTCGGTTTCCGGGCGGGGCCAGGCCTCTCCCTCCCCAGTGCCAGACTGTGTCTAGCGCTTCAGGGCGCAGGAAGCAGCTGAGGTCAGCAGGCCGGGGCAGCCTCTGAGGTGCTGTGGGGGCTCGGCATTGAGGTGGCAGTGAAAGGTAATTACCCGCTGCGTCCTTGAGGACTGGTCTGCACTCGTGTGTCTCTCACCGGGCTGGTGGCCCTGCCTGGGGCAGCCAGAGCACCATCAGCTGCTCAGTGAGATGTGAAGTGCTGGGACCCAAAGCAGAGTTGCGGGAACAATGGCATCTGTGGCTGTGCCGGGGTGCTGCCTTCGCCTCCAACCACAAACTGCCCTGGGCATCTTCCGGGCCTCTGTGTGCCCTTCCTCTTCCCTCCTCGGGCCAGTTCTGATTCAGCCACTGGGTGTCCTCGGGCGTGTCCCAGCCTCTGGCTGTCCAGGACATTTCTAGGCCTCCACATGCCTCTTTCAAGTCTGGCAGCCTTGTTGCTAGGTGGCCCAAGTGCCAGGTTGAATTGTGCCCCTACTCCCAAATTCTGGCCGTCTGGAATCCCAGACTGCAACCCTGTTTGGAGATAGGATCTTTGCTGATGTAATCAGACTAAGACAAGGTTGTGGTGGACGAGGGTGGGCCCTGATCAGCGGGACAGGTGTCCATGTAAGAAGAGGGAAACTTGTACTGGGGGTAAAAATGGGAGTTCATGACTCACTTGAATCAAATGTATGAAAGATGATATGTCATGAGCTTTGTAATGTTTTGAACAACCAATAAAAAAATAATAAAAAAAAAAGAAGAGGGAAACTTGGACACGCACAGAAGCCGTGTGACGGCCGAGGCAGAGACGGGGGAATGCTGGGCCCGCCAAGGGGTGCCACGCACTGCTGCCAGAACCAGAAGCCAGAGAGGCCAGGAAGGAGGCCACTACTCGCCTCTGCAGGGGGCCTGGTCCAGCTGACACCTGGATTTCCACTTCCGGGCCCCAGAGGGTGGGGGAACACACGGCTCCAGTTAAGCCACTCATCCGTGGAAACTTGTTATAGCAACTCTGGGACACTCATACGGCCTCCTGCCCTGGGCTCCGCGTCCTGAACTGGAGGAGAACCTCCCGGCTAACCCCTGCTCCTGGGGCACCTCCAAGCCCCAACAGGCCCTGGCCGAGATGCAGCTCTGTCTGTGGAACCCCAGAGTGCACACACATTCTCAGGGATAATGGAGTTCGGAATTCCAAAGGATTTATTTTCACTCGCCAGGCGCCCAGCCGTAACCCCACACTTGGCAGGTGACGCAATCAACGCTGGCTCTTGACAGCATTTACAGGAGGTTCCTGTGCAGCCGAGGGCAGGGCGGACAAGAGCAGGCAGAGGAGAGCAGGTACCTGCAGCAGCACAGGTTGAAGCCTTCCACACCTGGCGCCATGAGGGTGGGGCGGAGGCGGCAGAGCCTAGCGCTGGACTGGGAGCAGAGGCTGCCGGCGCAGTGGGATGATGCTGGCCAGGAGCTGGTGGAAGTGAAGTGACCTGGGCAGAAGAAGCAGGGAAGCCGAGTGGCAGGGCCGTTCCGAGGCATCTGAACTGAAACCTTCGCTCAGCTCTCACACAGTGGGGTCCAGGTCTCAAGTCTCGGGTCTCAGGGGGAGTCCTTGGGACTCACCTTCTGTGGTTCCTTGCTGCTGTTAGACATCTGGAACACATTGAAGCTACAGATTGGGCCAGTTTAAGCAAAAAGCCGAGGACAGAGAACAGAAGGACAATAGTGCCCTTGGGGGAGTGTCCACAGAAGGGCAGCCAAGGCAGCGCCCGGTGCAGACCAGGAAGTCAGGTCCAGCGGCCACAGCAGAGGTGGATATGGAAGTTCAGGGACACCCAGGAGGAGCATGAGTGGGGTCCATGGAGACAGTGCGGGAGACCTGGGAGAGAGGTCTACGGCAGGCAGGGAGTGGCAGGCGGGTGGGGTAGACACGGGCACTGAGGCAGCACTGTGGAGAGCAGAAGGGGAGGGGAGGAGGGCTGGGGGCAGCAGGGCACAGCCAAGGTGCTCACGATAGGAGAGAGAGGAGGGGCGGGCCTTGGGGTGACAGGAAGGGCAGCAGGGGAGGAGTCCCTCCTGGGAAGGGGCAGGACGGACAGGAAGCAGAGAGGATGGAGCCCCGTGTTCTGGAGCCCTGTGGGGGAGCGGGGTGAGAAGCTGCACCCCTGGCCAGGACCGTGCTGGGGTCTGTAGAGGGAGAAGAATGGCTGGTCAGCAGGAGAGCTGGCCACAGCCAATGCTCAGGCCCAAGGCTCCACGGTCTTACATGGCCCCTGGGGGCTGGGTGTTGAGCAGGATAGTGGGAAGTGGCCCAGCTGCCCTCCCGTCTCTCCACCTACTTGGAGTCCCAGGCTGCTGACCCAGGGGTGTGAGCTGAGCCCAGCAGGGAGCTCGGCAGTGCCCGTGAGCACACAGAGGTGCTGGGGCTGGTGGCCGTGCTGTCAGCACCCCTGGGAGGTAGCATCTGGGATTTGTATTTTCCACCTCTGCTCTTGGGTGTTTTAGAACATCACGTTTTACAATTTAGCTTTTAATCACATGCATTTTTTTTTCATACACCGTAAAGCCATGAAGCACCTCCCCTGACCTACCCCATGGTTTGGGTGAGCTGGAAGGGGGAGCTTTGTGACTTTGCCAGAGGTCACAAGTGCCATTAGGGGAACTGTGGCTTCAAGCCTCCCATGTCTTCATCGTGAGTGGACTTGGTCGAGGGAGCATCACTCCCAAGTGCAGCAGCCCCCCGAGCCCTTCCCCAATGAAACCGTTCCCTCCTTGAGAAAAGCAGGTGACCCAGGTGGAGCTTCCTGCCCTTGCCTGCATCTCCCCACATGCCTTCTCTGCCCTGCTGCTTCCCTTTCTGGCCAGTAGCCTCGGGGCCACACGTCACAGCTCATGCCAGGACTTTGCCTTTGCCTCTTCTCCCATCTGCAGCAGCAGTGCCTACCAGTCAAAGGACCTCTGTCTGCCAGCCCTTGACCCCAGGCCCTGTGTAGCTGCCGCTGCCTACAGTTCCTTAGTCGCTTGGCTGAGCTGAGGTCAGGGCCTTGGGGTTCAGTCAGAGCACCCAGGGGTCTTCTCTGGCAGCCAGGATGAGGCCCACCAAGCTTACAGCCTTGCAGAAACCTCACCCATCCTCCTTGCCTCAACTGATGGCCCGCTGGTGTTTAATCATTGGCTCTGGGGAATGTAAACAAAAAGCCCCAATTTGTGTCCATTGCCACTTCCCAGGGTGTAAACATTCCCGCCTGGCCCATTTCAAAGAACCCACAGAAAGCATACAGGCTAACAAACGGGTCAAAATTGAGCCCAGCACAATTCCTTGCCTGGGGTGGCATCCCCCTGTGGCCTGTTTCCTTTCTGAGCTGGCCCCCTCCATCCCTCTGGACCTGGTCAGGCCAAGGATGAAAAGCATGGGATGCCTGTTGTGGAGGAGGGAGAGGGGCTTGTGCTGGGTGACCGTCGGGGACAGTTCTGGGCGCCCCACTTTGCAGCTTTACCAAGCACTCCAATGATCTCACCAAAGCCTAGAGCTTGCAGTCCTGGGGCCAGGACCACAGTGCTGGATTCAGCAAATGATTCTAGAGTTGGCCCAGGCTGTTCCCACCTGGCCCCTCCTGCTTGTGCCTTCAAAGGACCTGCCTGCAAGTCCTGAACCTGTGCTCCCTTCGCAGCCATTGCCACCTGCAGAGACAGGGCAGAAGGCCTGCCCTGGGTGGCTTGCCCTTGGGTTCACCCGTCAGATGCATTCTTGGGACGGGCAGGCCAGGCCTGAGTCTGTTCTCAGCAAGCCTGGTGGTGGGTGCTCTGGGCAGCATCCCAGGGCTGGTGGCCACTTCCAATGGTGCTGAGAGGGAGGGCGAGGGCTGGCCACTTTGGGGCCAGTGTGAAGGTAGCAGATGAGGCTGGTTGTGGCCACCTGCTGATTTTCAGGTTGACTGGCTATCCTGGAGCCAGTGGTGCCCTGTCCCCACCCTCCTGATGTGACACAGGAATGGCTTCTTGGTGGGCAGCCAGGTGTGTCCTGGGAGTCATTTTGGAGGCCAAGGTAGACCTGTTTCTCTGGTCCTTCCAATGGTTTTGTGAGCTCCTAAGTTCACGCCCTGTGCAAGCGGCCAGAGTGGCTCGCCTTCTTCAGCGGAATCCGACTGTGTGCCTTTTAACGTGGTCAACTCACATGACCTTCCCTCAAGTCCTGGGGTCCTCAGCTCCCTGGGGGCACGCTCATGCTCCTTCACTGTAGTGGAGGTTGTGCATTCAGAGGTGTAGGCTTTGAGCCGGGACCTGGAGTCTTTTCATAGGTCCACTGATCTGGTAAATGGTTCTGGAAAACTGCAACATTCACCCAAGCCGCGGAGAGCTGGGCGGCCAGGAGAGCCCTGAGTGCCCAGCGGGGACTGGCAAGCCTGGAGGGACTTTGGAAGGCCTGTGCACCACCGGGCACGGGCTTGCTTGGCTCTCATTTGCGTCGACTCACTCCAACTTCACAGCAACCTTGACCGCCGTGGCCCTGCCTGTTGCCGGTTCACGGGTTCACGGGGGACTGGAAGGAAAACAGAAGCGAGAATGGCTGGGAGAGGCCGGCACTCGCTATGATGACAGCTGACAGCCAGGGAGGAAACTGAAAATCACGGAAACAGAACCGAGGGCGGGAGGGGGCGGGGCTGTGTCTGGAAGCACAGTGTGGCCCCCTGAGGCCAGCGCCCTGGGCCTCCTTCTGTCCTGGAGGCCGGAATGAAGGGTGTCAGCTTCCCCAGGATTTCAGGAGGCCCCAGGGCAGGAGGACCCCGAGATGCATGAGGACTTCTCTTCCGTTTGGTCACCCTGGGAGTCCACATACGTGATTGATGCAAAATATGTTTTCATCAGAAAGGAAGACGTTTGTGAAAAATGTTGGAAAATGAAAGGAAAAAGAGGAGAAGGGAGGGGGGAGGAGAAGGGAGGGAGGAAGGGGAGACGGCCTCTGTCAGTCCCTTCCCGTCTTTCTTGGGTGCCTGGCCCTCTCCTCTGATGCCTCCATCTGGCTCACTCTCTAGGCCTTAAATTGTGAAGACAAACAGCGAAGACAGTGTAGTCTGCTTTTCACTTAATGATTTTTTTTTCTGCCCTCTCCCACCAGTGGATTTAAAAAACCCAAACTGAAACCGTCACACACCCCTAACCCTCCAACCTGACTTGATATTTCAGTCAAGGTTGCCAGATTTGCCAAACAAAAACAGAGGATCCCCACTTGAATTTGAATTTCAGATTAACGACACACTGCCCCAAGCGGATTTGGGTTATACTTATGGTAAAAAACGGTTTGCTGTGTGTGTATCGGACGTTCAAAGGTAACCGTGGACAGCGTTTGTCTGAGGACTTGAACTCCGGAGCTAGTCAGCCTCAGAACCCCTGGGCCTAGGCTGCCGGGTCCTCCTGCAGAGGCCTGCCAGGCATGGGGTTTCTCGGTGGGATGGACGTGCCTACCAACTGCAGTGGCTGGGACAGGTGGCTTCCTGTCCTCCTGCCTTTAATCCATTCTGCAGAAAAGGGAGGAAGCTGGGCTAAGGGATGGTCCAGAAGTCCTGGACCAGGAGGGGTTTGGACTCAGGTCTGCTTGGCCGAGGTCCCCTTTGCTTGGGCCAAAGATAACTCGAGGGGAAGCTTAGCCAGGGGGCCAGCGAATGGGTCCTTGAGGCCGGACCAGGTGTTGGGATGCCGATGCCTCCCTCCCAGGGGGCTGTCTCCCCTGGAGGGCAGGCCTGGGCCTCTGAGCATGGGGAGGCCTCTGGTGGCAGCCTGGGACCCTCCGCAGCTGGACTGGCTGCCCCCAGGGCCTGGGATTTTGAATTGCTGGCAACAATTCCTTCTGAGCCCTCAAGGGCTTATTTAAAAGGAGTTCAAGTGCCCTGTCCCTGGTGGGAGAGGTTAAGTAGCAGAGATGGAGGATTAAGTGCCCGCTGGGGGGATGGCGGGTCTGTGGAGGACTCAGGAACCGCCTGCTCAGCTCCGCAGCTCCTGCTGCCTCAGGCCAGGGCGGGCCCCTTTCTCTCTGGTCCCCACCTCAGACAGGGACGTGCTTACAGATCCCTGCTGAGGTCAGTACAGAAAGGGCCAGGAAGGCCCAGGGTGCTGGCTCAGGATCTCACGGCACAGACCATCCCTGGGAGAGGGTGGAAAGGGGAAGGAGGCACCCTCTAAGCCTCCTTCCTGGGGTCAAAGTCTTGGGGTGATGGCTGACTAGGTGGGACCTCTCAAAGGACCCCCTGGGGGCCCTGCCTCCTCCTCCTTTCCAATAAGCAGCAGGTGGAGGGTGTCTGATCCCTGGACACCCACCCTCAGGCACAACTCCTGTGGCCCCTGGGAGTCTCCATCTTAGAGGAACAGCATGGGAAGGGCCTCAACCAGCGGTCCAAGAGCTCTGACAGGAATAGATCTGCAAGATGATGGCCTGGGTAAAGAAAATGTGATATACATACACAATGGAACACTATTCAGCCATCAAAAGGAGTGAAATTTTGTCATTTGTGACAACAGAGATAACAACTGGAGATCATTATGCCAAGTTAAATAAGCCAGGCACAGAAAGAGTCCAGCTGCTAATGAGGTCAGCCAGGGCACATGGGCTTGGGCCCTGCGTCTGGGAGCTGGATGAACTGTGGGCTTTTAATCCAAGGCCCCAAACCAAGGTCTGCCCCCTGCTGAGCATGTCCAGTGCTCAGAGCCAGATACAGGGCAGCTAGGTGGAGACCGGGGCCACGCTGCCAGCATGGAGGCAGGGGCAGGACCAGCTGAGGAGGCATCCGGCAGCTCTTTGTGCGTGAACAGTGGGGCGAGGCGGAGGCCGACTGAGCGGGAGAGGCTGGGGCTGGCTGAGTCCACCAGGACCAAGTGTGGGCTCCAGGTGGGTGAGAACGTGCAGTGTGCGGTGACAGAGGGTGGAGGTTGCAGCCAGAGGACGCGGTAGGTTCACACCTCTCTGTGGGCGTCTCCTTGCAGACTGGCGCCTCCCTCTGCCCCACTTACGCTGAATGCAGGAGGGAGACGTGGCCACACGGAAGGTGTTTCAGAATCCACCTCCACTGTGGCCCTGAGGCGGGGGGCCTCGCCTGGGGGGCTTCACACTGCAGTGGCCCTGGAGACCGGCAAGGGGGCCTCCACCTGGGCTCTGCAGAACTGGGGGCTTAAGATGATGCTGTGCTTCCTGGGGGTGTGGCTCATAGGACAGCACCTGTCCAGCATGTGAGGACCCCCGGCTCGATCCCCAGCACCAGGGGGGAAAAAAGCCATGGCCAGGTGGGTCCACCAGACGCACCACAGCAGGATCTTGGGTTCTTAACAAAACTGCCCCTGTGTGCAGACAGTGGAGCTGTGAGTCAGGGGACATGGACAGGGCCGTCTGGACAACCCCAGGGACCTTAAGGCTGCGTCTGCACGGGTTCCTAATGGCGCTGACACCTGTTCTTGGTTTGGGGAAAACCCCGAGGATCTCTGCAGCGGAGAGACTTCAGAGTTGCTGCCCCTCCTTTGTATCAGGACACACGGACGCCCACCCCACATGAGCCCTGACGGAGGGCGACAACCTTCAGAGGCAGCCCCAAGTCCTGCAGCCTCTGCGGGTCGTGGTTTCATGATGTCCTGTTCCTCCCTGCCACACGCGGGGAAATGTGACCCTCAGGACAGCTGCAGCCCCGAGGTAGCGTCCACTCCACACACCTGGCCCTGTTTGCTCGGCGAATACCTCCCGGCCGAGCAGACCAGGCTCTGGTCCTGTGGCTCAAGGATCCCCTCAGCCTTGGGGCTGCACCCTCCACAGGGCCACAGTGGAGCCTGCACTCCTCTTGTCCTCAGTGGACACTTCTTGGCAGTTCAGCTCCAAAGACAGGGATTTGGCGCCTCCCTCTGCTGGGTCTTGTCCTCTGGGGCGCCCGGGGGCAGCCTGGCCATGCTGAGCCTGAACACCCTGTGGCCAGCTGGACGGGAGCTGTGCTCCTTCAGTGCTTTCAGCTGAGCTGGGCAGATTCTGGAGACTCCACAGCATGCCCGAGTCTGCCCACCCCTCCAGGAGCCCAGGAGCCCAGGCTCTTGACCAGGCCTGGAAGCTGTGCCCTCTTGGGAGAGGAGTCATCTGCGTAGACCTTGATCCTAGGGGGAAGCCTCATCTGACAACTGCCCACAGCTTGGACACCACCACAGGAGAGTCTCAAAGCTGATGATCTCAGAAGCCCAGAGACGGACACAGACGCTCTCCTGGCATCGACATCCTAGCTTCTCTCCTGTCCTCCCAAGGGGCGTATGCACACACACACACACACACACACACACACACACGTGTGTGCGCAATTCAGGGGAGTTAGTGCCCACAGAGTCGCCCATTGTGGTGGGGACACATGATGAACAGATCTTGTCCCCTGCTATGTGCTCCGTGAGGCCCCTGGGGCTGGGCACCAGTTGCCATAGTGATGGCAACTCCCGAAGCGTCTCTGCTGGCTCAGCCCCTCGCCTCTTTCCTCCCTCCTCCCCACTCCTGCTCCCTGAATCCATTTTTCCAGAGAAGCCACCTGCAAATAAAGCCAGCTTATCGCAGGCTTTGCTTTCGGGAGGATCCAGCCAAGACGTAACTTGAATTCATCGACAGGTCACTAAGGTGGACGGGGGATGATGGAGTTGAGCTGCTGGATGGGACCTTTGGTCCTGATGGAGATGGGGATTGGGGACACGGGTGGAGAGACAGATGAATGGCAGAACTGAAGGTCTGGACTCAGGAGGTTGGTTTGATTCATTTTTTTTTTTTATTTTAAAAATCAATTTAATGCTGAAATACTTGTAGACTTGCATGCTATTACAAGAAATAACAAAGACTAAGCCTGCGTACCCTCCAAGAGCATCCCCCGAAGATGACTTGTAAAACTAGAGCCCAACATTATGACCCGGTGCTGACATTGATTCCAGGCACTGACCTCATTAGCATCGCCCACTGGTCCTGGCTTGTGTGTTTCCTTTATACGGTGCTGTCACCTGAGTGGCCGTGTGGATCCCCCACAGTCAAGACCTTAACAGGCCCAGCCCTGAGGATGGCTCCTGCCCTCTGGCCTCCTCTCCAGCCCCCTCCCACAATCTGTTCTCCATTTCTGCAGTTTTCTCACTTCAAGAGTATTACATAGGGCTGGGGATGTGGCTCAAGCGGTAGCGCGCTCGCCTGGCATGCGTGCGGCCCGGGTTCGATTCTCAGCACCACATACAAACAAAGATGTTGTGTCCGCCGATAACTAAAAAATAAATATTAAAATTCTCTCTCTTTCTCTCCCTCTCTCATTCTCTCTTAAAAAAAAAAAAAGAGTATTACATAAATGGAATCATATGCCATGGAACTCTTTGGGATTTGTCCCCCCACACACACACTCAAAATTCCCTGGAGATTCAAGCAAGTTGTCGTGGGTCTCCATAGTTGGTTCTTTTTATCACAGAGTTGTGTTCCGTGTTGTGGACCTTTGACCCTGGCAGTTGTTTGGCTGTCAATCTTATTGCAAACAAAGTTGCAGTGGACATTTGTGCAGAGGTCTATTTTTGTCTTACTTTCTGTTTTGTTTTGATGGTACCACGGTCGGGACCTGGAGCTACTCTGAGCTACATCCTCAGCCCTTTTTATTTTTTATTTTGAGACAGAAACCCACTAGCTTTGAGGCTGGCCTCAAAGTTATAATCCTCCTTTCTTGGCCCCTTCAGTTGCTGGGATTGTAGGCGTGCACTATTGCGTACCACTGTATATAGGCTTTGGTGTGCACAATAGCTTCCTTTTCTCTGGGTTAAATGTCAAGAGTGCACACCTGTGGCGATGGTACGTTTAGTTTTATAAGAAACTGCTGAATTGTTTTCCAGAGGGGCTGAACAATTTTACATTCCCACGAGCCTGTACCAGGACCCCCGTTTCTCTGCATCCTCGACAGCACTCACTAACGTCACTCTTTTTCGTCTTGATGGGTGTTGGAGGCATCTGGGTGTGGCTGGATTGCATTTCCCAAGGGCTCCTGTTGGGTACCTTTCCATGTGCTTTCCAGCCATCTGTATGTTCCTTTTTTTCTGAAATGTCACCATGGAATTTGAAGTGAGTTTCTTGTCGACAGTATATAATTGGGTCATAAAAAAAAAAAAAAAAAACCCAGACTCTGACAATCTCTGCTTTGTCATTTGGTGTGCTTAAAAGATCCACACTGAACGTAAATGGTCAGTATGTTAGGACTTAGGTCCACCATTTAAATATCTGTTTTCTATTTGTTTTCCCTGTTTATCTTTGCTCAGATTTCTGGGATATACCTTACTATTGCCTATCTATTTCTTCATAATGATCTTGAGTGTATTTATTCTCATTGCTTTCTTCCCAGTTGCACTGGGTATCAGGATGTCCATGGTAACAAGCTACCGTCTGGACTGCACCCGGAGTAGACTGGGCCAGCCTTACTGCCATTTAGGTTCCTTGGCGTTTCTCACTTTCATTTTTTGTTTTGTAATTGTTGGAGTTTTGTGGTTGTTTTTAACAGATGGGGTTTTATTACATTGCCCAGGCTGGCCTTGAACTCCTGGGCTAAGCAACCCTCCTGCCTCAGCCTCCGGAGGAGCTGGGACGATAGGCCACACAGCACCAGCTTTTGTATTTCTTTCAATATTCTCAGCCTGGCTCTTCTCACTCATGTGGCAGACCACATGAGTGTTGGGTCTTTTGTGACCCTTTCAACGCCCCCGAGGCCCTGCTCAGATTGGGCAAATTCTATCTCTGTTCTCAAATTCCAACTTCTGTCATCTGCATTCTAAAACTGTGTTTGTTAATTTCTGTTATCAGATCTTTCAGTTCTAAAAATGCCCTCCAATTTAAATAACTGTTTGTTAGCTGAGATGTTCTTTTTTCTCATTTGTTTCTAGACAACCTGTGGTTGCCTGCTGAAGCTGCTGATGCTGCTCTAAAGCCCTGGCCAGTTCATCCCCATACCTGTTCACCCCAGTGTGGGCGCGGCTGGTGCTTGTCTTCCTCATTCAAGGGTGGCTTTCCTGGTTTCTGGGAGGACAGGTGAGTTTCATACTGTATGGGGACACTGGATCTGTTGCATCAGGGAGACCCTGGTCCCTTCCCTCTTCGCCCTTCGAGGGTTGCATGTTGGTCCTGTCACCACTGTCACTGCACTTCCCATGACAAGCTGATTTGGTGCTTGTTTGGTGTTTGGTTTATCTGGTGCTGTCGGCAGAAGCTGTCCCTGGCTAGGCCAGATGGTGCCTGTGGGTGGGTGCACGGTGTCTCCTGCCTACAGAGACAAAAAGACAAAGGAATCTCTAGCTGCCCTTGACCTCTGGCAGCTTTCAGTGGGGGAGGGGAGGCTCAGTCTGTGGGTTGGGAGAGCTGGGTCCCCTGGCCGGGCTGCCAGCTAGCCAGGTGTGGTGGGTGGGACTCCCATGCAGCCCGAGGCAGGACCAGCCTACCTGTCTTGCTTTCTTTTGCTCTGTTGGGGGCCAGGAGACTCTGGGCCTTGGCGGAGGTCATGAGACACTCTGCCACACCCTCATTCCCCCCTGCACTGCCCACTGTCCCTTGCCCCTCAGAGTCCTCTGGTCTTTGCAGGATTTCCAGAGTTTGTGGCTGGGCTCTGCAAGTCAGGGGAGTGGGAGCTACACTTCTCCCTGGACTGCAAGCCAGGTGGGCCTAAGTGTAGAGACCTGAGGGAAGGACCCGGTGATGGCAGGTGAGGAGGCCACCGGGAGGGACCCTGAGGCCAGCTGGGACTTGGTGGTCATCCACAGCCCTGCCACGAGTACTCACTGCGGTGCCTGGCCCATGCCCAGAGCTGGTGGGGAGGGACTCCTCCTTCCATGTGATGGACAGAAGGAAGGGACCTGGGCATGGTACTGCCTGGGCAGGGGACAAGAAGACCTCCTAGTGTCTGACAGCGGAGACTGACGAGGAATGAGAGGGGAGGGGCACCGGAGGCAGGGAGGCCTGAGAACACGGGGGAGCCAAGTGACAGAGTGAGTCCTGACCCCTGATGCCCCCATCCTGTGCCCTCGAAGACCTCTTCCTGGCTCAGCCTCGCCAGGAGCCTTGAGCTGGCACCACCCGCCTGCTCGGCTGAGGCCAGACTCGCCAACCCCAGAGCCTTCAGCAATTCAAGTCTTCAGAGCAGAGTCTCATAAGCAAGAGGGAAAAAGCAGTTTCCCATTCAACATGTCAAAAGCTGCTCATCTGAAGCGCCCCAAAGAGACGTCAGTAGGGAAGAAACTGTGTGGAGGCTCCAGATGCTGTCGGGAGGGGAGCACTGGCCCTGCTCTCTCGTCAGTCCCCTGGCGCAACAGCCTCCGCTGTACGGGGAAGGGAGGGTGGAAGTGAGGAGTGGTGACCAGGCATCAGGGCCGCAGGGTCTCACAGGATGGGCCTCAGGAGTTGGAGACAGTGTCATAGCAGGGACCTCCAGCCCTTTCCAAGGTCAGTCTTGGCTGCCTGGTCACCCACAGCCCACCTGCCACCCTGTGCTCCACACCTCACCCCCCACCTTGGGTCTTCCTGCTAGAACGTGACTTGAAATATGCCCTTCTCCCCATCTTGCCTATGAGTGGTGTGTGTGTGTGCATGGTCCATGTGCCCATGTGTCTGCAGCCTTGTGGACATGGTGATATCATGTTTAATTCCCTCTGAATGGGGAAGCTCGTGTGGGCTGGGGATGTAGCTCAGCAACAGAGCACATGCTTAGCACCTGTGAGGCCCTGGGTTCCACACCCAGCACCACTACAAAAAGAAAAAAATCACAATAAACAGATAAATAACTCAATGTTTAAAAAAAAAAAAAGCAAAAAGTCTAAACAAGTAATTCATAGAAAAGGAGATTCAGAGTCGATTGTACCTAAAACCTATGTAGGAACCCGGATGTGGCTCAGTGGTAGAGTGCTTGCCTGGCCTAGCATGCGCAAGCTCTGGGTTCAACCTGGCAACTCCCCAGGGGTACAATGTAACCCCAATAAAGCAACATGGAATAAGGGGAAACAATGAGCACACTGGTCCTAGGGGTGAAACATGAAACAGTGTTTAGCCTCATTGATGGGAAAATGCAAATTAGGACCAGGGAGTGACCTGCCCTGAGCCTTCAGGTTGCTGGTGATCAACAGCAGTCTTAGGCTGCAAGGAAGACAGCTGTGGGCTCCGGCGCCTCCCCACCTGTGCAGCTGCAGGTTGCAGCCACTCTCTGGGAAGCACAGCTGGTGAGTTCTACCAAGAAAATGATACCGTGAGCTCTAACCCAGTGGTCCCACTTTCAGGAACCTCCTCTATGAAACTAAGAACTGAAATGCATAAAAATAGATACAAAAGAATGTTGAGTCAGCATTGTTTATGGAGGGCAAAACCAAAGCAAGACGAAAAGAAATGGGAAGCAATCAAGATGTGCACCTTTAGAGGAATGATTCATCAATCGTATTTTCACGGCGTGGCGACATTGAGAAAGAATGAGTTAGATCTGTGTCGATCCACAAGGAAGGGGACGCCCATCGGATATTTGGTAAAGAGGGGAAAAGAACAGATGGAAGTGGTTGGCATGAGCCCCCCTTTAAAATATGATCGAGTAATAATAATCTCACCGCCTCCCTCAGGCTCTGCAGTGCAGTATGCATGTGCGAAATGTGTGGCCAAGTCCCAAACTGGCTGCGGAGCTCACTCAGCGGAGAGAAGGCCCAGTGGGAGGGGACGAACTTTCCCTTACTTATCGTGTCACTTGTTTCTCTTGCCGTTGACTTTGAAGGCCAGCTTAATATTGTCATTATTGTGTAATTACTTTAAAAAGCCTGATGTGATGAGTTTGGACACACGTGCACCTGTCAAGCCCCCCCCCCTTCAGCTCCTCCCTGCCTCCCCGCCCAGGCGTGTCCCCAGGTGACCACTGCTGTCTTCGGTTGGAATTGCTCACCACGTCCTCTGTCCTGGTCTCGACTCATCCCTGCCGCTGGCTGCCATGGGGGGCTTCCCTTTGTCACACGAGGAGAGTGGCGTCCAGTCGTGGGAAGCTGCGGTTTGTGGGCCCGTCCTCCTATGCTGGGTTTGGGGCCATCACAGACCACGCGGCTAGGAACGCTGTTAGAGGAGTCGTGTTGGGACTTGAGCTTTCACTTAAGATACTGAGGGATGGGACGGAGAGAGCAAGTGTCCAACTTCCCCAAAGCATGTGCGTTCCCACCAGCAGTGTGGAAGTCCAGGTCCCCCCCTCTTCATCAAGCTCTTGATAGCCTCAGACGTACCTCAGTCATTCTGACAGATGGACAGTGGTATCTGATTATGATTTTAATTTGCATTTTCCTAATGACTGTTGATATTTATAATCTCTCCATGGCTCATTTGCCAGATGCATCTTTGGTAAAGTGCGTTCGAATCTTACGTCCAGTTGTTTGGGGACAAATAGGGGGTTGTTTGCTTTCTTGTTGATTTTTTTTTTAATTTACTTTTTTGGTTGTACATAATACCTCTATTTTAATATTTATTTTTATGTGGTGCTGAGGATCGAACCCAGGGCCATGCACGTGCTAGGTGAGCCTCTACCACAACCCCAGCCCTCTTATTAAAGTTTTTTTTTTTTTGGTAGGTCTGGAGATTGAACCCAGGGTCTTGTACATGGGAGACAGACACTCTACCAACTGAGCTATATCCTCAGCCCCCTCTTGTTGAGTTTTGAGACTTCTTCATACTCTTCACACAAAGCCTTTATTGGATATGCGATTTACAAACATTATCTCCTAGTTTGTGCCTTTCCATTCTCTAAATGCTCTTTCGGGGAGTAAGAGTTTTCTTTTTTTCTTTGGAAGGTTAGAACAGCATATACTTCACACGCCACACAGTTCAACCATTCAAGTGTGCCGCTCGCTCAAAGATTCAGTCTATTCACAGATATGTGCACACATTGTGAGAGTCAATGTTTCTTCCTTTATCACCTGCAAAGTAACCCCCCACCGAGCGGCTGTACCCCATTTCCTTGCACCCCATCCAAAGCCCTGGGCAACCACCAATGAAGCTTTGAATTTGGGTAACTCCAATGTATCAAGGGATTTTTTTCCCTCTGTACTGTTAAGTTTAATCACAATTAACCTGCTAACCTGATTATTAGCTCTAGCAAGGGTTTCTGGGTTTGTTTTGTTTGCTTTTGGTGCTGAGGGTGGAGCGCCAGGAAGCCTGCAGGGGGAGGTCTGTGCGCCCCTGTTGCGCTCCCTCCTGAGCTGCGCTCAGCCCCAGCTGGGTGTTTTGGGTCATGAACAATTAAAGGCGGCTTCCCTGTCCCCTCTCCAGTCTGGCTGTCTTTCTGTTCCTTGCTTCACAGGCCAGAACCTCCAGCGTGGTACATGGCAGGACTGGCCAGGGCAGACACAGCAGCTCCTGCTCATGCCTGACGGCTCTCGCCTTCCCGGCTCACTGCAGGGCTTTCACAGACGCCCCACACCAGGTGAGGAGGCCCCCTCCTGTCCTAGTTTGCTGGAGGTTTTCTTTTGTTTGCAATTTTTTGTTTGTTTATTTTTTTTAAGTCGGGAATGGATTTTCTTTTTTAAAGATGGACACAATATCTTTATTTATTATTTTTTTAATGTGGTGCTGAGGATCAAACCCAGTACCTCACAAGCGTGAGGCAAACTCTCTACCACGGAGCCGCAACCCCAGCCCCAGGAATGGGTTTTGCCAAATGCTTTTGTTTTTAGTTTTTTGCATCTATTTTGAGATAATCACCTGTTTTTTTCCCCCTCTGTTAGGAATTGCATTGATTGCTTTCCAAACGTTAAGCCAACCTTTGTTCCTGAGATGGACTCTATCTGGTCAAGCTGAATTGTCCTCTTAATATATCGTTGAATTTGATTTGCTAAAACTGAGACCCTATGTTCATGAGGGTTTGGTCTGTAGTTTTCTTTCCCTAGAATGTCCTGCCTGATTTTTGTAGTCGGTAACACCGGCGGAATCCATGTTTGGATTCTGGATTCTGGATCAATACTGAAGGTCGAGCCAACAGGATCCGTTGATGGATGGATGTGGAGGCGGGTGGCGGGGGTGGGGGGGGTCAGGGCCTGATCCAGCCTTGCGGAGTCGGGGCTGCCTTTGTTGCTAGCTGGGTGCAGTGAGCTGGAGTCGGGAGAGTGTTTTGATTAGGGGCTTGCATTTAGGGGTCAATGGCATAAAGACACAATTCAGGACTTTGAACTGGGGGCAGTCGCCACTTGCGCCTTTATCTTAATCTACACTGAGGCATTATTGGCCTTCTGCCATGATGATTGAGTACTGATCCAGTTCTGTTCCTGCCCCTTCTGATGGACGCTGAACATAGCACCCTGCATGCACGCAGCTGAGCGGGACATGCTGACCGGCTCTGGTGTCTCCTTGGTTCTCAGTCTTCCTGCAATTTTGCCGGCTTCCTCCAGAATGTTCTTGGGTTCTTCCAGCTTGGCACTGATCGGCAAAATCCCTGAAAGGTGGGCACGGTTGATTTGGGGCTGGGTCGAGGGATACCTGGGAAGCTGGTAAGGCGTCCTTCCTTCCCTGGCTTGCTCCATGCTTCTGCAGGCACCAGGGCCCCCCTCCTGCTGATCAGGAGCTGTGGGTGGTTTGGCATTGGAGGAGCATGACTGGTTGCTCCGGGTGCTGGGGCAGAGTGTTTCCAGAGAGACTGGCACAGGTGGGTTGGGCTGAGAGGGCGAGACCTGCCTTCAGTGTGGTGGGTGCCGTCCTGTCCACTGAGCCCAGACAGAGCCAAAGGTGGTGGCGGGTGAATTCTCACTCTCTTCCAGAGCAGGGACACCCTCTCCGCCTGCCCTTGGGCCTCAGCACTGCAGGTCCTCCTCTGCTCTAGACTCTGGGACTCTCCCGTGTCCCAGGCTCCTGGCTTGCAGCCAGGACAGGGAGTTACACCATGGGCTTCCCTGGTTCTGGGCCTTTGGACCCGGGCTGAGCAGTGGGACTGACCCCGCACTAGATCTCCTAGTACTAGCGCCGCTGCCTCCCTGCTTCTGGGAGTACCATAGTCCCCTCATCCCTGGTTATTTTTAGGCCCTGTCCCTGCAGGCAAGATCCCAGGAGTCCCAGCAGGCAGGTGTCTGCAGCTGCCACCTTGAGGGTTCCTTCCAGGCCAGCTGAGGTGGGGACCAGGTGTGTGTGATGATGTAGCTGGTGCCGTCCCCCGACCTCAGTCCCCCACAGCAGCACAAGGAGGAGGGTACTGGGTGGGTGCGGGGCAAGGCCTGCAGGCATGGGCAGAGATCTCGTGCTCAGCAGAAGCCGCATGCGCCAGCCTGCGGGTCCCCGGAGGGCGTTGCCCCTGTGCAGCCCCTGTGCACCCTCGGCGCTGCCCCACGGAGTCTGTGGACCTCAGGGCAGCTGACCCTCCGGGCCTTGGGGGCCACCCGCCGACGGGAGGGCCTCCTCCTCCTCCCATCCTACGTCTGCTTGGTTCCGGGAAGTCGGGGAGTGTGGCCCCCCAGCCCTTAGTTTGAGTCCTGGAGGGGAGGTGACAGTGAGAGAGGACAGAGGACCCTCTGCAAGGCGGACCTGGCGATCTTGCTGCACAGGGCTGCGGGTGGAGCAGGGAGACGGGGTGACAGGGACGATAGGGACATGCACAGCCTCGAGGTGGAGCTGGCAGGGCTGTGGGCACTCAGTAGAGGCTGGCAATCCCCTCTCCTCCTCCCTCCACATTGTCATTGCTGCCACCATCACTGTCACGGTCACGGTCCCCATCGCCATCACTGTGGGCAGGACCGCGTCCCATTTCTGCGTCTTCCTGCCACTGTCAACTCAGCACTGTCCAGGGCTTGTAGCTCCCACTCCATGTCCCCAGGTCTTGGTAACACAAACCCACCCCTCCCAACCCAACCCGAGTCCCCTCCCTCCTCCCCCAGCCCCCCAAAACCCCTTCGATGCCCACCCAGAGGCGGCACACTCGGGGGCATCAGTCTCCGTGCTTGCTGGGGACCCCGTGGGGGGCACATTTCTGAGGTCTGTTGGTCCAACGTGGAGGTTGATCTTCGTGAGGCTGGTCACTGGGTTGTGGGCAGTGACACCCTGGAGAGACCACAGGTAACAAAACAGGTGTAGCAAGGGTCCTGAGAGGGCACTCTTGCAGGAGGCCCCCCTTGGCCTGGCCTCGTTAGCATAATTTTCTGAGGATGGTTCCTTCCTTCCATTTTAATTTAAATTCTATTTTACGATAAGTTACAACTCACTTGTACAAAACTCAGAAGATGCCACGGGCCTGAACAGGGCTGCCCGGGATCAGGGCAAGAGAAAGCCCAGGGCCTTGGTGGAAAACCACCTGTAACTCTCAGGGAAACCCAATCAGAAGACAAGGAGAGGCCGCAGGAGGCCAGAAGAGGGCGGCTAGGGAAGGAACAAAATAGAAAACAGCAGGGCTGCTTGGTGAGGACAGGAGAGACTGGAGCCCTGTGCTGCGGGGCGGCCCCAGGGACGGCACCATGGAGTTCGCTGCTCAGAGGAGCCAAATGGGGTCTCAGTGTGACCCAGGCCCCCGCTCCCACTCGCACACTGTGTACCCCTCCAAGACCGGTGCAGCAGTATTGAGAGGTGTGGGCTTCGGGGGGGGGACAGAGCCGTGAGGCTCCAGCCCTCATGAGTGAGATTAGCCCCCTCAAGAAAGGGTTCCAGGTGAAGGTCGCGTTCTGTGGCCCTCCCACACTCCACCACGTGAGGACACAGCAAGGAGGCGCCACCCTGGAAGCAGGAAGCAGGTCTGGCCAGACATCAGTGCCAGCGACCTGTCTTGGACTTCCTGGTCTCCAGAACTGTAAGAAATAAACTTCTGTTCATTCTGATTCACTCAGCCTCAGGCATTTTGTTATAGCAGAACAAACAAATCCTCAAAAGACCTCTGAAAGCAGGGTCTCAAAGAGATGTTTCTATGCCCACGTTCTTAGCAGGGCTTTTCACAATAGCTAAAAGGTGAGAGCGGCCCAAGGCCCATTGACAGGTGAGTAGATGGCCAAGATATCCATACAACGGGGTATGATTCAGCCCCACACCTGCCATGACCAGCAGGCACAAAGGACAAGTGTGAGTTTTCCCTCATCTGTGGAGTCTCTGGAGCAGACAGGAAGTGGAATGGGCGGCCAGGGGCTGGGGAGGAGGAAGGAGGGGCTGCTGGTTCATGGGGGTTCCAGTTTGGGAAGATGAAGAGAGCTCTGGAGATGGACGGTATGTAAGGTCACCCACTGTGCACGTAAACATGATCAAGATGGTAACTTACCATGTCTGTCTTACCACCGGGAAATAAATTGAAAAAAATTAATTTCAAGATGGAGCCAGGTCTGGTGGCACACACCTGTGATCCCCGTGACTCAGGAGGCCAAGGCAGAGGAGGGAAAGTTTAAGACTAGCCTCAGCAGTTCACGAGACCCTGTCTCAAAATAAAAGTGAGAAAGGGCTGGGGAGGGAGCTCAGGGCAGCAGGAAGGGGGACGGGGCATGTGCAGAAAGGGGGTCAGAAAGTGAAACGTGGAATGACCTAAGGCCCGGCGTCCCCACCCCAGACACCCCCCAGAGCACTGAGAACAGGAGTCCAAGGGTGCCCGGCCACACCAAATGCGGAGAGAGCCCCGTGCCATCTGCGCGTCCCGCTGTCAGGAGGAATGATGCCTGACACCGGCTACCACAGGTGGGACTGACACAGGGTGAAAGAGAGCCCGTCCCCAGGCTGCGTCTCTCTCCGTGGTTCTGCTCACACAAATCATACCCGGAACAAGTAAATGCAGGGAGACGGGCGGTTGCCGAGGTCTGGGGAGGGACCGGAGGATGGCTGTGAGTGGCATGGGGTCTCCTCCTGGGTGTTGGAACATTCTGGAACTGGAGGCAGGCGGCTTCCAACACCAGGGAGGGGTGACTAAGAACAGCGTCTCCTTCACTTTCAAATGATGAATCGTTGCTCGAATTTACTTCACTGAAAAGGGGGAGTTGAGTGCATTTTAATTTCTTCAAGGGGCACAGGCATTTCTTTATCTGCCACTTGACACTGTCACTTGACCACATTTCTTACTGAGTTATTGAATTCTGAAAAATTGATTTGTGGTCTGGGGCTATAGCTTAGTGGGTAGAGTGCTTGCCTTTCATGCACAGGCCCTGGGTTCGATCCCCAGCACCAAAAAAAAAAAAAAAAAAAAGATTTGTCATCTTTTTTTTTTTTTTTCCAATCTCCTTTGTAATGAATTGCACATCGTTTCTCAATTTCCAATATTTTCTGAGTTTGGCTATGAAGATTTAAAAATGATAACTGTAACCAAATCCAGTTGTTTTTTATGGCATCTGGTTTGGAAATAGAATTTACAAACATCATGAAAAACTTCCTCTGCACTCTCATAGCACCTGTCAGCTTTACCTGGGATTTATCCCGTGTCAGGTATGAGGTTCAGGTTCAACTTCACCTTTATTCTGGATGGATCCTGGGTTGCCCTACCACCATTCAATCTCCATTTTTGCTGGGTGCGATGGTGTGCACCTGTAATCCCAGATACTCAGGAGGCTGAAACAGGAGGATTGAAGCTAGAGGCCAGCCCAGGCAACTCAGCAGGACTCTGTCTTAAAAAAAAAAAGCTTGCGGGGAGCAGTGTAGAGCACTTGCCTAGCGTGTGCAAGACCGGGCCCCTCAGAGATGAGTTCCTGGGATCAGACTCTGAGACTCAGCATCAGGGCTGTGGGTTCTTATTGTGGTGCCTTCTCAGAGCCTCTGTTGGGACTGGGGGGAGTGAAGGCAGAGGCCAAGCTGGGCTGCCCCATGTTGAGTGCTAGAGTTGGGATAGTGTCTGAAGAGGACCCTGAATTGAGGCAGGCCCAGTCCCCAGGCCTGGGCTGCCCCAAGGGAGCAGTGCTGGGTGGCAGCTATGGGACCAAGTGCCCAGGTCCTGGAGGGCTCTGAGCAGCACACAGTGTCCACTGCTGCCCACCACCAACCCCAGCACCCAGGGCCACCCACCCCATCAGCCCTCTAGCCCCTGACATCCACATGTGTTATGTGCCGCACTGGGAAGGAAGCCTCCGCTGCAGCTGGCCCTGGGCTGGCTCCTCAGGCTGCCTCAACACGTTCCACACATGGTGGCCGACAGCACCGAGGCTGATTCTCCCAATTCTGGGGCCTGAGGTCTGACATGGGGGAGTCGGCAGACGTCCAGGGGAGGGTCCTTCACATGGCCTTCTGTGGCCGCCGTCTCTTCTGTCTCTGATGAGACTTGTCACTGGATTTAGGATCCACTGGGGTAATCCAGGGTGACCTCAGTTCAGATCTTTAACTTTAGTCACATCTACAAAGACCTTATCTCCCCAAAAAACCAGGTTCACAGGCTTCTGGGGCCAGGCCTTAGACCTCTCTTTGGGCCACCATTTGACCCACTCTGGCCTGTCCCTGGGGAGGCCGATGAGAGGCAGGTCTGTGGACACCCCAGCTCCGACTCTGTGGCTGCTCTGGGGCTGGGGGTGACATGGCCTTCGTCCCCCATTCTCCCATGTGTGGCCATGGAGCGAGGGAGGATGTGGGTGCCCTGTCCACTCCTGTCCCTGGCCCCATGTATCCCACCTACTGGGGACACGGCCCTGGCATGGCGCTGGTTCCAGTGTGCTCTGTTTTGCCAGGATGATGTCATCTCCTCGGGTCACCTCAGCTGTGTCGTCCAGAGCCAGTCGATCCCATGGTCAGGGTCCACCCCCACTCCTTTGGCATAAATGGGTCCCTTGGTCTGAAGTGGGAATTGGGCTTCCGTCCGCAGGTTGCTGGGCAGTGCTGAAGACAGCTGGCCCCTGCCTCCGGCTGCGCAGCTGCGAGGGAGGGGCCTGCACACCTGACCTGGTGGCATGAGGTGACCCAGCTCCTGACTGGCGGTCCTCGTTGCCTCGGTTGCCACTGGTTGGTTAGCTCTCCAGCCAGGCCCAGGGCAGCCCCGAGCGTGGGCAGACAATGTGCCCTTCCCAGGGGTCCGCCTGTGACTCCCGAGGGGCTGGCCATCAGCCCAGCCTGGCTCTCTTTTCCTGCACAGCATCCAGGGTCCCAGGGCCGCAAGGCAGAGCCGCCCTGCTGCAGAGCCCCCTCCCACTCTGGGTCTCTTGGGGCCTTTCACGCATCCTGTGCCGAACAACCTGCGCCCCAGACAGAGGAGTCCTCCCGGCGCAGAAGAGGGGCCAGGCCCTGGCGAGCACCCTGCGAGCCATCTGGACCCTGAGACCTGGTGGGGTCTCCCTCCCCGGTGGCCCGTGCCTCATCGAGGCTCCCCAGGCTGGCCACTTCCTGCCCACCTGGGCCACGCGACAGCAGACAGCATCGGTGTAGTGGTCTCACGTGACGCTGTCCGGGAGGTGGGCCTTCGGGATGTGTCATGATGGACGGCAGGAGAGCTAGCGAGCCTGGGAGGAGACGGGCGCAGGCCACGGTCCTGCCTCGGGAACGCTGCGCGGGATGGAGGAGAATGCCCTGCTGGGCCAGGGTCCCTGTCATGGGCCTGAGGCCTGTCACTCTGCGCCAGCCAAGCAGCGCCTCTGGAGGGCAGCAGCACGGGGGTGACTTGGTGGCCTCTCCTGTCGTCCTCCAGACTGTGCCTGTGTTTTCAAGAGTGAGAACAGCCAACGAATGGGCAGGTGAGCGAGCCACCACCCTGGGCCCTGTAGTTGACTTGTCTCAGAAAATGAGCCTTTTATTCTTTATTCTTTGACTGAGTTACTTAGGATGTTGCTAAGTTGCTGGGCTGGTTTGTTTGTTTGTTTTTAAAGAGAGAGAGAGAGAGAATTTTTAATATTTATTTTTTAGTTCTCGGAGGACACAACATCTTTGTTGGTATGTGGTGCTGAGGATCGAACCCGGGCCGCATGCATGCCAGGCGAGCGCGCTGCCGCTTGAGCCACATCCCCAGCCCCAGAAAATGAGCCTTTTAAATGGGCCACGCTGTGGCCTTCCTTGCTGTGCCTGGCCCTTGCCCTGGTGTCAGTGTTTGTGAGCCCACAGGTCTGGGTCCTCAGGGCCTCCCCTGGCGTCACCCGCCGCCCAGCGGCTCCTCAGGGTGGGGAGCTCAGTGCTGAAACCGAGGACAACTAGTCCCAATTAGTGACTGGTCCCTTCCTACACTTCACTCCAGCAAACGCCTGGTAACGGGGCGCTCTTCCTAGAACCAAACCCACACCCTTTCTCTCCTGCTGGACTCCCAAGCCCTTCAGGATACAATCCACCCCATAGCAGGGCGAGACCCTTCCCCTCCTGCCCTGACAGCACCCTGCCCCTGCCTCTCCTGACACATCAAGGGCAGCTCTGCACCAGACAGCACAGCTGGGGAGGCCGGGCACCTCTACACCTTTGGTCTTTTTTGCTCTGAAATTGCACCAGTTCCCATAAACTAGGAAGCTTAAAACTGCAGAATGGGCCAGGCACGTTGGCCACGCCTACAAGCCCAGTGATTTGGGAGGCTGACGCAGGAGGATGGCAAGCTTGAGGCCAGCCTCAGCAACTTAGAGAGATCCTGTCTCACAATAAAAACAAATTGACTGGGGCTGGGGATGTGGCTCAAGCGGTAGCGCGCTCGCCTGGCATGCGTGCGGCCCGGGTTCGATCCTCAGCACCACATACCAACAAAGATGTTGTGCCTGCCGAAAACTAAAAAAAAAAAATAAATAAAGATTAAAAAATTCTCTCTCTCTCTCTCTCTCTCTCTCTCTCTCTCTCTCTCTCACTCTCTCTAAAAAAAAAAAAAAAAAAAACAAATTGACTGCAGATGTTGCTTGATGGCAGAGCACCAGGGTTCTGTCCCCAGTACCGAAAAACAAACAAATGAGTGACCATAGCAGGACACAGGAGGGCACAGTCCCAGGGCTCTGAGGGCCTGAAGTGCAGGTCCTCCTGTGGGTTTCCTGGGGCCCCCTGGGGGCTGGAGGCAAGAGCAAGCCTTGGCACCCCATGACTTCACTCCCAGATGTGAACCCCATCTCTGCCTCCCCTAGCATGGGTCCTCCCCACGTGTCCCTGTGTCCTTTCCCAATCTGCGAGGACACCAGGTTTACGGTCCACCCTGGAGATCCAGCTGGCCTCGTCTCAGGGTCCTTCAATAGCCACACCTGCAAAGACCCCGTTTCCTCCTTTCTGAGGTTTGGTGGGCATGAACTTTGGGGCTGCTCTTCAGGAATTCTTGGGGCTGATCGTGCTGCTGGGGAGTCGGAGGCCGGTGTCTGCGTCAGTTCTCAGGACGGAGCCAGCTGGGTCACGCTGTGAGGCCCTGCTGCTTTTTCGGGGGGTGGATGTCCCCACTGCAGACACCAAGGGAGGTGCAGGGCCAGGAGCCCGGCTCCTGGGCTCACACCTTAGGGAGGAGGAGCAGGCAGGGCCAGCAGAGGACTCTGTCCACCCAGTGGGTTCTGCAGGTGGGCGACTCCTCAGGGTGTCTGAGCTGGGGCACCAGCACTGGGCTCTTATTCCCAGCCTCCTGGGTCCCAGGATGCCTGCTGCCCTGGGAGGGCTGTGTCCTTGCTGAGGCCTCTCTTCTGTGGAGTTGAGCCCCCAAGGGCAGCAGCAGAAGCAGCCAGATCTGGGGTATCAAACCTTGGGGGCCACTGCCGTGGGCCACGTGTGGCTTTGTGCACCTGATCCACCACCCTGCTGGTGGCCGCGCCTCTGCCTCAGGACCTGGACCAGGACCCAGCAGGAGGCCTGGCGTCTCGGCAGATCCGTGTTCTTATGGGAAGGTTAGGACCGTCCATCTGACTCCCCATGGACCTGTGGCAGCAGAAACAGCCCGGCCACGCTGCCCGTGCCTCCCATGGACACAGGGATCTCACTCCCAGTGGGGCCAGGCTGAGGTGGTTATGCTCAGGGGCCCTGTCCTTGCTCTTAGAGAAGGCCTGAGGGCGGAGCCTCTGGACCTGGCTCCTTCGGAGCTTCTGTCCCCCAGGACCCAGCCCTGGTGGTCCGAGAGCCCACCTTGCCCTGGGACCCCTGGTCAGGTCCCATAGTCGGCCTCTTTCTGGGAGCAGGTCTTCCCAGAGGCCCTGGCCTGGGCCCAAAGGGCCTACCGCCATGCTAACCTCACGTGGGTGAGGCCTCCCGGGGACCCCAGCCCCCCAACCCTCGCAACAGCCTGAGCCACTCTATCCTGGTTTTTTCCAGTTTGTTTCTTTGAGACAGGGCCTCCCTGTGCTGCCCATCAAACCTACCTCTTACCTGGCCTCCTAGGGGGCAGGACCACAGGTGTGGACCACCACACCGGCCACTCTGCCCACTTCACGATGCGGAGCTCAGGAGGGCAGTGCCTGCTTTCCAGCTGGCCTGCGGCTTCTGGATTCTGGTGGCAAAGGGTCCTCCCCTGAAGAAGGCCCGAGGGAGCTGGCTGGGGCCCCTCTGGGGACTGCTGGCCTCAGAGCATCCTCAGCCTGGGTCCAATTTCCCAAAGACACCAGAGTCTCTGGGATCACAGCCCTGCTGAGTGACGGGCCACAGGGCTGGCCAGCCCCACCCCTTTTGGGAAGGGGTATAAAAATAGATGGGCTGACCTCGGAGGCCAACCCAGCCTCCCCCAGCACCCTCCCCCATCACCCTCCCCCAGGTCCTCCTGCCAGGCCTGGCCTCCAGAGTGTAAGAGGCCCAGGGGCAGAACCAGAGGGGCCCTACCCCTGCCAGCCCTGCTCTGGGTCCCTGGTGACCACAGAAGGTGCCAGGCACGACACTGGTGAGGAGCAGAAGGTTCTGGAGACTGTCCAGGCTGGGGCAGGGGTAGAGGTGGCCACAGAGCAGGTGGAAGCTCTGTGGTGAGGGAGGAAGGCGATTTCGCAGAATCAACCACGGTTCAGAGCGACACCTTCAGATCCGGGGGAAACGGCGAGGCGCGCGGCCAGCAAGGAGGCTCGAGGTCGAGAGCTGGCCGGGAGCAGGACTCGCCTGGGAAGGACGATGACAGCCTCGGGTTAGCGCAGACCCAGGCCCGCTCTGTGTCTGCTCCTCGTGGTGCCCGACCCTGGGATGTCAGTACGTCCGCCTCGTCTAACAGGGAGGTGATCAAGGCTCAGAGAAGCCAGGTGACTTGTGGAAGTCGTCCAGTTAGGGAGAGCAGGGCAGAAGGAAAGCCGGTTTCTGGTGTCACACTACTTCCCGTGGCCTCCCTGTGCGGAGGGGAGCCCAGCCATCGTGAGCTCCCTGGTCTGACTGCTCCTGGGCCAGAGCCCACCACCAGGGGCACTTGAGATCTCCGGGGCTCCCCTGGGGTCTGGAGGCAGCAGGGCACCTCAGTGGCCTTCCCTGTCCGAGCTGGGCAGCATGGATGATGGAGGGAGGGCCAGCTCTGGCTCCTGGTTCATGGTCACACCCCTTCGTCTGTGTGGTTGAGGCCCAGGGAGGGCCTTGCTGCCGCATCATGTGGGTGCTAGGGTAGCGTCAGGTACCGGCTTCACGTCTCTGTCCAAGGGTGTCCCTGACTGGAGCCGGACCTACCTTGGTGGAGTTCCCTCCAAGGACTAGGCTGGCCTCCGCCTCTGGTCTCCATGCACTGTCTAGGGGGCCTGTTCCTGACCCCTGGTCCGCCCACCTGCCTTCTGGAACCCCCCCCCCCCTGCCCTGAAGCCCCTTCCCTGCTCCCTCCAGGGCTGTACTCCCCGCAGGACAGGGGCCTCACCAAGTCCCTGGGTGGTCAGCTGGCCTCTGGGCTCTCAGGCCTTTCTCGCTGGGCCCACTCCTGCCTCGGATGTCCTCCGTGGCCAGGAATAACCCAGTGACTCAGGCGCGCTGCCTGCCGTGACCCCGTTCTGGGGCCTTTCCCTCACAAGGCGACGTGTGCCTCTGGCCAGTGGGAGGGACGTGCGCGCACAGAGATCCCTTCCCTCACTTGTCCATCCAACGCTCGTTTACTGGGCCAGCTCCTTTCCCAAGGCACGTGTGTGCGCATGTGAGTGTGTGCGCGTGGGCCTGCTTGGGTGGGTGGTCGGGAGAGGCCACAGGGGCAAGTGACGTTGGAGGAGGGCTGGAGGGGCTGAGGGCCAGGCGGAGCGCGTCTGAGGGGCAGAGCTGAGGGTAGCAGAGGCAGAGAGGGGCCAGAGGCAGGGCTGGGTGGCTGAGAAAGGCTGTGGTGGGAACAGGGGTGGCCGGGGCCAGAGAAGGAGGAGACCAGGGGCTGGGGCAGATGGGCCGGGCTGCTGCCCCGGGCGGGCTCTGGCTTTTTCTCTGGATGCAGTTGGAGGGCGGGGGGGCAAGTCAGGACAGACAGGAGCCTGCTGGGGCCCAGAGCAAGAGCCAGGCCAGGCCCTAACACCAGCACCCTGACAGACTCCCACCTGGGCTGGCCCAGGCCTGGAGGGTCCTGGGCAGTCCTGCCAAGTGTGTGGCTGGGCCACGTGGCCAGGGCACCAGAGTGACCTCTCTCCTGGGGAATGAAGGAGGGGTGCCCAAGCTGACCAGTGGGGTAATTACTGCTGGTCCCCTGCCCTCGCCGTGGGGAGCCTGCCCACCACACCCACCTAGCCGGCCCCGCCTCGCCACCCCACCGGGCCGGCAGCATTCCCTCCTCAGGGTGGAGCTGACCCCTGGCCGCCTGCTGCCTCGGCCTGTGAGTCACAGGGCCCACCTTGGGCAGGGCCGCGCTGGCCAGGGGCTCCACCAGGACGTCAGCATCGCCTCGCAGTGTGGACATATTCTGCTCCTGGCTGCTTCCTGTGCCAGTGAGTGGCTCCCTTACTCGTCACCCAGGCGAGGCCGCGGGCGCTCCCTGGCATTTCCTCCTCATCTTTTTAATCCATTCACATATTTTTAAACAATGAAATCAGGATGTACCTACTAATTAATAACCCCAGGAGTATTTCCCATGACACTTCAGATATTTAACACCCTTATGGAGCTATAATTAGTATACCATAAATTCTCTCATTGAAAGTATGAAATTGGGAGGCTTTTAGCAAATTCCCATTGTGCCATGTCACCGTAGTCCAACTCCGGGACACTTTCATGGCCCCCAAGAAACCCTCCCATCAGCCACCACCGCCCACTGCCCTCCCTCCCCCGCCCCGGGAGGCCACTCATCTATTCTCTGTCTCTATGGATTTCCTGTCTCGGATGTTTCGTGTCAACGCATGACACAAAGGTCTTGGGGACCTCAGTATTAGTGAAGCCCTGTGTTGATTGGGTGTCAGCGCCTGTGGGTGGGCCCTGCTTCCTGGCTGGGCACTCGGGTGGTTTGGGGCATGGCTCTGCCTCGGGTGACCTAAAGGTGGGATTATAAGGTGGGATGGGACCGCATCTCGCCCCTGGCTTTTGTGCATAGGACCCTGCCCTGCCCTGAGGGCCGCATGGTCACTGGATCCTCGCCAAGGAACAGGGCCCTCCTACTCTGCTCACAGTGTGCCCCAGGCCCTCGGCAGAGACTCCACAAGTGTGGGATCAGGGCTCTCTCCACCCTCACTGGGACCCAGGACACATCTGTCACTGTCTTCCAGGTCTCCACAAATGCTGCTGGGCTGTCCCTCCTGGAGGGAGACTGTCATTCTGATGATGGAGGTAATTACTGGAAAGAGCTGCCCAGGGTGGGTCACAAAAGTGGGTCACTCAGCTTGAAGGGAGAATTGACCGTCCCACCAAGCCCAAGCCCAGGCCCTAGACCAGCACAGGCTGCAGAGTAAAGGGGCCATGCTTCCACCGCTCATGGCCTGAAATTCCCAAACCAGTCACAGCCATGGTCAACCACTAACCCCCAAGGGCGTCTCAAAATGCCAGCTCGGCCAGCACTCAGTGTGGACACGGAAGTATCTGTGGGACTTGGGGCCTGCGCCAGTGTCCCCTGTGCCCGGGGACCCACAGGCCCAGTCTGGCCACTGAGGTCCACTCATGGTCCCTAGGAAGTCCTTTCCCTCAAAATGTTACCAACACTTTGGCACGACACTTGCCCAGTCGTTGCCGAGGTGTGCGCTGTGTGTGGAGTGCCCGCCACGGGCATCACACACCTGCAACGTGGGCACGCGGGCAAGCCGACACCCTCTGGCAGCTGTTGTCTCCCCTGCAGGAGGCGTGACACTGCTCCAGGGTCTGGGTGTACAGGCTTCTGGTGACAGGTAAGGGGGTGTGTGGGGACCGTGAGGCTGGGAGCTGTCACAGCTCTGCAGAGCCCAAAATGAGGCCCAGAGGGCTGCACTCTCACTGCTGCTCCAGCCAGACCTGCCAATCCAAGCAGGGCCCACCAGCCCACGGAGGGACCCTGCCTTCCTCACAGGTCCCGTTCTTCCCGGGGTTAGGACACAGGCTTCCTGTGCCTGCCTCTCCTTGCCAACGGGCAGCCGTATGGTCCCTGGCCCTCACCAAGCCCACCTTCTGTGCCGTATGCCCAAGGCCCAGCCTGGTCAGGACACGTGAGTGGACAACCTGAGGGCTATCCCCACAGAGGGCTCTCTGTGGCATGACCTTGGGTGCTAGGGTGAGGTGAACAGGGGAGGTACATTGTCCAGACCCTGGGGGGTCGGCCTGTTCCAGAAGGAGGGGGTCCCTTTTGAAGTCTGGAGTCACGCCTGCCTGAAATGGCAGTAGCACCTCCTCTCTGACGGGGACGAGACCTCTCTGAATTCCGTGACCCTGTGGGGGAATCACATTTTACCACGAGAACTGCGACCACGGGACACTGCTGAATGGAGCTGGTGTGAGAGGAGGTGGGCTCAACCTCCAGCCAGCACCTGGGCACGGATCCCTGGGCTCCAGCAGAGTCCTATGCAGGGTCCTTGCTGGGCGCCTTGGTAGAGGCCACAGGCTGGGGCGGGACCTCCTGTGGCCGACTCTGCCAGCCCTAGCTGGACAGCAGGGAAGGGCTAGGGGTTCAGACCTAGCGTCCTCAGCTCCAGCCTGCACAGACCTCCCTTGCCTCTGTCCACTGCTGGCCGGGTGCGTGTTTCAAGGGCCCACCATGCTGGGTGCAAGGCTACGAGCCTGGCCCCTGCGCTCCCTCCGCGCTGACTCGGCTCCGGAGCACTAGAGCAGCCAAGCCCAGGAACAGGTCGGGCTGCCCCTGCAGCCTGTCCCGAGCACGCTGCCCGTGCAGCCCTCGCCGACCTCTGCACACCTTCCCTGGCACTACGCCAGGCCTTTTCATGTGCTGGCAGTGCCAGGACCTCTCCCTGGAGGGGGGTAGTGGCTTCTTGGCCCTGTGCCCAGCCTCGGCCTCACCCAGAGCAGGCGCTGCTCCCTGATCCAGGAGCCGCATCCTTTTACAGAGATGAAGTCCCTGCTCTTCACTTGTCACCCCGGGAGCTAGGTAACCCAGAGGGCAGCAGGATCCAGGCCCCAAGCAGTGTGGGTGCGGCCCAGCTCTGCCCGTCCCCGCTGTGAAAGCTGCATCCGTTACCGACTGCTCTGCACCTCAGTTTCCCTGTAAGGAACCCCTTGTCACCCCCAGAAGTCGCCCCTTTCCAGCCTCCTGGGGCCTTTGCACGACAGCCAGGGTTGGAGCTGGGCTGGGAGGCCGGGCCTCCTTTGCCTTCTCTCCTGTGCCCGGACTGCACAGTGCCCAAGCGGGGAGGAGCCGGGCTGGCTCTGGCTGTGCTCCTGGCGCCCTGCTGCAAAATGGGTCTGCGAGGGTCCCAGGGTGGGCGGGTGTGGGGTAGGAGGCTCCCAGCACCCGCCCAGGGCAACACCCCATCAGCCTGGTTCCTGTGCCCTGGAGGGAGGGGGCGTGAGCGGGACGTCTCCACTGGCAACCAGACTGTCGCCGAGCCACCTGTGCCCAGGACTGCTGGGCCCCAGGGAGCCCTGAGGGGGCACCGTGCAGCTCTGCACAGCCCCTCCCGGTGGGGGCGCAAGTGGCAAAGGGCAAGAGCGGGGCACCACCAGTTCCAGAGCCAGCTCATGTGTCCCCCCGGCTGGAGCCGCCAGGGGA